>NC_083098.1:0-634375 GCF_949774975.1 Lagenorhynchus albirostris
ACTAACCCGGGCCCTCACACGCACGCTCCCCCTAAAGCGTTGTCGGACCCTCACCTGGACCCTAAACCGTCCCCGTCCCCTAACCCTAACCCTAGCCCGAACCCTAACCCTAACCCTTCCCCGAAGCCTGACGCTCACCCGTCCCCTAATCCTAACCCGTACGGTAACACTAAACCGCGCCCTCACACGCACGCTCCCCCTAAAGCGTTGTCGGACCCTCACCTGGACCCTAAACCGTCCCCGTCCCCTAACCCTAACCCTAGCCCGAACCCTAACCCTAACCCTTCCCCGAAGCCTGACCCTCACCCTTCACCTAATCCTAACGCGTAGGCTCACACTAACCCGCGCCCTCACACGCACGCTCCCCCTAAAGCGTTGTCGGACCCTCACCTGGACCCTAAACCGTCCCCGTCCCCTAACCCTAACCCTAGCCCGAACCCTAACCCTAACCCTTCCCCGAAGCCATACGCTCACCCGTCCCCTAATCCTAACCCGTACGGTAACACTAACCCGCGCCCTCACACGCACGCTCCCCCTAAAGCGTTGTCGGACCCTCACCTCGACCCTAAACCGTCCCCGTCCCCTAACCCTAACCCTAGCCCGAACCCTAACCCTAACCCTGCCCCGAAGCCTGACCCTCACCCGTCCCCTAATCCTAACCCGTAGGCTCACACTAACCCGCGCTCTCACACGCACGCTCCCCCTAAAGCGTTGTCGGACCCTCACCTGGACCCTAAACCGTCCCCGTCCCCTAACACTAACCCTAGCCCGAACCCTAACCCTAAACCTTCCCCGAAGCCTGACCCTCACCCGTCCCCTAATCCTAACCCGTAGGCTCACACTAACCCGCGCCCTCACACGCACGCTCCCCCTAAAGCGTTGTCGACCCTCACCTCGATCCTAAACCGTCCCCGTCCCCTAACCCTAACCCTAGCCCGAACCCTAACCCTAACCCTTCCCCGAAGCCTGACCCTCACCCGTCCCCTAATCCTAACCCGTAGGCTCACACTAACCCGCGCCCTCACACGCACGCTCCCCCTAAAGCATTGTCGGACCCCAACCAGGACCCTAAACCGTCCCCATCCCCTAACCCTAACCCTAGCCCGAACCCTAACCATAACACTTCCCCGAAGCCTGACCCTCACCCGTCCCCTAATCCTAACCCATACGCTCACACTAACTCGCGCCGTCACACGCACGCTCCCACTAAGGCGTTGTCAGACCCTCACCTGGACCCTAAACCGTCCCCGTCCCCTAACCCTAACCCTAGCCCGAACCCTAACACTAACCCTTCCCGAAGCCTGACCCTCACCCGTCCCCTAATCCTAACCCGTAGGCTCACACTGACCCGCGCCCTCACACGCACGCTCCCCCTAAAACGTTGTCGGACCCTCACCTGGACCCTAAACCGTCCCCGTCCCCTAACCCTAACCCTAGCCCGAACCCTAAACCTAACCCTTCCCCGAAGCCTGACCCTCACCCGTCCCCTAATCCTAACCCGTAGGCTCACACTAACCCGCGCCCTCACACGCACGCTCCCCCTAAAGCGTTGTCGGACCCTCACCTGGACCCTAAACCGTCCCCGTCCCCTAACCCTAAACCTAGCCCGAACCCTAACCCTAACCCTTCCCCGAAGCCTGACCCTCACCCGTCCCCTAATCCTAACCCGTAGGCTCACACTAACCCGCGCCCTCACACGCACGCTCCCCCTAAAGCGTTGTCGGACCCTCACCTGGACCCTAAACCGTCCCCGTCCCCTAACCCTAACCCTAGCCCGAACCCTAACCCTAACACTTCCCCGAAGCCTGACCCTCACCCGTCCCCTAATCCTAACCCGTACGCTAACACTAACCCACGCCCTCACACGCACGCTCCCCCTAAAGCGTTGTCGGACCCTCACCTGGACCCTAAACCGTCCCCGTCCCCTAACCCTAACCCTAGCCCGAACCCTAAACGTAACCCTTCCCCGAAGCCTGACGCTCACCCGTCCCCTAATCCTAACCCGTACGGTAACACTAACCCGCGCCCTCACACGCACGCTCCCCCTAAAGCGTTGTCGGACCCTCACCTGGACCCTAAACCGTCCCCGACCCCTAACCCTAACCATAGCCCGAACCCTAATCTAACCCTTCCCCGAAGCCTGACCATCACCCGTCACCTAATCCTAACCCGTAGGCTCACACTAAGCTGCGCCCTCACACGCACGATCCCCCTAAAGCGTTGTCGGACACTCACCTGGACTCTAAACCGTCCCCGTCCCCTAACCCTAACCCTAGCCCGAACCCTAACCCTAACCCTTCCCCGAAGCATGACACTCACCCGTCCCCTAATCCTAAGCCGTACGCTAACACTAACCAGCGCCCTCACACGCACGCTCCCCCTAAAGCGTTGTCGGACCCTCACCTGGACCCTAAACCGTCCCCGTCCCCTAACCCTAACCCTAGCCCGAACCCTAACCCTAACCCTTCCCCGAAGCCTGACCCTCACCCGTCCCCTAATCCTAACCCGTAGGCTCACACTAACCCGCGCCCTCACACGCACGCTCCCCCTAAAGCGTTGTCGGACCCTCACCTCTACCCTAAACCGTCCCCGTCCCCTAACCCTAACCCTAGCCCGAACCCTAACCCTAACCCTTCCCCGAAGCCTGACCCTCACCCGTCCCCTAATCCTAACCCGCACGCTAACACTAACCCGCGCCCTCACACGCACGCTCCCCCTAAAGCGTTGTCGGACCCTCACCAGGACCCTAAACCGTCCCCATCCCCTAACCCTAACCCTAGCCCGAACCCTAACCATAACACTTCCCCGAAGCCTGACCCTCACCCGTCCCCTAATCCTAACCCGTACGCTCACAATAACTCGCGCCCTCACACGCACGCTCCCCCTAAAGCTTAGTCAGACCCTCACCTGGACCCTAAACCGTCCCCGTCCCCTAACCCTAACCCTAGCCCGAAACCTAACCCTAACCCTTCCCCGAAGCCTGACCCTCACCCGTCCCCTAATCCTAACCCGTACGCTAACACTAACCCGCGCCCTCACACGCACGCTCCCCCTAAAGCATTGTCGGACCCTAAATTGGACCCTAAGCCGTCCCCGTCCCCTAACCCTAACCCTAGCCCGAACCCTAACCCTAACCCTTCCCCGAAGCCTGACCCTCACCCGTCCCCTAATCCTAACCCGCACGCTAACACTAACCCGGGCCCTCACACGCATGCTCCCCCTAAAGCGTTGTCGGACCCTCACCTGGACCCTAAACCGTCCCCGTCCCCTAACCCTAACCCTAGCCCGAACCCTAACCCTAACACTCCCCGAAGCCTGACCCTCACCCGTCCCCTAATCCTAACCCGTAGGCTCACACTAACCCGCGCCCTCACACGCACGCTCCCCCTAAAGCGTTGTCGGACCCTCACCTGGACCCTAAACCGTCCCCGTCCCCTAACCCTAACCCTAGCCCGAACCCTAACCCTAAACCTTCCCCGAAGCCTGACCCTCACCCGTCCCCTAATCCTAACCTGGATGCTCACACTAACCCGCGACCTGACATGCACGCTCCCCCTAAAGCGTTGTCGGACCCTCACCTGGACCCTAAACCATCCCCGTCCCTTAACCCTAACCCTAGCCCGAACCCTAACCCTAACACTTCCCCGAAGCCTGACCCTCACCCGTCCCCTAATCCTAACCCGTAGGCTCACACTAACCCGCGCCCTCACACGCACGCTCCCCCTAAAGCGTTGTCGGACCCTCACCTCGACCCTAAACCGTCCCCGTCCCCTAACACTAACCCTAGCCCGAATCCTAATCCTAACCCTTCCCCGAAGCCTGACCCTCACCCGTCCCCTAATCCTAACCCGTAGGCTCACACTAACCCGCGCCCTCACACGCACGCTCCCCCTAAAGCGTTGTCGGACCCTCACCTCGACCCTAAACCGTCCCCGTCCCCTAACCCTAACCCTAGCCCGAACCCTAACCCTAACCCTTCCCCGAAGCCTGACCCTCACCCGTCCCCTAATCCTAACACGTACGCTAACACTAACCCGCGCCACCACACGCACGCTCCCCCTAAAGCGTTGTCGGACCCTCACCTGGACCCTAAACGGTCCCCGTTCCCTAACCCTAACCCTAGCCCGAACCCTAACCCTAACCCTTCCCCAAAGCCTGACCCTCACCCGTCCCCTAATCCTAATCCGTACGCTAACACTAACCCACGCCCTCACATGCACGCTCCCCCTAAATCTTTGTCGGACCCTCAGCTGGATCCTAAACCGTCCCCGTCCCCTAACCCTAACCCTAGCCCGAACCCTAACCCTAACCCTTCCCCGAAGCCTGACCCTCACCCGTCCCCTAATCCTAACCCGTAGGCTCACACTAACCCGCGCCCTCACACGCACGCTCCCCCTAAAGCGTTGTCGGACCCTCACCTGGACCCTAAACCGTCCCCGTCCCCTAACCCTAACCCTAGCCCGAACCCTAACCCTAACCCTTCAACGAAGCCTGACCCTCACCCGTCCCCTACTCCTAACCCGTAGGCTCACACTAACCCGCGCCCTCACACGCACGCTCCCCCTAAAGCATTGTCGGAACCTCACCTGGACCCTAAACCGTCCCCGTCCCCTAACCCTAACCCTAGCCCGAACCCTAACCCTAACCATTCCCCGAAGCCTGACCCTCACCCGTCCCGTAATCCTAACCCGTATGCTAACACTAACCCACGCCCTCACACGCACGCTCCCCCTAAAGCGTTGTCGGACCCTCAATTGGACCCTAAGCCGTCCCCGTCCCCTAACCCTAACCCTAGCCCGAACCCTAACCCTAAGCCTTCCCCGAAGCCTGACCCTCACCCGTCCCCTAATCCTAACCCGCACGCTAACACTAACCCGGGCCCTCACACGCACGCTCCCCCTAAAGCGTTGTCGGACCCTCACCTGGACCCTAAACCGTCCCCGTCCCCTAACCCTAACCCTAGCCCGAACCCTAACCCTAACACTTCCCCGAAGCCTGACCCTCACCCGTCACCTAATCCTAACCCGTAGGCTCACACTAACCCGCGCCCTCACACGCACGCTCCCCCTAAAGTGTGTCGGACCCTCACCTGGACCCTAAACCGTCCCCGTCCCCTAACCCTAACCCTAGCCCGAACCCTAACCCTAACACTTCCCCGAACCCTGACCCTCACCCGTCCCCTAATCCTAACCCGTAGGCTCACACTAACCCACGCCCTCACACGCACGGTCCCCCTAAAGCGTTGTCGGACCCTCACCTCGACCCTAAACCGTCCCCGTCCCCTAACACTAACCCTAGCCCGAATCCTAATCCTAAACCTTCCCCGATTCCTGACCCTCACCCGTCCCCTAATCCTAACCCGTAGGCTCACACTAACCCACGCCCTCACACGCACGCTCCCCCTAAACCGTTGTCGGACCCTCACCTCGACCCTAAACCGTCCCCATCCCCTAACCCTAACCCTAGCCCGAACCCTAACCCTAACCCTTCCCCGAAGCCTGACCCTCACCCATCCCCTAATCCTAACCCGTACGCTAACACTAACCCACGCCCTCACACGCACGCTCCCCCTAAAGCGTTGTCGGACCCTCACCTGGACCCTAAACTGTCCCCGTCCCCTAACCCTAACCCTAGCCCGAACCCTAACCCTAACCCTTCCCCGAAGCCTGACGCTCACCCGTCCCCTAATCCTAACCCGTACGGTAACACTAACCCGCGCCCTCACACGCACGCTCCCCCTAAAGCGTGTCGGACCCTCACCTGGACACTAAACCGTCCCCGTCCCCTAACCCTAACCCTAGCCCGAACCCTAACCCTAACCCTTCCCCGAAGCCTGACCCTCACCCGTCCCCTAATCCTAACCCGTAGGCTCACACTAACCCGCGCCCTCACACGCACGCTCCCCCTAAAGCGTTGTCGGACCCTCACCTGGACCCTAAACCGTCCCCGTCCCATAACCCTAAACCTAGCCCGAACCCTAACCCTAACACTTCCACGAAACCTGACCCTCACCCGTCCCCTAATCCTAACCCGTAGGCTCACAGTAACCCGCGCCCTCACACGCACGCTCCCCCTAAAGCGTTGTCAGACCCTCACCTGGACCCTAAACCGTCCCCGTCCCCTAACCCTAACCCTAGCCCGAACCCTAAACCTAACCCTTCCCCGAAGCCTGACCCTCACCCGTCCCCTAATCCTAACCCGTAGGCTCACATTAACCCGCGCCCTCACACACACGCTCCCCCTAAAGCGTTGTCGGACCCTCACCTGGACCCTAAACCGTCCCCGTCCCCTAACCCTAACCCTAGCCCGAACCCTAACCCTAACACTTCCCCGAAGCCTGACCCTCACCCGTCCCCTAATCCTAACCCGTAGGCTCACACTAACCAGCGCCCTCACACGCATGCTCCCCCTAAAGCGTTGTCGGATCCTCACCTCGACCCTAAACTGTCCCCGTCACCTAACACTAACCCTAGCCCGAATCCTAATCCTAACCCTTCCCCGAAGCCTGACCCTCACCCGTCCCCTAATCCTAACCCGTAGGCTCACACTAACCCGCGCCCTCACACGCACGCTCCCCCTAAAGCATTGTCGGACCCTCACCTCGACCCTAAACCGTCCCCGTCCCCTAACCCTAACCCTAGCCCGAACCCTAACCCTAACCCTTCCCCGAAGCCTGATCCTCACCCGTCCCCTAATCCTAACCCGTACGCTAACACTAACCCGCGCCCTCACACGCACGCTCCCCCTAAATCGTTGTCGGACCCTCACCTGGACCCTAAACGGTCCCCGTTCCCTAAACCTAACCCTAGCCCGAACCCTAACCCTAACCCTTCCCCAAAGCCTGACCCTCACCCGTCCCCTAATCCTAATCCGTACGCTAACACTAACCCACGCCCTCACATGCACGCTCCCCCTAAAGCTTTTTCGGACCCTCAGCTGGATCCTAAACCGTCCACGTCCCCTAACCCTAACCCTAGCCCGAACCCTAACCCTAATCCTTCCCCGAAGCCTGATCCTCACCCGTCCCCTAATCCTAACCCGTAGGCTCACACTAACCCGCGCCCTCACACGCACGCTCCCCCTAAAGCGTTGTCGGACTCTCACCAGGACCCTAAACCGTCCCCGTCCCCTAACCCTAACCCTAGCCCGAACCCTAACCATAACACTTCCCCGAAGCCTGACCCTCACCCGTCCCCTACTCCTAACCCGTAGGCTCACACTAACCCGCGCCCTCACACGCACGCTCCCCCTAAAGCATTGTCGGAACCTCACCTGGACCCTAAACCGTCCCCGTCCCCTAACCCTAACCCTAGCCCGAACCCTAACCCTAACCATTCCCCGAAGCCTGACTCTCACCCGTCCCCTAATCCTAACCCGTATGCTAACACTAACCCACGCCCTCACACGCACGCTCCCCCTAAAGCGTTGTCGGACCCTCAATTGGACCCTAAGCCGTCCCCGTCCCCTAACCCTAACCCTAGCCCGAACCCTAACCCTAAGCCTTCCCCGAAGCCTGACCCTCACCCGTCCCCTAATCCTAACCCGCACGCTAACACTAACCCGGGCCCTCACACGCACGCTCCCCCTAAAGCGTTGTCGGACCCTCACCTGGACCCTAAACCGTCCCCGTCCCCTAACCCTAACCCTAGCCCGAACCCTAACCCTAACCCTTCCCCGAAGCCTGACGCTCACCCGTCCCCTAATCCTAACCCGTACGGTAACACTAAACCGCGCCCTCACACGCACGCTCCCCCTAAAGCGTTGTCGGACCCTCACCTGGACCCTAAACCGTCCCCGTCCCCTAACCCTAACCCTAGCCCGAACCCTAACCCTAACCCTTCCCCGAAGCCTGACCCTCACCCTTCACCTAATCCTAACGCGTAGGCTCACACTAACCCGCGCCCTCACACGCACGCTCCCCCTAAAGCGTTGTCGGACCCTCACCTGGACCCTAAACCGTCCCCGTCCCCTAACCCTAACCCTAGCCCGAACCCTAACCCTAACCCTTCCCCGAAGCCATACGCTCACCCGTCCCCTAATCCTAACCCGTACGGTAACACTAACCCGCGCCCTCACACGCACGCTCCCCCTAAAGCGTTGTCGGACCCTCACCTCGACCCTAAACCGTCCCCGTCCCCTAACCCTAACCCTAGCCCGAACCCTAACCCTAACCCTGCCCCGAAGCCTGACCCTCACCCGTCCCCTAATCCTAACCCGTAGGCTCACACTAACCCGCGCTCTCACACGCACGCTCCCCCTAAAGCGTTGTCGGACCCTCACCTGGACCCTAAACCGTCCCCGTCCCCTAACACTAACCCTAGCCCGAACCCTAACCCTAAACCTTCCCCGAAGCCTGACCCTCACCCGTCCCCTAATCCTAACCCGTAGGTTCACACTAACCCGTGCCCTCACACGCACGCTCCCCCTAAAGCGTTGTCGACCCTCACCTCGATCCTAAACCGTCCCCGTCCCCTAACCCTAACCCTAGCCCGAACCCTAACCCTAACCCTTCCCCGAAGCCTGACCCTCACCCGTCCCCTAATCCTAACCCGTAGGCTCACACTAACCCGCGCCCTCACACGCACGCTCCCCCTAAAGCATTGTCGGACCCCAACCAGGACCCTAAACCGTCCCCATCCCCTAACCCTAACCCTAGCCCGAACCCTAACCATAACACATCCCCGAAGCCTGACCCTCACCCGTCCCCTAATCCTAACCCATACGCTCACACTAACTCGCGCCGTCACACGCACGCTCCCACTAAGGCGTTGTCAGACCCTCACCTGGACCCTAAACCGTCCCCGTCCCCTAACCCTAACCCTAGCCCGAACCCTAACACTAACCCTTCCCCGAAGCCTGACCCTCACCCGTCCCCTAATCCTAACCCGTAGGCTCACACTGACCCGCGCCCTCACACGCACGCTCCCCCTAAAACGTTGTCGGACCCTCACCTGGACCCTAAACCGTCCCCGTCCCCTAACCCTAACCCTAGCCCGAACCCTAAACCTAACCCTTCCCCGAAGCCTGACCCTCACCCGTCCCCTAATCCTAACCCGTAGGCTCACACTAACCCGCGCCCTCACACGCACGCTCCCCCTAAAGCGTTGTCGGACCCTCACCTGGACCCTAAACCGTCCCCGTCCCCTAACCCTAAACCTAGCCCGAACCCTAACCCTAACCCTTCCCCGAAGCCTGACCCTCACCCGTCCCCTAATCCTAACCCGTAGGCTCACACTAACCCGCGCCCTCACACGCACGCTCCCCCTAAAGCGTTGTCGGACCCTCACCTGGACCCTAAACCGTCCCCGTCCCCTAACCCTAACCCTAGCCCGAACCCTAACCCTAACACTTCCCCGAAGCCTGACCCTCACCCGTCCCCTAATCCTAACCCGTACGCTAACACTAACCCACGCCCTCACACGCACGCTCCCCCTAAAGCGTTGTCGGACCCTCACCTGGACCCTAAACCGTCCCCGTCCCCTAACCCTAACCCTAGCCCGAACCCTAAACGTAACCCTTCCCCGAAGCCTGACGCTCACCCGTCCCCTAATCCTAACCCGTACGGTAACACTAACCCGCGCCCTCACACGCACGCTCCCCCTAAAGCGTTGTCGGACCCTCACCTGGACCCTAAACCGTCCCCGACCCCTAACCCTAACCATAGCCCGAACCCTAATCTAACCCTTCCCCGAAGCCTGACCATCACCCGTCACCTAATCCTAACCCGTAGGCTCACACTAAGCTGCGCCCTCACACGCACGATCCCCCTAAAGCGTTGTCGGACACTCACCTGGACTCTAAACCGTCCCCGTCCCCTAACCCTAACCCTAGCCCGAACCCTAACCCTAACCCTTCCCCGAAGCATGACACTCACCCGTCCCCTAATCCTAAGCCGTACGCTAACACTAACCAGCGCCCTCACACGCACGCTCCCCCTAAAGCGTTGTCGGACCCTCACCTGGACCCTAAACCGTCCCCGTCCCCTAACCCTAACCCTAGCCCGAACCCTAACCCTAACCCTTCCCCGAAGCCTGACCCTCACCCGTCCCCTAATCCTAACCCGTAGGCTCACACTAACCCGCGCCCTCACACGCACGCTCCCCCTAAAGCGTTGTCGGACCCTCACCTCTACCCTAAACCGTCCCCGTCCCCTAACCCTAACCCTAGCCCGAACCCTAACCCTAACCCTTCCCCGAAGCCTGACCCTCACCCGTCCCCTAATCCTAACCCGCACGCTAACACTAACCCGCGCCCTCACACGCACGCTCCCCCTAAAGCGTTGTCGGACCCTCACCAGGACCCTAAACCGTCCCCATCCCCTAACCCTAACCCTAGCCCGAACCCTAACCATAACACTTCCCCGAAGCCTGACCCTCACCCGTCCCCTAATCCTAACCCGTACGCTCACAATAACTCGCGCCCTCACACGCACGCTCCCCCTAAAGCTTAGTCAGACCCTCACCTGGACCCTAAACCGTCCCCGTCCCCTAACCCTAACCCTAGCCCGAAACCTAACCCTAACCCTTCCCCGAAGCCTGACCCTCACCCGTCCCCTAATCCTAACCCGTACGCTAACACTAACCCGCGCCCTCACACGCACGCTCCCCCTAAAGCATTGTCGGACCCTAAATTGGACCCTAAGCCGTCCCCGTCCCCTAACCCTAACCCTAGCCCGAACCCTAACCCTAACCCTTCCCCGAAGCCTGACCCTCACCCGTCCCCTAATCCTAACCCGCACGCTAACACTAACCCGGGCCCTCACACGCATGCTCCCCCTAAAGCGTTGTCGGACCCTCACCTGGACCCTAAACCGTCCCCGTCCCCTAACCCTAACCCTAGCCCGAACCCTAACCCTAACACTTCCCCGAAGCCTGACCCTCACCCGTCCCCTAATCCTAACCCGTAGGCTCACACTAACCCGCGCCCTCACACGCACGCTCCCCCTAAAGCGTTGTCGGACCCTCACCTGGACCCTAAACCGTCCCCGTACCCTAACCCTAACCCTAGCCCGAACCCTAACCCTAACCCTTCCCCGAAGCCTGACCCTCACCCGTCTCCTAATCGTAACCCGTAGGCTCACACTAACCCGCGCCCTCACACGCACGCTCCCCCTAAAGCGTTGTCGGACCATCACCTGGACCCTAAACCGTCCCCGTACCCTAACCCTAACCCTAGCCCGAACCCTAACCCTAACACTTCCCCGAAGCCTGACCCTCACCCGTCCCCTAATCCTAACCCGTAGGCTCACACTAACCCGCGCCCTCACACGCACGCTCCCCCTAAAGCGTTGTCGGACCCTCACCTCGACCCTAAACCGTCCCCGTCCCCTAACCCTAACCCTAGCCCGAACCCTAACCCTAACCCTTCCCCGAAGCCTGACCCTCACCCGTCCCCTAATCCTAACCCGCACGCTAACACTAACCCGGGCCCTCACACGCATGCTCCCCCTAAAGCGTTGTCGGACCCTCATCTGGACCCTAAACCATCCCCGTCCCCTAACCCTAACCCTAGCCCGAACCCTAACCCTAACACTTCCCCGAAGCCTGACCCTCACCCGTCCCCTAATCCTAACACGTAGGCTCACACTAACCCGCGCCCTCACACGCACGCTTCCCCTAAAGCGTTGTCGGACCCTCACCTGGACCCTAAACCGTCCCCGTACCCTAACCCTAACCCTAGCCCGAACCCTAACCCTAACCCTTCAACGAAGCCTGACCCTCACCCGTCCCCTAATCCTAACCCGTAGGCTCACACTAACCCGCGCCCTCACACGCACGCTCCCCCTAAAGCGTTGTCGGACCCTCACCTGGGCCCTAAACCGTCCCCGTCCCCTAACCCTAACCCTAGCCCGAACCCTAACCCTAAACCTTCCCCGAAGCCTGACCCTCACCCGTCCCCTAATCCTAACCCGTACGCTAACACTAACCCACGCCCTCACACGCACGCTCCCCCTAAAGCGTTGTCGGACCCTCAATTGGACCCTAAGCCGTCCCCGTCCCCTAACCCTAACCCTAGCCCGAACCCTAACCCTAACCCTTCCCCGAAGCCTGACCCTCACCCGTCCCCTAATCGTAACCCGCACGCTAACACTAACCCGGGCCCTCATACGCACGCTCCCCCTAAAGCGTTGTCGGACCCTCACCTGGACCCTAAACCGTCCCCGTCCTCTAACCCTAACCCTAGCCCGAACCCTAACCCTAACCCTTCCCCGAAGCCTGACCCTCACCCGTCCCCTAATCCTAACCCGTAGGCTCACACTAACCCGCGCCCTCACACGCACGCTCCCCCTAAAGCGTTGTCGGACCCTCACCTGGACCCTAAACCGTCCCCGTCCCCTAACCCTAACCCTAGCCCGAACCCTAACCCTAACCCTTCCCCGAAGCCTGACCTTCACCCGTCTCCTAATCCTAACCCGTACGCTCACACTAACCCGCGCCCTCACATGCACGCTCCCCCTAAAGCGTTGTCGGACCCTCACTTGGACCCTAAACCGTCCCCGTCCCCTAACCCTAACCCTAGCCCGAACCCTAACCCTAACACTTCCCCGAAGCCTGACCCTCACCCGTCCCCTAATCCTAACCCGTACGCTCACACTAACCCGCGCCCTCACACGCACGCTCCCCCTAAAGCGTTGTCGGACCCTCACCTGAACCCTAACCGTCCCCGTCCCCTAACCCTAACCCTAGACCGAAACCTAACCCTAACACTTCCCCAAAGCCTGACCCTCACCCGTACCCTAATCCTAACCCGTAGGCTAACAGTAAACCGCGCCCTCACACGCACGCTCCCCCTAAAGCGTTGTCGGACACTCACCTGGACCCTAAACCATCCCCGTCCCCTAACCCTAACCCTAGCCCGAACCCTAACCCTAAGCCTTCCCCAAAGCCTGACCCTCACCCGTCCCCTAATCCTAACCCGCACCCTGACACTAACCCGGGCCCTCACACGCACGCTCTCCCTAAAGCGTTGTCGTACTCTCACCTGAACCCTAAACCGTCCCCGTCCCCTAACCCTAACCCTAGCCCGAACCCTAACCCTAACCCTTCCACGAAACCTGACCCTCATCCGTCCCCTAATCCTAACCTGTACGCTAACACTAACCCGCGCCCTCACACGCACGCTCCCCCTAAAGCGTTGTCGGACCCTCACCTCCACCCTAAACCGTCCCCGTCCCCTAACCGTAACCCTAGCCCGAACCCTAACCCTAACACTTCCCCGCAGCCTGACCCTCACCCGTCCCCTAATCCTAACCCGTAGGCTCACACTAACCCGCGCCCTCACACGGACGCTCCCCCTAAAGCGTTGTAGGACCCTCACCTGGACCCTAAACCGTCCCCGTCCCCTAACCCTAACCCTAGCCCGAACCCTAACCCTAACCCTTCCCCGAAGCCTGACGCTCACCCGTCCCCTAATCCTAACCCGTACGGTAACACTAACCCGCGCCCTCACACGCACGCTCCCCCTAAAGCGTTGTCGGACCCTCACCTCGATCCTAAACCGTCCCCGTCCCCTAACCCTAACCCTAGCCCGAATCCTAACCCTAACCCTTCCCCGAAGCCTGACCCTCACCCGTACCCTAATCCTAACCCGTAGGCTCACACTAACCCGCGCCCTCACACGCACGCTCCCCCTAAAGCGTTGTCGGACCCTCACCTGAACCCTAAACCGTCCCCGTCCCCTAACCCTAACCCTAGCCCGAACCCTAACCCTAACCCTTCAACGAAGCCTGACCCTCACCCGTCCCCTAATCCTAACCCGTAGGCTCACACTAACCCGCGCCCTCACACGCACGCTCCCCCTAAAGCGTTGTCGGACCCTCACCTGGGCCCTAAACCGTCCCCGTCCCCTAACCCTAACCCTAGCCCGAACCCTAACCCTAAACCTTCCCCGAAGCCTGACCCTCACCCGTCCCCTAATCCTAACCCGTACGCTAACACTAACCCACGCCCTCACACGCACGCTCCCCCTAAAGCGTTGTCGGACCCTCAATTGGACCCTAAGCCGTCCCCGTCCCCTAACCCTAACCCTAGCCCGAACCCTAACCCTAACCCTTCCCCAAAGCCTGACCCTCACCCGTCCCCTAATCCTAACCCGCACGCTAACACTAACCCGGGCCCTCATACGCACGCTCCCCCTAAAGCGTTGTCGGACCCTCACCTGGACCCTAAACCGTCCCCATCCTCTAACCCTAACCCTAGCCCGAACCCTAACCCTAACCCTTCCCCGAAGCCTGACCCTCACCCGTCCCCTAATCCTAACCCGTAGGCTCACACTAACCCGCGCCCTCACACGCACGCTCCCCCTAAAGCGTTGTCGGACCCTCACCTGGACCCTAAACCGTCCCGTCCCCTAACCCTAACCCTAGCCCGAACCCTAACCCTAAGCCTTCCCCGAAGCCTGACCCTCACCCGTCCCCTAATCCTAACCCGTACGCTAACACTAACCCGCGCCCTCACACGCACGCTCCCCCTAAATCGTTGTCGGACACTCACCTCGACCCTAAACCGTCCCCGTCCCCTAACCCTAACCCTAGCCCGAACCCTAACCCTAACCCTTCCCCGAAGCCTGACCCTCACCCGTCCGCTAATCCTAACCCTTATGCTCACACTAACCCGCGCCCTCACACGCACGCTCCCCCTAAAGCGTTGTCGGACCCTCACCTGGACCCTAAACCGTCCCCGTCCCCTAACCCTAACCCTAGCCCGAACCCTAACCCTAACACTTCCCCGAAGCCTGACCCTCACCCGTCCCCTAATCCTAACCCGTAGGCTCACACTAACCCGCGCCCTCACACGCACGGTCCCCCTAAAGCGTTGTCGGACCCTCACCTCGACCCTAAACCGTCCCCGTCCCCTAACCCTAACCCTAGCCCGAATCCTAATCCTAAACCTTCCCCGATTCCTGACCCTCACCCGTCCCCTAATCCTAACCCGTAGGCTCACACTAACCCGCGCCCTCACACGCACGCTCCCCCTAAAGCGTTGTCGGACCCTCACCTCGACCCTAAACCGTCCCCGTCCCCTAACCCTAACCCTAGCCCGAACCCTAACCCTAACCCTTCCCCGAAGCCTGACCCTCACCCTTCCCCTAATCCTAACCCGTTCGCTAACACTAATCCACGCCCTCTCACGCACACTCCCCCTAAAGCGTTGTCGGACCCTCACCTGGACCCTAAACTGTCCCCGTCCCCTAACCCTAACCCTAGCCCGAACCCTAACCCTAACCCTTCCCCGAAGCCTGACGCTCACCCGTCCCCTAATCCAACCCGTACGGTAACACTAACCCGCGCCCTCACACGCACGCTCCCCCTAAAGCGTTGTCGGACCCTCACCTGGACACTAAACCGTCCCCGTCCCCTAATCCTAACCCTAGCCCGAACCCTAACCCTAACCCTTCCCCGAAGCCTGACCCTCACCCGTCCCCTAATCCTAACCCGTAGGCTCACACTAACCCGCGCCCTCACACGCACGCTCCCCCTAAAGCGTTGTCGGACCCTCACCTGGGCCCTAAACCGTCCCCGTCCCATAACCCTAACCCTAGCCCGAACCCTAACCCTAACCCTTCCCCGAAGCCTGACCCTCACCCGTCCCCTAATCCTAACCCGTAGGCTCACACTAACCCGCGCCCTCACACGCACGCTCCCCCTAAAGCGTTGTCAGACCCTCACCTGGACCCTAAACCGTCCCCGTCCCCTAACCCTAACCCTAGCCCGAACCCTAACCCTAACCCTTCCCCGAAGCCTGACCCTCACCCGTCCCCTAATCCTAACCCGTAGGCCACATTAACCCGCGCCCTCACACACACGCTCCCCCTAAAGCGTTGTCGGACCCTCACCTGGACCCTAAACCGTCCCCGTCCCCTAACCCTAACCCTAGCCCGAACCCTAACCCTAAACCTTCCCCGAAGCCTGACCCTCACCCGTCCCCTAATCCTAACCTGGATGCTCACACTAACCCGCGACCTGACATGCACGCTCCCCCTAAAGCGTTGTCGGACCCTCACCTGGACCCTAAACCATCCCCGTCCCTTAACCCTAACCCTAGCCCGAACCCTAACCCTAACACTTCCCCGAAGCCTGACCCTCACCCGTCCCCTAATCCTAACCCGTAGGCTCACACTAACCCGCGCCCTCACACGCACGCTCCCCCTAAAGCGTTGTCGGACCCTCACCTCGACCCTAAACCGTCCCCGTCCCCTAACACTAACCCTAGCCCGAATCCTAATCCTAACCCTTCCCCGAAGCCTGACCCTCACCCGTCCCCTAATCCTAACCCGTAGGCTCACACTAACCCGCGCCCTCACACGCACGCTCCCCCTAAAGCGTTGTCGGACCCTCACCTCGACCCTAAACCGTCCCCGTCCCCTAACCCTAACCCTAGCCCGAACCCTAACCCTAACCCTTCCCCGAAGCCTGACCCTCACCCGTCCCCTAATCCTAACACGTACGCTAACACTAACCCGCGCCACCACACGCACGCTCCCCCTAAAGCGTTGTCGGACCCTCACCTGGACCCTAAACGGTCCCCGTTCCCTAACCCTAACCCTAGCCCGAACCCTAACCCTAACCCTTCCCCAAAGCCTGACCCTCACCCGTCCCCTAATCCTAATCCGTACGCTAACACTAACCCACGCCCTCACATGCACGCTCCCCCTAAATCTTTGTCGGACCCTCAGCTGGATCCTAAACCGTCCCCGTCCCCTAACCCTAACCCTAGCCCGAACCCTAACCCTAACCCTTCCCCGAAGCCTGACCCTCACCCGTCCCCTAATCCTAACCCGTAGGCTCACACTAACCCGCGCCCTCACACGCACGCTCCCCCTAAAGCGTTGTCGGACCCTCACCTGGACCCTAAACCGTCCCCGTCCCCTAACCCTAACCCTAGCCCGAACCCTAACCCTAACCCTTCAACGAAGCCTGACCCTCACCCGTCCCCTACTCCTAACCCGTAGGCTCACACTAACCCGCGCCCTCACACGCACGCTCCCCCTAAAGCATTGTCGGAACCTCACCTGGACCCTAAACCGTCCCCGTCCCCTAACCCTAACCCTAGCCCGAACCCTAACCCTAACCATTCCCCGAAGCCTGACCCTCACCCGTCCCGTAATCCTAACCCGTATGCTAACACTAACCCACGCCCTCACACGCACGCTCCCCCTAAAGCGTTGTCGGACCCTCAATTGGACCCTAAGCCGTCCCCGTCCCCTAACCCTAACCCTAGCCCGAACCCTAACCCTAAGCCTTCCCCGAAGCCTGACCCTCACCCGTCCCCTAATCCTAACCCGCACGCTAACACTAACCCGGGCCCTCACACGCACGCTCCCCCTAAAGCGTTGTCGGACCCTCACCTGGACCCTAAACCGTCCCCGTCCCCTAACCCTAACCCTAGCCCGAACCCTAACCCTAACCCTTCCCCGAAGCCTGACCCTCACCCGTCACCTAATCCTAACCCGTAGGCTCACACTAACCCGCGCCCTCACACGCACGCTCCCCCTAAAGTGTGTCGGACCCTCACCTGGACCCTAAACCGTCCCCGTCCCCTAACCCTAACCCTAGCCCGAACCCTAACCCTAACACTTCCCCGAACCCTGACCCTCACCCGTCCCCTAATCCTAACCCGTAGGCTCACACTAACCCACGCCCTCACACGCACGGTCCCCCTAAAGCGTTGTCGGACCCTCACCTCGACCCTAAACCGTCCCCGTCCCCTAACACTAACCCTAGCCCGAATCCTAATCCTAAACCTTCCCCGATTCCTGACCCTCACCCGTCCCCTAATCCTAACCCGTAGGCTCACACTAACCCGCGCCCTCACACGCACGCTCCCCCTAAACCGTTGTCGGACCCTCACCTCGACCCTAAACCGTCCCCATCCCCTAACCCTAACCCTAGCCCGAACCCTAACCCTAACACTTCCCCGAAGCCTGACCCTCACCCATCCCCTAATCCTAACCCGTACGCTAACACTAACCCACGCCCTCACACGCACGCTCCCCCTAAAGCGTTGTCGGACCCTCACCTGGACCCTAAACTGTCCCCGTCCCCTAACCCTAACCCTAGCCCGAACCCTAACCCTAACCCTTCCCCGAAGCCTGACGCTCACCCGTCCCCTAATCCTAACCCGTACGGTAACACTAACCCGCGCCCTCACACGCACGCTCCCCCTAAAGCGTGTCGGACCCTCACCTGGACACTAAACCGTCCCCGTCCCCTAACCCTAACCCTAGCCCGAACCCTAACCCTAACCCTTCCCCGAAGCCTGACCCTCACCCGTCCCCTAATCCTAACCCGTAGGCTCACACTAACCCGCGCCCTCACACGCACGCTCCCCCTAAAGCGTTGTCGGACCCTCACCTGGACCCTAAACCGTCCCCGTCCCATAACCCTAACCCTAGCCCGAACCCTAACCCTAACACTTCCACGAAACCTGACCCTCACCCGTCCCCTAATCCTAACCCGTAGGCTCACAGTAACCCGCGCCCTCACACGCACGCTCCCCCTAAAGCGTTGTCAGACCCTCACCTGGACCCTAAACCGTCCCCGTCCCCTAACCCTAACCCTAGCCCGAACCCTAAACCTAACCCTTCCCCGAAGCCTGACCCTCACCCGTCCCCTAATCCTAACCCGTAGGCTCACATTAACCCGCGCCCTCACACACACGCTCCCCCTAAAGCGTTGTCGGACCCTCACCTGGACCCTAAACCGTCCCCGTCCCCTAACCCTAACCCTAGCCCGAACCCTAACCCTAACACTTCCCCGAAGCCTGACCCTCACCCGTCCCCTAATCCTAACCCGTAGGCTCACACTAACCAGCGCCCTCACACGCATGCTCCCCCTAAAGCGTTGTCGGATCCTCACCTCGACCCTAAACCGTCCCCGTCACCTAACACTAACCCTAGCCCGAATCCTAATCCTAACCCTTCCCCGAAGCCTGACCCTCACCCGTCCCCTAATCCTAACCCGTAGGCTCACACTGACCCGCGCCCTCACACGCACGCTCCCCCTAAAACGTTGTCGGACCCTCACCTGGACCCTAAACCGTCCCCGTCCCCTAACCCTAACCCTAGCCCGAACCCTAAACCTAACCCTTCCCCGAAGCCTGACCCTCACCCGTCCCCTAATCCTAACCCGTAGGCTCACATTAACCCGCGCCCTCACACACGCTCCCCCTAAAGCGTTGTCGGACCCTCACCTGGACCCTAAACCGTCCCCGTCCCCTAACCCTACCCCTAGCCCGAACCCTAACCCTAAGACTTCCCCGAAGCCTGACCCTCACCCGTCCCCTAATCCTAACCCGTAGGCTCACACTAACCAGCGCCCTCACACGCACGCTCCCCCTAAAGCGTTGTCGGATCCTCACCTCGACCCTAAACCGTCCCCGTCCCCTAACACTAACCCTAGCCCGAATCCTAATCCTAACCCTTCCCCGAAGCCTGACCCTCACCCGTCCCCTAATCCTAACCCGTAGGCTCACACTAACCCGCGCCCTCACACGCACGCTCCCCCTAAAGCGTTGTCGGACCCTCACCTCGACCCTAAACCGTCCCCGTCCCCTAACCCTAACCCTAGCCCGAACCCTAACCCTAACCCTTCAACGAAGCCTCACCCTCACCCGTCCCCTAATCCTAACCCGTAGGCTCACACTAACCCGCGCCCTCACACGCACGCTCCCCCTAAAGCGTTGTCGGACCCTCACCAGGACCCTAAACCGTCCCCGTCCCCTAACCCTAACCCTAGCCCGAACCCTAACCATAACACTTCCCCGAAGCCTGACCCTCACCCGTCCCCTACTCCTAACCCGTAGGCTCACACTAACCCGCGCCCTCACACGCACGCTCCCCCTAAAGCATTGTCGGAACCTCACCTGGACCCTAAACCGTCCCCGTACCCTAACCCTAACCCTAGCCCGAACCCTAACCCTAACCATTCCCCGAAGCCTGACCCTCAACCGTCCCCTAATCCTAACCCGTATGCTAACACTAACCCACGCCCTCACACGCACGCTCCCCCTAAAGCGTTGTCGGACCCTCAATTGGACCCTAAGCCGTCCCCGTCCCCTAACCCTAACCCTAGCCCGAACCCTAACCCTAAGCCTTCCCCGAAGCCTGACCCTCACCCGTCCCCTAATCCTAACCCGCACGCTAACACTAACCCGCGCCCTCACACGCACGCTCCCCCTAAAGCGTTGTCGGACCCTCACCTGGACCCTAAACCGTCCCCGTCCCCTAACCCTAACCGTAGACCGAACCCTAACCCTAACCCTTCCCCGAAGCCTGACCCTCACCCCTCCCCTAATCCTAACCCGTACGCTAACACTAACCCACGCCCTCACACGCACGCTCCCCCTAAAGCGTTGTCGGACCCTCACTTGGACCCTAAACCGTCCCCGTCCCTAACCCTAACCCTAGCCCGAACCCTAACCCTAACCCTTCCCCGAAGCCTGACCCTCACCCTTCACCTAATCCTAACGCGTAGGCTCACACTAACCCGCGCCCTCACACGCACGCTCCCCCTAAAGCGTTGTCGGACCCTCACCTGGACCCTAAACCGTCCCCGTCCCCTAACCCTAACCCTAGCCCGAACCCTAACCCTAACCCTTCCCCGAAGCCTGACCCTCACCCTTCACCTAATCCTAACGCGTAGGCTCACACTAACCCGCGCCCTCACACGCACGCTCCCCCTAAAGCGTTGTCGGACCCTCACCTGGACCCTAAACCGTCCCCGTCCCCTAACCCTAACCCTAGCCCGAACCCTAACCCTAACCCTTCCCCGAAGCCATACGCTCACCCGTCCCCTAATCCTAACCCGTACGGTAACACTAACCCGCGCCCTCACACGCACGCTCCCCCTAAAGCGTTGTCGGACCCTCACCTCGACCCTAAACCGTCCCCGTCCCCTAACCCTAACCCTAGCCCGAACCCTAACCCTAACCCTGCCCCGAAGCCTGACCCTCACCCGTCCCCTAATCCTAACCCGTAGGCTCACACTAACCCGCGCTCTCACACGCACGCTCCCCCTAAAGCGTTGTCGGACCCTCACCTGGACCCTAAACCGTCCCCGTCCCCTAACACTAACCCTAGCCCGAACCCTAACCCTAAACCTTCCCCGAAGCCTGACCCTCACCCGTCCCCTAATCCTAACCCGTAGGCTCACACTAACCCGCGCCCTCACACGCACGCTACCCCTAAAGCGTTGTCGACCCTCACCTCGATCCTAAACCGTCCCCGTCCCCTAACCCTAACCCTAGCCCGAACCCTAACCCTAACCCTTCCCCGAAGCCTGACCCTCACCCGTCCCCTAATCCTAACCCGTAGGCTCACACTAACCCGCGCCCTCACACGCACGCTCCCCCTAAAGCATTGTCGGACCCCAACCAGGACCCTAAACCGTCCCCATCCCCTAACCCTAACCCTAGCCCGAACCCTAACCATAACACTTCCCCGAAGCCTGACCCTCACCCGTCCCCTAATCCTAACCCATACGCTCACACTAACTCGCGCCGTCACACGCACGCTCCCACTAAGGCGTTGTCAGACCCTCACCTGGACCCTAAACCGTCCCCGTCCCCTAACCCTAACCCTAGCCCGAACCCTAACACTAACCCTTCCCCGAAGCCTGACCCTCACCCGTCCCCTAATCCTAACCCGTAGGCTCACACTGACCCGCGCCCTCACACGCACGCTCCCCCTAAAACGTTGTCGGACCCTCACCTGGACCCTAAACCGTCCCCGTCCCCTAACCCTAACCCTAGCCCGAACCCTAAACCTAACCCTTCCCCGAAGCCTGACCCTCACCCGTCCCCTAATCCTAACCCGTAGGCTCACATTAACCCGCGCCCTCACACACGCTCCCCCTAAAGCGTTGTCGGACCCTCACCTGGACCCTAAACCGTCCCCGTCCCCTAACCCTACCCCTAGCCCGAACCCTAACCCTAAGACTTCCCCGAAGCCTGACCCTCACCCGTCCCCTAATCCTAACCCGTAGGCTCACACTAACCAGCGCCCTCACACGCACGCTCCCCCTAAAGCGTTGTCGGATCCTCACCTCGACCCTAAACCGTCCCCGTCCCCTAACACTAACCCTAGCCCGAATCCTAATCCTAACCCTTCCCCGAAGCCTGACCCTCACCCGTCCCCTAATCCTAACCCGTAGGCTCACACTAACCCGCGCCCTCACACGCACGCTCCCCCTAAAGCGTTGTCGGACCCTCACCTCGACCCTAAACCGTCCCCGTCCCCTAACCCTAACCCTAGCCCGAACCCTAACCCTAACCCTTCAACGAAGCCTCACCCTCACCCGTCCCCTAATCCTAACCCGTAGGCTCACACTAACCCGCGCCCTCACACGCACGCTCCCCCTAAAGCGTTGTCGGACCCTCACCAGGACCCTAAACCGTCCCCGTCCCCTAACCCTAACCCTAGCCCGAACCCTAACCATAACACTTCCCCGAAGCCTGACCCTCACCCGTCCCCTACTCCTAACCCGTAGGCTCACACTAACCCGCGCCCTCACACGCACGCTCCCCCTAAAGCATTGTCGGAACCTCACCTGGACCCTAAACCGTCCCCGTACCCTAACCCTAACCCTAGCCCGAACCCTAACCCTAACCATTCCCCGAAGCCTGACCCTCAACCGTCCCCTAATCCTAACCCGTATGCTAACACTAACCCACGCCCTCACACGCACGCTCCCCCTAAAGCGTTGTCGGACCCTCAATTGGACCCTAAGCCGTCCCCGTCCCCTAACCCTAACCCTAGCCCGAACCCTAACCCTAAGCCTTCCCCGAAGCCTGACCCTCACCCGTCCCCTAATCCTAACCCGCACGCTAACACTAACCCGCGCCCTCACACGCACGCTCCCCCTAAAGCGTTGTCGGACCCTCACCTGGACCCTAAACCGTCCCCGTCCCCTAACCCTAACCGTAGACCGAACCCTAACCCTAACCCTTCCCCGAAGCCTGACCCTCACCCCTCCCCTAATCCTAACCCGTACGCTAACACTAACCCACGCCCTCACACGCACGCTCCCCCTAAAGCGTTGTCGGACCCTCACTTGGACCCTAAACCGTCCCCGTCCCTAACCCTAACCCTAGCCCGAACCCTAACCCTAACCCTTCCCCGAAGCCTGACGCTCACCCGTCCCCTAATCCTAACCCGTACGGTAACACTAAACCGCGCCCTCACACGCTCGCTCCCCCTAAAGCGTTGTCGGACCCTCACCTGGACCCTAAACCGTCCCCGTCCCCTAACCCTAACCCTAGCCCGAACCCTAACCCTAACCCTTCCCCGAAGCCTGACGCTCACCCGTCCCCTAATCCTAACCCGTACGGTAACACTAAACCGCGCCCTCACACGCACGCTCCCCCTAAAGCGTTGTCGGACCCTCACCTGGACCCTAAACCGTCCCCGTCCCCTAACCCTAACCCTAGCCCGAACCCTAACCCTAACCCTTCCCCAAAGCCTGACCCTCACCCGTCCCCTAATCCTAATCCGTACGCTAACACTAACCCACGCCCTCACATGCACGCTCCCCCTAAAGCTTTGTCGGACCCTCAGCTGGATCCTAAACCGTCCACGTCCCCTAACCCTAACCCTAGCCCGAACCCTAACCCTAACCCTTCCCCGAAGCCTGACCCTCACCCGTCCCCTAATCCTAACCCGTAGGCTCACACTAACCCGCGCCCTCACACGCACGCTCCCCCTAAAGCGTTGTCGGACCCTCACCAGGACCCTAAACCGTCCCCGTCCCCTAACCCTAACCCTAGCCCGAACCCTAACCATAACACTTCCCCGAAGCCTGACCCTCACCCGTCCCCTACTCCTAACCCGTAGGCTCACACTAACCCGCGCCCTCACACGCACGCTCCCCCTAAAGCATTGTCGGAACCTCACCTGGACCCTAAACCGTCCCCGTACCCTAACCCTAACCCTAGCCCGAACCCTAACCCTAACCCTTCCCCGAAGCCTGACCCTCACCCGTCCCCTAATCCTAACCCGTATATTAACACTAACCCACGCCCTCACACGCACGCTCCCCCTAAAGCGTTGTCGGACCCTCAATTGGACCCTAAGCCGTCCCCGTCCCCTAACCCTAACCCTAGCCCGAACCCTAACCCTAAGCCTTCCCCGAAGCCTGACCCTCACCCGTCCCCTAATCCTAACCCGTACGCTAACACTAACCCACGCCCTCACACGCACGCTCCCCCTAAAGCGTTGTCGGACCCTCACCTGGACCCTAAACCGTCCCCGTCCCCTAACCCTAACCGTAGCCCGAACCCTAACCCTAACCCTTCCCCGAAGCCTGACCCTCACCCGTCCCCTAATCCTAACCCGTACGCTAACACTAACCCACGCCCTCACACGCACGCTCCCCCTAAAGCGTTGTCGGACCCTCACTTGGACCCTAAACCGTCCCCGTCCCTAACCCTAACCCTAGCCCGAACCCTAACCCTAACCCTTCCCCGAAGCCTGACGCTCACCCGTCCCCTAATCCTAACCCGTACGGTAACACTAAACCGCGCCCTCACACGCACGCTCCCCCTAAAGCGTTGTCGGACCCTCACCTGGACCCTAAACCGTCCCCGTCCCCTAACCCTAACCCTAGCCCGAACCCTAACCCTAACCCTTCCCCGAAGCCTGACGCTCACCCGTCCCCTAATCCTAACCCGTACGGTAACACTAAACCGCGCCCTCACACGCACGCTCCCCCTAAAGCGTTGTCGGACCCTCACCTGGACCCTAAACCGTCCCCGTCCCCTAACCCTAACCCTAGCCCGAACCCTAACCCTAACCCTTCCCCGAAGCCTGACCCTCACCCTTCACCTAATCCTAACGCGTAGGCTCACACTAACCCGCGCCCTCACACGCACGCTCCCCCTAAAGCGTTGTCGGACCCTCACCTGGACCCTAAACCGTCCCCGTCCCCTAACCCTAACCCTAGCCCGAACCCTAACCCTAACCCTTCCCCGAAGCCATACGCTCACCCGTCCCCTAATCCTAACCCGTACGGTAACACTAACCCGCGCCCTCACACGCACGCTCCCCCTAAAGCGTTGTCGG
The DNA here is from genome assembly GCF_949774975.1 of Lagenorhynchus albirostris. Taxonomy (NCBI): domain Eukaryota; kingdom Metazoa; phylum Chordata; class Mammalia; order Artiodactyla; family Delphinidae; genus Lagenorhynchus; species Lagenorhynchus albirostris. Next base: position 25,057 of record NC_083098.1, read on the forward strand.
ACCCTCACCTCGACCCTAAACCGTCCCCGTCCCCTAACCCTAACCCTAGCCCGAACCCTAACCCTAACCCTGCCCCGAAGCCTGACCCTCACCCGTCCCCTAATCCTAACCCGTAGGCTCACACTAACCCGCGCTCTCACACGCACGCTCCCCCTAAAGCGTTGTCGGACCCTCACCTGGACCCTAAACCGTCCCCGTCCCCTAACACTAACCCTAGCCCGAACCCTAACCCTAAACCTTCCCCGAAGCCTGACCCTCACCCGTCCCCTAATCCTAACCCGTAGGCTCACACTAACCCGCGCCCTCACACGCACGCTCCCCCTAAAGCGTTGTCGACCCTCACCTCGATCCTAAACCGTCCCCGTCCCCTAACCCTAACCCTAGCCCGAACCCTAACCCTAACCCTTCCCCGAAGCCTGACCCTCACCCGTCCCCTAATCCTAACCCGTAGGCTCACACTAACCCCCGCCCTCACACGCACGCTCCCCCTAAAGCATTGTCGGACCCCAACCAGGACCCTAAACCGTCCCCATCCCCTAACCCTAACCCTAGCCCGAACCCTAACCATAACACTTCCCCGAAGCCTGACCCTCACCCGTCCCCTAATCCTAACCCATACGCTCACACTAACTCGCGCCGTCACACGCACGCTCCCACTAAGGCGTTGTCAGACCCTCACCTGGACCCTAAACCGTCCCCGTCCCCTAACCCTAACCCTAGCCCGAACCCTAACACTAACCCTTCCCCGAAGCCTGACCCTCACCCGTCCCCTAATCCTAACCCGTAGGCTCACACTGACCCGCGCCCTCACACGCACGCTCCCCCTAAAACGTTGTCGGACCCTCACCTGGACCCTAAACCGTCCCCGTCCCCTAACCCTAACCCTAGCCCGAACCCTAAACCTAACCCTTCCCCGAAGCCTGACCCTCACCCGTCCCCTAATCCTAACCCGTAGGCTCACATTAACCCGCGCCCTCACACACACGCTCCCCCTAAAGCGTTGTCGGACCCTCACCTGGACCCTAAACCGTCCCCGTCCCCTAACCCTAACCCTAGCCCGAACCCTAACCCTAACACTTCCCCGAAGCCTGACCCTCACCCGTCCCCTAATCCTAACCCGTAGGCTCACACTAACCAGCGCCCTCACACGCACGCTCCCCCTAAAGCGTTGTCGGATCCTCACCTCGACCCTAAACCGTCCCCGTCCCCTAACACTAACCCTAGCCCGAATCCTAATCCTAACCCTTCCCCGAAGCCTGACCCTCACCCGTCCCCTAATCCTAACCCGTAGGCTCACACTAACCCGCGCCCTCACACGCACGCTCCCCCTAAAGCGTTGTCGGACCCTCACCTCGACCCTAAACCGTCCCCGTCCCCTAACCCTAACCCTAGCCCGAACCCTAACCCTAACCCTTCAACGAAGCCTCACCCTCACCCGTCCCCTAATCCTAACCCGTAGGCTCACACTAACCCACGCCCTCACACGCACGCTCCCCCTAAAGCGTTGTCGGACCCTCACCAGGACCCTAAACCGTCCCCGTCCCCTAACCCTAACCCTAGCCCGAACCCTAACCATAACACTTCCCCGAAGCCTGACCCTCACCCGTCCCCTACTCCTAACCCGTAGGCTCACACTAACCCACGCCCTCACACGCACGCTCCCCCTAAAGCATTGTCGGAACCTCACCTGGACCCTAAACCGTCCCCGTACCCTAACCCTAACCCTAGCCCGAACCCTAACCCTAACCATTCCCCGAAGCCTGACCCTCAACCGTCCCCTAATCCTAACCCGTATGCTAACACTAACCCACGCCCTCACACGCACGCTCCCCCTAAAGCGTTGTCGGACCCTCAATTGGACCCTAAGCCGTCCCCGTCCCCTAACCCTAACCCTAGCCCGAACCCTAACCCTAAGCCTTCCCCGAAGCCTGACCCTCACCCGTCCCCTAATCCTAACCCGCACGCTAACACTAACCCGCGCCCTCACACGCACGCTCCCCCTAAAGCGTTGTCGGACCCTCACCTGGACCCTAAACCGTCCCCGTCCCCTAACCCTAACCGTAGCCCGAACCCTAACCCTAACCCTTCCCCGAAGCCTGACCCTCACCCCTCCCCTAATCCTAACCCGTACGCTAACACTAACCCACGCCCTCACACGCACGCTCCCCCTAAAGCGTTGTCGGACCCTCACTTGGACCCTAAACCGTCCCCGTCCCTAACCCTAACCCTAGCCCGAACCCTAACCCTAACCCTTCCCCGAAGCCTGACGCTCACCCGTCCCCTAATCCTAACCCGTACGGTAACACTAAACCGCGCCCTCACACGCTCGCTCCCCCTAAAGCGTTGTCGGACCCTCACCTGGACCCTAAACCGTCCCCGTCCCCTAACCCTAACCCTAGCCCGAACCCTAACCCTAACCCTTCCCCGAAGCCTGACGCTCACCCGTCCCCTAATCCTAACCCGTACGGTAACACTAAACCGCGCCCTCACACGCACGCTCCCCCTAAAGCGTTGTCGGACCCTCACCTGGACCCTAAACCGTCCCCGTCCCCTAACCCTAACCCTAGCCCGAACCCTAACCCTAACCCTTCCCCAAAGCCTGACCCTCACCCGTCCCCTAATCCTAATCCGTACGCTAACACTAACCCACGCCCTCACATGCACGCTCCCCCTAAAGCTTTGTCGGACCCTCAGCTGGATCCTAAACCGTCCACGTCCCCTAACCCTAACCCTAGCCCGAACCCTAACCCTAACCCTTCCCCGAAGCCTGACCCTCACCCGTCCCCTAATCCTAACCCGTAGGCTCACACTAACCCGCGCCCTCACACGCACGCTCCCCCTAAAGCGTTGTCGGACCCTCACCAGGACCCTAAACCGTCCCCGTCCCCTAACCCTAACCCTAGCCCGAACCCTAACCATAACACTTCCCCGAAGCCTGACCCTCACCCGTCCCCTACTCCTAACCCGTAGGCTCACACTAACCCGCGCCCTCACACGCACGCTCCCCCTAAAGCATTGTCGGAACCTCACCTGGACCCTAAACCGTCCCCGTACCCTAACCCTAACCCTAGCCCGAACCCTAACCCTAACCCTTCCCCGAAGCCTGACCCTCACCCGTCCCCTAATCCTAACCCGTATGCTAACACTAACCCACGCCCTCACACGCACGCTCCCCCTAAAGCGTTGTCGGACCCTCAATTGGACCCTAAGCCGTCCCCGTCCCCTAACCCTAACCCTAGCCCGAACCCTAACCCTAAGCCTTCCCCGAAGCCTGACCCTCACCCGTCCCCTAATCCTAACCCGTACGCTAACACTAACCCACGCCCTCACACGCACGCTCCCCCTAAAGCGTTGTCGGACCCTCACCTGGACCCTAAACCGTCCCCGTCCCCTAACCCTAACCGTAGCCCGAACCCTAACCCTAACCCTTCCCCGAAGCCTGACCCTCACCCGTCCCCTAATCCTAACCCGTACGCTAACACTAACCCACGCCCTCACACGCACGCTCCCCCTAAAGCGTTGTCGGACCCTCACTTGGACCCTAAACCGTCCCCGTCCCTAACCCTAACCCTAGCCCGAACCCTAACCCTAACCCTTCCCCGAAGCCTGACGCTCACCCGTCCCCTAATCCTAACCCGTACGGTAACACTAAACCGCGCCCTCACACGCACGCTCCCCCTAAAGCGTTGTCGGACCCTCACCTGGACCCTAAACCGTCCCCGTCCCCTAACCCTAACCCTAGCCCGAACCCTAACCCTAACCCTTCCCCGAAGCCTGACCCTCACCCTTCACCTAATCCTAACGCGTAGGCTCACACTAACCCGCGCCCTCACACGCACGCTCCCCCTAAAGCGTTGTCGGACCCTCACCTGGACCCTAAACCGTCCCCGTCCGCTAACCCTAACCCTAGCCCGAACCCTAACCCTAACCCTTCCCCGAAGCCATACGCTCACCCGTCCCCTAATCCTAACCCGTACGGTAACACTAACCCGTGCCCTCACACGCACGCTCCCCCTAAAGCGTTGTCGGACCCTCACCTCGACCCTAAACCGTCCCCGTCCCCTAACCCTAACCCTAGCCCGAACCCTAACCCTAACCCTTCCCCGAAGCCTGACCCTCACCCGTCCCCTAATCCTAACCCGTAGGCTCACACTAACCCGCGCTCTCACACGCACGCTCCCCCTAAAGCGTTGTCGGACCCTCACCTGGACCCTAAACCGTCCCCGTCCCCTAACACTAACCCTAGCCCGAACCCTAACCCTAAACCTTCCCCGAAGCCTGACCCTCACCCGTCCCCTAATCCTAACCCGTAGGCTCACACTAACCCGCGCCCTCACACGCACGCTCCCCCTAAAGCGTTGTCGACCCTCACCTCGATCCTAAACCGTCCCCGTCCCCTAACCCTAACCCTAGCCCGAACCCTAACCCTAACCCTTCCCCGAAGCCTGACCCTCACCCGTCCCCTAATCCTAACCCGTAGGCTCACACTAACCCGCGCCCTCACACGCACGCTCCCCCTAAAGCATTGTCGGACTCTCACCAGGACCCTAAACCGTCCCCATCCCCTAAGCCTAACCCTAGCCCGAACCCTAACCATAACACTTCCCCGAAGCCTGACCCTCACCCGTCCCCTAATCCTAACCCATACGCTCACACTAACTCGCGCCGTCACACGCACGCTCCCACTAAGGCGTTGTCAGACCCTCACCTGGACCCTAAACCGTCCCCGTCCCCTAACCCTAACCCTAGCCCGAACCCTAACCCTAACCCTTCCCCGAAGCCTGACCCTCACCCGTCCCCTAATCCTAACCCGTAGGCTCACACTAACACGCGCCCTCACACGCACGCTCCCCCTAAAGCGTTGTCGGACCCTCACCTCGACCCTAAACCGTCCCCGTCCCCTAACCCTAACCCTAGCCCGAACCCTAACCCTAACACTTCCCCGAAGCCTGACCCTCACCCGTCCCCTAATCCTAACCCGTAGGCTCACACTAACCCGCGCCCTCACACGCACGCTCCCCCTAAAGCATTGTCGGAACCTCACCTGGACCCTAAACCGTCCCCGTACCCTAACCCTAACCCTAGCCCGAACCCTAACCCTAACCCTTCCCCGAAGCCTGACCCTCACCCGTCCCCTAATCCTAACCCGTACGCTAACACTAGCCCACGCCCTCACACGCACGCTCCCCCTAAAGCGTTGTCAGACCCTCAATTGGACCCTAAGCCGTCCCCGTCCCCTAACCCTAACCCTAGCCCGAACCCTAACCCTAACCCTTCCCCGAAGCCTGACCATCACCCGTCCCCTAATCCTAACCCGCACGCTAACACTAACCCGGGCCCTCACACGCACGCTCCCCCTAAAGGGTTGTCGGACCCTCACCTGGACCCAAAACCGTCCCCGTCCCCTAACCCTAACCCTAGCCTGAACCCTAACCCTAACCCTTCCCCGAAGCCTGACCCTCACCCGTCCCCTAATCCTAACCCGTAGGCTCACACTAACCCGCGCCCTCACACGCACGCTCCCCCTAAAGCGTTGTCGGACCCTCACCTGGACCCTAAACCGTCCCCGTCCCCTAACCCTAACCCTAGCCCGAACCCTAACCCTAACCCTTCCTCGAAGCCTGACCCTCACCCGTCCCCTAATCCTAACCCGTACGCTCACACTAACCCGCGCCCTCACACGCACGCTCCCCCTAAAGCGTTGTCGGACCCTCACCTGAACCCTAAACCGTCCGCGTCCCCTAACCCTAACCCTAGCCCGAATCCTAACCCTAACCCTTCCCCGAAGCCTGACGCTCACCCGTCCCCTAATCCTAAACCGTACGGTAACACTAACCCGCGCCCTCACACGCACGCTCCCCCTAAAGCGTTGTCGGACCCTCACCTGGACCCTAAACCGTCCCCGTCCCCTAACCCTAACCCTAGCCCGAACCCTAACCCTAACCCTTCCCCGAAGCCTGACCCTCACCCGTCACCTAATCCTAACGCGTAGGCTCACACTAACCCGCGCCCTCACACGCACGCTCCCCCTAAAGCGTTGTCGGACCCTCACCTGGACCCTAAACCGTCCCCGTCCCCTAACCCTAACCCTAGCCCGAACCCTAACCCTAACCCTTCCCCGAAGCCTGACGCTCACCCGTCCCCTAATCCTAACCCGTACGGTAACACTAACCCGCGCCCTCACACGCACGCTCCCCCTAAAGCGTTGTCGGACCCTCACCTCGATCCTAAACCGTCCCCGTCCCCTAACCCTAACCCTAGCCCGAACCCTAACCCTAACCCTTCCCCGAAGCCTGACCCTCACCCGTCCCCTAATCCTAACCCGTAGGCTCACACTAACCCGCGCCCTCACACGCACGCTCCCCCTAAAGCGTTGTCGGACCCTCACCTGGACCCTAAACCGTCCCCGTCCCCTAACCCTAACCCTAGACCGAACCCTAACCCTAACCCTTCCCCGAAGCATGACCCTCACCCGTCCCTTAATCCTAACCCGTAGGCTCACATTAACCCGCGCCCTCACACACACGATCCCCCTAAAGCGTTGTCGGACCCTCACCTGGACCCTAAACCGTCCCTGTCCCCTAACCCTAACCCTAGCCCGAACCCTAACCCTAAGCCTTCCCTGAAGCCTGACCCTCACCCGTCCCCTAATCCTAACCCGTACGCTAACACTAACCCGCGCCCATACACGCACGCTCCCCCTAAAGCGTTGTCGGACCCTCACCTCGAACCTAAACCGTCCCCGTCCCCTAACCCTAACCCTAGCCCGAACCCTAACCCTAAACCTTCCCCGAAGCCTGACCCTCACCCGTCCCCTAATCCTAACCCGTATGCTCACACTAACCCGCGCCCTCACACGCACGCTCCCCCTAAAGCGTTGTCGGACCCTCACCTGGACCCTAAACCGTCCCCGTCCCCTAACCCTAACCCTAGCCCGAACCCTAACCCTAACACTTCCCCGAAGCCTGACCCTCACCCGTCCCCTAATCCTAACCCGTAGGCTCACACTAACCCGCGCCCTCACACGCACGCTCCCCCTAAAGCATTGTCGGAACCTCACCTGGACCCTAAACCGTCCAAGTACCCTAACCTTAACCATAGCCCGAACCCTAACCCTAACCCTTCCCCGAAGCCTGACCCTCACCCGTCCCCTAATCCTAACCCGTATGCTAACACTAACCCGTGCCCTCACACGCACGCTCCCCCTAAAGCGTTGTCGGACCCTCACCTGGACCCTAAACCGTCCCCGTCCCCTAACCCTAACCCTAGCCCGAACCCTAACCCTAACCCTTCCCCGAAGCCTGACCCTCACCCGTCCCCTAATCCTAACCCGTAGGCTCACACTAACCCACGCGCTCACACGCACGCTCCCCCTAAAGCGTTGTCGGACCCTCACCTCGACCCCAAACCGTCCCCGTCCCCTAACCCTAACCCTAGCCCGAACCCTAACCCTAACCCTTCCCCGAAGCCTGACCCTCAACCGTCCCCTAATCCTAACCCGTACGCTAACACTAACCCGCCCCCTCACACGCACGCTACCCCTAAAGCGTTGTCGGACCCTCACCAGGACCCTAAACCGTCCCCGTCCCCTAACTCTAACCATAGCCCGAACCCTAACCATAACACTTCCCCGAAGCCTGACCCTCACCCGTCCCCTAATCCTAACCCGTACGCTCACACTAACTCGTGCCCTCACACGCACGCTCCCCCTAAAGCGTTGTCAGACCCTCACCTGGACCCTAAACCGTCCCCGTCCCCTAACCCTAACCCTAGCCCGAACCCTAACCCTAACCCTTCCCCGAAGCCTGACCCTCACCCGTCCCCTAATCCTAACCCGTAGGCTCACACTAACCCGCGCCCTCACACGCACGCTCCCCCTAAAGCGTTGTCGGACCCTCACCTGGACCCTAAACCGTCCCCGTCCCCTAACCCTAACCCTAGCCCGAACCCTAACCCTAACCCTTTCCCGAAACCTGACCCTCACCCGTCCCCTAATCCTAAGCCATAGGCTCACACTAACCCGCGCCCTCACACGCACGCTCCCCCTAAAGCGTTGTCGGACCCTCACCTGGACCCTAAACCGTCCCTGTCCCTTAACCCTACCCCTAGCCCGAACCCTAACCCTAACACTTCCCCGAAGCCTGACCCTCACCCGTCCCCTAATCCTAACCCGTAGGCTCACACTAACCCGCGCCCTCACACGCACGCTCCCCCTAAAGCGTTGTCGGACCCTCACCTGGACCCTAAACCGTCCCCGTCCCCTAACCCTAACCCTAGCCCGAACCCTAACCCTAACCCTTCCCCGAAGCCTGACCCTCACCCGTCCCCTAATCCTAACCCGTAGGCTCACACTAACCCGCGCCCTCACACGCACGCTCCTCCTAAAGCGTTGTCGGACCCTCACCTGGACCCTAAACCGTCCCCGTCCCCTAACCCTAACCCTAGCCCGAACCCTAACCCTAACCCTTCCCCGAAGCCTGACCCTCACCCGTCCCCTAATCCTAACCTGTACGCTAACACTAACCCACGCCCTCACACGCACGCTCCCCCTAAAGCGTTGTCGGACCCTCACCTGGACCCTAAACCGTCCCCGTCCCCTAACCCTAACCCTAGCCCAAACCCTAACCCTAACCCTTCCCCGAAGCCTGACGCTCACCCGTCCCCTAATCCTAACCCGTACGGTAACACTAACCCGCGCCCTCACACGCACGCTCCCCCTAAAGCGTTGTCGGAACCTCACCTGGACCCTAAACCGTCCCCGTCCCATAACCCTAACCCTAGCCCGAACCCTAACCCTAACCCTTCCCCGAAGCCTGACCCTCACCCGTCGCCTAATCCTAACCCGTAGGCTCACACTAACCCGCGCCCTCACACGCACGATCCCCCTAAAGCGTTGTCGGACCCTCACCTGGACCCTAAACCGTCCCTGTCCCCTAACCCTAACCCTAGCCCGAACCCTAACCCTAACCCTTCCCCGAAGCATGACCCTCACCCGTCCCCTAATCCTAAGCCGTACGCTAACACTAACCCGCGCCCTCACACGCACGCTCCCCCTAAAGTGTTGTCGGACCCTCACCTGGACTCTAAACCGTCCCCGTCCCCTAACCCTAACCTAGCCCGAACCCGACCCCTAACACATGCCCGAAGCCTGACCCTCACCCGTCCCCTAATCCTAACCCGTACGCTAACACTAACCCGCGCCCTCACACGCACAGTCCCCCTAAAGCGTTGTCGGACCCTCACCTGGACCCTAAACCGTCCCCGTCCCCTAACCCTAACCCTAGCCCGAACCCTAACCCTAACCCTTCCCTGAAGCCTGACCCTCACCCGTCCCCTAATCCTAACCCGTAGGCTCACACTAACCAGCGCCCTCACACGCACGCTCCCCCTAAAGCGTTGTCGGAACCTCACCTCGACCCTAAACCTTCCCCGTCCCCTAACCCTAACCCTAGCCCGAACCCTAACCCTAACCCTTCCCCGAAGCCTGACCCTCACCCGTCCCCTAATCCTAACCTGTACGCTAACACTAATCCGCCCCCTCACATGCACGCTCCCCCTAAAGCGTTGTCGGACCCTCAGCTGGATCCTAAACCGTCCCCGTCCCCTAACACTAACCCTAGCCCGAACCCTAACCCTAAACCTTCCCCGAAGCCTGACCCTCATCCGTCCCCTAATCCTAACCCGTAGGCTCACACTAACCCGCGCCTTACACGCACGCTCCCCCTAAAGCGTTGTCGGACCCTCACCAGGACCCTAAACCGTCCCCGTCCCCTAACCCTAACCCTAGCCCGAACCCTAACCCTAACACTTCCCCGAAGCCTGACCCTCACCCGTCCCCTAATCCTAACACGTATGCTCACACTAACTCGCGCCCTCACACGCACGCTCCCCCTAAAGCGTTGTCAGACCCTCACCTGGACCGTAAACCGTCCCCGTCCCCTAACACTAACCCTAGCCCGAACCCTAACCCTAACCCTTCCCCGAAGCCTGACCCTCACCCGTCCCCTAATCCTAACCCGCACGCTAACACTAACCCGGGACCTCACACGCACGCTCCCCCTAAAGCGTTGTCGGACCCTCACCTGGACCCTAAACCGTCCCCGTCCCCTAAACCTAACCTTAGCCCGAACCCTAACCCTAACACTTCCCCGAAGCCTGACCCTCACCCGTCCCCTAATCCTAACCCGTAGGCTCACACTAACCCGCGCCGTCACACGCACACTCCCCCTAAAGCGTTGTCGGACCCTCACCTGGACCCTAAACCGTCCCCGTCCCCTAACCCTAACCCTAGCCCGAACCCTAAACCTAAACCTTCCCCGAAGCCTGACCCTCACCCGTCCCCTAATCCTAACCCGTACGCTAACACTAACCCACGCCCTCACACGCACGCTCCCCCTAAAGCGTTGTCGGACCCTCACCTGGACCCTAAACCGTCCCCGTCCCCTAACCATAACCCTAGCCCGAACCCTAACCCTAACACTTCCCCGAAGCCTGACGCTCACCCGTCCCCTAATCCTAACCCGTACGGTAACACTAACCGGCGCCCTCACACGCACGCTCCCCCTAAAGCGTTGTCGGACCCTCACCTGGACCCTAAACCGTCCCCGTCCCCTAACCCTAACCCTAGCCCGAACCCTAACCCTAACACTTCCCCGAAGCCTGACCCTCACCCGTCACCTAATCCTAACCCGTAGGCTCACACTAACCCACGCCCTCACACGCACGCTCCCCCTAAAGCGTTGTCGGACCCTCACCTGGATCCTAAACCGTCCCCGTCCCCTAACCCTAACCCTAGCCCGAACCCTAACCCTAACCCTTCCCCGAAGCATGACCCTCACCCTTCCCCTAATCCTAAGACGTACGCTAACACTAACCCGCGCCCTCACACGCACGCTCCCCCTAAAGCGTTGTCGGACCCTCACCTGGACCCTAAACCTTCCCCGTCCCCTAACCCTAACCCTAGCCCGAACCCTAACCCTAACCCTTCCCCGAAGCCTGACCCTCACCCGTCACCTAATCCTAACCCGTAGGCTCACACTAACGCGCGCCCTCACACGCACGCTCCCCCTAAAGCGCTGTCGGACCCTCACCTGGACCCTAAACCGTCCCCATCCCCTAACCCTAACCCTAGCCCGAACCCTAACCCTAACCCTTCCCCGAAGCATGACCCTCACCCGTCCCCTAATCCTAAGCCGTACGCTAACACTAACCCGCGCCCTCACACGCACGCTCCCCCTAAAGCGTTGTCGGACCCTCACCTGGACCCTAAACCGTCCCCGTCCCCTAACCCTAACCCTAGCCCGAACCCTAACCCTAACCCTTCCCCGAAGCCTGACCCTCACCCGTCCCCTAATCCTAACCCGTACGCTAACACTAACCCGCGCCCTCACACGCACGCTCCCCCTAAAGTGTTGTCGGACCCTCACCTGGACCCTAAACCGTCTCCGTCCCCTAACCCTAACCCTAGCCCGAACACTAACCCTAACCCTTCCCCGAAGGCTGACCCTCACCCGTCCCCTAATCCTAAGCCGTACGCTAACACTAACCCGCGCCCTCACACGCACGCTCCCCCTAAAGCGTTGTCGGACCCTCACCTGGACCCTAAACCATCCCCGTCCCCTAACCCTAACACTAGCCCGAACCCTAACCCTAACCCTTCCCCGAAGCCTGACCATCACCCGTCCCCTAATCCTAACCCGTACGCTAACACTAACCCGCGCCCTCACACGCACGCTCCCCCTAAAGCGTTGTCGGACCCTCACCTGGACCCTAAACCGTCCCCGTCCCCTAACCCTAACCCTAGCCCGAACCCTAACCCTAACCCTTCCCCGAAGCCTGACCCTCACCCGTCCCCTAATCCTAACCCGTAGGCTCACACTAACCAGCGCCCTCACACGCACGCTCCCCCTAAAGCGTTGTCGGACCCTCACCTGGACCCTAAACCGTCCCCGTCCCCTTTCCTAACCCTAGCCCGAACCCTAACCCTAACCCTTCAACGAAGCCTGACCCTCACCCGTCCCCTAATCCTAACCCGTAGGCTCACACTAACCCGCGCCGTCACACGCACACTCCCCCTAAAGCGTTGTTGGACCCTCACCTGGACCCTAAACCGTCCCCGTCCCCTAACCCTAACCCTAGCCCGAACCCTAACACTAACCCTTCCCCGAAGCCTGACCCTCACCCGTCTCATAATCCTAACCCGTACGCTAACACTATCCCACGCCCTCACACGCACGCTCCCCCTAAAGCGTTGTCGGACCCTCACCTGGACCCTAAACCGTCCCCGTCCCCTAACCATAACCCTAGCCCGAACCCTAACCCTAACCCTTCCCCGAAGCCATACGCTCACCCGTCCCCTAATCCTAACCCGTACGGTAACACTAACCCGCGCCCTCACACGCACGCTCCCCCTAAAGCGTTGTCGGACCCTCACCTGGACCCTAAACCGTCCCCGTCCCCTAACCGTAAACCTAGCCCGAACCCTAACCCTAACACTTCCCCGAAGCCTGACCCTCACCCGTCACCTAGTCCTAACCCGTAGGCTCACACTAATCCACGTCCTCACACGCACGCTCCCCCTAAAGCGTTGTCGGACCCTCACCTGGATCCTAAACCGTCCCCGTCCCCTAACCCTAACCCTAGCCCGAACCCTAACTCTAACCCTTCCCCGAAGCATGACCCTCACCCGTCCCCTAATCCTAAGCCGTACGCTAACACTAACCCGCGCCCTCACACGCACGCTCCCCCTAAAGCGTTGTCGGACCCTCACTTGGACCCTAAACCGTCCCCGTCCCCTAACCCTAACCCTAGCCCGAACCCTAACCCTAACCCTTCCCCGAAGCCTGACCCTCACCCGTCCCCTAATCCTAACCCGTACGCTAACACTAACCCACGCCCTCACACGCACGCTCCCCCTAAAGCGTTGTCGGACCCTCACCTGGACCCTAAACCGTCCCCGTCCCCTAACCCTAACCCTAGCCCGAACCCTAACCCTAACCCATCCCCGAAGCCTGACGCTCACCCGTCCCCTAATCCTAACCCGTACGGTACACTAACCCGCGCCCTCACACGCACGCTCCCCCTAAAGCGTTGTCGGAACCTCACCTGGACCCTAAACCGTCCCCGTCCCCTAACCCTAACCCTAGCCCGAACCCTAACCCTAAACCTTCCTCGAAGCCTGACCCTCACCCGTCCCCTAATCCTAACCCGTAGGCTCACACTAACCCGCGCCCTCACACGCACGCTCCCCCTAAAGCGTTGTCGGACCCTCACCTGGACCCTAAACCGTCCCCGTCCCCTAACCCTAACCCTAGCCCGAACCCTAACCCTAACCCTTCCCCGAAGCCTGACGCTCACCCGTCCCCTAATCCTAACCCGTACGGTAACACTAACCCGCGCCCTCACACGCACGCTCCCCCTAAAGCGTTGTCGGACCCTCACCTGGACCCTAAACCGTCCCCGTCCCCTAACCCTAACCCTAGCCCGAACCCTAACCCTAACCCTTCCCCGAAGCATGACCCTCACCCGTCCCCTAATCCTAACCCGTAGGCTCACACTAACCCGCGCCCTCACACGCACGCTCCCCCTAAAGCGTTGTCGGACCCTCACCTGGACCCTAAACCGTCCCCGTCCCCGTCCCCTAACCCTAGCCCGAACCCTAACCCTAACCCTTCCCCGAAGCCTGACCCTCACCCGTCCCCTAATCCTAACCCATACGCTAACACTAACCCGCGCCCTCACACGCACGCTCCCCCTAAAGTGTTGTCGGACCCTCACCTGGACTCTAAACCGTCTCCGTCCCCTAACCCTAACCCTAGCCCGAACCCTAACCCTAACCCTTCCCCGAAGCCTGACCCTCACCCGTTCCCTAATCCTAACCCGTACGCTAACACTAACCCGCGCCCTCACATGCACGCTCCCCCTAAAGCGTTGTCGGACCCTCAGCTGGATCCTAAACCGTCCCCGTCCCCTAACCCTAACCCTAGCCCGAACCCTAACCCTAACCCTTCCCCGAAGCCTGACCCTCACCCGTCCCCTAATCCTAACCCGTAGGCTCACACTAACCCGCGCCCTTACACGCACGCTCCCCCTAAAGCGTTGTCGGACCCTCAACAGGACCCTAAACCGTCCCCGTCCCCTAACCCTAACCCTAGCCCGAACCCTAACCATAACACTTCCCCGAAGCCTGACCCTCAAACGTCTCCTAATCCTAACCCGTACGCTCACACTAACTCGCGCCCTCACACGCACGCTCCCCCTAAAGCGTTGTCAGACCCTCACCTGGACCCTAAACCGTCCCCGTCCCCTAACCCTAACCCTAGCCCGAACCCTAACCCTAACCCTTCCCCGAAGCCTGACCCTCAGCCGTCCCCTAATCCTAACCCGTAGGCTCACACTAACCCGCGCCCTCACACGCACGCTCCCCCTAAAGCGTTGTCGGACCCTCACCTGGACCCTAAACCGTCCCCGTCCCCTAACCCTAACCCTAGCCCGAACCCTAACCCTAACCCTTCCCCGAAGCCTGACGCTCACCTGTCCCCTAATCCTAACCCGTACGGTAACACTAACCCGCGCCCTCACACGCACGCTCCCCCTAAAGCGTTGTCGGAACCTCACCTGGACCCTAAACCGTCCCCGTCCCCTAACCCTAACCCTAGCCCGAACCCTAACCCTAACCCTTCCCCGAAGCCTGACCCTCACCCGTCCCCTAATCCTAACCCGTAGGCTCACACTAACCCGCGCCCTCACACGCACGATCCCCCTAAAGCGTTGTCGGACCCTCACCTGGACCCTAAACCGTCCCCGTCCCCTAACCCTAACCCTAGCCCGAACCCTAACCCTAACCCTTCCCCGAAGCATGACCCTCACCCGTCCCCTAATCCTAAGCCGTACGCTAACACTAACCCGCGCCCTCACACGCACGCTCCCCCTAAAGCGTTCTCGGACCCTCACCTGGACCCTAAACCGTCCCCGTCCCCTAACCCTAACCCTAGCCCGAACCCTAACCCTAACCCTTCCCCGAAGCCTGACCCTCACCCGTCCCCTAATCCTAACCCGTACGCTAACATTAACCCGCGCCCTCACACGCACGCTCCCCCTAAAGTGTTGTCGGACCCTCACCTGGACCCTAAACCGTCTCCGTCCCCTAACCCTAACCCTAGCCCGAACCCTAACCCTAACCCTTCCCCGAAGCCTGACCCTCACCCGTTCCCTAATCCTAACCCGTAGGCTCACACTAACCCGCGCCCTCACACGCACGCTCCCCCTAAAGCGTTGCCGGACCCTCACCTGGACCCTAAACCGTCCCCGTACCCTAACCCTACCCCTAGCCCGAACCCTAACCCTAACCCTTCAACAAAGCCTGACCCTCACCCGTCCCCTAATCCTAACCCGTAGGCTCACACTAACCCGCGCCCTCACACGCACGCTCCCCCTAAAGCGTTGTCGGACCCTCACCTGGATCCTAAACCGTCCCCGTCCCCTAACCCTAACCCTAGCCCGAACCCTAACCCTAACCCTTCCCCGAAGCCTGACGCTCACCCGTCCCCTAATCCTAACCCGTACGGTAACACTAACCCGCGCCCTCACACGCACGCTCCCCCTAAAGCGTTGTCGGACCCTCACCTGGACCCTAAACCGTCCCCGTCCCCTAACCCTAACCCTAGCCCGAACCCTAACCCTAACCCTTCCCCGAAGCATGACCCTCACCCGTCCCCTAATCCTAAGCCGTACGCTAACACTAACCCGCGCCCTCACACGCACGCTCCCCCTAAAGCGTTGTCGGACCCTCAGCTGGATCCTAAACCGTCCCCGTCCCCTAACCCTAACCCTAGCCCGAACCCTAACCCTAACCCTTCCCCGAAGCCTGACCCTCACCCGTCCCCTAATCCTAACCCGTAGGCTCACACTAACCCGCGCCCTTACACGCACGCTCCCCCTAAAGCGTTGTCGGACCCTCAACAGGACCCTAAACCGTCCCCGTCCCCTAACCCTAACCCTAGCCCGAACCCTAACCATAACACTTCCCCGAAGCCTGACCCTCAAACGTCTCCTAATCCTAACCCGTACGCTCACACTAACTCGCGCCCTCACACGCACGCTCCCCCTAAAGCGTTGTCAGACCCTCACCTGGACCCTAAACCGTCCCCGTCCCCTAACCCTAACCCTAGCCCGAACCCTAACCCTAACCCTTCCCCGAAGCCTGACCCTCAGCCTTCCCCTAATCCTAACCCGTAGGCTCACACTAACCCGCGCCCTCACACGCACGCTCCCCCTAAAGCGTTGTCGGACCCTCAATTGGACCCTAAGCCGTCCCCGTCCCCTAACCCTAACCCTAGCCCGAACCCTAACCCTAACCCTTCCCCGAAGGCTGACCCTCACCCGTCCCCTAATCCTAACCCGCACGCTAACACTAACCCGGGCCCTCACACGCATGCTCCCCCTAAAGCGTTGTCGGACCCTCACCTGGACCCTAAACCATCCCCGTCCCCTAAACCTAACCTTAGCCCGAACCCTAACCCTAACACTTCCCCGAAGCCTGACCCTCACCCGTCCCCTAATCCTAACCCGTAGGCTCACACTAACCCGCGCCCTCACACGCACGCTCCCCCTAAAGCGTTGTCGGACCCTCACCTGGACCCTAAACCGTCCCCGTACCCTAACCCTACCCCTAGCCCGAACCCTAACCCTAACCCTTCAACAAAGCCTGACCCTCACCCGTCCCCTAATCCTAACCCGTAGGCTCACACTAACCCGCGCCCTCACACGCACGCTCCCCCTAAAGCGTTGTCGGACCCTCACCTGGACCCTAAACCGTCCCCGTCCCCTAACCCTAACCCTAGCCCGAACCCTAACCCTAACCCCCGAAGCCTGACCCTCACCCGTCCCCTAATCTTAACCCGTACGCTAACACTAACCCACGCCCTCACACGCACGCTCCCCCTAAAGCGTTGTCGGACCCTCACCTGGACCCTAAACCGTCCCCGTCCCCTAACCCTAACCCTAGCCCGAACCCTAACCCTAACCCTTCAACAAAGCCTGACCCTCACCCGTCCCCTAATCCTAACCCGTAGGCTCACACTAACCCGCGCCCTCACACGCACGCTCCCCCTAAAGCGTTGCCGGACCCTCACCTGGACCCTAAACCGTCCCCGTACCCTAACCCTACCCCTAGCCCGAACCCTAACCCTAACCCTTCAACAAAGCCTGACCCTCACCCGTCCCCTAATCCTAACCCGTAGGCTCACACTAACCCGCGCCCTCACACGCACGCTCCCCCTAAAGCGTTGTCGGACCCTCACCTGGATCCTAAACCGTCCCCGTCCCCTAACCCTAACCCTAGCCCGAACCCTAACCCTAACCCTTCCCCGAAGCCTGACCCTCACCCGTCCCCTAATCCTAACCCGTACGGTAACACTAACCCGCGCCCTCACACGCACGCTCCCCCTAAAGCGTTGTCGGACCCTCACCTGGACCCTAAACCGTCCCCGTCCCCTAACCCTAACCCTAGCCCGAACCCTAACCCTAACCCTTCCCCGAAGCTGACCCTCACCCGTCCCCTAATCCTAACCCGTACGCTAACACAAACCCGCGCCCTCACACGCACGCTCCCCCTAAAGTGTTGTCGGACCCTCACCTGGACTCTAAACCGTCTCCGTCCCCTAACCCTAACCCTAGCCCGAACCCTAACCCTAACCCTTCCCCGAAGCCTGACGCTCACCTGTCCCCTAATCCTAACCCGTACGGTAACACTAACCCGCGCCCTCACACGCACGCTCCCCCTAAAGCGTTGTCGGAACCTCACCTGGACCCTAAACCGTCCCCGTCCCCTAACCCTAACCCTAGCCCGAACCCTAACCCTAACCCTTCCCCGAAGCCTGACCCTCACCCGTCCCCTAATCCTAACCCGTAGGCTCACACTAACCCGCGCCCTCACACGCACGATCCCCCTAAAGCGTTGTCGGACCCTCACCTGGACCCTAAACCGTCCCCGTCCCCTAACCCTAACCCTAGCCCGAACCCTAACCCTAACCCTTCCCCGAAGCATGACCCTCACCCGTCCCCTAATCCTAAGCCGTACGCTAACACTAACCCGCGCCCTCACACGCACGCTCCCCCTAAAGCGTTCTCGGACCCTCACCTGGACCCTAAACCGTCCCCGTCCCCTAACCCTAACCCTAGCCCGAACCCTAACCCTAACCCTTCCCCGAAGCCTGACCCTCACCCGTCCCCTAATCCTAACCCGTACGCTAACACTAACCCGCGCCCTCACACGCACGCTCCCCCTAAAGTGTTGTCGGACCCTCACCTGGACCCTAAACCGTCTCCGTCCCCTAACCCTAACCCTAGCCCGAACCCTAACCCTAACCCTTCCCCGAAGCCTGACCCTCACCCGTTCCCTAATCCTAACCCGTAGGCTCACACTAACCCGCCCCCTCACACGCACGCTCCCCCTAAAGCGTTGTCGGACCCTCACCTGGACCCTAAACCGTCCCCGTACCCTAACCCTACCCCTAGCCCGAACCCTAACCCTAACCCTTCAACAAAGCCTGACCCTCACCCGTCCCCTAATCGTAACCCGTAGGCTCACACTAACCCGCGCCCTCACACGCACGCTCCCCCTAAAGCGTTGTCGGACCCTCACCTGGACCCTAAACCGTCCCCGTCCCCTAACCCTAACCCTAGCCCGAACCCTAACCCTAACCCTTCCCCGAAGCATGACCCTCACCCGTCCCCTAATCCTAAGCCGTACGCTAACACTAACCCGCGCCCTCACACGCACGCTCCCCCTAAAGCGTTGTCGGACCCTCACCTGGACCCTAAACCGTCCCCGTCTCCTAACCCTAACCCTAGCCCGAACCCTAACCCTAACCCTTCCCCGAAGCCTGACCCTCACCCGTCCCCTAATCCTAACCCGTAGGCTCACACTAACCCGCGCCCTCACATGCACGCTCCCCCTAAAGCGTTGTCGGACCCTCACCTGGACCCTAAACCGTCCCCGTCCCCTAACCCTAACCCTAGCCCGAACCCTAACCCTAACCCTTCCCCGAAGCCTGACCCTCACCCGTCCCCTAATCCTAACCCGTACGCCAACACAAACCCGCGCCCTCACACGCACGCTCCCCCTAAAGTGTTGTCGGACCCTCACCTGGACTCTAAACCGTCTCCGTCCCCTAACCCTAACCCTAGCCCGAACCCTAACCCTAACCCTTCCCCGAAGCCTGACCCTCACCCGTTCCCTAATCCTAACCCGTAGGCTCACACTAACCCGCGCCCTCACACGCACGCTCCCCCTAAAGCGTTGTCGGACCCTCACCTCGACCCTAAACCGTCCCCGTCCCCTAACCCTAACCCTAGCCCGAACCCTAACCCTAACCCTTCCCCGAAGCCTGACCCTCATCCGTTCCCTAATCCTAACCCGTACGCTAACACTAACCCGCGCCCTCACATGCACGCTCCCCCTAAAGCGTTGTCGGACCCTCAGCTGGATCCTAAACCGTCCCCGTCCCCTAACCCTAACCCTAGCCCGAACCCTAACCCTAACCCTTCCCCGAAGCCTGACCCTCACCCGTCCCCTAATCCTAACCCGTAGGCTCACACTAACCCGCGCCCTTACACGCACGCTCCCCCTAAAGCGTTGTCGGACCCTCAACAGGACCCTAAACCGTCCCCGTCCCCTAACCCTAACCCTAGCCCGAACCCTAACCATAACACTTCCCCGAATCCTGACCCTCAAACGTCTCCTAATCCTAATCCGTACGCTCACACTAACTCGCGCCCTCACACGCACGCTCCCCCTAAAGCGTTGTCAGACCCTCACCTGGACCCTAAACCGTCCCCGTCCCCTAACCCTAACCCTAGCCCGAACCCTAACCCTAACCCTTCCCCGAAGCCTGACCCTCAGCCGTCCCCTAATCCTAACCCGTAGGCTCACACTAACCCGCGCCCTCACACGCACGCTCCCCCTAAAGCGTTGTCGGACCCTCACCTGGACCCTAAACCGTCCCATTCCCCTAACCCTAACCCTAGCCCGAACCCTAACCCTAACCCTTCCCCGAAGCCTGACCCTCACCCGTCCCCTAATCCTAACCCGTAGGCTCTACACTAACCCGCGCCCTTACATGCACGCTCCCCCTAAAGCATTGTCGGAACCTCACCTGGACCCTAAACCGTCCCCGTCCCCTAACCCTAACCCTAGCCCGAACCCTAACCCTAACCCTTCCCCGAAGCCTGACCCTCACCCGTCCGCTAATCCTTACCCGTACGCTAACACTAACCCGCGCCCTCACATGCACGCTCCCCCTAAAGCGTTGTCGGACCCTCAGCTGGATCCTAAACCGTCCCCGTCCCCTAACCCTAACCCTAGCCCGAACCCTAACCCTAACCCTTCCCCGAAGCCTGACCCTCACCCGTCCCCTAATCCTAACCCGTAGGCTCACACTAACCCGCGCCCTTACACGCACGCTCCCCCTAAAGCGTTGTCGGACCCTCAACAGGACCCTAAACCGTCCCCGTCCCCTAACCCTAACCCTAGCCCGAACCCTAACCATAACACTTCCCCGAAGCCTGACCCTCAAACGTCTCCTAATCCTAACCCGTACGCTCACACTAACTCGCGCCCTCACACGCACGCTCCCCCTAAAGCGTTGTCAGACCCTCACCGGGACCCTAAACCGTCCCCGTCCCCTAACCCTAACCCTAGCCCGAACCCTAACCCTAACCCTTCCCCGAAGCCTGACCCTCAGCCGTCCCCTAATCCTAACCCGTAGGCTCACACTAACCCGCGCCCTCACACGCACGCTCCCCCTAAAGCGTTGTCGGACCCTCACCTGGACCCTAAACCGTCCCCGTCCCCTAACCCTAACCCTAGCCCGAACCCTAACCCTAACCCATCCCCGAAGCCTGACGCTCACCCGTCCCCTAATCCTAACCCGTACGGTACACTAACCCGCGCCCTCACACGCACGCTCCCCCTAAAGCGTTGTCGGAACCTCACCTGGACCCTAAACCGTCCCCGTCCCCTAACCCTAACCCTAGCCCGAACCCTAACCCTAAACCTTCCTCGAAGCCTGACCCTCACCCGTCCCCTAATCCTAACCCGTAGGCTCACACTAACCCGCGCCCTCACACGCACGCTCCCCCTAAAGCGTTGTCGGACCCTCACCTGGACCCTAAACCGTCCCCGTCCCCTAACCCTAACCCTAGCCCGAACCCTAACCCTAACCCTTCCCCGAAGCCTGACGCTCACCCGTCCCCTAATCCTAACCCGTACGGTAACACTAACCCGCGCCCTCACACGCACGCTCCCCCTAAAGCGTTGTCGGACCCTCACCTGGACCCTAAACCGTCCCCGTCCCCTAACCCTAACCCTAGCCCGAACCCTAACCCTAACCCTTCCCCGAAGCATGACCCTCACCCGTCCCCTAATCCTAACCCGTAGGCTCACACTAACCCGCGCCCTCACACGCACGCTCCCCCTAAAGCGTTGTCGGACCCTCACCTGGACCCTAAACCGTCCCCGTCCCCTAACCCTAACCCTAGCCCGAACCCTAACCCTAACCCTTCCCCGAAGCCTGACCCTCACCCGTCCCCTAATCCTAACCCATACGCTAACACTAACCCGCGCCCTCACACGCACGCTCCCCCTAAAGTGTTGTCGGACCCTCACCTGGACTCTAAACCGTCTCCGTCCCCTAACCCTAACCCTAGCCCGAACCCTAACCCTAACCCTTCCCCGAAGCCTGACCCTCACCCGTTCCCTAATCCTAACCCGTACGCTAACACTAACCCGCGCCCTCACATGCACGCTCCCCCTAAAGCGTTGTCGGACCCTCAGCTGGATCCTAAACCGTCCCCGTCCCCTAACCCTAACCCTAGCCCGAACCCTAACCCTAACCCTTCCCCGAAGCCTGACCCTCACCCGTCCCCTAATCCTAACCCGTAGGCTCACACTAACCCGCGCCCTTACACGCACGCTCCCCCTAAAGCGTTGTCGGACCCTCAACAGGACCCTAAACCGTCCCCGTCCCCTAACCCTAACCCTAGCCCGAACCCTAACCATAACACTTCCCCGAAGCCTGACCCTCAAACGTCTCCTAATCCTAACCCGTACGCTCACACTAACTCGCGCCCTCACACGCACGCTCCCCCTAAAGCGTTGTCAGACCCTCACCTGGACCCTAAACCGTCCCCGTCCCCTAACCCTAACCCTAGCCCGAACCCTAACCCTAACCCTTCCCCGAAGCCTGACCCTCAGCCGTCCCCTAATCCTAACCCGTAGGCTCACACTAACCCGCGCCCTCACACGCACGCTCCCCCTAAAGCGTTGTCGGACCCTCACCTGGACCCTAAACCGTCCCCGTCCCCTAACCCTAACCCTAGCCCGAACCCTAACCCTAACCCTTCCCCGAAGCCTGACGCTCACCTGTCCCCTAATCCTAACCCGTACGGTAACACTAACCCGCGCCCTCACACGCACGCTCCCCCTAAAGCGTTGTCGGAACCTCACCTGGACCCTAAACCGTCCCCGTCCCCTAACCCTAACCCTAGCCCGAACCCTAACCCTAACCCTTCCCCGAAGCCTGACCCTCACCCGTCCCCTAATCCTAACCCGTAGGCTCACACTAACCCGCGCCCTCACACGCACGATCCCCCTAAAGCGTTGTCGGACCCTCACCTGGACCCTAAACCGTCCCCGTCCCCTAACCCTAACCCTAGCCCGAACCCTAACCCTAACCCTTCCCCGAAGCATGACCCTCACCCGTCCCCTAATCCTAAGCCGTACGCTAACACTAACCCGCGCCCTCACACGCACGCTCCCCCTAAAGCGTTCTCGGACCCTCACCTGGACCCTAAACCGTCCCCGTCCCCTAACCCTAACCCTAGCCCGAACCCTAACCCTAACCCTTCCCCGAAGCCTGACCCTCACCCGTCCCCTAATCCTAACCCGTACGCTAACATTAACCCGCGCCCTCACACGCACGCTCCCCCTAAAGTGTTGTCGGACCCTCACCTGGACCCTAAACCGTCTCCGTCCCCTAACCCTAACCCTAGCCCGAACCCTAACCCTAACCCTTCCCCGAAGCCTGACCCTCACCCGTTCCCTAATCCTAACCCGTAGGCTCACACTAACCCGCGCCCTCACACGCACGCTCCCCCTAAAGCGTTGCCGGACCCTCACCTGGACCCTAAACCGTCCCCGTACCCTAACCCTACCCCTAGCCCGAACCCTAACCCTAACCCTTCAACAAAGCCTGACCCTCACCCGTCCCCTAATCCTAACCCGTAGGCTCACACTAACCCGCGCCCTCACACGCACGCTCCCCCTAAAGCGTTGTCGGACCCTCACCTGGATCCTAAACCGTCCCCGTCCCCTAACCCTAACCCTAGCCCGAACCCTAACCCTAACCCTTCCCCGAAGCCTGACGCTCACCCGTCCCCTAATCCTAACCCGTACGGTAACACTAACCCGCGCCCTCACACGCACGCTCCCCCTAAAGCGTTGTCGGACCCTCACCTGGACCCTAAACCGTCCCCGTCCCCTAACCCTAACCCTAGCCCGAACCCTAACCCTAACCCTTCCCCGAAGCATGACCCTCACCCGTCCCCTAATCCTAAGCCGTACGCTAACACTAACCCGCGCCCTCACACGCACGCTCCCCCTAAAGCGTTGTCGGACCCTCAGCTGGATCCTAAACCGTCCCCGTCCCCTAACCCTAACCCTAGCCCGAACCCTAACCCTAACCCTTCCCCGAAGCCTGACCCTCACCCGTCCCCTAATCCTAACCCGTAGGCTCACACTAACCCGCGCCCTTACACGCACGCTCCCCCTAAAGCGTTGTCGGACCCTCAACAGGACCCTAAACCGTCCCCGTCCCCTAACCCTAACCCTAGCCCGAACCCTAACCATAACACTTCCCCGAAGCCTGACCCTCAAACGTCTCCTAATCCTAACCCGTACGCTCACACTAACTCGCGCCCTCACACGCACGCTCCCCCTAAAGCGTTGTCAGACCCTCACCTGGACCCTAAACCGTCCCCGTCCCCTAACCCTAACCCTAGCCCGAACCCTAACCCTAACCCTTCCCCGAAGCCTGACCCTCAGCCTTCCCCTAATCCTAACCCGTAGGCTCACACTAACCCGCGCCCTCACACGCACGCTCCCCCTAAAGCGTTGTCGGACCCTCAATTGGACCCTAAGCCGTCCCCGTCCCCTAACCCTAACCCTAGCCCGAACCCTAACCCTAACCCTTCCCCGAAGGCTGACCCTCACCCGTCCCCTAATCCTAACCCGCACGCTAACACTAACCCGGGCCCTCACACGCATGCTCCCCCTAAAGCGTTGTCGGACCCTCACCTGGACCCTAAACCATCCCCGTCCCCTAAACCTAACCTTAGCCCGAACCCTAACCCTAACACTTCCCCGAAGCCTGACCCTCACCCGTCCCCTAATCCTAACCCGTAGGCTCACACTAACCCGCGCCCTCACACGCACGCTCCCCCTAAAGCGTTGTCGGACCCTCACCTGGACCCTAAACCGTCCCCGTACCCTAACCCTACCCCTAGCCCGAACCCTAACCCTAACCCTTCAACAAAGCCTGACCCTCACCCGTCCCCTAATCCTAACCCGTAGGCTCACACTAACCCGCGCCCTCACACGCACGCTCCCCCTAAAGCGTTGTCGGACCCTCACCTGGACCCTAAACCGTCCCCGTCCCCTAACCCTAACCCTAGCCCGAACCCTAACCCTAACCCCCGAAGCCTGACCCTCACCCGTCCCCTAATCTTAACCCGTACGCTAACACTAACCCACGCCCTCACACGCACGCTCCCCCTAAAGCGTTGTCGGACCCTCACCTGGACCCTAAACCGTCCCCGTCCCCTAACCCTAACCCTAGCCCGAACCCTAACCCTAACCCTTCAACAAAGCCTGACCCTCACCCGTCCCCTAATCCTAACCCGTAGGCTCACACTAACCGGCGCCCTCACACGCACGCTCCCCCTAAAGCGTTGCCGGACCCTCACCTGGACCCTAAACCGTCCCCGTACCCTAACCCTACCCCTAGCCCGAACCCTAACCCTAACCCTTCAACAAAGCCTGACCCTCACCCGTCCCCTAATCCTAACCCGTAGGCTCACACTAACCCGCGCCCTCACACGCACGCTCCCCCTAAAGCGTTGTCGGACCCTCACCTGGATCCTAAACCGTCCCCGTCCCCTAACCCTAACCCTAGCCCGAACCCTAACCCTAACCCTTCCCCGAAGCCTGACCCTCACCCGTCCCCTAATCCTAACCCGTACGGTAACACTAACCCGCGCCCTCACACGCACGCTCCCCCTAAAGCGTTGTCGGACCCTCACCTGGACCCTAAACCGTCCCCGTCCCCTAACCCTAACCCTAGCCCGAACCCTAACCCTAACCCTTCCCCGAAGCTGACCCTCACCCGTCCCCTAATCCTAACCCGTACGCTAACACAAACCCGCGCCCTCACACGCACGCTCCCCCTAAAGTGTTGTCGGACCCTCACCTGGACTCTAAACCGTCTCCGTCCCCTAACCCTAACCCTAGCCCGAACCCTAACCCTAACCCTTCCCCGAAGCCTGACCCTCACCCGTTCCCTAATCCTAACCCGTAGGCTCACACTAACCCGCGCCCTCACACGCACGCTCCCCCTAAAGCGTTGTCGGACCCTCACCTCGACCGTAAACCGTCCCCGTCCCCTAACCCTAACGCTAGCCCGAACCCTAACCCTAACCCTTCCCCGAAGCCTGACCCTCATCCGTTCCCTAATCCTAACCCGTACGCTAACACTAACCCGCGCCCTCACATGCACGCTCCCCCTAAAGCGTTGTCGGACCCTCAGCTGGATCCTAAACCGTCCCCGTCCCCTAACCCTAACCCTAGCCCGAACCCTAACCCTAACCCTTCCCCGAAGCCTGACCCTCACCCGTCCCCTAATCCTAACCCGTAGGCTCACACTAACCCGCACCCTTACACGCACGCTCCCCCTAAAGCGTTGTCGGACCCTCAACAGGACCCTAAACCGTCCCCGTCCCCTAACCCTAACCCTAGCCCGAACCCTAACCATAACACTTCCCCGAAGCCTGACCCTCAAACGTCTCCTAATCCTAATCCGTACGCTCACACTAACTCGCGCCCTCACACGCACGCTCCCCCTAAAGCGTTGTCAGACCCTCACCTGGACCCTAAACCGTCCCCGTCCCCTAACCCTAACCCTAGCCCGAACCCTAACCCTAACCCTTCCCCGAAGCCTGACGCTCACCTGTCCCCTAATCCTAACCCGTACGGTAACACTAACCCGCGCCCTCACACGCACGCTCCCCCTAAAGCGTTGTCGGAACCTCACCTGGACCCTAAACCGTCCCCGTCCCCTAACCCTAACCCTAGCCCGAACCCTAACCCTAACCCTTCCCCGAAGCCTGACCCTCACCCGTCCCCTAATCCTAACCCGTAGGCTCACACTAACCCGCGCCCTCACACGCACGATCCCCCTAAAGCGTTGTCGGACCCTCACCTGGACCCTAAACCGTCCCCGTCCCCTAACCCTAACCCTAGCCCGAACCCTAACCCTAACCCTTCCCCGAAGCATGACCCTCACCCGTCCCCTAATCCTAAGCCGTACGCTAACACTAACCCGCGCCCTCACACGCACGCTCCCCCTAAAGCGTTCTCGGACCCTCACCTGGACCCTAAACCGTCCCCGTCCCCTAACCCTAACCCTAGCCCGAACCCTAACCCTAACCCTTCCCCGAAGCCTGACCCTCACCCGTCCCCTAATCCTAACCCGTACGCTAACACTAACCCGCGCCCTCACACGCACGCTCCCCCTAAAGTGTTGTCGGACCCTCACCTGGACCCTAAACCGTCTCCGTCCCCTAACCCTAACCCTAGCCCGAACCCTAACCCTAACCCTTCCCCGAAGCCTGACCCTCACCCGTTCCCTAATCCTAACCCGTAGGCTCACACTAACCCGCCCCCTCACACGCACGCTCCCCCTAAAGCGTTGTCGGACCCTCACCTGGACCCTAAACCGTCCCCGTACCCTAACCCTACCCCTAGCCCGAACCCTAACCCTAACCCTTCAACAAAGCCTGACCCTCACCCGTCCCCTAATCCTAACCCGTAGGCTCACACTAACCCGCGCCCTCACACGCACGCTCCCCCTAAAGCGTTGCCGGACCCTCACCTGGACCGTAAACCGTCCCCGTCCCCTAACCCTAACCCTAGCCCGAACCCTAACCCTAACCCTTCCCCGAAGACTGACGCTCACCCGTCCCCTAATCCTAACCCGTACGGTAACACTAACCCGCGCCCTCACACGCACGCTCCCCCTAAAGCGTTGTCGGACCCTCACCTGGACCCTAAACCGTCCCCGTCCCCTAACCCTAACCCTAGCCCGAACCCTAACCCTAACCCTTCCCCGAAGCATGACCCTCACCCGTCCCCTAATCCTAAGCCGTACGCTAACACTAACCCGCGCCCTCACACGCACGCTCCCCCTAAAGCGTTGTCGGACCCTCACCTGGACCCTAAACCGTCCCCGTCCCCTAACCCTAACCCTAGCCCGAACCCTAACCCTAACCCTTCCCCGAAGCCTGACCCTCACCCGTCCCCTAATCCTAACCCGTAGGCTCACACTAACCCGCGCCCTCACACGCACGCTCCCCCTAAAGCGTTGTCGGACCCTCACCTGGACCCTAAACCGTCCCCGTCCCCTAACCCTAACCCTAGCCCGAACCCTAACCCTAACCCTTCCCCGAAGCCTGACCCTCACCCGTCCCCTAATCCTAACCCGTACGCCAACACAAACCCGCGCCCTCACACGCACGCTCCCCCTAAAGTGTTGTCGGACCCTCACCTGGACTCTAAACCGTCTCCGTCCCCTAACCCTAACCCTAGCCCGAACCCTAACCCTAACCCTTCCCCGAAGCCTGACCCTCACCCGTTCCCTAATCCTAACCCGTAGGCTCACACTAACCCGCGCCCTCACACGCACGCTCCCCCTAAAGCGTTGTCGGACCCTCACCTCGACCCTAAACCGTCCCCGTCCCCTAACCCTAACCCTAGCCCGAACCCTAACCCTAACCCTTCCCCGAAGCCTGACCCTCATCCGTTCCCTAATCCTAACCCGTACGCTAACACTAACCCGCGCCCTCACATGCACGCTCCCCCTAAAGCGTTGTCGGACCCTCAGCTGGATCCTAAACCGTCCCCGTCCCCTAACCCTAACCCTAGCCCGAACCCTAACCCTAACCCTTCCCCGAAGCCTGACCCTCACCCGTCCCCTAATCCTAACCCGTAGGCTCACACTAACCCGCGCCCTTACACGCACGCTCCCCCTAAAGCGTTGTCGGACCCTCAACAGGACCCTAAACCGTCCCCGTCCCCTAACCCTAACCCTAGCCCGAACCCTAACCATAACACTTCCCCGAATCCTGACCCTCAAACGTCTCCTAATCCTAATCCGTACGCTCACACTAACTCGCGCCCTCACACGCACGCTCCCCCTAAAGCGTTGTCAGACCCTCACCTGGACCCTAAACCGTCCCCGTCCCCTAACCCTAACCCTAGCCCGAACCCTAACCCTAACCCTTCCCCGAAGCCTGACCCTCAGCCGTCCCCTAATCCTAACCCGTAGGCTCACACTAACCCGCGCCCTCACACGCACGCTCCCCCTAAAGCGTTGTCGGACCCTCACCTGGACCCTAAACCGTCCCATTCCCCTAACCCTAACCCTAGCCCGAACCCTAACCCTAACCCTTCCCCGAAGCCTGACCCTCACCCGTCCCCTAATCCTAACCCGTAGGCTCTACACTAACCCGCGCCCTTACATGCACGCTCCCCCTAAAGCATTGTCGGAACCTCACCTGGACCCTAAACCGTCCCCGTCCCCTAACCCTAACCCTAGCCCGAACCCTAACCCTAACCCTTCCCCGAAGCCTGACCCTCACCCGTCCGCTAATCCTTACCCGTACGCTAACACTAACCCGCGCCCTCACATGCACGCTCCCCCTAAAGCGTTGTCGGACCCTCAGCTGGATCCTAAACCGTCCCCGTCCCCTAACCCTAACCCTAGCCCGAACCCTAACCCTAACCCTTCCCCGAAGCCTGACCCTCACCCGTCCCCTAATCCTAACCCGTAGGCTCACACTAACCCGCGCCCTTACACGCACGCTCCCCCTAAAGCGTTGTCGGACCCTCAACAGGACCCTAAACCGTCCCCGTCCCCTAACCCTAACCCTAGCCCGAACCCTAACCATAACACTTCCCCGAAGCCTGACCCTCAAACGTCTCCTAATCCTAACCCGTACGCTCACACTAACTCGCGCCCTCACACGCACGCTCCCCCTAAAGCGTTGTCAGACCCTCACCGGGACCCTAAACCGTCCCCGTCCCCTAACCCTAACCCTAGCCCGAACCCTAACCCTAACCCTTCCCCGAAGCCTGACCCTCAGCCGTCCCCTAATCCTAACCCGTAGGCTCACACTAACCCGCGCCCTCACACGCACGCTCCCCCTAAAGCGTTGTCGGACCCTCACCTGGACCCTAAACCGTCCCCGTCCCCTAACCCTAACCCTAGCCCGAACCCTAACCCTAACCCTTCCCCGAAGCCTGACCCTCACCCGTCCCCTAATCCTAACCCGTAGGCTCACACTAACCCGCGCCCTTACATGCACGCTCCCCCTAAAGCATTGTCGGAACCTCACCTGGACCCTAAACCGTCCCCGTCCCCTAACCCTAACCCTAGCCCGAACCCTAACACTAACACTTCCCCGAAGCCTGACCCTCACCCGTCCCCTAATCCTTACCCGTACGCTAACACTAACCCGCGCCCTCACACGCACGCTCCCCCTAAAGCGTTGTCGGACCCTCAATTGGACCCTAAGCCGTCCCCGTCCCCTAACCCTAACCCTAGCCCGAACCCTAACCGTAACCCTTCCCCGAAGGCTGACCCTCACCCGTCCCCTAATCCTAACCCGCACGCTAACACTAACCCGGGCCCTCACACGCATGCTCCCCCTAAAGCGTTGTCGGACCCTCACCTGGACCCTAAACCATCCCCGTCCCCTAAACCTAACCTTAGCCCGAACCCTAACCCTAACACTTCCCCGAAGCCTGACCCTCACCCGTCCCCTAATCCTAACCCGTAGGCTCACACTAACCCGCGCCCTCACACGCACGCTCCCCCTAAAGCGTTGTCGGACCCTCACCTGGACCCTAAACCGTCCCCGTACCCTAACCCTACCCCTAGCCCGAACCCTAACCCTAACCCTTCAACAAAGCCTGACCCTCACCCGTCCCCTAATCCTAACCCGTAGGCTCACACTAACCCGCGCCCTCACACGCACGCTCCCCCTAAAGCGTTGTCGGACCCTCACCTGGACCCTAAACCGTCCCCGTCCCCTAACCCTAACCCTAGCCCGAACCCTAACCCTAACCCCCGAAGCCTGACCCTCACCCGTCCCCTAATCTTAACCCGTACGCTAACACTAACCCACGCCCTCACACGCACGCTCCCCCTAAAGCGTTGTCGGACCCTCACCTGGACCCTAAACCGTCCCCGTCCCCTAAGCCTAACCCTAGCCCGAACCCTAACCCTAACCCTTCAACAAAGCCTGACCCTCACCCGTCCCCTAATCCTAACCCGTAGGCTCACACTAACCCGCGCCCTCACACGCACGCTCCCCCTAAAGCGTTGCCGGACCCTCACCTGGACCCTAAACCGTCCCCGTCCCCTAACCCTACCCCTAGCCCGAACCCTAACCCTAACCCTTCAACAAAGCCTGACCCTCACCCGTCCCCTAATCCTAACCCGTAGGCTCACACTAACCCGCGCCCTCACACGCACGCTCCCCCTAAAGCGTTGTCGGACCCTCACCTGGATCCTAAACCGTCCCCGTCCCCTAACCCTAACCCTAGCCCGAACCCTAACCCTAACCCTTCCCCGAAGCCTGACGCTCACCCGTCCCCTAATCCTAACCCGTACGGTAACACTAACCCGCGCCCTCACACGCACGCTCCCCCTAAAGCGTTGTCGGACCCTCACCTGGACCCTAAACCGTCCCCGTCCCCTAACCCTACCCCTAGCCCGAACCCTAACCCTAACCCTTCAACAAAGCCTGACCCTCACCCGTCCCCTAATCCTAACCCGTAGGCTCACACTAACCCGCGCCCTCACACGCACGCTCCCCCTAAAGCGTTGTCGGACCCTCACCTGGATCCTAAACCGTCCCCGTCCCCTAACCCTAACCCTAGCCCGAACCCTAACCCTAACTCTTCCCAGAAGCCTGACCCTCACCCGTCCCCTAATCCTAACCCGTAGGCTCACACTAACCCGCGCCCTTACACGCACGCTCCCCCTAAAGCGTTGTCGGACCCTCAACAGGACCCTAAACCGTCCCCGTCCCCTAACCCTAACCCTAGCCCGAACCCTAACCCTAACCCTTCCCCGAAGCCTGACCCTCACCCGTTCCCTAATCCTAACCCGTAGGCTCACACTAACCCGCGCTCTCACACGCACGCTCCCCCTAAAGCGTTGTCGGACCCTCACCTCGACCGTAAACCGTCCCCGTCCCCTAACCCTAACGCTAGCCCGAACCCTAACCCTAACCCTTCCCCGAAGCCTGACCCTCATCCGTTCCCTAATCCTAACCCGTACGCTAACACTAACCCGCGCCCTCACATGCACGCTCCCCCTAAAGCGTTGTCGGACCCTCAGCTGGATCCTAAACCGTCCCCGTCCCCTAACCCTAACCCTAGCCCGAACCCTAACCCTAACCCTTCCCCGAAGCCTGACCCTCACCCGTCCCCTAATCCTAACCCGTAGGCTCACACTAACCCGCGCCCTTACACGCACGCTCCCCCTAAAGCGTTGTCGGACCCTCAACAGGACCCTAAACCGTCCCCGTCCCCTAACCCTAACCCTAGCCCGAACCCTAACCATAACACTTCCCCGAAGCCTGACCCTCAAACGTCTCCTAATCCTAATCCGTACGCTCACACTAACTCGCGCCCTCACACGCACGCTCCCCCTAAAGCGTTGTCAGACCCTCACCTGGACCCTAAACCGTCCCCGTCCCCTAACCCTAACCCTAGCCCGAACCCTAACCCTAACCCTTCCCCGAAGCCTGACCCTCATCCGTTCCCTAATCCTAACCCGTACGCTAACACTAACCCGCGCCCTCACATGCACGCTCCCCCTAAAGCGTTGTCGGACCCTCAGCTGGATCCTAAACCGTCCCCGTCCCCTAACCCTAACCCTAGCCCGAACCCTAACCCTAACCCTTCCCCGAAGCCTGACCCTCACCCGTCCCCTAATCCTAACCCGTAGGCTCACACTAACCCGCGCCCTTACACGCACGCTCCCCCTAAAGCGTTGTCGGACCCTCAACAGGACCCTAAACCGTCCCCGTCCCCTAACCCTAACCCTAGCCCGAACCCTAACCATAACACTTCCCCGAATCCTGACCCTCAAACGTCTCCTAATCGTAATCCGTACGCTCACACTAACTCGCGCCCTCACACGCACGCTCCCCCTAAAGCGTTGTCAGACCCTCACCTGGACCCTAAACCGTCCCCGTCCCCTAACCCTAACCCTAGCCCGAACCCTAACCCTAACCCTTCCCCGAAGCCTGACCCTCAGCCGTCCCCTAATCCTAACCCGTAGGCTCACACTAACCCGCGCCCTCACACGCACGCTCCCCCTAAAGCGTTGTCGGACCCTCACCTGGACCCTAAACCGTCCCATTCCCCTAACCCTAACCCTAGCCCGAACCCTAACCCTAACCCTTCCCCGAAGCCTGACCCTCACCCGTCCCCTAATCCTAACCCGTAGGCTCTTCACTAACCCGCGCCCTTACATGCACGCTCCCCCTAAAGCATTGTCGGAACCTCACCTGGACCCTAAACCGTCCCCGTCCCCTAACCCTAACCCTAGCCCGAACCCTAACCCTAACCCTTCCCCGAAGCCTGACCCTCACCCGTCCGCTAATCCTTACCCGTACGCTAACACTAACCCGCGCCCTCACATGCACGCTCCCCCTAAAGCGTTGTCGGACCCTCAGCTGGATCCTAAACCGTCCCCGTCCCCTAACCCTAACCCTAGCCCGAACCCTAATCCTAACCCTTCCCCGAAGCCTGACCCTCACCCGTCCCCTAATCCTAACCCGTAGGCTCACACTAACCCGCGCCCTTACACGCACGCTCCCCCTAAAGCGTTGTCGGACCCTCAACAGGACCCTAAACCGTCCCCGTCCCCTAACCCTAACCCTAGCCCGAACCCTAACCATAACACTTCCCCGAAGCCTGACCCTCAAACGTCTCCTAATCCTAACCCGTACGCTCACACTAACTCGCGCCCTCACACGCACGCTCCCCCTAAAGCGTTGTCAGACCCTCACCGGGACCCTAAACCGTCCCCGTCCCCTAACCCTAACCCTAGCCCGAACCCTAACCCTAACCCTTCCCCGAAGCCTGACCCTCAGCCGTCCCCTAATCCTAACCCGTAGGCTCACACTAACCCGCGCCCTCACACGCACGCTCCCCCTAAAGCGTTGTCGGACCCTCACCTGGACCCTAAACCGTCCCCGTCCCCTAACCCTAACCCTAGCCCGAACCCTAACCCTAACCCTTCCCCGAAGCCTGACCCTCACCCGTCCCCTAATCCTAACCCGTAGGCTCACACTAACCCGCGCCCTTACATGCACGCTCCCCCTAAAGCATTGTCGGAACCTCACCTGGACCCTAAACCGTCCCCGTCCCCTAACCCAAACCCTAGCCCGAACCCTAACACTAACCCTTCCCCGAAGCCTGACCCTCACCCGTCCCCTAATCCTTACCCGTACGCTAACACTAACCCGCGCCCTCACACGCACGCTCCCCCTAAAGCGTTGTCGGACCCTCAATTGGACCCTAAGCCGTCCCCGTCCCCTAACCCTAACCCTAGCCCGAACCCTAACCCTAACCCTTCCCCGAAGGCTGACCCTCACCCCTCCCCTAATCCTAACCCGCACGCTAACACTAACCCGGGCCCTCACACGCATGCTCCCCCTAAAGCGTTGTCGGACCCTCACCTGGACCCTAAACCATCCCCGTCCCCTAAACCTAACCTTAGCCCGAACCCTAACCCTAACACTTCCCCGAAGCCTGACCCTCACCCGTCCCCTAATCCTAACCCGTAGGCTCACACTAACCCGCGCCCTCACACGCACGCTCCCCCTAAAGCGTTGTCGGACCCTCACCTGGACCCTAAACCGTCCCCGTACCCTAACCCTACCCCTAGCCCGAACCCTAACCCTAACCCTTCAACAAAGCCTGACCCTCACCCGTCCCCTAATCCTAACCCGTAGGCTCACACTAACCCGCGCCCTCACACGCACGCTCCCCCTAAAGCGTTGTCGGACCCTCACCTGGACCCTAAACCGTCCCCGTCCCCTAACCCTAACCCTAGCCCGAACCCTAACCCTAACCCCCGAAGCCTGACCCTCACCCGTCCCCTAATCTTAACCCGTACGCTAACACTAACCCACGCCCTCACACGCACGCTCCCCCTAAAGCGTTGTCGGACCCTCACCTGGACCCTAAACCGTCCCCGTCCCCTAACCCTAACCCTAGCCCGAACCCTAACCCTAACCCTTCAACAAAGCCTGACCCTCACCCGTCCCCTAATCCTAACCCGTAGGCTCACACTAACCCGCGCCCTCACACGCACGCTCCCCCTAAAGCGTTGCCGGACCCTCACCTGGACCCTAAACCGTCCCCGTCCCCTAACCCTACCCCTAGCCCGAACCCTAACCCTAACCCTTCAACAAAGCCTGACCCTCACCCGTCCCCTAATCCTAACCCGTAGGCTCACACTAACCCGCGCCCTCAAACGCACGCTCCCCCTAAAGCGTTGTCGGACCCTCACCTGGATCCTAAACCGTCCCCGTCCCCTAACCCTAACCCTAGCCCGAACCCTAACCCTAACCCTTCCCCGAAGCCTGACGCTCACCCGTCCCCTAATCCTAACCCGTACGGTAACACTAACCCGCGCCCTCACACGCACGCTCCCCCTAAAGCGTTGTCGGACCCTCACCTGGACCCTAAACCGTCCCCGTCCCCTAACCCTACCCCTAGCCCGAACCCTAACCCTAACCCTTCAACAAAGCCTGACCCTCACCCGTCCCCTAATCCTAACCCGTAGGCTCACACTAACCCGCGCCCTCACACGCACGCTCCCCCTAAAGCGTTGTCGGACCCTCACCTGGATCCTAAACCGTCCCCGTCCCCTAACCCTAACCCTAGCCCGAACCCTAACCCTAACCCTTCCCAGAAGCCTGACCCTCACCCGTCCCCTAATCCTAACCCGTAGGCTCACACTAACCCGCGCCCTTACACGCACGCTCCCCCTAAAGCGTTGTCGGACCCTCAACAGGACCCTAAACCGTCCCCGTCCCCTAACCCTAACCCTAGCCCGAACCCTAACCCTAACCCTTCCCCGAAGCCTGACCCTCACCCGTTCCCTAATCCTAACCCGTAGGCTCACACTAACCCGCGCTCTCACACGCACGCTCCCCCTAAAGCGTTGTCGGACCCTCACCTCGACCGTAAACCGTCCCCGTCCCCTAACCCTAACGCTAGCCCGAACCCTAACCCTAACCCTTCCCCGAAGCCTGACCCTCATCCGTTCCCTAATCCTAACCCGTACGCTAACACTAACCCGCGCCCTCACATGCACGCTCCCCCTAAAGCGTTGTCGGACCCTCAGCTGGATCCTAAACCGTCCCCGTCCCCTAACCCTAACCCTAGCCCGAACCCTAACCCTAACCCTTTCCCGAAGCCTGACCCTCACCCGTCCCCTAATCCTAACCCGTAGGCTCACACTAACCCGCGCCCTTACACGCACGCTCCCCCTAAAGCGTTGTCGGACCCTCAACAGGACCCTAAACCGTCCCCGTCCCCTAACCCTAACCCTAGCCCGAACCCTAACCATAACACTTCCCCGAAGCCTGACCCTCAAACGTCTCCTAATCCTAATCCGTACGCTCACACTAACTCGCGCCCTCACACGCACGCTCCCCCTAAAGCGTTGTCAGACCCTCACCTGGACCCTAAACCGTCCCCGTCCCCTAACCCTAACCCTAGCCCGAACCCTAACCCTAACCCTTCCCCGAAGCCTGACCCTCAGCCGTCCCCTAATCCTAACCCGTAGGCTCACACTAACCCGCGCCCTTACACGCACGCTCCCCCTAAAGCGTTGTCGGACCCTCACCTGGACCCTAAACCGTCCCCGTCCCCTAACCCTAACCCTAGCCCGAACCCTAACCCTATCCCTTCAACAAAGCCTGACCCTCACCCGTCCCCTAATCCTAACCCGTAGGCTCACACTAACCCGCGCCCTCACACGCACGCTCCCCCTAAAGCGTTGCCGGACCCTCACCTGGACCCTAAACCGTCCCCGTCCCCTAACCCTACCCCTAGCCCGAACCCTAACCCTAACCCTTCAACAAAGCCTGACCCTCACCCGTCCCCTAATCCTAACCCGTAGGCTCACACTAACCCGCGCCCTCACACGCACGCTCCCCCTAAAGCGTTGTCGGACCCTCACCTGGATCCTAAACCGTCCCCGTCCCCTAACCCTAACCCTAGCCCGAACCCTAACCCTAACCCTTCCCCGAAGCCTGACGCTCACCCGTCCCCTAATCCTAACCCGTACGGTAACACTAACCCGCGCCCTCACACGCACGCTCCCCCTAAAGCGTTGTCGGACCCTCACCTGGACCCTAAACCGTCCCCGTCCCCTAACCCTACCCCTAGCCCGAACCCTAACCCTAACCCTTCAACAAAGCCTGACCCAAACCCGTCCCCTAATCCTAACCCGTAGGCTCACACTAACCCGCGCCCTCACACGCACGCTCCCCCTAAAGCGTTGTCGGACCCTCACCTGGATCCTAAACCGTCCCCGTCCCCTAACCCTAACCCTAGCCCGAACCCTAACCCTAACCCTTCCCAGAAGCCTGACCCTCACCCGTCCCCTAATCCTAACCCGTAAGCTAACACAAACCCGCGCCCTCACACGCACGCTCCCCCTAAAGTGTTGTCGGACCCTCACCTGGACTCTAAACCGTCTCCGTCCCCTAACCCTAACCCTAGCCCGAACCCTAACCCTAACCCTTCCCCGAAGCCTGACCCTCACCCGTTCCCTAATCCTAACCCGTAGGCTCACACTAACCCGCGCTCTCACACGCACGCTCCCCCTAAAGCGTTGTCAGACCCTCACCTGGACCCTAAACCGTCCCCGTCCCCTAACCCTAACCCTAGCCCGAACCCTAACCCTAACCCTTCCCCGAAGCCTGACCCTCAGCCGTCCCCTAATCCTAACCCGTAGGCTCACACTAACCCGCGCCCTTACACGCACGCTCCCCCTAAAGCGTTGTCGGACCCTCACCTGGACCCTAAACCGTCCCCGTCCCCTAACCCTAACCCTAGCCCGAACCCTAACCCTAACCCTTCCCCGAAGCCTGACGCTCACCTGTCCCCTAATCCTAACCCGTACGGTAACACTAACCCGCGCCCTCACACGCACGCTCCCCCTAAAGCGTTGTCGGAACCTCACCTGGACCCTAAACCGTCCCCGTCCCCTAACCCTAACCCTAGCCCGAACCCTAACCCTAACCCTTCCCCGAAGCCTGACCCTCACCCGTCCCCTAATCCTAACCCGTAGGCTCACACTAACCCGCGCCCTCACACGCACGATCCCCCTAAAGCGTTGTCGGACCCTCACCTGGACCCTAAACCGTCCCCGTCCCCTAACCCTAACCCTAGCCCGAACCCTAACCCTAAACCTTCCCCGAAGCATGACCCTCACCCGTCCCCTAATCCTAAGCCGTACGCTAACACTAACCCGCGCCCTCACACGCACGCTCCCCCTAAAGCGTTCTCGGACCCTCACCTGGACCCTAAACCGTCCCCGTCCCCTAACCCTAACCCTAGCCCGAACCCTAACCCTAACCCTTCCCCGAAGCCTGACCCTCACCCGTCCCCTAATCCTAACCCGTAGGCTCACACTAACCCGCGCCCTCACACGCACGCTCCCCCTAAAGCGTTGTCGGACCCTCACCTGGACCCTAAACCGTCCCCGTCCCCTAACCCTAACCCTAGCCCGAACCCTAACCCTAACCCTTCCCCGAAGCCTGACCCTCACCCGTCCCCTAATCCTAACCCGTACGCTAACACAAACCCGCGCCCTCACACGCACGCTCCCCCTAAAGTGTTGTCGGACCCTCACCTGGACTCTAAACCGTCTCCGTCCCCTAACCCTAACCCTAGCCCGAACCCTAACCCTAACCCTTCCCCGAAGCCTGACCCTCACCCGTTCCCTAATCCTAACCCGTAGGCTCACACTAACCCGCGCCCTCACACGCACGCTCCCCCTAAAGCGTTGTCGGACCCTCACCTCGACCGTAAACCGTCCCCGTCCCCTAACCCTAACCCTAGCCCGAACCCTAACCCTAACCCTTCCCCGAAGCCTGACCCTCATCCGTTCCCTAATCCTAACCCGTACGCTAACACTAACCCGCGCCCTCACATGCACGCTCCCCCTAAAGCGTTGTCGGACCCTCAGCTGGATCCTAAACCGTCCCCGTCCCCTAACCCTAACCCTAGCCCGAACCCTAACCCTAACCCTTCCCCGAAGCCTGACCCTCACCCGTCCCCTAATCCTAACCCGTAGGCTCACACTAACCCGCGCCCTCACACGCACGCTCCCCCTAAAGCGTTGCCGGACCCTCACCTGGACCCTAAACCGTCCCCGTCCCCTAACCCTACCCCTAGCCCGAACCCTAACCCTAACCCTTCAACAAAGCCTGACCCTCACCCGTCCCCTAATCCTAACCCGTAGGCTCACACTAACCCGCGCCCTCACACGCACGCTCCCCCTAAAGCGTTGTCGGACCCTCACCTGGATCCTAAACCGTCCCCGTCCCCTAACCCTAACCCTAGCCCGAACCCTAACCCTAACCCTTCCCCGAAGCCTGACGCTCACCCGTCCCCTAATCCTAACCCGTACGGTAACACTAACCCGCGCCCTCACACGCACGCTCCCCCTAAAGCGTTGTCGGACCCTCACCTGGACCCTAAACCGTCCCCGTCCCCTAACCCTACCCCTAGCCCGAACCCTAACCCTAACCCTTCAACAAAGCCTGACCCTCACCCGTCCCCTAATCCTAACCCGTAGGCTCACACTAACCCGCGCCCTCACACGCACGCTCCCCCTAAAGCGTTGTCGGACCCTCACCTGGATCCTAAACCGTCCCCGTCCCCTAACCCTAACCCTAGCCCGAACCCTAACCCTAACCCTTCCCAGAAGCCTGACCCTCACCCGTCCCCTAATCCTAACCCGTAGGCTCACACTAACCCGCGCCCTTACACGCACGCTCCCCCTAAAGCGTTGTCGGACCCTCAACAGGACCGTAAACCGTCCCCGTCCCCTAACCCTAACCCTAGCCCGAACCCTAACCCTAACCCTTCCCCGAAGCCTGACCCTCACCCGTTCCCTAATCCTAACCCGTAGGCTCACACTAACCCGCGCTCTCACACGCACGCTCCCCCTAAAGCGTTGTCGGACCCTCACCTCGACCGTAAACCGTCCCCGTCCCCTAACCCTAACGCTAGCCCGAACCCTAACCCTAACCCTTCCCCGAAGCCTGACCCTCATCCGTTCCCTAATCCTAACCCGTACGCTAACACTAACCCGCGCCCTCACATGCACGCTCCCCCTAAAGCGTTGTCGGACCCTCAGCTGGATCCTAAACCGTCCCCGTCCCCTAACCCTAACCCTAGCCCGAACCCTAACCCTAACCCTTCCCCGAAGCCTGACCCTCACCCGTCCCCTAATCCTAACCCGTAGGCTCACACTAACCCGCGCCCTTACACGCACGCTCCCCCTAAAGCGTTGTCGGACCCTCAACAGGACCCTAAACCGTCCCCGTCCCCTAACCCTAACCCTAGCCCGAACCCTAACCATAACACTTCCCCGAAGCCTGACCCTCAAACGTCTCCTAATCCTAACCCGTACGCTCACACTAACTCGCGCCCTCACACGCACGCTCCCCCTAAAGCGTTGTCAGACCCTCACCGGGACCCTAAACCGTCCCCGTCCCCTAACCCTAACCCTAGCCCGAACCCTAACCCTAACCCTTCCCCGAAGCCTGACCCTCAGCCGTCCCCTAATCCTAACCCGTAGGCTCACACTAACCCGCGCCCTCACACGCACGCTCCCCCTAAAGCGTTGTCGGACCCTCACCTGGACCCTAAACCGTCCCCGTCCCCTAACCCTAACCCTAGCCCGAACCCTAACCCTAACCCTTCCCCGAAGCCTGACCCTCACCCGTCCCCTAATCCTAACCCGTAGGCTCACACTAACCCGCGCCCTTACATGCACGCTCCCCCTAAAGCATTGTCGGAACCTCACCTGGACCCTAAACCGTCCCCGTCCCCTAACCCTAACCCTAGCCCGAACCCTAACACTAACCCTTCCCCGAAGCCTGACCCTCACCCGTCCGCTAATCCTTACCCGTACGCTAACACTAACCCGCGCCCTCACACGCACGCTCCCCCTAAAGCGTTGTCGGACCCTCAATTGGACCCTAAGCCGTCCCCGTCCCCTAACCGTAACCCTAGCCCGAACCCTAACCCTAACCCTTCCCCGAAGGCTGACCCTCACCCGTCCCCTAATCCTAACCCGCACGCTAACACTAACCCGGGCCCTCACACGCATGCTCCCCCTAAAGCGTTGTCGGACCCTCACCTGGACCCTAAACCATCCCCGTCCCCTAAACCTAACCTTAGCCCGAACCCTAACCATAACACTTCCCCGAAGCCTGACCCTCACCCGTCCCCTAATCCTAACCCGTAGGCTCACACTAACCCGCGCCCTCACACGCACGCTCCCCCTAAAGCGTTGCCGGACCCTCACCTGGACCCTAAACCGTCCCCGTCCCCTAACCCTACCCCTAGCCCGAACCCTAACCCTAACCCTTCAACAAAGCCTGACCCTCACCCGTCCCCTAATCCTAACCCGTAGGCTCACACTAACCCGCGCCCTCACACGCACGCTCCCCCTAAAGCGTTGTCGGACCCTCACCTGGACCCTAAACCGTCCCCGTCCCCTAACCCTAACCCTAGCCCGAACCCTAACCCTAACCCCCGAAGCCTGACCCTCACCCGTCCCCTAATCTTAACCCGTACGCTAACACTAACCCACGCCCTCACACGCACGCTCCCCCTAAAGCGTTGTCGGACCCTCACCTGGACCCTAAACCGTCCCCGTCCCCTAACCCTAACCCTAGCCCGAACCCTAACCCTAACCCTTCAACAAAGCCTGACCCTCACCCGTCCCCTAATCCTAACCCGTAGGCTCACACTAACCCGCGCCCTCACACGCACGCTCCCCCTAAAGCGTTGTCAGACCCTCACCTGGACCCTAAACCGTCCCCGTCCCCTAACCCTAACCCTAGCCCGAACCCTAACCCTAACCCTTCCCCGAAGCCTGACCCTCACCCGTTCCCTAATCCTAACCCGTAGGCTCACACTAACCCGCGCCCTCACACGCACGCTCCCCCTAAAGCGTTGTCGGACCCTCACCTCGACCGTAAACCGTCCCCGTCCCCTAACCCTAACCCTAGCCCGAACCCTAACCCTAACCCTTCCCCGAAGCCTGACCCTCATCCGTTCCCTAATCCTAACCCGTACGCTAACACTAACCCGCGCCCTCACATGCACGCTCCCCCTAAAGCGTTGTCGGACCCTCAGCTGGATCCTAAACCGTCCCCGTCCCCTAACCCTAACCCTAGCCCGAACCCTAACCCTAACCCTTCCCCGAAGCCTGACCCTCACCCGTCCCCTAATCCTAACCCGTAGGCTCACACTAACCCGCGCCCTCACACGCACGCTCCCCCTAAAGCGTTGCCGGACCCTCACCTGGACCCTAAACCGTCCCCGTCCCCTAACCCTACCCCTAGCCCGAACCCTAACCCTAACCCTTCAACAAAGCCTGACCCTCACCCGTCCCCTAATCCTAACCCGTAGGCTCACACTAACCCGCGCCCTCACACGCACGCTCCCCCTAAAGCGTTGTCGGACCCTCACCTGGATCCTAAACCGTCCCCGTCCCCTAACCCTAACCCTAGCCCGAACCCTAACCCTAACCCTTCCCCGAAGCCTGACGCTCACCCGTCCCCTAATCCTAACCCGTACGGTAACACTAACCCGCGCCCTCACACGCACGCTCCCCCTAAAGCGTTGTCGGACCCTCACCTGGACCCTAAACCGTCCCCGTCCCCTAACCCTACCCCTAGCCCGAACCCTAACCCTAACCCTTCAACAAAGCCTGACCCTCACCCGTCCCCTAATCCTAACCCGTAGGCTCACACTAACCCGCGCCCTCACACGCACGCTCCCCCTAAAGCGTTGTCGGACCCTCACCTGGATCCTAAACCGT
Organism: Lagenorhynchus albirostris; assembly: GCF_949774975.1. Classification (NCBI taxonomy): domain Eukaryota; kingdom Metazoa; phylum Chordata; class Mammalia; order Artiodactyla; family Delphinidae; genus Lagenorhynchus; species Lagenorhynchus albirostris. Next base: position 67,557 of record NC_083098.1, read on the forward strand.
CCCCGTCCCCTAACCCTAACCCTAGCCCGAACCCTAACCCTAACCCTTCCCAGAAGCCTGACCCTCACCCGTCCCCTAATCCTAACCCGTAGGCTCACACTAACCCGCGCCCTTACACGCACGCTCCCCCTAAAGCGTTGTCGGACCCTCAACAGGACCGTAAACCGTCCCCGTCCCCTAACCCTAACCCTAGCCCGAACCCTAACCCTAACCCTTCCCCGAAGCCTGACCCTCACCCGTTCCCTAATCCTAACCCGTAGGCTCACACTAACCCGCGCTCTCACACGCACGCTCCCCCTAAAGCGTTGTCGGACCCTCACCTCGACCGTAAACCGTCCCCGTCCCCTAACCCTAACGCTAGCCCGAACCCTAACCCTAACCCTTCCCCGAAGCCTGACCCTCATCCGTTCCCTAATCCTAACCCGTACGCTAACACTAACCCGCGCCCTCACATGCACGCTCCCCCTAAAGCGTTGTCGGACCCTCAGCTGGATCCTAAACCGTCCCCGTCCCCTAACCCTAACCCTAGCCCGAACCCTAACCCTAACCCTTCCCCGAAGCCTGACCCTCACCCGTCCCCTAATCCTAACCCGTAGGCTCACACTAACCCGCGCCCTTACACGCACGCTCCCCCTAAAGCGTTGTCGGACCCTCAACAGGACCCTAAACCGTCCCCGTCCCCTAACCCTAACCCTAGCCCGAACCCTAACCATAACACTTCCCCGAAGCCTGACCCTCAAACGTCTCCTAATCCTAACCCGTACGCTCACACTAACTCGCGCCCTCACACGCACGCTCCCCCTAAAGCGTTGTCAGACCCTCACCTGGACCCTAAACCGTCCCCGTCCCCTAACCCTAACCCTAGCCCGAACCCTAACCCTAACCCTTCCCCGAAGCCTGACCCTCAGCCGTCCCCTAATCCTAACCCGTAGGCTCACACTAACCCGCGCCCTCACACGCACGCTCCCCCTAAAGCGTTGTCGGACCCTCACCTGGACCCTAAACCGTCCCATTCCCCTAACCCTAACCCTAGCCCGAACCCTAACCCTAACCCTTCCCCGAAGCCTGACCCTCACCCGTCCCCTAATCCTAACCCGTAGGCTCTACACTAACCCGCGCCCTTACATGCACGCTCCCCCTAAAGCATTGTCGGAACCTCACCTGGACCCTAAACCGTCCCCGTCCCCTAACCCTAACCCTAGCCCGAACCCTAACCCTAACCCTTCCCCGAAGCCTGACCCTCACCCGTCCGCTAATCCTTACCCGTACGCTAACACTAACCCGCGCCCTCACATGCACGCTCCCCCTAAAGCGTTGTCGGACCCTCAGCTGGATCCTAAACCGTCCCCGTCCCCTAACCCTAACCCTAGCCCGAACCCTAACCCTAACCCTTCCCCGAAGCCTGACCCTCACCCGTCCCCTAATCCTAACCCGTAGGCTCACACTAACCCGCGCCCTTACACGCACGCTCCCCCTAAAGCGTTGTCGGACCCTCAACAGGACCCTAAACCGTCCCCGTCCCCTAACCCTAACCCTAGCCCGAACCCTAACCATAACACTTCCCCGAAGCCTGACCCTCAAACGTCTCCTAATCCTAACCCGTACGCTCACACTAACTCGCGCCCTCACACGCACGCTCCCCCTAAAGCGTTGTCAGACCCTCACCGGGACCCTAAACCGTCCCCGTCCCCTAACCCTAACCCTAGCCCGAACCCTAACCCTAACCCTTCCCCGAAGCCTGACCCTCAGCCGTCCCCTAATCCTAACCCGTAGGCTCACACTAACCCGCGCCCTCACACGCACGCTCCCCCTAAAGCGTTGTCGGACCCTCACCTGGACCCTAAACCGTCCCCGTCCCCTAACCCTAACCCTAGCCCGAACCCTAACCCTAACCCTTCCCCGAAGCCTGACCCTCACCCGTCCCCTAATCCTAACCCGTAGGCTCACACTAACCCGCGCCCTTACATGCACGCTCCCCCTAAAGCATTGTCGGAACCTCACCTGGACCCTAAACCGTCCCCGTCCCCTAACCCTAACCCTAGCCCGAACCCTAACACTAACCCTTCCCCGAAGCCTGACCCTCACCCGTCCGCTAATCCTTACCCGTACGCTAACACTAACCCGCGCCCTCACACGCACGCTCCCCCTAAAGCGTTGTCGGACCCTCAATTGGACCCTAAGCCGTCCCCGTCCCCTAACCCTAACCCTAGCCCGAACCCTAACCCTAACCCTTCCCCGAAGGCTGACCCTCACCCGTCCCCTAATCCTAACCCGCACGCTAACACTAACCCGGGCCCTCACACGCATGCTCCCCCTAAAGCGTTGTCGGACCCTCACCTGGACCCTAAACCATCCCCGTCCCCTAAACCTAACCTTAGCCCGAACCCTAACCATAACACTTCCCCGAAGCCTGACCCTCACCCGTCCCCTAATCCTAACCCGTAGGCTCACACTAACCCGCGCCCTCACACGCACGCTCCCCCTAAAGCGTTGCCGGACCCTCACCTGGACCCTAAACCGTCCCCGTCCCCTAACCCTACCCCTAGCCCGAACCCTAACCCTAACCCTTCAACAAAGCCTGACCCTCACCCGTCCCCTAATCCTAACCCGTAGGCTCACACTAACCCGCGCCCTCACACGCACGCTCCCCCTAAAGCGTTGTCGGACCCTCACCTGGACCCTAAACCGTCCCCGTCCCCTAACCCTAACCCTAGCCCGAACCCTAACCCTAACCCCCGAAGCCTGACCCTCACCCGTCCCCTAATCTTAACCCGTACGCTAACACTAACCCACGCCCTCACACGCACGCTCCCCCTAAAGCGTTGTCGGACCCTCACCTGGACCCTAAACCGTCCCCGTCCCCTAACCCTAACCCTAGCCCGAACCCTAACCCTAACCCTTCAACAAAGCCTGACCCTCACCCGTCCCCTAATCCTAACCCGTAGGCTCACACTAACCCGCGCCCTCACACGCACGCTCCCCCTAAAGCGTTGTCAGACCCTCACCTGGACCCTAAACCGTCCCCGTCCCCTAACCCTAACCCTAGCCCGAACCCTAACCCTAACCCTTCCCCGAAGCCTGACCCTCAGCCGTCCCCTAATCCTAACCCGTAGGCTCACACTAACCCGCGCCCTTACACGCACGCTCCCCCTAAAGCGTTGTCGGACCCTCACCTGGACCCTAAACCGTCCCCGTCCCCTAACCCTAACCCTAGCCCGAACCCTAACCCTAACCCTTCCCCGAAGCATGACCCTCACCCGTCCCCTAATCCTAAGCCGTACGCTAACACTAACCCGCGCCCTCACACGCACGCTCCCCCTAAAGCGTTCTCGGACCCTCACCTGGACCCTAAACCGTCCCCGTCCCCTAACCCTAACCCTAGCCCGAACCCTAACCCTAACCCTTCAACAAAGCCTGACCCTCACCCGTCCCCTAATCCTAACCCGTAGGCTCACACTAACCCGCGCCCTCACACGCACGCTCCCCCTAAAGCGTTGTCGGACCCTCACCTGGATCCTAAACCGTCCCCGTCCCCTAACCCTAACCCTAGCCCGAACCCTAACCCTAACCCTTCCCCGAAGCCTGACGCTCACCCGTCCCCTAATCCTAACCCGTACGGTAACACTAACCCGCGCCCTCACACGCACGCTCCCCCTAAAGCGTTGTCGGACCCTCACCTGGACCCTAAACCGTCCCCGTCCCCTAACCCTAACCCTAGCCCGAACCCTAACCCTAACCCTTCCCAGAAGCCTGACCCTCACCCGTCCCCTAATCCTAACCCGTAAGCTAACACAAACCCGCGCCCTCACACGCACGCTCCCCCTAAAGTGTTGTCGGACCCTCACCTGGACTCTAAACCGTCTCCGTCCCCTAACCCTAACCCTAGCCCGAACCCTAACCCTAACCCTTCCCCGAAGCCTGACCCTCACCCGTTCCCTAATCCTAACCCGTAGGCTCACACTAACCCGCGCTCTCACACGCACGCTCACCCTAAAGCGTTGTCGGACCCTCACCTCGACCGTAAACCGTCCCCGTCCCCTAACCCTAACGCTAGCCCGAACCCTAACCCTAACCCTTCCCCGAAGCCTGACCCTCATCCGTTCCCTAATCCTAACCCGTACGCTAACACTAACCCGCGCCCTCACATGCACGCTCCCCCTAAAGCGTTGTCGGACCCTCAGCTGGATCCTAAACCGTCCCCGTCCCCTAACCCTAACCCTAGCCCGAACCCTAACCCTAACCCTTCCCCGAAGCCTGACCCTCACCCGTCCCCTAATCCTAACCCGTAGGCTCACACTAACCCGCGCCCTTACACGCACGCTCCCCCTAAAGCGTTGTCGGACCCTCAACAGGACCCTAAACCGTCCCCGTCCCCTAACCCTAACCCTAGCCCGAACCCTAACCATAACACTTCCCCGAAGCCTGACCCTCAAACGTCTCCTAATCCTAATCCGTACGCTCACACTAACTCGCGCCCTCACACGCACGCTCCCCCTAAAGCGTTGTCAGACCCTCACCTGGACCCTAAACCGTCCCCGTCCCCTAACCCTAACCCTAGCCCGAACCCTAACCCTAACCCTTCCCCGAAGCCTGACCCTCAGCCGTCCCCTAATCCTAACCCGTAGGCTCACACTAACCCGCGCCCTTACACGCACGCTCCCCCTAAAGCGTTGTCGGACCCTCACCTGGACCCTAAACCGTCCCCGTCCCCTAACCCTAACCCTAGCCCGAACCCTAACCCTAACCCTTCCCCGAAGCCTGACGCTCACCTGTCCCCTAATCCTAACCCGTACGGTAACACTAACCCGCGCCCTCACACGCACGCTCCCCCTAAAGCGTTGTCGGAACCTCACCTGGACCCTAAACCGTCCCCGTCCCCTAACCCTAACCCTAGCCCGAACCCTAACCCTAACCCTTCCCCGAAGCCTGACCCTCACCCGTCCCCTAATCCTAACCCGTAGGCTCACACTAACCCGCGCCCTCACACGCACGATCCCCCTAAAGCGTTGTCGGACCCTCACCTGGACCCTAAACCGTCCCCGTCCCCTAACCCTAACCCTAGCCCGAACCCTAACCCTAACCCTTCCCCGAAGCATGACCCTCACCCGTCCCCTAATCCTAAGCCGTACGCTAACACTAACCCGCGCCCTCACACGCACGCTCCCCCTAAAGCGTTCTCGGACCCTCACCTGGACCCTAAACCGTCCCCGTCCCCTAACCCTAACCCTAGCCCGAACCCTAACCCTAACCCTTCCCCGAAGCCTGACCCTCACCCGTCCCCTAATCCTAACTCGTACGCTAACACTAACCCGCGCCCTCACACGCACGCTCCCCCTAAAGTGTTGTCGGACCCTCACCTGGACCCTAAACCGTCTCCGTCCCCTAACCCTAACCCTAGCCCGAACCCTAACCCTAACCCTTCCCCGAAGCCTGACCCTCACCCGTTCCCTAATCCTAACCCGTAGGCTCACACTAACCCGCCCCCTCACACGCACGCTCCCCCTAAAGCGTTGTCGGACCCTCACCTGGACCCTAAACCGTCCCCGTACCCTAACCCTACCCCTAGCCCGAACCCTAACCCTAACCCTTCAACAAAGCCTGACCCTCACCCGTCCCCTAATCCTAACCCGTAGGCTCACACTAACCCGCGCCCTCACACGCACGCTCCCCCTAAAACGTTGTCGGACCCTCACCTGGACCCTAAACCGTCCCCGTCCCCTAACCCTAACCCTAGCCCGAACCCTAACCCTAACCATTCCCCGAAGCCTGACGCTCACCCGTCCCCTAATCCTAACCCGTACGGTAACACTAACCCGCGCCCTCACACGCACGCTCCCCCTAAAGCGTTGTCGGACCCTCACCTGGACCCTAAACCGTCCCCGTCCCCTAACCCTAACCCTAGCCCGAACCCTAACCCTAACCCTTCCCCGAAGCATGACCCTCACCCGTCCCCTAATCCTAAGCCGTACGCTAACACTAACCCGCGCCCTCACACGCACGCTCCCCCTAAAGCGTTGTCGGACCCTCACCTGGACCCTAAACCGTCCCCGTCCCCTAACCCTAACCCTAGCCCGAACCCTAACCCTAACCCTTCCCCGAAGCCTGACCCTCACCCGTCCCCTAATCCTAACCCGTAGGCTCACACTAACCCGCGCCCTCACACGCACGCTCCCCCTAAAGCGTTGTCGGACCCTCACCTGGACCCTAAACCGTCCCCGTCCCCTAACCCTAACCCTAGCCCGAACCCTAACCCTAACCCTTCCCCGAAGCCTGACCCTCACCCGTCCCCTAATCCTAACACGTACGCTAACACAAACCCGCGCCCTCACACGCACGCTCCCCCTAAAATGTTGTCGGACCCTCACCTGGACTCTAAACCGTCTCCGTCCCCTAACCCTAACCCTAGCCCGAACCCTAACCCTAACCCTTCCCCGAAGCCTGACCCTCACCCGTTCCCTAATCCTAACCCGTAGGCTCACACTAACCCGCGCCCTCACACGCACGCTCCCCCTAAAGCGTTGTCGGACCCTCACCTCGACCGTAAACCGTCCCCGTCCCCTAACCCTAACCCTAGCCCGAACCCTAACCCTAACCCTTCCCCGAAGCCTGACCCTCATCCGTTCCCTAATCCTAACCCGTACGCTAACACTAATCCGCGCCCTCACATGCACGCTCCCCCTAAAGCGTTGTCGGACCCTCAGCTGGATCCTAAACCGTCCCCGTCCCCTAACCCTAACCCTAGCCCGAACCCTAACCCTAACCCTTCCCCGAAGCCTGACCCTCACCCGTCCCCTAATCCTAACCCGTAGGCTCACACTAACCCGCGCCCTTACACGCACGCTCCCCCTAAAGCGTTGTCGGACCCTCAACAGGACCCTAAACCGTCCCCGTCCCCTAACCCTAACCCTAGCCCGAACCCTAACCATAACACTTCCCCGAAGCCTGACCCTCAAACGTCTCCTAATCCTAATCCGTACGCTCACACTAACTCGCGCCCTCACACGCACGCTCCCCCTAAAGCGTTGTCAGACCCTCACCTGGACCCTAAACCGTCCCCGTCCCCTAACCCTAACCCTAGCCCGAACCCTAACCCTAACCCTTCCCCGAAGCCTGACCCTCAGCCGTCCCCTAATCCTAACCCGTAGGCTCACACTAACCCGCGCCCTCACACGCACGCTCCCCCTAAAGCGTTGTCGGACCCTCACCTGGACCCTAAACCGTCCCCGTCCCCTAACCCTAACCCTAGCCCGAACCCTAACCCTAACCCTTCCCCGAAGCCTGACCCTCACCCGTCCCCTAATCCTAACCCGTAGGCTCTACACTAACCCGCGCCCTTACATGCACGCTCCCCCTAAAGCATTGTCGGAACCTCACCTGGACCCTAAACCGTCCCCGTCCCGTAACCCTAACCCTAGCCCGAACCCTAACCCTAACCCTTCCCCGAAGCCTGACCCTCACCCGTCCGCTAATCCTTACCCGTACGCTAACACTAACCCGCGCCCTCACACGCACGCTCCCCCTAAAGCGTTGTCGGACCCTCAATTGGACCCTAAGCCGTCCCCGTCCCCTAACCCTAACCCTAGCCCGAACCCTAACCCTAACACTTCCCCGAAGGCTGACCCTCACCCGTCCCCTAATCCTAACCCGCACGCTAACACTAACCCGGGCCCTCACACGCATGCTCCCCCTAAAGCGTTGTCGGACCCTCACCTGGACCCTAAACCGTCCCCGTCCCCTAAACCTAACCTTAGCCCGAACCCTAACCCTAACACTTCCCCGAAGCCTGACCCTCACCCGTCCCCTAATCCTAACCCGTAGGCTCACACTAACCCGCGCCCTCACACGCACGCTCCCTCTAAAGCGTTGTCGGACCCTCACCTGGACCCTAAACCGTCCCCGTACCCTAACCCTACCCCTAGCCCGAACCCTAACCCTAACCCTTCAACAAAGCCTGACCCTCACCCGTCCCCTAATCCTAACCCGTAGGCTCACACTAACCCGCGCCCTCACACGCACGCTCCCCCTAAAGCGTTGTCGGACCCTCACCTGGACCCTAAACCGTCCCCGTCCCCTAACCCTAACCCTAGCCCGAACCCTAACCCTAACCCTTCCCCGAAGCCTGACCCTCACCCGTCCCCTAATCTTAACCCGTACGCTAACACTAACCCACGCCCTCACACGCACGCTCCCCCTAAAGCGTTGTTGGACCCTCACCTGGACCCTAAACCGTCCCCGTCCCCTAACCCTAACCCTAGCCCGAACCCTAACCCTAACCCTTCCCCGAAGCCTGACGCTCACCTCTCCCCTAATCCTAACCCGTACGGTAACACTAACCCGCGCCCTCACACGCACGCTCCCCCTAAAGCGTTGTCGGAACCTCACCTGGACCCTAAACCGTCCCCGTCCCCTAACCCTAACCCTAGCCCGAACCCTAACCCTAACCCTTCCCCGAAGCCTGACCCTCACCCGTCCCCTAATCCTAACCCGTAGGCTCACACTAACCCGCGCCCTCACACGCACGATCCCCCTAAAGCGTTGTCGGACCCTCACCTGGACCCTAAACCGTCCCCGTCCCCTAACCCTAACCCTAGCCCGAACCCTAACCCTAACCCTTCCCCGAAGCATGACCCTCACCCGTCCCCTAATCCTAAGCCGTACGCTAACACTAACCCGCGCCCTCACACGCACGCTCCCCCTAAAGCGTTGTCGGACCCTCACCTGGACCCTAAACCGTCCCCGTCCCCTAACCCTAACCCTAGCCCGAACCCTAACCCTAACCCTTCCCCGAAGCCTGACCCTCACCCGTCCCCTAATCCTAACCCGTACGCTAACACTAACCCGCGCCCTCACACGCACGCTCCCCCTAAAGTGTTGTCGGACCCTCACCTGGACCCTAAACCGTCTCCGTCCCCTAACCCTAACCCTAGCCCGAACCCTAACCCTAACCCTTCCCCGAAGCCTGACCCTCACCCGTTCCCTAATCCTAACCCGTAAGCTCACACTAACCCGCGCCCTCACACGCACGCTCCCCCTAAAGCGTTGTCGAACCCTCACCTCGACCGTAAACCGTCCCCGTCCCCTAACCCTAACCCTAGCCCGAACCCTAACACTAACCCTTCCCCGAAGCCTGACCCTCACCCGTCCCCTAATCCTAACCCGTACGCTAACACTAACCCGCGCCCTCACATGCACGCTCCCCCTAAAGCGTTGTCGGACCCTCAGCTGGATCCTAAACCATCCCCGTCCCCTAACCCTAACCCTAGCCCGAACCCTAACCCTAACCCTTCCCCGAAGCCTGACCCTCACCCGTCCCCTAATCCTAACCCGTAGGCTCACACTAACCCGCGCCCTCACACGCACGCTCCCCCTAAAGCGTTGTCGGACCCTCACCTGGACCCTAAACCGTCCCCGTCCCCTAACCCTAACCCTAGCCCGAACCCTAACCCTAACCCTTCCCCGAAGCCTGACACGCACCCGTTCCCTAATCCTAACCCGTACGCTAACACTAACCCACGCCCTCACAGGCACGCTCCCCCTAAAGCTTTGTCGGACCCTCACCTGGACCCTAAACCGTCCCCGTCCCCTAACCCTAACCCTAGCCCGAACCCTAACCCTAACCCTTCCCCGAAGCCTGACGCTCACCCGTCCCGTAATCTTAACCCGTACGGTAACACTAACCCGCGCCCTCACACGCATGCTCCCCCTAAAGCGTTGTCGGACCCTCACCTGGACCCTAAACCGTCCCCGTCCCCTAAACCTAACCTTAGCCCGAACCCTAACCCTAACACTTCCCCGAAGCCTGACCCTCACCCGTCCCCTAATCCTAAACCGTAGGCTCACACTAACCCGCGCCCTCACACGCACGCTCCCCCTAAAGCGTTGTCGGACCCTCACCTGGACCCTAAACCGTCCCCGTACCCTAACCCTAACCCTAGCCCGAACCCTAACCCTAACCCTTCAACAAAGCCTGACCCTCACCCGTCCCCTAATCCTAACCCGTAGGCTCACACTAACCCGCGCCCTCACACGCACGCTCCCCCTAAAGCGTTGTCGGACCCTCACCTGGACCCTAAACCGTCCCCGTCCCCTAACCCTAACCCTAGCCCGAACCCTAACCCTAACCCTTCCCCGAAGCCTGACCCTCACCCGTCCCCTAATCCTAACCCGTACGCTAACACTAACCCACGCCCTCACACGCACGCTCCCCCTAAAGCGTTGTCGGACCCTCACCTGGACCCTAAACCGTCCCCGTCCCCTAACCCTAACCCTAGCCCGAACCCTAACCCTAACCCTTCCCCGAAGCCTGACCCTCACCCGTCCCCTAATCCTAACCCGTAGGCTAACACTAACCCGCGCCCTCACACGCACGATCCCCCTAAAGCGTTGTCGGACCCTCACCTGGACCCTAAACCGTCCCCGTCCCCTAACCCTAACCCTAGCCCGAACCCTATCCCTAACCCTTCCCCGAAGCATGACCCTCACCCGTCCCCTAATCCTAAGCCGTACGCTAACACTAACCCGCGCCCTCACACGCACGCTCCCCCTAAAGCGTTGTCGGACCCTCACCTCGACCCTAAACCGTCCCCTAACCCTAACCCTAACCCTAGCCCGAACCCTAACCCTAACCCTTCCCCGAAGCCTGACCCTCACCTGTCCCCTAATCCTAACCCGTACGCTAACACTAACCCGCGCCCTCACACGCACGCTCCCCCTAAAGTGTTGTCGGACCCTCACCTGGACCCTAAACCGTCTCCGTCCCCTAACCCTAACCCTAGCCCGAACCCTAACCCTAACCCTTCCCCGAAGCCTGACCCTCACCCGTTCCCTAATCCTAACCCGTAGGCTCACACTAACCCGCGCCCTTACACGCACGCTCCCCCTAAAGCGTTGTCGGACCCTCACCAGGACCTTAAACCGTCCCCATCCCCTAACCCTAACCCTAGCCCGAACCCTAACCATAACACTTCCCCGAAACCTGACCCTCACCCGTCCCCTAATCCTAACACGTACGCTCACAGTAACTCGCGCCCTCACACGCACGCTCCCCCTAAAGCGTTGTCAGACCCTCACCTGGACCCTAAACCGTCCCCGTCCCCTATCACTAACCCTAGCCCGAACCCTAATCCTAACCATTCCCCGAAGCCTGACCCTCACCCGTCCCCTAATCCTAACCCGCACGCTAACACTAACCCGGGCCCTCACACGCATGCTCCCCCTAAAGCGTTGTCGGACCCTCACCTGGACCCTAAACCGTCCCCGTCCCCTAAACCTAACCTTAGCCCGAACCCTAACCCTAACACTTCCCCGAAGCCTGACCCTCACCCGTCCCCTAATCCTAACCCGTACGCTAACACTAACCCGCGCCCTCACACGCACGCTCCCCCTAAAGCGTTGTCGGACCCTCACCTGGACCCTAAACCGTCCCCGTCCCCTAACCCTAACCCTAGCCCGAACCCTAACCCTAACCCTTCCCCGAAGCCTGACCCTCACCCGTCCCCTAATCCTAACCCGTAGGCTCACACTAACCAGCGCCCTCACACGCACGCTCCCCCTAAAGCGTTGTCGGACCCTCACCTGGACCCTAAACCGTCCCCGTCCCCTAACCCTAACCCTAGCCCGAACCCTAACCCTAACCCTTCCCCGAAGCCTGACCCTCACCCGTCCCCTAATCCTAACCCGTACGCTAACACTAACCCGCGCCCTCACATGCACGCTCCCCCTAAAGCGTTGTCGGACCCTCAGCTGGTTCCTAAACCGTCCCCGTCCCCTAACCCTAACCCTAGCCCGAACCCTAACCCTAACCCTTCCCCGAAGCCTGACCCTCACCCGTCCCCTAATCCTAACCCGTAGGCTCACACTAACCAGCGCCCTTACACGCACGCTCCCCCTAAAGCGTTGTCGGACCCTCACCTGGACCCTAAACCGTCCCCGTCCCCTAACCCTAACCCTAGCCCGAACCCTAACCCTAACACTTCAACGAAGCCTGACCCTCACCCGTCCCCTAATCCTAACCCGTACGCTCACACTAACTCGCGCCCTCACACGCACGCTCCCCCTAAAGTGTTGTCAGACCCTCACCTGGACCCTAAACCGTCCCCGTCCCCTAACCCTAATCCTAGCCCGAACCCTAACCCTAACCCTTCCCCGAAGCCTGACGCTCACCCGTCCCCTAATCCTAACCCGTAGGCTCACACTAACCCGCGCCCTCACACGCACGCTCCCCCTAAAGCGTTGTCGGACCCTCACCAGGACCCTAAACCGTCCCCGTCCCCTAACCCTAACCCTAGCCCGAACCCTAACCATAACACTTCCCCGAAGCCTGACCCTCACCCGTCCCCTACTCCTAACCCGTAGGCTCACACTAACCCGCGCCCTCACACGCACGCTCCCCCTAAAGCATTGTCGGAACCTCACCTGGACCCTAAACCGTCCCCGTCCCCTAACCCTAACCCTAGCCCGAACCCTAACCCTAACCATTCCCCGAAGCCTGACCCTCACCCGTCCCCTAATCCTAACCCGTACGCTAACACTAACCCGCGCCCTCACACGCACGCTCCCCCTAAAGCGTTGTCGGACCCTCACCTGGACCCTAAACCGTCCCCGTCCCCTAACCCTAACCCTAGCCCGAACCCTAACCCTAACCCTTCCCCGAAGCCTGACCCTCACCCGTCCCCTAATCCTAACCCGTAGGCTCACACTAACCAGCGCCCTCACACGCACGCTCCCCCTAAAGCGTTGTCGGACCCTCACCTGGACCCTAAACCGTCCCCGTCCCCTAACCCTAACCCTAGCCCGAACCCTAACCCTAACCCTTCCCCGAAGCCTGACCCTCACCCGTCCCCTAATCCTAACCCGTACGCTAACACTAACCCGCGCCCTCACATGCACGCTCCCCCTAAAGCGTTGTCGGACCCTCAGCTGGTTCCTAAACCGTCCCCGTCCCCTAACCCTAACCCTAGCCCGAACCCTAACCCTAACCCTTCCCCGAAGCCTGACCCTCACCCGTCCCCTAATCCTAACCCGTAGGCTCACACTAACCAGCGCCCTTACACGCACGCTCCCCCTAAAGCGTTGTCGGACCCTCACCTGGACCCTAAACCGTCCCCGTCCCCTAACCCTAACCCTAGACCGAACCCTAACCCTAACACTTCAACGAAGCCTGACCCTCACCCGTCCCCTAATCCTAACCCGTACGCTCACACTAACTCGCGCCCTCACACGCACGCTCCCCCTAAAGTGTTGTCAGACCCTCACCTGGACCCTAAACCGTCCCCGTCCCCTAACCCTAATCCTAGCCCGAACCCTAACCCTAACCCTTCCCCGAAGCCTGACGCTCACCCGTCCCCTAATCTAACCCGTAGGCTCACACTAACCCGCGCCCTCACACGCACGCTCCCCCTAAAGCATTGTCGGACCCTCACCTCGACCCTAAACCGTCCCCGTCCCCTAACACTAACCCTAGCCCGAATCCTAATCCTAACCCTTCCCCGAAGCCTGACCCTCACCCGTCCCCTAATCCTAACCCGTAGGCTCACACTAACCCGCGCCCTCACACGCACGCTCCCCCTAAAGCGTTGTCGGACCCTCACCTCGACCCAAAACCGTCCCCGTCCCCTAACCCTAACCCTAGCCCGAACCCTAACCCTAACCCTTCCCCGAAGCCTGACCCTCACCCGTCCCCTAATCCTAACACGTATGCTAACACTAACCCGCGCCACCACACGCACGCTCCCCCTAAAGCGTTGTCGGACCCTCACCTGGACCCTAAACTGTCCCCGTTCCCTAACCCTAACCCTAGCCCGAACCCTAACCCTAACCCTTCCCCAAAGCCTGACCCTCACCCGTCCCCTAATCCTAATCCGTACGCTAACACTAACCCACGCCCTCACATGCACGCTCCCCCTAAAGCTTTGTCGGACCCTCAGCTGGATCCTAAACCGTCCCCGTCCCCTAACCCTAACCCTAGCCCGAACCCTAACCCTAACCCTTTCCCGAAGCCTGACCCTCACCCGTCCCGTAATCCTAACCCGTATGCTAACACTAACCCACGCCCTCACACGCACGCTCCCCCTAAAGCGTTGTCGGACCCTCAATTGGACCCTAAGCCGTCCCCGTCCCCTAACCCTAACCCTAGCCCGAACCCTAACCCTAAGCCTTCCCCGAAGCCTGACCCTCACCCGTCCCCTAATCCTAACCCGCACGCTAACACTAACCCGGGCCCTCACACGCACGCTCCCCCTAAAGCGTTGTCGGACCCTCACCTGGACCCTAAACCGTCCCCGTCCCCTAACCCTAACCCTAGCCCGAACCCTAACCCTAACACTTCCACGAAGCCTGACCCTCACCCGTCCCCTAATCCTAACCCGTAGGCTCACACTAACCCGCGCCCTCACACGCACGCTCCCCCTAAAGTGTTGTCGGACCCTCACCTGGACCCTAAACCGTCCCCGTCCCCTAACCCTAACCCTAGCCCGAACCCTAACCCTAACACTTCCCCGAACCCTGACCCTCACCCGTCCCCTAATCCTAACCCGTAGGCTCACACTAACCCACGCCCTCACACGCACGGTCCCCCTAAAGCGTTGTCGGACCCTCACCTCGACCCTAAACCGTCCCCGTCCCCTAACCCTAACCCTAGCCCGAATCCTAATCCTAAACCTTCCCCGATTCCTGACCCTCACCCGTCCCCTAATCCTAACCCGTAGGCTCACACTAACCCGCGCCCTCACACGCACGCTCCCCCTAAAGCGTTGTCGGACCCTCACCTCGACCCTAAACCGTCCCCGTCCCCTAACCCTAACCCTAGCCCGAACCCTAACCTTAACCCTTCCCCGAAGCCTGACACTCACCCATCCCCTAATCCTAACCCGTACGCTAACACTAACCCACGCCCTCACACGCACGCTCCCCCTAAAGCGTTGTCGGACCCTCACCTGGACCCTAAACTGTCCCCGTCCCCTAACCCTAACCCTAGCCCGAACCCTAACCCTAACCCTTCCCCGAAGCCTGACGCTCACCCGTCCCCTAATCCTAACCCGTACGGTAACACTAACCCGCGCCCTCACACGCACGCTCCCCCTAAAGCGTTGTCGGACCCTCACCTGGACACTAAACCGTCCCCGTCCCCTAACCCTAACCCTAGCCCGAACCCTAACCCTAACCCTTCCCCGAAGCCTGACCCTCACCCGTCCCCTAATCCTGACCCGTAGGCTCACACTAACCCGCGCCCTCACACGCACGCTCCCCCTAAAGCGTTGTCGGACCCTCACCTGGACCCTAAACCGTCCCCGTCCCATAACCCTAACCCTAGCCCGAACCCTAACCCTAACACTTCCACGAAACCTGACCCTCACCCGTCCCCTAATCCTAACCCGTAGGCTCACAGTAACCCGCGCCCTCAAACGCACGCTCACCCTAAAGCGTTGTCAGACCCTCACCTGGACCCTAAACCGTCCCCGTCCCCTAACCCTAACCCTAGCCCGAACCCTAAACCTAACCCTTCCCCGAAGCCTGACCCTCACCCGTCCCCTAATCCTAACCCGTAGGCTCACATTAACCCGCGCCCTCACACACACGCTCCCCCTAAAGCGTTGTCGGACCCTCACCTGGACCCTAAACCGTCCCCGTCCCCTAACCCTAACCCTAGCCCGAACCCTAACCCTAACACTTCAACGAAGCCTGACCCTCACCCGTCCCCTAATCCTAACCCGTACGCTCACACTAACTCGCGCCCTCACACGCACGCTCCCCCTAAAGTGTTGTCAGACCCTCACCTGGACCCTAAACCGTCCCCGTCCCCTAACCCTAATCCTAGCCCGAACCCTAACCCTAACCCTTCCCCGAAGCCTGACGCTCACCCGTCCCCTAATCTAACCCGTAGGCTCACACTAACCCGCGCCCTCACACGCACGCTCCCCCTAAAGCATTGTCGGACCCTCACCTCGACCCTAAACCGTCCCCGTCCCCTAACACTAACCCTAGCCCGAATCCTAATCCTAACCCTTCCCCGAAGCCTGACCCTCACCCGTCCCCTAATCCTAACCCGTAGGCTCACACTAACCCGCGCCCTCACACGCACGCTCCCCCTAAAGCGTTGTCGGACCCTCACCTCGACCCAAAACCGTCCCCGTCCCCTAACCCTAACCCTAGCCCGAACCCTAACCCTAACCCTTCCCCGAAGCCTGACCCTCACCCGTCCCCTAATCCTAACACGTATGCTAACACTAACCCGCGCCACCACACGCACGCTCCCCCTAAAGCGTTGTCGGACCCTCACCTGGACCCTAAACTGTCCCCGTTCCCTAACCCTAACCCTAGCCCGAACCCTAACCCTAACCCTTCCCCAAAGCCTGACCCTCACCCGTCCCCTAATCCTAATCCGTACGCTAACACTAACCCACGCCCTCACATGCACGCTCCCCCTAAAGCTTTGTCGGACCCTCAGCTGGATCCTAAACCGTCCCCGTCCCCTAACCCTAACCCTAGCCCGAACCCTAACCCTAACCCTTCCCCGAAGCCTGACCCTCACCCGTCCCGTAATCCTAACCCGTATGCTAACACTAACCCACGCCCTCACACGCACGCTCCCCCTAAAGCGTTGTCGGACCCTCAATTGGACCCTAAGCCGTCCCCGTCCCCTAACCCTAACCCTAGCCCGAACCCTAACCCTAAGCCTTCCCCGAAGCCTGACCCTCACCCGTCCCCTAATCCTAACCCGCACGCTAACACTAACCCGGGCCCTCACACGCACGCTCCCCCTAAAGCGTTGTCGGACCCTCACCTGGACCCTAAACCGTCCCCGTCCCCTAACCCTAACCCTAGCCCGAACCCTAACCCTAACACTTCCACGAAGCCTGACCCTCACCCGTCCCCTAATCCTAACCCGTAGGCTCACACTAACCCGCGCCCTCACACGCACGCTCCCCCTAAAGTGTTGTCGGACCCTCACCTGGACCCTAAACCGTCCCCGTCCCCTAACCCTAACCCTAGCCCGAACCCTAACCCTAACACTTCCCCGAACCCTGACCCTCACCCGTCCCCTAATCCTAACCCGTAGGCTCACACTAACCCACGCCCTCACACGCACGGTCCCCCTAAAGCGTTGTCGGACCCTCACCTCGACCCTAAACCGTCCCCGTCCCCTAACCCTAACCCTAGCCCGAATCCTAATCCTAAACCTTCCCCGATTCCTGACCCTCACCCGTCCCCTAATCCTAACCCGTAGGCTCACACTAACCCGCGCCCTCACACGCACGCTCCCCCTAAAGCGTTGTCGGACCCTCACCTCGACCCTAAACCGTCCCCGTCCCCTAACCCTAACCCTAGCCCGAACCCTAACCTTAACCCTTCCCCGAAGCCTGACCCTCACCCATCCCCTAATCCTAACCCGTACGCTAACACTAACCCACGCCCTCACACGCACGCTCCCCCTAAAGCGTTGTCGGACCCTCACCTGGACCCTAAACTGTCCCCGTCCCCTAACCCTAACCCTAGCCCGAACCCTAACCCTAACCCTTCCCCGAAGCCTGACGCTCACCCGTCCCCTAATCCTAACCCGTACGGTAACACTAACCCGCGCCCTCACACGCACGCTCCCCCTAAAGCGTTGTCGGACCCTCACCTGGACACTAAACCGTCCCCGTCCCCTAACCCTAACCCTAGCCCGAACCCTAACCCTAACCCTTCCCCGAAGCCTGACCCTCACCCGTCCCCTAATCCTGACCCGTAGGCTCACACTAACCCGCGCCCTCACATGCACGCTCCCCCTAAAGCGTTGTCGGACCCTCACCTGGACCCTAAACCGTCCCCGTCCCATAACCCTAACCCTAGCCCGAACCCTAACCCTAACACTTCCACGAAACCTGACCCTCACCCGTCCCCTAATCCTAACCCGTAGGCTCACAGTAACCCGCGCCCTCAAACGCACGCTCACCCTAAAGCGTTGTCAGACCCTCACCTGGACCCTAAACCGTCCCCGTCCCCTAACCCTAACCCTAGCCCGAACCCTAAACCTAACCCTTCCCCGAAGCCTGACCCTCACCCGTCCCCTAATCCTAACTCGTATGCTCACATTAACCCGCGCCCTCACACACACGCTCCCCCTAAAGCGTTGTCGGACCCTCACCTGGACCCTAAACCGTCCCCGTCCCCTAAACCTAACCCTAGCCCGATCCCTAACCCTAACACTTCCCCGAAGCCTGACCCTCACCCGTCCCCTAATCCTAACCCGTAGGCTCACACTAACCCGCGCCCTCACACGCACGCTCCCCCTAAAGCGTTGTCGGATCCTCACCTCGACCCTTAACCGTCCCCGTCCCCTAACACTAACCCTAGCCCGAATCCTAATCCTAACCCTTCCCCGAAGCCTGACCCTCACCCGTCCCCTAATCCTAACCCGTAGGCTCACACTAACCCGCGCCCTCACACGCACGCTCCCACTAAAGCGTTGTCGGACCCTCACCTCGACCCTAAACCGTCCCCGTCCCCTAACCCTAACCCTAGCCCGAACCCTAACCCTAACCCTTCCCCGAAGCCTGACCCTCACCCGTCCCCTAATCCTAACCCGTACGCTAACACTAACCCGCGCCCTCACACGCACGCTCCCCCTAAATCGTTGTCGGACCCTCACCTGGACCCTAAACGGTCCCCGTTCCCTAACCCTAACCCTAGCCCGAACCCTAACCCTAACCCTTCCCCAAAGCCTGACCCTCACCCGTCCCCTAATCCTAATCCGTACGCTAACACTAACCCACGCCCTCACATGCACGCTCCCCCTAAAGCTTTGTCGGACCCTCAGCTGGATCCTAAACCGTCCCCGTCCCCTAACCCTAACCCTAGCCCGAACCCTAACCCTAACCCTTCCCCGAAGCCTGACCCTCACCCGTCCCCTAATCCTAACCCGTAGGCTCACACTAACCCGCGCCCTCACACGCACGCTCCCCCTAAAGCGTTGTCGGACCCTCACCAGGACCCTAAACCGTCCCCGTCCCCTAACCCTAACCCTAGCCCGAACCCTAACCATAACACTTCCCCGAAGCCTGACCCTCACCCGTCCACTACTCCTAACCCGTAGGCTCACACTAACCCGCGCCCTCACACGCACGCTCCCCCTAAAGCATTGTCGGAACCTCACCTGGACCCTAAACCGTCCCCGTACCCTAACCCTAACCCTAGCCCGAACCCTAACCCTAACCATTCCCCGAAGCCTGACCCTCACCCGTCCCCTAATCCTAACCCGTATGCTAACACTAACCCACGCCCTCACACGCACGCTCCCCCTAAAGCGTTTTCGGACCCTCAATTGGACCCTAAGCCGTCCCCGTCCCCTAACCCTAACCCTAGCCCGAACCCTAACCCTAAGCCTTCCCCGAAGCCTGACCCTAACCCGTCCCCTAATCCTAACCCGCACGCTAACACTAACCCGGGCCCTCACACGCACGCTCCCCCTAAAGCGTTGTCGGACCCTCACCTGGACCCTAAACCGTCCCCGTCCCCTAACCCTAACCGTAGCCCGAACCCTAACCCTAACCCTTCCCCGAAGCCTGACCCTCACCCGTCCCCTAATCCTAACCCGTACGCTAACACTAACCCACGCCCTCACACGCACGCTCCCCCTAAAGCGTTGTCGGACCCTCACTTGGACCCTAAACCGTCCCCGTCCCTAACCCTAACCCTAGCCCGAACCCTAACCCTAACCCTTCCCCGAAGCCTGACGCTCACCCGTCCCCTAATCCTAACCCGTACGGTAACACTAAACCGCGCCCTCACACGCACGCTCCCCCTAAAGCGTTGTCGGACCCTCACCTGGACCTTAAACCGTCCCCGTCCCCTAACCCTAACCCTAGCCCGAACCCTAACCCTAACCCTTCCCCGAAGCCTGACCCTCACCCTTCACCTAATCCTAACGCGTAGATCACACTAACCCGCGCCCTCACACGCACGCTCCCCCTAAAGCGTTGTCGGACCCTCACCTGGACCCTAAACCGTCCCCGTCCCCTAACCCTAACCCTAGCCCGAACCCTAACCCTAACCCTTCCCCGAAGCCATACGCTCACCCGTCCCCTAATCCTAACCCGTACGGTAACACTAACCCGCGCCCTCACACGCACGCTCCCCCTAAAGCGTTGTCGGACCCTCACCTCGACCCTAAACCGTCCCCGTCCCCTAACCCTAACCCTAGCCCGAACCCTAACCCTAACCCTTCCCCGAAGCCTGACCCTCACCCGTCCCCTAATCCTAACCCGTAGGCCCACACTAACCCGCGCTCTCACACGCATGCTCCCCCTAAAGCGTTGTCGGACCCTCACCTGGACCCTAAACCGTCCCCGTCCCCTAACCCTAACCCTAGCCCGAACCCTAACACTAACCCTTCCCCGAAGCCTGACCCTCACCCGTCCCCTAATCCTAACCCGTAGGCTCACACTAACCCGCGCCCTCACACGCACGCTCCCCCTAAAGCGTTGTCGACCCTCACCTCGATCCTAAACCGTCCCCGTCCCCTAACCCTAACCCTAGCCCGAACCCTAACCCTAACCCTTCCCCGAAGCCTGACCCTCACCCGTCCCCTAATCCTAACCCGTAGGCTCACACTAACCCGCGCCCTCACACGCACGCTCCCCCTAAAGCATTGTCGGACACTCACCAGGACCCTAAACCGTCCCCATCCCCTAACCCTAACCCTAGCCCGAACCCTAACCATAACACTTCCCCGAAGCCTGACCCTCACCCGTCCCCTAATCCTAACCCATACGCTCACACTAACTCGCGCCGTCACACGCACGCTCCCACTAAGGCGTTGTCAGACCCTCACCTGGACCCTAAACCGTCCCCGTCCCCTAACCCTAACCCTAGCCCGAACCCTAACCCTAACCCTTCCCCGAAGCCTGACCCTCACACGTCCCCTAATCCTAACCCGTAGGCTCACACTAACCCGCGCCCTCACACGCACGCTCCCCCTAAAGCGTTGTCGGACCCTCACCTCGACCCTAAACCGTCCCCGTCCCCTAACCCTAACCCTAGCCCGAACCCTAACCCTAACACTTCCCCGAAGCCTGACCCTCACCCGTCCCCTAATCCTAACCCGTAGGCTCACACTAACCCGCGCCCTCACACGCACGCTCCCCCTAAAGCATTGTCGGAACCTCACCTGGACCCTAAACCGTCCCCGTACCCTAACCCTAACCCTAGCCCGAACCCTAACCCTAACCCTTCCCCGAAGCCTGACCCTCACCCGTCCCCTAATCCTAACCCGTACGCTAACACTAGCCCACGCCCTCACACGCACGCTCCCCCTAAAGCGTTGTCAGACCCTCAATTGGACCCTAAGCCGTCCCCGTCCCCTAACCCTAACCCTAGCCCGAACCCTAACCCTAACCCTTCCCCGAAGCCTGACCCTCACCCGTCCCCTAATCCTAACCCGCACGCTAACACTAACCCGGGCCCTCACACGCACGCTCCCCCTAAAGCGTTGTCGGACCCTCACCTGGACCCTAAACCGTCCCCGTCCCCTAACCCTAACCCTAGCCCGAACCCTAACCCTAACCCTTCCCCGAAGCCTGACCCTCACCCGTCCCCTAATCCTAACCCGTAGGCTCACACTAACCCGCGCCCTCACACGCACGCTCCCCCTAAAGCGTTGTCGGACCCTCACCTGGACCCTAAACCGTCCCCGTCCCCTAACCCTAACCCTAGCCCGAACCCTAACCCTAACCCTTCCCCGAAGCCTGACCCTCACCCGTCCCCTAATCCTAACCCGTACGCTCACACTAACCCGCGCCCTCAAACGCACGCTCCCCCTAAAACGTTGTCGGACCCTCACCTGAACCCTAAACCGTCCGCGTCCCCTAACCCTAACCCTAGCCCGAATCCTAACCCTAACCCTTCCCCGAAGCCTGACGCTCACCCGTCCCCTAATCCTAAACCGTACGGTAACACTAACCCGCGCCCTCAACGCACGCTCCCCCTAAAGCGTTGTCGGACCCTCACCTGGACCCTAAACCGTCCCCGTCCCCTAACCCTAACCCTAGCCCGAACCCTAACCCTAACCTTTCCCCGAAGCCTGACCCTCACCCGTCACCTAATCCTAACGCGTAGGCTCACACTAACCCGCGCCCTCACACGCACGCTCCCCCTAAAGCGTTGTCGGACCCTCACCTGGACCCTAAACCGTCCCCGTCCCCTAACCCTAACCCTAGCCCGAACCCTAACCCTAACCCTTCCCCGAAGCCTGACGCTCACCCGTCCCCTAATCCTAACCCGTACGGTAACACTAACCCGCGCCCTCACACGCACGCTCCCCCTAAAGCGTTGTCGGACCCTCACCTCGATCCTAAACCGTCCCCGTCCCCTAACCCTAACCCTAGCCCGAACCCTAACCCTAACCCTTCCCCGAAGCCTGACCCTCACCCGTCCCCTAATCCTAACCCGTAGGCTCACACTAACCCGCGCCCTCACACGCACGCTCCCCCTAAAGCGTTGTCGGACCCTCACCTGGACCCTAAACCGTCCCCGTCCCCTAACCCTAACCCTAGCCCGAACCCTAACCCTAACCCTTCCCCGAAGCATGACCCTCACCCGTCCCTTAATCCTAACCCGTAGGCTCACATTAACCCGCGCCCTCACACACACGATCCCCCTAAAGCGTTGTCGGACCCTCACCTGGACCCTAAACCGTCCCTGTCCCCTAACCCTAACCCTAGCCCGAACCCTAACCCTAAGCCTTCCCTGAAGCCTGACCCTCACCCGTCCCCTAATCCTAACCCGTACGCTAACACTAACCCCCGCCCATACACGCACGCTCCCCCTAAAGCGTTGTCGGACCCTCACCTCGAACCTAAACCGTCCCCGTCCCCTAACCCTAACCCTAGCCCGAACCCTAACCCTAAACCTTCCCCGAAGCCTGACCCTCACCCGTCCCCTAATCCTAACCCGTATGCTCACACTAACCCGCGCCCTCACACGCACGCTCCCCCTAAAGCGTTGTCGGACCCTCACCTGGACCCTAAACCGTCCCCGTCCCCTAACCCTAACCCTAGCCCGAACCCTAACCCTAACCCTTCCCCGAAGCCTGACCCTCACCCGTCCCCTAATCCTAACCCGTAGGCTCACACTAACCCGCGCCCTCACACGCACGCTCCCCCTAAAGCATTGTCGGAACCTCACCTGGACCCTAAACCGTCCAAGTACCCTAACCTTAACCATAGCCCGAACCCTAACCCTAACCCTTCCCCGAAGCCTGACCCTCACCCGTCCCCTAATCCTAAACCGTATGGTAACACTAACCCGCGCCCTCACACGCACGCTCCCCCTAAAGCGTTGTCGGACCCTCACCTGGACCCTAAACCGTCCCCGTCCCCTAACCCTAACCCTAGCCCGAACCCTAACCCTAACCCTTCCCCGAAGCCTGACCCTCACCCGTCCCCTAATCCTAACCCGTAGGCTCACACTAACCCACGCGCTCACACGCACGCTCCCCCTAAAGCGTTGTCGGACCCTCACCTCGACCCCAAACCGTCCCCGTCCCCTAACCCTAACCCTAGCCCGAACCCTAACCCTAACCCTTCCCCGAAGCCTGACCCTCAACCGTCCCCTAATCCTAACCCGTACGCTAACACTAACCCGCCCCCTCACACGCACGCTCCCCCTAAAGCGTTGTCGGACCCTCACCAGGACCCTAAACCGTCCCCGTCCCCTAACCCTAACCATAGCCCGAACCCTAACCATAACACTTCCCCGAAGCCTGACCCTCACCCGTCCCCTAATCCTAACCCGTACGCTCACACTAACTCGTGCCCTCACACGCACGCTCCCCCTAAAGCGTTGTCAGACCCTCACCTGGACCCTAAACCGTCCCCGTCCCCTAACCCTAACCCTAGCCCGAACCCTAACCCTAACCCTTCCCCGAAGCCTGACCCTCACCCGTCCCCTAATCCTAACCCGTAGGCTCACACTAACCCGCGCCCTCACACGCACACTCCCCCTAAAGCGTTGTCGGACCCTCACCTGGACCCTAAACCGTCCCCGTCCCCTAACCCTAACCCTAGCCCAAACCCTAACCCTAACCCTTTCCCGAAACCTGACCCTCACCCGTCCCCTAATCCTAAGCCATAGGCTCACACTAACCCGCGCCCTCACACGCACGCTCCCCCTAAAGCGTTGTCGGACCCTCATCTGGACCCTAAACCGTCCCCGTCCCCTAACCCTAACCCTAGCCCGAACCCTAACCCTAACCCTTCCCCGAAGCCTGACCCTCACCCGTCCCCTAATCCTAACCCGTACGCTAACACTAACCCGCGCCCTCACACGCACGCTCCCCCTAAAGCGTTGTCGGACCCTCACCTGGACCCTAAACCTTCCCCGTCCCCTAACCCTAACCCTAGCCCGAACCCTAACCCTAACCCTTCCCCGAAGCCTGACCCTCACCCGTCACCTAATCCTAACCCGTAGGCTCACACTAACCCGCGCCCTCACACGCACGCTCCCCCTAAAGCGCTGTCGGACCCTCACCTGGACCCTAAACCGTCCCCGTCCCCTAACCCTAACCCTAGCCCGAACCCTAACCCTAACCCTTCCCCGAAGCATGACCCTCACCCGTCCCCTAATCCTAAGCCGTACGCTAACACTAACCCGCGCCCTCACACGCACGCTCCCCCTAAAGTGTTCTTGGACCCTCACCTGGACCCTAAACCGTCCCCGTCCCCTAACCCTAACCCTAGCCCGAACCCTAACACTAACCCTTCCCCGAAGCCTGACGCTCACCCGTCCCCTAATCCTAACCCGTACGGTAACACTAACCCGCGCCCTCACACGCACGCTCCCCCTAAAGCGTTGTCGGACCCTCACCTGGACCCTAAACCGTCCCCGTCCCCTAACCCTAACACTAGCCCGAACCCTAACCCTAACCCTTCCCCGAAGCATGACCCTCACCCGTCCCCTAATCCTAACCCGTAGGCTCACACTAACCCGCGCCCTCACACGCACGCTCCCCCTAAAGCGTTGTCGGACCCTCACCTGGACCCTAAACCGTCCCCGTCCCCTAACCCTAACCCTAGCCCGAACCCTAACCCTAACCCTTCCCCGAAGCCTGACCCTCACCCGTCCCCTAATCCTAACCCGTACGCTAACACTAACCCGCGCCCTCACACGCACGCTCCCCCTAAAGTGTTGTCGGACCCTCACCTGGACTCTAAACCGTCTCCGTCCCCTAACCCTAACCCTAGCCCGAACCCTAACCCTAACCCTTCCCCGAAGCCTGACCCTCACCCGTTCCCTAATCCTAACCCGTAGGCTCACACTAACCCGCGCCCTCACACGCACGCTCCCCCTAAAGCGTTGTCGGACCCTCACCTCGACCGTAAACCGTCCCCGTCCCCTAACCCTAACCCTAGCCCGAACCCTAACCCTAACCCTTCCCCGAAGCCTGACCCTCATCCGTTCCCTAATCCTAACCCGTACGCTAACACTAACCCGCGCCCTCACATGCACGCTCCCCCTAAAGCGTTGTCGGACCCTCAGCTGGATCCTAAACCGTCCCCGTCCCCTAACCCTAACCCTAGCCCGAACCCTAACCCTAACCCTTCCCCGAAGCCTGACCCTCACCCGTCCCCTAATCCTAACCCGTAGGCTCACACTAACCCGCGCCCTTACACGCACGCTCCCCCTAAACCGTTGTCGGACCCTCAACAGGACCCTAAACCGTCCCCGTCCCCTAACCCTAACCCTAGCCCGAACCCTAACCATAACACTTCCCCGAAGCCTGACCCTCAAACGTCTCCTAATCCTAACCCGTACGCTCACACTAACTCGCGCCCTCACACGCACGCTCCCCCTAAAGCGTTGTCAGACCCTCACCTGGACCCTAAACCGTCCCCGTCCCCTAACCCTAACCCTAGCCCGAACCCTAACCCTAACCCTTCCCCGAAGCCTGACCCTCAGCCGTCCCCTAATCCTAACCCGTAGGCTCACACTAACCGGCGCCCTCACACGCACGCTCCCCCTAAAGCGTTGTCGGACCCTCACCTGGACCCTAAACCGTCCCCGTCCCCTAACCCTAACCCTAGCCCGAACCCTAACCCTAACCCTTCCCCGAAGCCTGACCCTCACCCGTCCCCTAATCCTAACCCGTAGGCTCACACTAACCCGCGCCCTTACATGCACGCTCCCCCTAAAGCATTGTCGGAACCTCACCTGGACCCTAAACCGTCCCCGTCCCCTAACCCTAACCCTAGCCCGAACCCTAACACTAACCCTTCCCCGAAGCCTGACCCTCACCCGTCCCCTAATCCTTAACCGTACGCTAACACTAACCCGCGCCCTCACACGCACGCTCCCCCTAAAGCGTTGTCGGACCCTCAATTGGACCCTAAGCCGTCCCCGTCCCCTAACCCTAACCCTAGCCCGAACCCTAACCCTAACCCTTCCCCGAAGGCTGACCCTCACCCGTCCCCTAATCCTAACCCGCACGCTAACACTAACCCGGGCCCTCACACGCATGCTCCCCCTAAAGCGTTGTCGGACCCTCACCTGGACCCTAAACCATCCCCGTCCCCTAAACCTAAATTTAGCCCGAACCCTAACCCTAACACTTCCCCGAAGCCTGACCCTCACCCGTCCCCTAATCCTAACCCGTACGGTAACACTAACCCGCGCCCTCACACGCACGCTCCCCCTAAAGCGTTGTCGGACCCTCACCTGGACCCTAAACCGTCCCCGTACCCTAACCCTACCCCTAGCCCGAACCCTAACCCTAACCCTTCAACAAAGCCTGACCCTCACCCGTCCCCTAATCCTAACCCGTAGGCTCACACTAACCCGCGCCCTCACACGCACGCTCCCCCTAAAGCGTTGTCGGACCCTCACCTGGACCCTAAACCGTCCCCGTCCCCTAACCCTAACCCTAGCCCGAACCCTAACCCTAACCCTTCCCCGAAGCCTGACCCTCACCCGTCCCCTAATCTTAACCCGTACGCTAACACTAACACACGCCCTCACACGCACGCTCCCCCTAAAGCGTTGTCGGACCCTCACCTGGACCCTAAACCGTCCCCGTCCCCTAACCCTAACCCTAGCCCGAACCCTAACCCTAACCCTTCCCCGAAGCCTGACGCTCACCTGTCCCCTAATCCTAACCCGTACGGTAACACTAACCCGCGCCCTCACACGCACGCTCCCCCTAAAGCGTTGTCGGAACCTCACCTGGACCCTAAACCGTCCCCGTCCCCTAACCCTAACCCTAGCCCGAACCCTAACCCTAACCCTTCTCCGAAGCCTGACCCTCACCCGTCCCCTAATCCTAACCCGTAGGCTCACACTAACCCGCGCCCTCACACGCACGATCCCCCTAAAGCGTTGTCGGACCCTCACCTGGACCGTAAACCGTCCCCGTCCCCTAACCCTAACCCTAGCCCGAACCCTAACCCTAACCCTTCCCCGAAGCATGACCCTCACCCGTCCCCTAATCCTAAGCCGTACGCTAACACTAACCCGCGCCCTCACACGCACGCTCCCCCTAAAGCGTTCTCGGACCCTCACCTGGACCCTAAACCGTCCCCGTCCCCTAACCCTAACCCTAGCCCGAACCCTAACCCTAACCCTTCCCCGAAGCCTGACCCTCACCCGTCCCCTAATCCTAACCCGTACGCTAACACTAACCCGCGCCCTCACACGCACGCTCCCCCTAAAGCGTTGTCGGACCCTCACCTGGACCCTAAACCGTCCCCGTACCCTAACCCTACCCCTAGCCCGAACCCTAACCCTAACCCTTCAACAAAGCCTGACCCTCACCCGTCCCCTAATCCTAACCCGTAGGCTCACACTAACCCGCGCCCTCACACGCACGCTCCCCCTAAAGCGTTGTCGGACCCTCACCTGGACCCTAAACCGTCCCCGTCCCCTAACCCTAACCCTAGCCCGAACCCTAACCCTAACCCTTCCCCGAAGCCTGACGCTCACCCGTCCCGAAATCCTAACCCGTACGGTAACACTAACCCGCGCCCTCACACGCACGCTCCCCCTAAAGCGTTGTCGGACCCTCACCTGGACCCTAAACCGTCCCCGTCCCCTAACCCTAACCCTAGCCCGAACCCTAACCCTAACCCTTCCCCGAAGCATGACCCTCACCCGTCCCCTAATCCTAACCCGTAGGCTCTACACTAACCCGCGCCCTTACATGCACGCTCCCCCTAAAGCATTGTCGGAACCTCACCTGGACCCTAAACCGTCCCCGTCCCCTAACCCTAACCCTAGCCCGAACCCTAACCCTAACCCTTCCCCGAAGCCTGACCCTCACCCGTCCGCTAATCCTTACCCGTACGCTAACACTAACCCGCGCCCTCACACGCACGCTCCCCCTAAAGCGTTGTCGGACCCTCAATTGAACCCTAAGCCGTCCCCGTCCCCTAACCCTAACCCTAGCCCGAACCCTAACCCTAACACTTCCCCGAAGGCGGACCCTCACCCGTCCCCTAATCCTAACCCGCACGCTAACACTAACCCGGGCCCTCACACGCATGCTCCCCCTAAAGCGTTGTCGGACCCTCACCTGGACCCTAAACCGTCCCCGTCCCCCAAACCTAACCTTAGCCCGAACCCTAACCCTAACACTTCCCCGAAGCCTGACCCTCACCCGTCCCCTAATCCTAGCCCGTAGGCTCACACTAACCCGCGCCCTCACACGCACGCTCCCTCTAAAGCGTTGTCGGACCCTCACCTGGACCCTAAACCGTCCCCGTACCCTAACCCTACCCCTAGCCCGAACCCTAACCCTAACCCTTCAACAAAGCCTGACCCTCACCCGTCCCCTAATCCTAACCCGTAGGCTCACACTAACCCGCGCCCTCACACGCACGCTCCCCCTAAAGCGTTGTCGGACCCTCACCTGGACCCTAAACCGTCCCCGTCCCCTAACCCTAACCCTAGCCCGAACCCTAACCCTAACCCTTCCCCGAAGCCTGACCCTCACCCGTCCCCTAATCTTAACCCGTACGCTAACACTAACCCACGCCCTCACACGCACGCTCCCCCTAAAGCGTTGTTGGACCCTCACCTGGACCCTAAACCGTCCCCGTCCCCTAACCCTAACCCTAGCCCGAACCCTAACCCTAACCCTTCCCCGAAGCCTGACGCTCACCTGTCCCCTAATCCTAACCCGTACGGTAACAATAACCCGCGCCCTCACACGCACGCTCCCCCTAAAGCGTTGTCGGACCCTCACCTGGACCCTAAAGCGTCCCCGTCCCCTAACCCTAACCCTAGCCCGAACCCTAACCCTAACCCTTCCCCGAAGCCTGACCCTCACCCGTCCCCTAATCCTAACCCGTAGGCTCACACTAACCAGCGCCCTTACACGCATGCTCCCCCTAAAGCGTTGTCGGACCCTCACCTGGACCCTAAACCGTCCCCGTCCCCTAACCCTAACCCTAGCCCGAACCCTAACCCTAACCCTTCAACGAAGCCTGACCCTCACCCGTCCCCTAATCCTAACCCGTACGCTCACACTAACTCGCGCCCTCACACGCACGCTCCCCCTAAAGTGTTGTCAGACCCTCACCTGGACCCTAAACCGTCCCCGTCCCCTAACCCTAATCCTAGCCCGAACCCTAGCCCTAACCCTTCCCCGAAGCCTGACCCTCACCCGTCCCCTAATCCTAACCCGCAAGCTCACACTAACCCGCGCCCTCACACGCACGCTCCCCCTAAAGCGTTGTCGGACCCTCACCTGGACCCTAAGCCGTCCCCTTCCCCTAACCCTAACCCTAGCCCGAACCCTAACCCTAACCCTTCCCCGAAGCCTGACGCTCACCCGTCCCCTAATCCTAATCCGTACAGTAACACTAACCCGCGCCCTCACACGCACGCTCCCCCTAAAGCGTTGTCGGACCCCCACCTGGACCCTAAACCGTCCCCGTCCCCTAACCCTAACCCTAGCCCGAACCCTAACCCTAACCCTTCCCCGAAGCATGACCCTCACCCGTCCCCTAATCCTAAGCCGTACGCTAACACTAACCCGCGCCCTCACACACACACTCCCCCTAAAGCGTTGTCGGACCCTCACCTGGACCCTAAACCGTCCCCGTCCCCTAACCCTAACACTAGCCCGAACCCTAACCCTAACCCTTCCCCGAAGCCTGACACTCACCCGTCCCCTATTCCTAACCCGTACGCTAACACTAACCCGCGCCCTCACACGCACGCTCCCCCTAAAGTGTTGTCGGACACTCACCTGGACCCTAAACCGTTTCCGTCCCCTAACCCTAACCCTAGCCCGAACCCTAACCCTAACACTTCCCCGAAGCCTGACCCTCACCCGTCCCCTAATCCTAACCCGTAGGCTCACACTAACCAGCGCCCTCACACGCACGCTCCCCCTAAAGCGTTGTCGGACCCTCACCTCGACCCTAAACCGTCCCCGTCCCCTAACCCTAACCCTAGCCCGAACCCTAACCCTAACCCTTCCCCGAAGCCTGACCCTCACCCGTCCCCTAATCCTAACCCGTACGCTAACACTAATCCGCGCCCTCACATGCACGCTCCCCCTAAAGCGTTGTTGGACCCTCAGCTGGATCCTAAACCGTCCCCGTCCCATAACCCTAACACTTCCCCGAAGCCTGACCCTCACCCGTCCCGTAATCCTAACCCGTAGGCTCACACTGACCCGCGCCCTTACACGCACGCTCCCCCTAAAGCGTTGTCGGACCCTCACCAGGACCGTAAACCGTCCCCGTCCCCTAACCCTAACCCTAGCCCGAACCCTAACCCTAACCCTTCCCCGAAGCCTGACCCTCACTCGTCACCTAATCCTAACCCGTAGGCTCACACTAAACCGCGCCCTCACACGCACGCTCCCCCTAAAGCGTTGTCGGACCCTCACCTGGACCCTAAACCGTCCCTGTCCCCTAACCCTAACCCTAGCCCGAACCCTAACCCTAACCCTTCCACGAAGCCTGACCATCACCCGTCCCCTAATCCTAACCCGTACGCTAACACTAACCCGCGCCCTCACACGCACGCTCCCCCTAAAGCGTTGTCGGACCCTCACCTGGACCCTAAACCGTCCCCGTCCCCTAACCCTAACCCTAGCCCGAACCCTAACCCTAACCCTTCCCCGAAGCCTGACCCTCACACGTCCCCTAATCCTAACCGGTAGGCTCACACTAACCAGCGCCCTCACACGCACGCTCCCCCTAAAGCGTTGTCGGACCCTCACCTCGACCCTAAACCGTCCCCGTCCCCTAACCTTAACCCTAGCCCGAACCCTAACCCTAACCCTTCCCCGAAGCCTGACACTCACCCGTCCCCTAATCCTAACCCGTACGCTAACACTAATCCGCGCCCTCACATGCACGCTCCCCCTAAAGCGTTGTCGGACCCTCAGCTGGATCCTAAACCGTCCCTGTCCCCTAACCCTAACCCTAGGCCGAACCCTAACCCTAACCCTTCCCCGAAGCCTGACCCTCAC
The DNA here is from genome assembly GCF_949774975.1 of Lagenorhynchus albirostris. Lineage (NCBI taxonomy): Eukaryota > Metazoa > Chordata > Mammalia > Artiodactyla > Delphinidae > Lagenorhynchus > Lagenorhynchus albirostris. The sequence goes on from NC_083098.1 coordinate 99,010, forward strand.
CCGTCCCCTAATCCTAACCCGTAGGCTCACACTAACCCGCGCCCTTACACGCACGCTCCCCCTAAAGCGTTGTCGGACCCTCACCAGGACCCTAAACCGTCCCCATCCCCTAACCCTAACCCTAGCCCGAACCCTAACCATAACACTTCCCCGAAACCTGACCCTCACCCGTCCCCTAATCCTAACACGTACGCTCACAGTAACTCGCGCCCTCACATGCACGCTCCCCCTAAAGCGTTGTCAGACCCTCACCTGGACCCTAAACCGTCCCCGTCCCCTAACACTAACCCTAGCCCGAACCCTAATCCTAACCATTCCCCGAAGCCTGACCCTCACCCGTCCCCTAATCGTAACCCGCACGCTAACACTAACCCGGGCCCTCACACGCATGCTCCCCCTAAAGCGTTGTCGGACCCTCACCTGGACCCTAAACCGTCCCCGTCCCCTAAACCTAACCTTAGCCCGAACCCTAACCCTAACACTTCCCCGAAGCCTGACCCTCACCCGTCCCCTAATCCTAACCCGTACGCTAACACTAACCCGCGCCCTCACACGCACGCTCCCCCTAAAGCGTTGTCGGACCCTCACCTCGACCCTAAACCGTCCCCGTCCCCTAACCCTAACCCTAGCCCGAACCCTAACCCTAACCCTTCCCCGAAGCATGACCCTCAACCGTCCCCTAATCCTAACCCGTAGGCTCACACTAACCCGCGCCCTCACACGCACGCTCCCCCTAAAGCGTTGTCGGACCCTCACCTGGACCCTAAACCATCCCCGTCCCCTAACCCTAACCCTAGCCCGAACCCTAACCCTAACCCTTCCCCGAAGCCTGACCCTCACCCGTCCCCTAATCCTAACCCGTACGCTAACACTAACCCGCACCCTCACATGCACGCTCCCCCTAAAGCGTTGTCGGACCCTCAGCTGGTTCCTAAACCGTCCCCGTCCCCTAACCCTAACCCTAGCCCGAACCCTAACCCTAACACTTCCCCGAAGCCTGACCCTCACCCGTCCCCTAATCCTAACCCGTAGGCTCACACTAACCAGCGCCCTTACACGCACGCTACCCCTAAAGCGTTGTCGGACCCTCACCTGGACCCTAAACCGTCCCCGTCCCCTAACCCTAACCCTAGCCCGAACCCTAACCCTAACACTTCCACGAAGCCTGACCCTCACCCGTCCCCTAATCCTAACCCGCAGGCTCACACTAACCCGTGCCCTCACACGCACGCTCCCCCTAAAGCGTTGTCGGACCCTCACCTGGACCCTAAGCCGTCCCCATCCCCTAACCCTAACCCTAGCCCGAACCCTAACCCTAACCCTTCCCCGAAGCCTGACCCTCACCCGTCCCCTATTCCTAACCCGTACGCTAACACTAACCCGCGCCCTCACACGCACACTCCCCCTAAAGTGTTGTCGGACACTCACCTGGACCCTAAACCGTCCCCGTCCCCTAACCCTAAACCTAGCCCGAACCCTAACTCTAACACTTCCCCGAAGCCTGACCCTCACCCGTCCCCTAATCCTAACCCGTAGGCTCACACTAACCAGCGCCCTCACACGCACGCTCCCCCTAAAGCGTTGTCGGACCCTCACCTCGACCCTAAACCGTCCCCGTCCCCTAACCCTAACCCTAGCCCGAACCCTAACCCTAACCCTTCCCCGAAGCCTGACCCTCACCCGTCCCCTAATCCTAACCCGTACGCTAACACTAATCCGCGCCCTCACATGCACGCTCCCCCTAAAGCGTTGTTGGACCCTCAGCTGGATCCTAAACCGTCCCCGTCCCCTAACCCTAACACTTCCCCGAAGCCTGACCCTCACCCGTCCCGTAATCCTAACCCGTAGGCTCACACTGACCCGCGCCCTTACACGCACGCTTCCCCTAAAGCGTTGTCGGACCCTCACCAGGACCGTAAACCGTCCCCGTCCCCTAACCCTAACCCTAGCCCGAACCCTAACCATAACACTTCCCCGAAGCCTGACCCTCACCCGTCCCCTAATCCTAACACGTACGCTCACAGTAACTCGCGCCCTCACACGCACGCTCCCCCTAAAGCGTTGTCAGACCCTCACCTGGACCGTAAACCGTCCCCGTCCCCTAAAACTAACCCTAGCCCGAACCCTAATCCTAACCCTTCCCCGAAGCCTGACCCTCACCCGTCCCCTAATCGTAACCCGCACGCTAACACTAACCCGGGCCCTCACACGCATGCTCCCCCTAAAGCATTGTCGGACCCTCACCTGGACCCTAAACCGTCCCCGTCCCCTAAACCTAACCTTAGCCCGAACCCTAACCCTAACACTTCCCCGAAGCCTGACCCTCACCCGTCCCCTAATCCTAACCCGTAGGCTCACACTAACCCACGCCCTCACACGCACGCTCCCCCTAAAGCGTTGTCGGACCCTCACCTGGACCCTAAACCGTCCCCGTACCCTAACCCTAACCCTAGCCCGAACCCTAACCCTAACCCTTCAACTAAGCCTGACCCTCACCCGTCCCCTAATCCTAACCCGTACACTAACACTAACCCACGCCCTCACATGCACGCTCCCCCTAAAGCGTTGTCGGACCCTCACCTGGACCCTAAACCGTCCCCATCCCCTAACCCTAACCCTAGCCCGAACCCTAACCCTAACCCTTCCCCGAAGCCTGATGCTCACCCGTCCCCTAATCCTAACCCGTACGGTAACACTAACCCGCGCCCTCACACGCACGCTCCCCCTAAAGCGTTGTCGGACCCTCACCTGGACCCTAAACCGTCCCCGTACCCTAACCCTAACCCTAGCCCGAAACCTAACCCTAACCCTTCCCCGAAGCCTGACCCTCACCCGTCCCCTAATCCTAACCCGTACGCTAACACTAACCCGCGCCCTCACACGCACGCTCCCCCTAAAGCGTTGTCGGACCCTCACCTGGACCCTAAACCGTCCCCGTCCCCTAACCCTAACCCTAGCCCGAACCCTAACCCTAACCCTTCCCCGAAGCCTGACGCTCACCCGTCCCCTAATCCTAATCCGTACAGTAACACTAACCCGCGCCCTCACACGCACGCTCCCCCTAAAGCGTTGTCGGACCCTCACCTGGACCCTAAACCGTCCCCGTCCCCTAACCCTAACCCTAGCCCGAACCCTAACCCTAACCCTTCCCCGAAGCATGACCCTCACCCGTCCCCTAATCCTAAGCCGTACGCTAACACTAACCCGCGCCCTCACACACACGCTCCCCCTAAAGCGTTGTCGGACCCTCACCTGGACCCTAAACCGTCCCCGTCCCCTAACCCTAACCCTAGCCCGAACCCTAACCCTAACCCTTCCCCGAAGCCTGACACTCACCCGTCCCCTATTCCTAACCCGTACGCTAACACTAACCCGCGCCCTCACACGCACGCTCCCCCTAAAGTGTTGTCGGACACTCACCTGGACCCTAAACCGTCCCCGTCCCCTAACCCTAAACCTAGCCCGAACCCTAACCCTAACACTTCCCCGAAGCCTGACCCTCACCCGTCCCCTAATCCTAACCCGTAGGCTCACACTAACCAGCGCCCTCACACGCACGCTCCCCCTAAAGCGTTGTCGGACCCTCACCTCGACCCTAAACCGTCCCCGTCCCCTAACCCTAACCCTAGCCCGAACCCTAACCCTAACCCTTCCCCGAAGCCTGACCCTCACCCGTCCCCTAATCCTAACCCGTACGCTAACACTAATCCGCGCCCTCACATGCACGCTCCCCCTAAAGCGTTGTTGGACCCTCAGCTGGATCCTAAACCGTCCCCGTCCCCTAACCCTAACACTTCCCCGAAGCCTGACCCTCACCCGTCCCGTAATCCTAACCCGTAGGCTCACACTGACCCGCGCCCTTAAACGCACGCTCCCCCTAAAGCGTTGTCGGACCCTCACCAGGACCGTAAACCGTCCCCGTCCCCTAACCCTAACCCTAGCCCTAACCCTAACCATAACACTTCCCCGAAGCCTGACCCTCACCCTTCCCCTAATCCTAACACGTACGCTCACAGTAACTCGCGCCCTCACACGCACGCTCCCCCTAAAGCGTTGTCAGACCCTCACCTGGACCGTAAACCGTCCCCGTCCCCTAAAACTAACCCTAGCCCGAACCCTAATCCTAACCCTTCCCCGAAGCCTGACCCTCACCCGTCCCCTAATCGTAACCCGCACGCTAACACTAACCCGGGCCCTCACACGCATGCTCCCCGTAAAGCGTTGTCGGACCCTCACCTGGACCCTAAACCGTCCCCGTCCCCTAAACCTAAACCTAGCCCGAACCCTAACCCTAACACTTCCCCGAAGCCTGACCCTCACCCGTCCCCTAATCCTAACCCGTAGGCTCACACTAACCCGCGCCCTCACACGCACGCTCCCCCTAAAGCGTTGTCGGACCCTCACCTGGACCCTAAACCGTCCCCGTACCCTAACCCTAACCCTAGCCCGAAACCTAACCCTAACCCTTCCCCGAAGCCTGACCCTCACCCGTCCCCTAATCCTAACCCGTAGGCTCACACTAACCCGCGCCCTCACACGCACGCTCCCCCTAAAGCGTTGTCGGACCCTCACCTGGACCCTAAACCGTCCCCGTCCCCTAACCCTAGCCCTAGCCCGAACCCTAACCCTAACCCTTCCCCGAAGCCTGACACTCACCCGTCCCCTAATCCTAACCCGTACGCTAACACTAACCCGCGCCCTCACACGCACGCTCCCCCTAAAGCGTTGTCGGACCCTCACCTGGACCCTAAACCGTCCCCGTCCCCTAACCCTAACCCTAGCCCGAACCCTAACCCTAACCCTTCCCCGAAGCCTGACCCTCACCCGTCACCTAATCCTAACCCGTAGGCTCACACTAACCCGCGCCCTCACACGCACGATCCCCCTAAAGCGTTGTCGGACCCTCACCTGGACCCTAAACCGTCCCCGTCCCCTAACCCTAACCCTAGCCCGAACCCTAACCCTAACCCTTCCCCGAAGCATGACCCTCACCCGTCCCCTAATCCTAATCCGTACGCTAACACTAACCCGCGCCCTCACACGCACGCTCCCCCTAAAGCGTTGTCGGACCCTCACCTGGACCCTAAACCGTCCCCGTCCCCTAACACTAACCCTAGCCCGAACCCTAACCCTAACACTTCCCCGAAGCCTGACGCTCACCCGTCCCCTAATCCTAACCCGTACGGTAACACTAACCCGCGCCCTCACACGCACGCTCCCCCTAAAGCGTTGTCGGACCCTCACCTGGACCCTAAACCGTCCCCGTCCCCTAACCCTAAACCTAGCCCGAACCCTAACCCTAACCCTTCCCCGAAGCCTGACCCTCACCCGTCTCCTAATCCTAACCCGTAGGCTCACACTAACCCGCGCCCTCACACGCACGATCCCCCTAAAGCGTTGTCGGACCCTCACCTGGACCCTAAACCGTCCCCGTCCCCTAACCCTAACCCTAGCCCGAACCCTAACCCTAACCCTTCCCCGAAGCCTGACCCTCACCCGTCCCCTAATCCTAACCCGTACACTAACACCAACCCGCGCCCTCACACGCACGCTCCCCCTAAAGCATTGTCGGACCCTCACCTGGACCCTAAACCGTCCCCGTCCCCTAACCCTAACCCTAGCCCGAACCCTAACCCTAACCCTTCCCCGAAGCCTGACCCTCACCCGTCCCCTAATCCTAAACCGTAGGCTCACACTAACCCGCGCCCTCACACGCACGCTCCCCCTAAAGCGTTGTCGGACCCTCACCTCGACCCTAAACCGTCCCCTAACCCTAACCCTAACCCTAGCCCGAACCCTAACCCTAACCCTTCCCCGAAGCCTGACCCTCACCCGTCCCCTAATCCTAACCCGTAGGCTCACACTAACCCGCGCCCTTACACGCACGCTCCCCCTAAAGCGTTGTCGGACCCTCACCAGGACCCTAAACCGTCCCCATCCCCTACCCTAACCCTAGCCCGAACCCTAACCATAACACTTCCCCGAAACCTGACCCTCACCCGTCCCCTAATCCTAACACGTACGCTCACAGTAACTCGCGCCCTCACACGCACGCTCCCCCTAAAGCGTTGTCAGACCCTCACCTGGACCCTAAACCGTCCCCGTCCCCTAACACTAACCCTAGCCCGAACCCTAATCCTAACCATTCCCCGAAGCCTGACCCTCACCCGTCCCCTAATCCTAACCCGCACGCTAACACTAACCCGGGCCCTAACACGCATGCTCCCCCTAAAGCGTTGTCGGACCCTCACCTGGACCCTAAACCGTCCCCGTCCCCTAAACCTAACCTTAGCCCGAACCCTAACCCTAACACTTCCCCGAAGCCTGACCCTCACCCGTCCCCTAATCCTAACCCGTACGCTAACACTAACCCGCGCCCTCACACGCACGCTCCCCCTAAAGCGTTGTCGGACCCTCACCTCGACCCTAAACCGTCCCCGTCCCCTAACCCTAACCCTAGCCCGAACCCTAACCCTAACCCTTCCCCGAAGCATGACCCTCAACCGTCCCCTAATCCTAACCCGTAGGCTCACACTAACCCGCGCCCTCACACGCACGCTCCCTCTAAAGCGTTGTCGGACCCTCACCTGGACCCTAAACCGTCCCCGTCCCCTACCCTAACCCTAGCCTGAACCCTAACCCTAACCCTTCCCCGAAGCCTGACACTCACCCGTCCCCTAATCCTAACCCGTACGCTAACACTAACCCGCGCCCTCACATGCACGCTCCCCCTAAAGCGTTGTCGGACCCTCAGCTGGTTCCTAAACCGTCCCCGTCCCCTAACCCTAACCCTAGCCCGAACCCTAACCCTAACCCTTCCCCGAAGCCTGACCCTCACCCGTCCCCTAATCCTAACCCGTAGGCTCACACTAACCAGCGCCCTTACACGCACGCTACCCCTAAAGCGTTGTCGGACCCTCACCTGGTCCCTAAACCGTCCCCGTCCCCTAACCCTAAACCTAGCCCGAACCCTAACCCTAACCCTTCCACGAAGCCTGACCCTCACCCGTCCCCTAATCCTAACCCGTACGCTCACACTAACCAGCGCCCTTACACGCACGCTACCCCTAAAGCGTTGTCGGACCCTCACCTGGTCCCTAAACCGTCCCCGTCCCCTAACCCTAAACCTAGCCCGAACCCTAACCCTAACCCTTCCACGAAGCCTGACCCTCACCCGTCCCCTAATCCTAACCCGTACGCTCACACTAACTCGCGCCCTCACACGCACGCTCCCCCTAAAGCGTTGTCAGACCCTCACCTGGACCCTAAACCGTCCCCGTCCCCTAACCCTAACCCTAGCCCGAACCCTAACCCTAACCCTTCCCCGAAGCCTGACCCTCACCCGTCCCCTAATCCTAACCCGCGGGCTCACACTAACCCGCGCCCTCACACGCACGCTCCCCCTAAAGCGTTGTCGGACCCTCACCTGGACCCTAAGCCGTCCCCGTCCCCTAACCCTAACCCTAGCCCGAACCCTAACCCTAACCCTTCCCCGAAGCCTGACGCTCACCCGTCCCCTAATCCTAATCCGTACAGTAACACTAACCCGCGCCCTCACATGCACGCTCCCCCTAAAGCGTTGTGGGACCCTCACCTGGTCCCTAAACCGTCCCCGTCCCCTAAACCTAACCCTAGCCCGAACCCTAACCCTAACCCTTCCCCGAAGCCTGACCCTCACCCGTCCCCTAATCCTAACCCGCAGGCTCACACTAACCCGCGCCCTCACACGCACGCTCCCCCTAAAGCGTTGTCAGACCCTCACCTGGACCCTAAACCGTCCCCGTCCCCTAACCCTAACCCTAGCCCGAACCCTAACCCTAACCCTTCCCCGAAGCCTGACCCTCACCCGTCCCCTAAACCTAATCCGTACAGTAACACTAACCCGCGCCCTCACACGCACGCTCCCCCTAAAGCGTTGTCGGACCCTCACCTGGACCCTAAACCGTCCCCGTCCCCTAACCCTAACCCTAGCCCGAACCATAACCCTAACCCTTCCCCGAAGCATGACCCTCACCCGTCCCCTAATCCTAAGCCGTACGCTAACACTAACCCGCGCCCTCACACACACGCTCCCCCTAAAGCGTTGTCGGACCCTCACCTGGACCCTAAACCGTCCCCGTCCCCTAACCCTAACCCTAGCCCGAACCCTAACCCTAACCCTTCCCCGAAGCCTGACACTCACCCGTCCCCTATTCCTAACCCGTACGCTAACACTAACCCGCGCCCTCACACGCACGCTCCCCCTAAAGCGTTGTCGGACCCTCACCTGGACCCTAAACCGTCCCCGTCCCCTAACCCTAACCCTAGCCCGAACCCTAACCCTAACCCTTCCCCGAAGCCTGACACTCACCCGTCCCCTATTCCTAACCCGTACGCTAACACTAACCCGCGCCCTCACACGCACACTCCCCCTAAAGTGTTGTCGGACACTCACCTGGACCCTAAACCGTCCCCGTCCCCTAACCCTAAACCTAGCCCGAACCCTAACCCTAACCCTTCCCCGAAGCCTGACCCTCACCCGTCCCCTAATCCTAACCCGTAGGCTCACACTAACCAGCGCCCTCACACGCACGCTCCCCCTAAAGCGTTGTCGGACCCTCACCTCGACCCTAAACCGTCCCCGTCCCCTAACCCTAACCCTAGCCCGAACCCTAACCCTAACCCTTCCCCGAAGCATGACCCTCACCCGTCCCCTAATCCTAAGCCGTACGCTAACACTAACCCGCGCCCTCACACACACGCTCACCCTAAAGCGTTGTCGGACCCTCACCTGGACCCTAAACCGTCCCCGTCCCCTAACCCTAACCCTAGCCCGAACCCTAACCCTAACCCTTCCCCGAAGCCTGACACTCACCCGTCCCCTATTCCTAACCCGTACGCTAACACTAACCCGCGCCCTCACACGCACGCTCCCCCTAAAGTGTTGTCGGACACTCACCTGGACCCTAAACCGTCCCCGTCCCCTAACCCTAAACCTAGCCCGAACCCTAACCCTAACACTTCCCCGAAGCCTGACCCTCACCCGTCCCCTAATCCTAACCCGTAGGCTCACACTAACCAGCGCCCTTACACGCACGCTACCCCTAAAGCGTTGTCGGACCCTCACCTGGTCCCTAAACCGTCCCCGTCCCCTAACCCTAAACCTAGCCCGAACCCTAACCCTAACCCTTCCACGAAGCCTGACCCTCACCCGTCCCCTAATCCTAACCCGTACGCTCACACTAACCAGCGCCCTTACACGCACGCTACCCCTAAAGCGTTGTCGGACCCTCACCTGGTCCCTAAACCGTCCCCGTCCCCTAACCCTAAACCTAGCCCGAACCCTAACCCTAACCCTTCCACGAAGCCTGACCCTCACCCGTCCCCTAATCCTAACCCGTACGCTCACACTAACTCGCGCCCTCACACGCACGCTCCCCCTAAAGCGTTGTCAGACCCTCACCTGGACCCTAAACCGTCCCCGTCCCCTAACCCTAACCCTAGCCCGAACCCTAACCCTAACCCTTCCCCGAAGCCTGACCCTCACCCGTCCCCTAATCCTAACCCGCAGGCTCACACTAACCCGCGCCCTCACACGCACGCTCCCCCTAAAGCGTTGTCGGACCCTCACCTGGACCCTAAGCCGTCCCCGTCCCCTAACCCTAACCCTAGCCCGAACCCTAACACTAACCCTTCCCCGAAGCCTGACGCTCACCCGTCCCCTAATCCTAATCCGTACAGTAACACTAACCCGCGCCCTCACACGCACGCTCCCCCTAAAACGTTGTCGGACCCTCACCTGGTCCCTAAACCGTCCCCGTCCCCTAACCCTAACCCTAGCCCGAACCCTAACCCTAACCCTTCCACGAAGCCTGACCCTCACCCGTCCCCTAATCCTAACCCGCAGGCTCACACTAACCCGCGCCCTCACACGCACGCTCCCCCTAAAGCGTTGTCAGACCCTCACCTGGACCCTAAACCGTCCCCGTCCCCTAACCCTAACCCTAGCCCGAACCCTAACCCTAACCCTTCCCCGAAGCCTGACCCTCACCCGTCCCCTAATCCTAATCCGTACAGTAACACTAACCCGCGCCCTCACACGCACGCTCCCCCTAAAGCGTTGTCGGACCCTCACCTGGACCCTAAACCGTCCCCGTCCCCTAACCCTAACCCTAGCCCGAACCATAACCCTAACCCTTCCCCGAAGCATGACCCTCACCCGTCCCCTAATCCTAAGCCGTACGCTAACACTAACCCGCGCCCTCACACACACGCTCCCCCTAAAGCGTTGTCGGACCCTCACCTGGACCCTAAACCGTCCCCGTCCCCTAACCCTAACCCTAGCCCGAACCCTAACCCTAACCCTTCCCCGAAGCCTGACACTCACCCGTCCCCTATTCCTAACCCGTACGCTAACACTAACCCGCGCCCTCACACGCACGCTCCCCCTAAAGCGTTGTCGGACCCTCACCTGGACCCTAAACCGTCCCCGTCCCCTAACCCTAACCCTAGCCCGAACCCTAACCCTAACCCTTCCCCGAAGCCTGACACTCACCCGTCCCCTATTCCTAACCCGTACGCTAACACTAACCCGCGCCCTCACACGCACACTCCCCCTAAAGTGTTGTCGGACACTCACCTGGACCCTAAACCGTCCCCGTCCCCTAACCCTAAACCTAGCCCGAACCCTAACCCTAACACTTCCCCGAAGCCTGACCCTCACCCGTCCCCTAATCCTAACCCGTAGGCTCACACTAACCAGCGCCCTCACACGCACGCTCCCCCTAAAGCGTTGTCGGACCCTCACCTCGACCCTAAACCGTCCCCGTCCCCTAACCCTAACCCTAGCCCGAACCCTAACCCTAACCCTTCCCCGAAGCCTGACCCTCACCCGTCCCCTAATCCTAACCCGTACGCTAACACTAATCCGCGCCCTCACATGCACGCTCCCCCTAAAGCGTTGTTGGACCCTCAGCTGGATCCTAAACCGTCCCCGTCCCCTAACCCTAACACTTCCCCGAAGCCTGACCCTCACCCGTCCCGTAATCCTAACCCGTAGGCTCACACTGACCCGCGCCCTTACACGCACGCTTCCCCTAAAGCGTTGTCGGACCCTCACCAGGACCGTAAACCGTCCCCGTCCCCTAACCCTAACCCTAGCCCGAACCCTAACCATAACACTTCCCCGAAGCCTGACCCTCACCCGTCCCCTAATCCTAACACGTACGCTCACAGTAACTCGCGCCCTCACACGCACGCTCCCCCTAAAGCGTTGTCAGACCCTCACCTGGACTGTAAACCGTCCCCGTCCCCTAAAACTAACCCTAGCCCGAACCCTAATCCTAACACTTCCCCGAAGCCTGACCCTCACCCGTCCCCTAATCGTAACCCGCACGCTAACACTAACCCGGGCCCTCACACGCATGCTCCCCCTAAAGCGTTGTCGGACCCTCACCTGGACCCTAAACCGTCCCCGTCCCCTAAACCTAACCTTAGCCCGAACCCTAACCCTAACACTTCCCCGAAGCCTGACCCTCACCCGTCCCCTAATCCTAACCCGTAGGCTCACACTAACCCACGCCCTCACACGCACGCTCCCCCTAAAGCGTTGTCGGACCCTCACCTGGACCCTAAACCGTCCCCGTACCCTAACCCTAACCCTAGCCCGAACCCTAACCCTAACCCTTCAACTAAGCCTGACCCTCACCCGTCCCCTAATCCTAACCCGTACACTAACACTAACCCACGCCCTCACATGCACGCTCCCCCTAAAGCGTTGTCGGACCCTCACCTGGACGCTAAACCGTCCCCATCCCCTAACCCTAACCCTAGCCCGAACCCTAACCCTAACCCTTCCCCGAAGCCTGATGCTCACCCGTCCCCTAATCCTAACCCGTACGGTAACACTAACCCGCGCCCTCACACGCACGCTCCCCCTAAAGCGTTGTCGGACCCTCACCTGGACCCTAAACCGTCCCCGTACCCTAACCCTAACCCTAGCCCGAAACCTAACCCTAACCCTTCCCCGAAGCATGACCCTCACCCGTCCCCTAATCCTAACCCGTACGCTAACACTAACCCGCGCCCTCACACGCACGCTCCCCATAAAGCGTTGTCGGACCCTCACCTGGACCCTAAACCGTCCCCGTCCCCTAACCCTAACCCTAGCCCGAACCCTAACCCTAACCCTTCCCCGAAGCCTGACGCTCACCCGTCCCCTAATCCTAATCCGTACAGTAACACTAACCCGCGCCCTCACACGCACGCTCCCCCTAAAGCGTTGTCGGACCCTCACCTGGACCCTAAACCGTCCCCGTCCCCTAACCCTAACCCTAGCCCGAACCCTAACCCTAACCCTTCCCCGAAGCATGACCCTCACCCGTCCCCTAATCCTAAGCCGTACGCTAACACTAACCCGCGCCCTCACACACACGCTCCCCCTAAAGCGTTGTCGGACCCTCACCTGGACCCTAAACCGTCCCCGTCCCCTAACCCTAACCCTAGCCCGAACCCTAACCCTAACCCTTCCCCGAAGCCTGACACTCACCCGTCCCCTATTCCTAACCCGTACGCTAACACTAACCCGCGCCCTCACACGCACGCTCCCCCTAAAGTGTTGTCGGACACTCACCTGGACCCTAAACCGTCCCCGTCCCCTAACCCTAAACCTAGCCCGAACCCTAACCCTAACACTTCCCCGAAGCCTGACCCTCACCCGTCCCCTAATCCTAACCCGTAGGCTCACACTAACCAGCGCCCTTACACGCACGCTACCCCTAAAGCGTTGTCGGACCCTCACCTGGTCCCTAAACCGTCCCCGTCCCCTAACCCTAAACCTAGCCCGAACCCTAACCCTAACCCTTCCACGAAGCCTGACCCTCACCCGTCCCCTAATCCTAACCCGTACGCTCACACTAACCAGCGCCCTTACACGCACGCTACCCCTAAAGCGTTGTCGGACCCTCACCTGGTCCCTAAACCGTCCCCGTCCCCTAACCCTAAACCTAGCCCGAACCCTAACCCTAACCCTTCCACGAAGCCTGACCCTCACCCGTCCCCTAATCCTAACCCGTACGCTCACACTAACTCGCGCCCTCACACGCACGCTCCCCCTAAAGCGTTGTCAGACCCTCACCTGGACCCTAAACCGTCCCCGTCCCCTAACCCTAACCCTAGCCCGAACCCTAACCCTAACCCTTCCCCGAAGCCTGACCCTCACCCGTCCCCTAATCCTAACCCGCAGGCTCACACTAACCCGCGCCCTCACACGCACGCTCCCCCTAAAGCGTTGTCGGACCCTCACCTGGACCCTAAGCCGTCCCCGTCCCCTAACCCTAACCCTAGCCCGAACCCTAACCCTAACCCTTCCCCGAAGCCTGACGCTCACCCGTCCCCTAATCCTAATCCGTACAGTAACACTAACCCGCGCCCTCACACGCACGCTCCCCCTAAAGCGTTGTCGGACCCTCACCTGGTCCCTAAACCGTCCCCGTCCCCTAACCCTAACCCTAGCCCGAACCCTAACCCTAACCCTTCCACGAAGCCTGACCCTCACCCGTCCCCTAATCCTAACCCGCAGGCTCACACTAACCCGCGCCCTCACACGCACGCTCCCCCTAAAGCGTTGTCAGACCCTCACCTGGACCCTAAACCGTCCCCGTCCCCTAACCCTAACCCTAGCCCGAACCCTAACCCTAACCCTTCCCCGAAGCATGACCCTCACCCGTCCCCTAATCCTAAGCCGTACAGTAACACTAACCCGCGCCCTCACACGCACGCTCCCCCTAAAGCGTTGTCGGACCCTCACCTGGACCCTAAACCGTCCCCGTCCCCTAACCCTAACCCTAGCCCGAACCATAACCCTAACCCTTCCCCGAAGCATGACCCTCACCCGTCCCCTAATCCTAAGCCGTACGCTAACACTAACCCGCGCCCTCACACACACGCTCCCCCTAAACCGTTGTCGGACCCTCACCTGGACCCTAAACCGTCCCCGTCCCCTAACCCTAACCCTAGCCCGAACCCTAACCCTAACCCTTCCCCGAAGCCTGACACTCACCCGTCCCCTATTCCTAACCCGTACGCTAACACTAACCCGCGCCCTCACACGCACGCTCCCCCTAAAGCGTTGTCGGACCCTCACCTGGACCCTAAACCGTCCCCGTCCCCTAACCCTAACCCTAGCCCGAACCCTAACCCTAACCCTTCCCCGAAGCCTGACACTCACCCGTCCCCTATTCCTAACCCGTACGCTAACACTAACCCGCGCCCTCACACGCACACTCCCCCTAAAGTGTTGTCGGACACTCACCTGGACCCTAAACCGTCCCCGTCCCCTAACCCTAAACCTAGCCCGAACCCTAACCCTAACACTTCCCCGAAGCCTGACCCTCACCCGTCCCCTAATCCTAACCCGTAGGCTCACACTAACCAGCGCCCTCACACGCACGCTCCCCCTAAAGCGTTGTCGGACCCTCACCTCGACCCTAAACCGTCCCCGTCCCCTAACCCTAACCCTAGCCCGAACCCTAACCCTAACCCTTCCCCGAAGCCTGACCCTCACCCGTCCCCTAATCCTAACCCGTACGCTAACACTAATCCGCGCCCTCACATGCACGCTCCCCCTAAAGCGTTGTTGGACCCTCAGCTGGATCCTAAACCGTCCCCGTCCCCTAACCCTAACACTTCCCCGAAGCCTGACCCTCACCCGTCCCGTAATCCTAACCCGTAGGCTCACACTGACCCGCGCCCTTACACGCACGCTTCCCCTAAAGCGTTGTCGGACCCTCACCAGGACCGTAAACCGTCCCCGTCCCCTAACCCTAACCCTAGCCCGAACCCTAACCATAACACTTCCCCGAAGCCTGACCCTCACCCGTCCCCTAATCCTAACACGTACGCTCACAGTAACTCGCGCCCTCACACGCACGCTCCCCCTAAAGCGTTGTCAGACCCTCACCTGGACCGTAAACCGTCCCCGTCCCCTAAAACTAACCCTAGCCCGAACCCTAATCCTAACACTTCCCCGAAGCCTGACCCTCACCCGTCCCCTAATCGTAACCCGCACGCTAACACTAACCCGGGCCCTCACACGCATGCTCCCCCTAAAGCGTTGTCGGACCCTCACCTGGACCCTAAACCGTCCCCGTCCCCTAAACCTAACCTTAGCCCGAACCCTAACCCTAACACTTCCCCGAAGCCTGACCCTCACCCGTCCCCTAATCCTAACCCGTAGGCTCACACTAACCCACGCCCTCACACGCACGCTCCCCCTAAAGCGTTGTCGGACCCTCACCTGGACCCTAAACCGTCCCCGTACCCTAACCCTAACCCTAGCCCGAACCCTAACCCTAACCCTTCAACTAAGCCTGACCCTCACCCGTCCCCTAATCCTAACCCGTACACTAACACTAACCCACGCCCTCACATGCACGCTCCCCCTAAAGCGTTGTCGGACCCTCACCTGGACGCTAAACCGTCCGCATCCCCTAACCCTAACCCTAGCCCGAAACCTAACCCTAACCCTTCCCCGAAGCATGACCCTCATCCGTCCCCTAATCCTAACCCGTACGCTAACACTAACCCGCGCCCTCACACGCACGCTCCCCCTAAAGCGTTGTCGGACCCTCACCTGGACCCTAAACCGTCCCCGTCCCCTAACCCTAACCCTAGCCCGAACCCTAACCCTAACCCTTCCCCGAAGCCTGACGCTCACCCGTCCCCTAATCCTAATCCGTACAGTAACACTAACCCGCGCCCTCACACGCACGCTCCCCCTAAAGCGTTGTCGGACCCTCACCTGGACCCTAAACCGTCCCCGTCCCCTAACCCTAACCCTAGCCCGAACCCTAACCCTAACCCTTCCCCGAAGCATGACCCTCACCCGTCCCCTAATCCTAAGCCGTACGCTAACACTAACCCGCGCCCTCACACACACGCTCCCCCTAAAGCGTTGTCGGACCCTCACCTGGACCCTAAACCGTCCCCGTCCCCTAACCCTAACCCTAGCCCGAACCCTAACCCTAACCCTTCCCCGAAGCCTGACACTCACCCGTCCCCTATTCCTAACCCGTACGCTAACACTAACCCGCGCTCTCACACGCACGCTCCCCCTAAAGTGTTGTCGGACACTCACCTGGACCCTAAACCGTCCCCGTCCCCTAACCCTAAACCTAGCCCGAACCCTAACCCTAACACTTCCCCGAAGCCTGACCCTCACCCTTCCCCTAATCCTAACCCGTAGGCTCACACTAACCAGCGCCCTCACACGCACGCTCCCCCTAAAGCGTTGTCGGACCCTCACCTCGACCCTAAACCGTCCCCGTCCCCTAACCCTAACCCTAGCCCGAACCCTAACCCTAACCCTTCCCCGAAGCCTGACCCTCACCCGTCCCCTAATCCTAACCCGTACGCTAACACTAATCCGCGCCCTCACATGCACGCTCCCCCTAAAGCGTTGTTGGACCCTCAGCTGGATCCTAAACCGTCCCCGTCCCCTAACCCTAACACTTCCCCGAAGCCTGACCCTCACCCGTCCCGTAATCCTAACCCGTAGGCTCACACTGACCCGCGCCCTTACACGCACGCTCCCCCTAAAGCGTTGTCGGACCCTCACCAGGACCGTAAACCGTCCCCGTCCCCTAACCCTAACCCTAGCCCGAACCCTAACCATAACACTTCCCCGAAGCCTGACCCTCACCCGTCCCCTAATCCTAACACGTACGCTCACAGTAACTCGCGCCCTCACACGCACGCTCCCCCTAAAGCGTTGTCAGACCCTCACCTGAACCGTAAACCGTCCCCGTCCCCTAAAACTAACCCTAGCCCGAACCCTAATCCTAACCCTTCCCCGAAGCCTGACCCTCACCCGTCCCCTAATCGTAACCCGCACGCTAACACTATCCCGGGCCCTCACACGCATGCTCCCCCTAAAGCGTTGTCGGACCCTCACCTGGACCCTAAACCGTCCCCGTCCCCTAAACCTAACCTTAGCCCGAACCCTAACCCTAACACTTCCCCGAAGCCTGACCCTCACCCGTCCCCTAATCCTAACACGTAGGCTCACACTAACCCGCGCCCTCACACGCACGCTCCCCCTAAAGCGTTGTCGGACCCTCACCTGGACCCTAAACCGTCCCCGTACCCTAACCCTAACCGTAGCCCGAAACCTAACCCTAACCCTTCCCCGAAGCATGACCCTCACCCGTCCCCTAATCCTAACCCGTACGCTAACACTAACCCGCGCCCTCACACGCACGCTCCCCCTAAAGCGTTGTCGGACCCTCACCTGGACCCTAAACCGTCCCCGTCCCCTAACCCTAACCCTAGCCCGAACCCTAACCCTAACCCTTCCCCGAAGCCTGACCCTCACCCGTCCCCTAATCCTAACACGTACGCTAACACTAACCCGCGCCCTCACACACACGCTCCCCCTAAAGCGTTGTCGGACCCTCACCTGGACCCTAAACCGTCCCCGTCCCCTAACCCTAACCCTAGCCCGAACCCTAACCCTAACCCTTCCCCGAAGCCTGACCCTCACCCGTCCCCTAATCCTAACCCGTAGGCTCACACTAACCCGCGCCCTCACACGCACGCTCCCCCTAAAGCGTTGTCGGACCCTCACCTCGACCCTAAACCGTCCCCATCCCCTAACCCTAACCCTAGCCCGAACCCTAACCCTAACCCTTCCCCGAAGCCTAACACTCACCCGTCCCCTAATCCTAACCCGTACGCTAACACTAACCCGCGCCCTCACATGCACGCTCCCCCTAAAGCGTTGTCGGACTCTCAGCTGGATCCTAAACCGTCCCCGTCCCCTAACCCTAACCCTAGCCCGAACCCTAACCCTAACCCTTCCCCGAAGCCTGACCCTCACCCGTCCCCTAATCCTAACCCGTAGGCTCACACTAACCCGCGCCCTTACATGCACGCTACCCCTAAAGCGTTGTCGGACCCTCGTCTGGACCCTAAACCGTCCCCGTACCCTAACCCTAACCCTAGCCCGAACCCTAACCCTAACACTTCCCCGAAGCATGACCCTCACCCGTCCCCTAATCCTAACCCGTACGCTAACACTAACCCGCGCCCTCACACACACACTCCCCCTAAAGCGTTGTCGGACCCTCACCTGGACCCTAAACCGTCCCCGTCCCCTAACCCTAACCCTAGCCCGAACCCTAACCCTAACCCTTCCCCGAAGCCTGACACTCACCCGTCCCCTATTCCTAACCCGTACGCTAACACTAACCCGCGCCCTCACACGCACGCTCCCCCTAAAGTGTTGTCGGACACTCACCTGGACCCTAAACCGTTTCCGTCCCCTAACCCTAACCCTAGCCCGAACCCTAACCCTAACACTTCCCCGAAGCCTGACCCTCACCCGTCCCCTAATCCTAACCCGTAGGCTCACACTAACCAGCGCCCTCACACGCACGCTCCCCCTAAAGCGTTGTCGGACCTTCACCTCGACCCTAAACCGTCCCCGTCCCCTAACCCTAACCCTAGCCCGAACCCTAACCCTAACCCTTCCCCGAAGCCTGACCCTCACCCGTCCCCTAATCCTAACCCGTACGCTAACACTAATCCGCGCCCTCACATGCACGCTCCCCCTAAAGCGTTGTTGGACCCTCAGCTGGATCCTAAACCGTCCCCGTCCCATAACCCTAACACTTCCCCGAAGCCTGACCCTCACCCGTCCCGTAATCCTAACCCGTAGGCTCACACTGACCCGCGCCCTTACACGCACGCTCCCCCTAAAGCGTTGTCGGACCCTCACCAGGACCGTAAACCGTCCCCGTCCCCTAACCCTAACCCTAGCCCGAACCCTAACCCTAACCCTTCCCCGAAGCCTGACCCTCACTCGTCACCTAATCCTAACCCGTAGGCTCACACTAAACCGCGCCCTCACACGCACGCTCCCCCTAAAGCGTTGTCGGACCCTCACCTGGACCCTAAACCGTCCCTGTCCCCTAACCCTAACCCTAGCCCGAACCCTAACCCTAACCCTTCCCCGAAGCCTGACCATCACCCGTCCCCTAATCCTAACCCGTACGCTAACACTAACCCGCGCCCTCACACGCACGCTCCCCCTAAAGCGTTGTCGGACCCTCACCTGGACCCTAAACCGTCCCCGTCCCCTAACCCTAACCCTAGCCCGAACCCTAACCCTAACCCTTCCCCGAAGCCTGACCCTCACACGTCCCCTAATCCTAACCGGTAGGCTCACACTAACCAGCGCCCTCACACGCACGCTCCCCCTAAAGCGTTGTCGGACCCTCACCTCGACCCTAAACCGTCCCCGTCCCCTAACCTTAACCCTAGCCCGAACCCTAACCCTAACCCTTCCCCGAAGCCTGACACTCACCCGTCCCCTAATCCTAACCCGTACGCTAACACTAATCCGCGCCCTCACATGCACGCTCCCCCTAAAGCGTTGTCGGACCCTCAGCTGGATCCTAAACCGTCCCTGTCCCCTAACCCTAACCCTAGGCCGAACCCTAACCCTAACCCTTCCCCGAAGCCTGACCCTCACCCGTCCCCTAATCCTAACCCGTAGGCTCACACTAACCCGCGCCCTTACACGCACGCTCCCCCTAAAGCGTTGTCGGACCCTCACCAGGACCCTAAACCGTCCCCATCCCCTAACCCTAACCCTAGCCCGAACCCTAACCATAACACTTCCCCGAAACCTGACCCTCACCCGTCCCCTAATCCTAACACGTACGCTCACAGTAACTCGCGCCCTCACACGCACGCTCCCCCTAAAGCGTTGTCAGACCCTCACCTGGACCCTAAACCGTCCCCGTCCCCTAACACTAACCCTAGCCCGAACCCTAATCCTAACCATTCCCCGAAGCCTGACCCTCACCCGTCCCCTAATCGTAACCCGCACGCTAACACTAACCCGGGCCCTCACACGCATGCTCCCCCTAAAGCGTTGTCGGACCCTCACCTGGACCCTAAACCGTCCCCGTCCCCTAAACCTAACCTTAGCCCGAACCCTAACCCTAACACTTCCCCGAAGCCTGACCCTCACCCGTCCCCTAATCCTAACCCGTACGCTAACACTAACCCGCGCCCTCACACGCACGCTCCCCCTAAAGCGTTGTCGGACCCTCACCTCGACCCTAAACCGTCCCCGTCCCCTAACCCTAACCCTAGCCCGAACCCTAACCCTAACCCTTCCCCGAAGCATGACCCTCAACCGTCCCCTAATCCTAACCCGTAGGCTCACACTAACCCGCGCCCTCACACGCACGCTCCCCCTAAAGCGTTGTCGGACCCTCACCTGGACCCTAAACCATCCCCGTCCCCTAACCCTAACCCTAGCCCGAACACTAACCCTAACCCTTCCCCGAAGCCTGACCCTCACCCGTCCCCTAATCCTAACCCGTACGCTAACACTAACCCGCACCCTCACATGCACGCTCCCCCTAAAGCGTTGTCGGACCCTCAGCTGGTTCCTAAACCGTCCCCGTCCCCTAACCCTAACCCTAGCCCGAACCCTAACCCTAACACTTCCCCGAAGCCTGACCCTCACCCGTCCCCTAATCCTAACCCGTAGGCTCACACTAACCAGCGCCCTTACACGCACGCTACCCCTAAAGCGTTGTCGGACCCTCACCTGGACCCTAAACCGTCCCCGTCCCCTAACCCTAACCCTAGCCCGAACCCTAACCCTAACACTTCCACGAAGCCTGACCCTCACCCGTCCCCTAATCCTAACCCGCAGGCTCACACTAACCCGTGCCCTCACACGCACGCTCCCCCTAAAGCGTTGTCGGACCCTCACCTGGACCCTAAGCCGTCCCCATCCCCTAACCCTAACCCTAGCCCGAACCCTAACCCTAACCCTTCCCCGAAGCCTGACGCTCACCCGTCCCCTAATCCTAATCCGTACAGTAACACTAACCAGCGCCCTCACACGCACGCTCCCCCTAAAGCGTTGTCGGACCCTCACCTGGACCCTAAACCGTCCCCGTCCCCTAACCCTAACCCTAGCCCGAACCCTAACCCTAACCCTTCCCCGAAGCATGACCCTCACCCGTCCACTAATCCTAAGCCGTACGCTAACACTAACCCGCGCCCTCACACACACGCTCCCCCTAAAGCGTTGTCGGACCCTCACCTGGACCCTAAACCGTCCCCGTCCCCTAACCCTAACCCTAGCCCAAACCCTAACCCTAACCCTTCCCCGAAGCCTGACACTCACCCGTCCCCTATTCCTAACCCGTACGCTAACACTAACCCGCGCCCTCACACGCACACTCCCCCTAAAGTGTTGTCGGACACTCACCTGGACCCTAAACCGTCCCCGTCCCCTAACCCTAAACCTAGCCCGAACCCTAACCCTAACACTTCCCCGAAGCCTGACCCTCACCCGTCCCCTAATCCTAACCCGTAGGCTCACACTAACCAGCGCCCTCACACGCACGCTCCCCCTAAAGCGTTGTCGGACCCTCACCTCGACCCTAAACCGTCCCCGTCCCCTAACCCTAACCCTAGCCCGAACCCTAACCCTAACCCTTCCCCGAAGCCTGACCCTCACCCGTCCCCTAATCCTAACCCGTACGCTAACACTAATCCGCGCCCTCACATGCACGCTCCCCCTAAAGCGTTGTTGGACCCTCAGCTGGATCCTAAACCGTCCCCGTCCCCTAACCCTAACACTTCCCCGAAGCCTGACCCTCACCCGTCCCGTAATCCTAACCCGTAGGCTCACACTGACCCGCGCCCTTACACGCACGCTTCCCCTAAAGCGTTGTCGGACCCTCACCAGGACCGTAAACCGTCCCCGTCCCCTAACCCTAACCCTAGCCCGAACCCTAACCATAACACTTCCCCGAAGCCTGACCCTCACCCGTCCCCTAATCCTAACACGTACGCTCACAGTAACTCGCGCCCTCACACGCACGCTCCCCCTAAAGCGTTGTCAGACCCTCACCTGGACCGTAAACCGTCCCCGTCCCCTAAAACTAACCCTAGCCCGAACCCTAATCCTAACCCTTCCCCGAAGCCTGACCCTCACCCGTCCCCTAATCGTAACCCGCACGCTAACACTAACCCGGGCCCTCACACGCATGCTCCCCCTAAAGCATTGTCGGACCCTCACCTGGACCCTAAACCGTCCCCGTCCCCTAAACCTAACCTTAGCCCGAACCCTAACCCTAACACTTCCCCGAAGCCTGACCCTCACCCGTCCCCTAATCCTAACCCGTAGGCTCACACTAACCCACGCCCTCACACGCACGCTCCCCCTAAAGCGTTGTCGGACCCTCACCTGGACCCTAAACCGTCCCCGTACCCTAACCCTAACCCTAGCCCGAACCCTAACCCTAACCCTTCAACTAAGCCTGACCCTCACCCGTCCCCTAATCCTAACCCGTACACTAACACTAACCCACGCCCTCACATGCACGCTCCCCCTAAAGCGTTGTCGGACCCTCACCTGGACCCTAAACCGTCCCCATCCCCTAACCCTAACCCTAGCCCGAACCCTAACCCTAACCCTTCCCCGAAGCCTGATGCTCACCCGTCCCCTAATCCTAACCCGTACGGTAACACTAACCCGCGCCCTCACACGCACGCTCCCCCTAAAGCGTTGTCGGACCCTCACCTGGACCCTAAACCGTCCCCGTACCCTAACCCTAACCCTAGCCCGAAACCTAACCCTAACCCTTCCCCGAAGCCTGACCCTCACCCGTCCCCTAATCCTAACCCGTACGCTAACACTAACCCGCGCCCTCACACGCACGCTCCCCCTAAAGCGTTGTCGGACCCTCACCTGGACCCTAAACCGTCCCCGTCCCCTAACCCTAACCCTAGCCCGAACCCTAACCCTAACCCTTCCCCGAAGCCTGACGCTCACCCGTCCCCTAATCCTAATCCGTACAGTAACACTAACCCGCGCCCTCACACGCACGCTCCCCCTAAAGCGTTGTCGGACCCTCACCTGGACCCTAAACCGTCCCCGTCCCCTAACCCTAACCCTAGCCCGAACCCTAACCCTAACCCTTCCCCGAAGCATGACCCTCACCCGTCCCCTAATCCTAAGCCGTACGCTAACACTAACCCGCGCCCTCACACACACGCTCCCCCTAAAGCGTTGTCGGACCCTCACCTGGACCCTAAACCGTCCCCGTCCCCTAACCCTAACCCTAGCCCGAACCCTAACCCTAACCCTTCCCCGAAGCCTGACACTCACCCGTCCCCTATTCCTAACCCGTACGCTAACACTAACCCGCGCCCTCACACGCACGCTCCCCCTAAAGTGTTGTCGGACACTCACCTGGACCCTAAACCGTCCCCGTCCCCTAACCCTAAACCTAGCCCGAACCCTAACCCTAACACTTCCCCGAAGCCTGACCCTCACCCGTCCCCTAATCCTAACCCGTAGGCTCACACTAACCAGCGCCCTCACACGCACGCTCCCCCTAAAGCGTTGTCGGACCCTCACCTCGACCCTAAACCGTCCCCGTCCCCTAACCCTAACCCTAGCCCGAACCCTAACCCTAACCCTTCCCCGAAGCCTGACCCTCACCCGTCCCCTAATCCTAACCCGTACGCTAACACTAATCCGCGCCCTCACATGCACGCTCCCCCTAAAGCGTTGTTGGACCCTCAGCTGGATCCTAAACCGTCCCCGTCCCCTAACCCTAACACTTCCCCGAAGCCTGACCCTCACCCGTCCCGTAATCCTAACCCGTAGGCTCACACTGACCCGCGCCCTTACACGCACGCTCCCCCTAAAGCGTTGTCGGACCCTCACCAGGACCGTAAACCGTCCCCGTCCCCTAACCCTAACCCTAGCCCTAACCCTAACCATAACACTTCCCCGAAGCCTGACCCTCACCCTTCCCCTAATCCTAACACGTACGCTCACAGTAACTCGCGCCCTCACACGCACGCTCCCCCTAAAGCGTTGTCAGACCCTCACCTGGACCGTAAACCGTCCCCGTCCCCTAAAACTAACCCTAGCCCGAACCCTAATCCTAACCCTTCCCCGAAGCCTGACCCTCACCCGTCCCCTAATCGTAACCCGCACGCTAACACTAACCCGGGCCCTCACACGCATGCTCCCCGTAAAGCGTTGTCGGACCCTCACCTGGACCCTAAACCGTCCCCGTCCCCTAAACCTAACCCTAGCCCGAACCCTAACCCTAACACTTCCCCGAAGCCTGACCCTCACCCGTCCCCTAATCCTAACCCGTAGGCTCACACTAACCCGCGCCCTCACACGCACGCTCCCCCTAAAGCGTTGTCGGACCCTCACCTGGACCCTAAACCGTCCCCGTACCCTAACCCTAACCCTAGCCCGAAACCTAACCCTAACCCTTCCCCGAAGCCTGACCCTCACCCGTCCCCTAATCCTAACCCGTAGGCTCACACTAACCCGCGCCCTCACACGCACGCTCCCCCTAAAGCGTTGTCGGACCCTCACCTGGACCCTAAACCGTCCCCGTCCCCTAACCCTAGCCCTAGCCCGAACCCTAACCCTAACCCTTCCCCGAAGCCTGACACTCACCCGTCCCCTAATCCTAACCCGTACGCTAACACTAACCCGCGCCCTCACACGCACGCTCCCCCTAAAGCGTTGTCGGACCCTCACCTGGACCCTAAACCGTCCCCGTCCCCTAACCCTAACCCTAGCCCGAACCCTAACCCTAACCCTTCCCCGAAGCCTGACCCTCACCCGTCACCTAATCCTAACCCGTAGGCTCACACTAACCCGCGCCCTCACACGCACGATCCCCCTAAAGCGTTGTCGGACCCTCACCTGGACCCTAAACCGTCCCCGTCCCCTAACCCTAACCCTAGCCCGAACCCTAACCCTAACCCTTCCCCGAAGCATGACCCTCACCCGTCCCCTAATCCTAATCCGTACGCTAACACTAACCCGCGCCCTCACACGCACGCTCCCCCTAAAGCGTTGTCGGACCCTCACCTGGACCCTAAACCGTCCCCGTCCCCTAACACTAACCCTAGCCCGAACCCTAACCCTAACACTTCCCCGAAGCCTGACGCTCACCCGTCCCCTAATCCTAACCCGTACGGTAACACTAACCCGCGCCCTCACACGCACGCTCCCCCTAAAGCGTTGTCGGACCCTCACCTGGACCCTAAACCGTCCCCGTCCCCTAACCCTAAACCTAGCCCGAACCCTAACCCTAACCCTTCCCCGAAGCCTGACCCTCACCCGTCTCCTAATCCTAACCCGTAGGCTCACACTAACCCGCGCCCTCACACGCACGATCCCCCTAAAGCGTTGTCGGACCCTCACCTGGACCCTAAACCGTCCCCGTCCCCTAACCCTAACCCTAGCCCGAACCCTAACCCTAACCCTTCCCCGAAGCCTGACCCTCACCCGTCCCCTAATCCTAACCCGTACACTAACACTAACCCGCGCCCTCACACGCACGCTCCCCCTAAAGCATTGTCGGACCCTCACCTGGACCCTAAACCGTCCCCGTCCCCTAACCCTAACCCTAGCCCGAACCCTAACCCTAACCCTTCCCCGAAGCCTGACCCTCACCCGTCCCCTAATCCTAAACCGTAGGCTCACACTAACCCGCGCCCTCACACGCACGCTCCCCCTAAAGCGTTGTCGGACCCTCACCTCGACCCTAAACCGTCCCCTAACCCTAACCCTAACCCTAGCCCGAACCCTAACCCTAACCCTTCCCCGAAGCCTGACCCTCACCCGTCCCCTAATCCTAACCCGTAGGCTCACACTAACCCGCGCCCTTACACGCACGCTCCCCCTAAAGCGTTGTCGGACCCTCACCAGGACCCTAAACCGTCCCCATCCCCTACCCTAACCCTAGCCCGAACCCTAACCATAACACTTCCCCGAAACCTGACCCTCACCCGTCCCCTAATCCTAACACGTACGCTCACAGTAACTCGCGCCCTCACACGCACGCTCCCCCTAAAGCGTTGTCAGACCCTCACCTGGACCCTAAACCGTCCCCGTCCCCTAACACTAACCCTAGCCCGAACCCTAATCCTAACCATTCCCCGAAGCCTGACCCTCACCCGTCCCCTAATCCTAACCCGCACGCTAACACTAACCCGGGCCCTCACACGCATGCTCCCCCTAAAGCGTTGTCGGACCCTCACCTGGACCCTAAACCGTCCCCGTCCCCTAAACCTAACCTTAGCCCGAACCCTAACCCTAACACTTCCCCGAAGCCTGACCCTCACCCGTCCCCTAATCCTAACCCGTACGCTAACACTAACCCGCGCCCTCACACGCACGCTCCCCCTAAAGCGTTGTCGGACCCTCACCTCGACCCTAAACCGTCCCCGTCCCCTAACCCTAACCCTAGCCCGAACCCTAACCCTAACCCTTCCCCGAAGCATGACCCTCAACCGTCCCCTAATCCTAACCCGTAGGCTCACACTAACCCGCGCCCTCACACGCACGCTCCCTCTAAAGCGTTGTCGGACCCTCACCTGGACCCTAAACCGTCCCCGTCCCCTACCCTAACCCTAGCCTGAACCCTAACCCTAACCCTTCCCCGAAGCCTGACACTCACCCGTCCCCTAATCCTAACCCGTACGCTAACACTAACCCGCGCCCTCACATGCACGCTCCCCCTAAAGCGTTGTCGGACCCTCAGCTGGTTCCTAAACCGTCCCCGTCCCCTAACCCTAACCCTAGCCCGAACCCTAACCCTAACCCTTCCCCGAAGCCTGACCCTCACCCGTCCCCTAATCCTAACCCGTAGGCTCACACTAACCAGCGCCCTTACACGCACGCTACCCCTAAAGCGTTGTCGGACCCTCACCTGGTCCCTAAACCGTCCCCGTCCCCTAACCCTAAACCTAGCCCGAACCCTAACCCTAACCCTTCCACGAAGCCTGACCCTCACCCGTCCCCTAATCCTAACCCGTACGCTCACACTAACCAGCGCCCTTACACGCACGCTACCCCTAAAGCGTTGTCGGACCCTCACCTGGTCCCTAAACCGTCCCCGTCCCCTAACCCTAAACCTAGCCCGAACCCTAACCCTAACCCTTCCACGAAGCCTGACCCTCACCCGTCCCCTAATCCTAACCCGTACGCTCACACTAACTCGCGCCCTCACACGCACGCTCCCCCTAAAGCGTTGTCAGACCCTCACCTGGACCCTAAACCGTCCCCGTCCCCTAACCCTAACCCTAGCCCGAACCCTAACCCTAACACTTCCCCGAAGCCTGACCATCACCCGTCCCCTAATCCTAACCCGCAGGCTCACACTAACCCGCGCCCTCACACGCACGCTCCCCCTAAAGCGTTGTCGGACCCTCACCTGGACCCTAAGCCGTCCCCGTCCCCTAACCCTAACCCTAGCCCGAACCCTAACCCTAACCCTTCCCCGAAGCCTGACGCTCACCCGTCCCCTAATCCTAATCCGTACAGTAACACTAACCCGCGCCCTCACATGCACGCTCCCCCTAAAGCGTTGTCGGACCCTCACCTGGTCCCTAAACCGTCCCCGTCCCCTAAACCTAACCCTAGCCCGAACCCTAACCCTAACCCTTCCACGAAGCCTGACCCTCACCCGTCCCCTAATCCTAACCCGCAGGCTCACACTAACCCGCGCCCTCACACGCACGCTCCCCCTAAAGCGTTGTCAGACCCTCACCTGGACCCTAAACCGTCCCCGTCCCCTAACCCTAACCCTAGCCCGAACCCTAACCCTAACCCTTCCCCGAAGCCTGACCCTCACCCGTCCCCTAAACCTAATCCGTACAGTAACACTAACCCGCGCCCTCACACGCACGCTCCCCCTAAAGCGTTGTCGGACCCTCACCTGGACCCTAAACCGTCCGCGTCCCCTAACCCTAACCCTAGCCCGAACCATAACCCTAACACTTCCCCGAAGCATGACCCTCACCCGTCCCCTAATCCTAAGCCGTACGCTAACACTAACCCGCGCCCTCACACACACGCTCCCCCTAAAGCGTTGTCGGACCCTCACCTGGACCCTAAACCGTCCCCGTCCCCTAACCCTAACCCTAGCCCGAACCCTAACCCTAACCCTTCCCCGAAGCCTGACACTCACCCGTCCCCTATTCCTAACCCGTACGCTAACACTAACCCGCGCCCTCACACGCACGCTCCCCCTAAAGCGTTGTCGGACCCTCACCTGGACCCTAAACCGTCCCCGTCCCCTAACCCTAACCCTAGCCCGAACCCTAACCCTAACACTTCCCCGAAGCCTGACCCTCACCCGTCCCCTAATCCTAACCCGTAGGCTCACACTAACCCACGCCCTCACACGCACGCTCCCCCTAAAGCGTTGTCGGACCCTCACCTGGACCCTAAACCGTCCCCGTACCCTAACCCTAACCCTAGCCCGAACCCTAACCCTAACACTTCAACTAAGCCTGACCCTCACCCGTCCCCTAATCCTAACCCGTACACTAACACTAACCCACGCCCTCACATGCACGCTCCCCCTAAAGCGTTGTCGGACCCTCACCTGGACGCTAAACCGTCCCCATCCCCTAACCCTAACCCTAGCCCGAACCCTAACCCTAACCCTTCCCCGAAGCCTGATGCTCACCCGTCCCCTAATCCTAACCCGTACGGTAACACTAACCCGCGCCCTCACACGCACGCTCCCCCTAAAGCGTTGTCGGACCCTCACCTGGACCCTAAACCGTCCCCGTACCCTAACCCTAACCCTAGCCCGAAACCTAACCCTAACACTTCCCCGAAGCATGACCCTCACCCGTCCCCTAATCCTAACCCGTACGCTAACACTAACCCGCGCCCTCACACGCACGCTCCCCCTAAAGCGTTGTCGGACCCTCACCTGGACCCTAAACCGTCCCCGTCCCCTAACCCTAACCCTAGCCCGAACCCTAACCCTAACCCTTCCCCGAAGCCTGACGCTCACCCGTCCCCTAATCCTAATCCGTACAGTAACACTAACCCGCGCCCTCACACGCACGCTCCCCCTAAAGCGTTGTCGGACCCTCACCTGGACCCTAAACCGTCCCCGTCCCCTAACCCTAACCCTAGCCCGAACCCTAACCCTAACCCTTCCCCGAAGCATGACCCTCACCCGTCCCCTAATCCTAAGCCGTACGCTAACACTAACCCGCGCCCTCACACACACGCTCACCCTAAAGCGTTGTCGGACCCTCACCTGGACCCTAAACCGTCCCCGTCCCCTAACCCTAACCCTAGCCCGAGCCCTAACCCTAACCCTTCCCCGAAGCCTGACACTCACCCGTCCCCTATTCCTAACCCGTACGCTAACACTAACCCGCGCCCTCACACGCACGCTCCCCCTAAAGTGTTGTCGGACACTCACCTGGACCCTAAACCGTCCCCGTCCCCTAACCCTAAACCTAGCCCGAACCCTAACCCTAACACTTCCCCGAAGCCTGACCCTCACCCGTCCCCTAATCCTAACCCGTAGGCTCACACTAACCAGCGCCCTTACACGCACGCTACCCCTAAAGCGTTGTCGGACCCTCACCTGGTCCCTAAACCGTCCCCGTCCCCTAACCCTAAACCTAGCCCGAACCCTAACCCTAACCCTTCCACGAAGCCTGACCCTCACCCGTCCCCTAATCCTAACCCGTACGCTCACACTAACCAGCGCCCTTACACGCACGCTACCCCTAAAGCGTTGTCGGACCCTCACCTGGTCCCTAAACCGTCCCCGTCCCCTAACCCTAAACCTAGCCCGAACCCTAACCCTAACCCTTCCACGAAGCCTGACCCTCACCCGTCCCCTAATCCTAACCCGTACGCTCACACTAACTCGCGCCCTCACACGCACGCTCCCCCTAAAGCGTTGTCAGACCCTCACCTGGACCCTAAACCGTCCCCGTCCCCTAACCCTAACCCTAGCCCGAACCCTAACCCTAACCCTTCCCCGAAGCCTGACCCTCACCCGTCCCCTAATCCTAACCCGCAGGCTCACACTAACCCGCGCCCTCACACGCACGCTCCCCCTAAAGCGTTGTCGGACCCTCACCTGGACCCTAAGCCGTCCCCGTCCCCTAACCCTAACCCTAGCCCGAACCCTAACCCTAACCCTTCCCCGAAGCCTGACGCTCACCCGTCCCCTAATCCTAATCCGTACAGTAACACTAACCCGCGCCCTCACACGCACGCTCCCCCTAAAGCGTTGTCGGACCCTCACCTGGTCCCTAAACCGTCCCCGTCCCCTAACCCTAACCCTAGCCCGAACCCTAACCCTAACCCTTCCACGAAGCCTGACCCTCACCCGTCCCCTAATCCTAACCCGCAGGCTCACACTAACCCGCGCCCTCACACGCACGCTCCCCCTAAAGCGTTGTCAGACCCTCACCTGGACCCTAAACCGTCCCCGTCCCCTAACCCTAACCCTAGCCCGAACCCTAACCCTAACCCTTCCCCGAAGCCTGACCCTCACCCGTCCCCTAATCCTAATCCGTACAGTAACACTAACCCGCGCCCTCACACGCACGCTCCCCCTAAAGCGTTGTCGGACCCTCACCTGGACCCTAAACCGTCCCCGTCCCCTAACCCTAACCCTAGCCCGAACCATAACCCTAACCCTTCCCCGAAGCATGACCCTCACCCGTCCCCTAATCCTAAGCCGTACGCTAACACTAACCCGCGCCCTCACACACACGCTCCCCCTAAAGCGTTGTCGGACCCTCACCTGGACCCTAAACCGTCCCCATCCCCTAACCCTAACCCTAGCCCGAACCCTAACCCTAACCCTTCCCCGAAGCCTGACACTCACCCGTCCCCTATTCCTAACCCGTACGCTAACACTAACCCGCGCCCTCACACGCACGCTCCCCCTAAAGCGTTGTCGGACCCTCACCTGGACCCTAAACCGTCCCCGTCCCCTAACCCTAACCCTAGCCCGAACCCTAACCCTAACCCTTCCCCGAAGCCTGACACTCACCCGTCCCCTATTCCTAACCCGTACGCTAACACTAACCCGCGCCCTCACACGCACACTCCCCCTAAAGTGTTGTCGGACACTCACCTGGACCCTAAACCGTCCCCGTCCCC
The DNA here is from genome assembly GCF_949774975.1 of Lagenorhynchus albirostris. Lineage (NCBI taxonomy): Eukaryota > Metazoa > Chordata > Mammalia > Artiodactyla > Delphinidae > Lagenorhynchus > Lagenorhynchus albirostris. Next base: position 130,004 of record NC_083098.1, read on the forward strand.
TAACCCTAAACCTAGCCCGAACCCTAACCCTAACACTTCCCCGAAGCCTGACCCTCACCCGTCCCCTAATCCTAACCCGTAGGCTCACACTAACCAGCGCCCTCACACGCACGCTCCCCCTAAAGCGTTGTCGGACCCTCACCTCGACCCTAAACCGTCCCCGTCCCCTAACCCTAACCCTAGCCCGAACCCTAACCCTAACCCTTCCCCGAAGCCTGACCCTCACCCGTCCCCTAATCCTAACCCGTACGCTAACACTAATCCGCGCCCTCACATGCACGCTCCCCCTAAAGCGTTGTTGGACCCTCAGCTGGATCCTAAACCGTCCCCGTCCCCTAACCCTAACACTTCCCCGAAGCCTGACCCTCACCCGTCCCGTAATCCTAACCCGTAGGCTCACACTGACCCGCGCCCTTACACGCACGCTTCCCCTAAAGCGTTGTCGGACCCTCACCAGGACCGTAAACCGTCCCCGTCCCCTAACCCTAACCCTAGCCCGAACCCTAACCATAACACTTCCCCGAAGCCTGACCCTCACCCGTCCCCTAATCCTAACACGTACGCTCACAGTAACTCGCGCCCTCACACGCACGCTCCCCCTAAAGCGTTGTCAGACCCTCACCTGGACTGTAAACCGTCCCCGTCCCCTAAAACTAACCCTAGCCCGAACCCTAATACTAACACTTCCCCGAAGCCTGACCCTCACCCGTCCCCTAATCGTAACCCGCACGCTAACACTAACCCGGGCCCTCACACGCATGCTCCCCCTAAAGCGTTGTCGGACCCTCACCTGGACCCTAAACCGTCCCCGTCCCCTAAACCTAACCTTAGCCCGAACCCTAACCCTAACACTTCCCCGAAGCCTGACCCTCACCCGTCCCCTAATCCTAACCCGTAGGCTCACACTAACCCACGCCCTCACACGCACGCTCCCCCTAAAGCGTTGTCGGACCCTCACCTGGACCCTAAATCGTCCCCGTACCCTAACCCTAACCCTAGCCCGAACCCTAACCCTAACCCTTCAACTAAGCCTGACCCTCACCCGTCCCCTAATCCTAACCCGTACACTAACACTAACCCACGCCCTCACATGCACGCTCCCCCTAAAGCGTTGTCGGACCCTCACCTGGACGCTAAACCGTCCCCATCCCCTAACCCTAACCCTAGCCCGAACCCTAACCCTAACCCTTCCCCGAAGCCTGATGCTCACCCGTCCCCTAATCCTAACCCGTACGGTAACACTAACCCGCGCCCTCACACGCACGCTCCCCCTAAAGCGTTGTCGGACCCTCACCTGGACCCTAAACCGTCCCCGTACCCTAACCCTAACCCTAGCCCGAAACCTAACCCTAACCCTTCCCCGAAGCATGACCCTCACCCGTCCCCTAATCCTAACCCGTACGCTAACACTAACCCGCGCCCTCACACGCACGCTCCCCCTAAAGCGTTGTCGGACCCTCACCTGGACCCTAAACCGTCCCCGTCCCCTAACCCTAACCCTAGCCCGAACCCTAACCCTAACCCTTCCCCGAAGCCTGACGCTCACCCGTCCCCTAATCCTAATCCGTACAGTAACACTAACCCGCGCCCTCACACGCACGCTCCCCCTAAAGCGTTGTCGGACCCTCACCTGGACCCTAAACCGTCCCCGTCCCCTAACCCTAACCCTAGCCCGAACCCTAACCCTAACCCTTCCCCGAAGCCTGACCCTCACCCGTCCCCTAATCCTAAACCGTAGGCTCACACTGACCCGCGCCCTCACACGCACGCTCCCCCTAAAGCGTTGTCGGACCCTCACCTCGACCCTAAACCATCCCCTAACCCTAACCCTAACCCTAGCCCGAACCCTAACCCTAACCCTTCCCCGAAGCCTGACCCTCACCCGTCCCCTAATCCTAACCCGTAGGCTCACACTAACCCGCGCCCTTACACGCACACTCCCCCTAAAGCGTTGTCGGACCCTCACCAGGACCCTAAACCGTCCCCATCCCCTAACCCTAACCCTAGCCCGAACCCTAACCATAACACTTCCCCGAAACCTGACCCTCACCCGTCCCCTAATCCTAACACGTACGCTCACAGTAACTCGCGCCCTCACACGCACGCTCCCCCTAAAGCGTTGTCAGACCCTCACCTGGACCCTAAACCGTCCCCGTCCCCTAACACTAACCCTAGCCCGAACCCTAATCCTAACCATTCCCCGAAGCCTGACCCTCACCCGTCCCCTAATCCTAACCCGCACGCTAACACTAACCCGGGCCCTCACACGCATGCTCCCCCTAAAGCGTTGTCGGACCCTCACCTGGACCCTAAACCGTCCCCGTCCCCTAAACCTAACCTTAGCCCGAACCCTAACCCTAACACTTCCCCGAAGCCTGACCCTCACCCGTCCCCTAATCCTAACCCGTACGCTAACACTAACCCGCGCCCTCACACGCACGCTCCCCCTAAAGCGTTGTCGGACCCTCACCTCGACCCTAAACCGTCCCCGTCCCCGTCCCCTAACCCTAGCCCGAACCCTAACCCTAACCCTTCCCCGAAGCATGACCCTCAACCGTCCCCTAATCCTAACCCGTAGGCTCACACTAACCCGCGCCCTCACACGCACGCTCCCCCTAAAGCGTTGTCGGACCCTCACCTCGACCCTAAACCGTCCCCGTCCCCTACCCTAACCCTAGCCCGAACCCTAACCCTAACCCTTCCCCGAAGCCTGACCCTCACCCGTCCCCTAATCCTAACCCGTACGCTAACACTAACCCGCGCCATCACATGCACGCTCCCCCTAAAGCGTTGTCGGACCCTCAGCTGGTTCCTAAACCGTCCCCTAACCCTAACCCTAACCCTAGCCCGAACCCTAACCCTAACCCTTCCCCGAAGCCTGACCCTCACCCGTCCCATAATCCTAACCCGTAGGCTCACACTAACCAGCGCCCTTACACGCACGCTACCCCTAAAGCGTTGTCGGACCCTCACCTGGACCCTAAACCGTCCCCGTCCCCTAACCCTAACCCTAGCCCGAACCCTAACCCTAACCCTTCCACGAAGCCTGACCCTCACCCGTCCCCTAATCCTAACCCGTTCGCTCACACTAACTCGCGCCCTCACACGCACGCTCCCCCTAAAGCGTTGTCAAACCCTCACCTGGACCCTAAACCGTCCCCGTCCCCTAACCCTAACCCTAGCCCGAACCCTAACCCTAACCCTTCCCCGAAGCCTGACCCTCACCCGTCCCCTAATCCTAACCCGCAGGCTCACACTAACCCGCGCCCTCACACGCACGCTCCCCCTAAAGCGTTGTCGGACCCTCACCTGGACCCTAAGCCGTCCCCGTCCCCTAACCCTAACCCTAGCCCGAACCCTAACCCTAACCCTTCCCCGAAGCCTGACGCTCACCCGTCCCCTAATCCTAATCCGTACAGTAACACTAACCCGCGCCCTCACACGCACGCTCCCCCTAAAGCGTTGTCGGACCCTCACCTGGACCCTAAACCGTCCCCGTCCCCTAACCCTAACCATAGCCCGAACCCTAACCCTAACCCTTCCCCGAAGCATGACCCTCACCCGTCCCCTAATCCTAACCCGTACGCTAACACTAATCCGCGCCCTCACATGCACGCTCCCCCTAAAGCGTTGTTGGACCCTCAGCTGGATCCTAAACCGTCCCCGTCCCCTAACCCTAACACTTCCCCGAAGCCTGACACTCACCCGTCCCGTAATCCTAACCCGTAGGCTCACACTGACCCGCGCCCTTACACGCACGCTTCCCCTAAAGCGTTGTCGGACCCTCACCAGGACCGTAAACCGTCCCCGTCCCCTAACCCTAACCCTAGCCCGAACCCTAACCATAACACTTCCCCGAAGCCTGACCCTCACCCGTCCCCTAATCCTAACACGTACGCTCACAGTAACTCGCGCCCTCACACGCACGCTCTTCCTAAAGCGTTGTCAGACCCTCACCTGGACCGTAAACCGTCCCCGTCCCCTAAAACTAACCCTAGCCCGAACCCTAATCCTAACCCTTCCCCGAAGCCTGACCCTCACCCGTCCCCTAATCGTAACCCGCACGCTAACACTAACCCGGGCCCTCACACGCATGCTCCCCCTAAAGCGTTGTCGGACCCTCACCTGGACCCTAAACCGTCCCCGTCCCCTAAACCTAACCTTAGCCCGAACCCTAACCCTAACACTTCCCCGAAGCCTGACCCTCACCCGTCCCCTAATCCTAACCCGTAGGCTCACACTAACCCACGCCCTCACACGCACGCTCCCCCTAAAGCGTTGTCGGACCCTCACCTGGACCCTAAACCGTCCCCATACCCTAACCCTAACCCTAGCCCGAACCCTAACCCTAACCCTTCAACTAAGCCTGACCCTCACCCGTCCCCTAATCCTAACCCGTACACTAACACTAACCCACGCCCTCACATGCACGCTCCCCCTAAAGCGTTGTCGGTCCCTCACCTGGACGCTAAACCGTCCCCATCCCCTAACCCTAACCCTAGCCCGAACCCTAACCCTAACCCTTCCCCGAAGCCTGATGCTCACCCGTCCCCTAATCCTAACCCGTACGGTAACACTAACCCGCGCCCTCACACGCACGCTCCCCCTAAAGCGTTGTCGGACCCTCACCTGGACCCTAAACCGTCCCCGTACCCTAACCCTAACCCTAGCCCGAAACCTAACCCTAACCCTTCCCCGAAGCATGACCCTCACCCGTCCCCTAATCCTAACCCGTACGCTAACACTAACCCGCGCCCTCACACGCACGCTCCCCCTAAAGCGTTGTCGGACCCTCACCTGGACCCTAAACCGTCCCCGTCCCCTAACCCTAACCCTAGCCCGAACCCTAACCCTAACCCTTCCCCGAAGCCTGACGCTCACCCGTCCCCTAATCCTAATCCGTACAGTAACACTAACCCGCGCCCTCACACGCACGCTCCCCCTAAAGCGTTGTCGGACCCTCACCTGGACCCTAAACCGTCCCCGTCCCCTAACCCTAACCCTAGCCCGAACCCTAACCCTAACCCTTCCCCGAAGCATGACCCTCACCCGTCCCCTAATCCTAAGCCGTACGCTAACACTAACCCGCGCCCTCACACACACGCTCCCCCTAAAGCGTTGTCGGACCCTCACCTGGACCCTAAACCGTCCCCGTCCCCTAACCCTAACCCTAGCCCGAACCCTAACCCTAACCCTTCCCCGAAGCCTGACACTCACCCGTCCCCTATTCCTAACCCGTACGCTAACACTAACCCGCGCCCTCACACGCACGCTCCCCCTAAAGTGTTGTCGGACACTCACCTGGACCCTAAACCGTCCCCGTCCCCTAACCCTAAACCTAGCCCGAACCCTAACCCTAACACTTCCCCGAAGCCTGACCCTCACCCGTCCCCTAATCCTAACCCGTAGGCTCACACTAACCAGCGCCCTTACACGCACGCTACCCCTAAAGCTTTGTCGGACCCTCACCTGGTCCCTAAACCGTCCCCGTCCCCTAACCCTAAACCTAGCCCGAACCCTAACCCTAACACTTCCACGAAGCCTGACCCTCACCCGTCCCCTAATCCTAACCCGTACGCTCACACTAACCAGCGCCCTTACACGCACGCTACCCCTAAAGCGTTGTCGGACCCTCACCTGGTCCCTAAACCGTCCCCGTCCCCTAACCCTAAACCTAGCCCGAACCCTAACCCTAACCCTTCCACGAAGCCTGACCCTCACCCGTCCCCTAATCCTAACCCGTACGCTCACACTAACTCGCGCCCTCACACGCACGCTCCCCCTAAAGCGTTGTCAGACCCTCACCTGGACCCTAAACCGTCCCCGTCCCCTAACCCTAACCCTAGCCCGAACCCTAACCCTAACCCTTCCCCGAAGCCTGACCCTCACCCGTCCCCTAATCCTAACCCGTACGCTAACACTAACCCGTGCCCTCACACGCACGCTCCCCCTAAAGCGTTGTCGGACCCTCACCTGGACCCTAAGCCGTCCCCGTCCCCTAACCCTAACCCTAGCCCGAACCCTAACCCTAACCCTTCCCCGAAGCCTGACGCTCACCCGTCCCCTAATCCTAATCCGTACAGTAACACTAACCCGCGCCCTCACACGCACGCTCCCCCTAAAGCGTTGTCGGACCCTCACCTGGTCCCTAAACCGTCCCCGTCCCCTAACCCTAACCCTAGCCCGAACCCTAACCCTAACCCTTCCACGAAGCCTGACCCTCACCCGTCCCCTAATCCTAACCCGCAGGCTCACACTAACCCGCGCCCTCACACGCACGCTCCCCCTAAAGCGTTGTCAGACCCTCACCTGGACCCTAAACCGTCCCCGTCCCCTAACCCTAACCCTAGCCCGAACCCTAACCCTAACCCTTCCCCGAAGCCTGACCCTCACCCGTCCCCTAATCCTAATCCGTACAGTAACACTAACCCGCGCCCTCACACGCACGCTCCCCCTAAAGCGTTGTCGGACCCTCACCTGGACCCTAAACCGTCCCCGTCCCCTAACCCTAACCCTAGCCCGAACCATAACCCTAACCCTTCCCCGAAGCATGACCCTCACCCGTCCCCTAATCCTAAGCCGTACGCTAACACTAACCCGCGCCCTCACACACACGCTCCCCCTAAAACGTTGTCGGACCCTCACCTGGACCCTAAACCGTCCCCGTCCCCTAACCCTAACCCTAGCCCGAACCCTAACCCTAACCCTTCCCCGAAGCCTGACACTCACCCGTCCCCTATTCCTAACCCGTACACTAACACTAACCCGCGCCCTCACACGCACGCTCCCCCTAAAGCGTTGTCGGACCCTCACCTGGACCCTAAACCGTCCCCGTCCCCTAACCCTAACCCTAGCCCGAACCCTAACCCTAACCCTTCCCCGAAGCCTGACACTCACCCGTCCCCTATTCCTAACCCGTACGCTAACACTAACCCGCGCCCTCACACGCACACTCCCCCTAAAGTGTTGTCGGACACTCACCTGGACCCTAAACCGTCCCCGTCCCCTAACCCTAAACCTAGCCCGAACCCTAACCCTAACACTTCCCCGAAGCCTGACCCTCACCCGTCCCCTAATCCTAACCCGTAGGCTCACACTAACCAGCGCCCTCACACGCACGCTCCCCCTAAAGCGTTGTCGGACCCTCACCTCGACCCTAAACCGTCCCCGTCCCCTAACCCTAACCCTAGCCCGAACCCTAACCCTAACCCTTCCCCGAAGCCTGACCCTCACCCGTCCCCTAATCCTAACCCGTACGCTAACACTAATCCGCGCCCTCACATGCACGCTCCCCCTAAAGCGTTGTTGGACCCTCAGCTGGATCCTAAACCGTCCCCGTCCCCTAACCCTAACACTTCCCCGAAGCCTGACCCTCACCCGTCCCGTAATCCTAACCCGTAGGCTCACACTGACCCGCGCCCTTACACGCACGCTTCCCCTAAAGCGTTGTCGGACCCTCACCAGGACCGTAAACCGTCCCCGTCCCCTAACCCTAACCCTAGCCCGAACCCTAACCATAACACTTCCCCGAAGCCTGACCCTCACCCGTCCCCTAATCCTAACACGTACGCTCACAGTAACTCGCGCCCTCACACGCACGCTCCCCCTAAAGCGTTGTCAGACCCTCACCTGGACCGTAAACCGTCCCCGTCCCCTAAAACTAACCCTAGCCCGAACCCTAATCCTAACACTTCCCCGAAGCCTGACCCTCACCCGTCCCCTAATCGTAACCCGCACGCTAACACTAACCCGGGCCCTCACACGCATGCTCCCCCTAAAGCGTTGTCGGACCCTCACCTGGACCCTAAACCGTCCCCGTCCCCTAAACCTAACCTTAGCCCGAACCCTAACCCTAACACTTCCCCGAAGCCTGACCCTCACCCGTCCCCTAATCCTAACCCGTAGGCTCACACTAACCCACGCCCGCACACGCACGCTCCCCCTAAAGCGTTGTCGGACCCTCACCTGGACCCTAAACCGTCCCCGTACCCTAACCCTAACCCTAGCCCGAACCCTAACCCTAACCCTTCAACTAAGCCTGACCCTCACCCGTCCCCTAATCCTAACCCGTACACTAACACTAACCCACGCCCTCACATGCACGCTCCCCCTAAAGCGTTGTCGGACCCTCACCTGGACGCTAAACCGTCCCCATCCCCTAACCCTAACCCTAGCCCGAACCCTAACCCTAACCCTTCCCCGAAGCCTGATGCTCACCCGTCCCCTAATCCTAACCCGTACGGTAACACTAACCCGCGCCCTCACACGCACGCTCCCCCTAAAGCGTTGTCGGACCCTCACCTGGACCCTAAACCGTCCCCGTCCCCTAACCCTAACCCTAGCCCGAAACCTAACCCTAACCCTTCCCCGAAGCATGACCCCACCCGTCCCCTAATCCTAACCCGTACGCTAACACTAACCCGCGCCCTCACACGCACGCTCCCCCTAAAGCGTTGTCGGACCCTCACCTGGACCCTAAACCGTCCCCGTCCCCTAACCCTAACCCTAGCCCGAACCCTAACCCTAACCCTTCCCCGAAGCCTGACGCTCACCCGTCCCCTAATCCTAATCCGTACAGTAACACTAACCCGCGCCCTCACACGCACGCTCCCCCTAAAGCGTTGTCGGACCCTCACCTGGACCCTAAACCGTCCCCGTCCCCTAACCCTAACCCTAGCCCGAACCCTAACCCTAACCCTTCCCCGAAGCATGACCCTCACCCGTCCCCTAATCCTAAGCCGTACGCTAACACTAACCCGCGCCCTCACACACACGCTCCCCCTAAAGCGTTGTCGGACCCTCACCTGGACCCTAAACCGTCCCCGTCCCCTAACCCTAACCCTAGCCCGAACCCTAACCCTAACCCTTCCCCGAAGCCTGACACTCACCCGTCCCCTATTCCTAACCCGTACGCTAACACTAACCCGCGCCCTCACACGCACGCTCCCCCTAAAGTGTTGTCGGACACTCACCTGGACCCTAAACCGTCCCCGTCCCCTAACCCTAAACCTAGCCCGAACCCTAACCCTAACACTTCCCCGAAGCCTGACCCTCACCCGTCCCCTAATCCTAACCCGTAGGCTCACACTAACCAGCGCCCTCACACGCACGCTCCCCCTAAAGCGTTGTCGGACCCTCACCTCGACCCTAAACCGTCCCCGTCCCCTAACCCTAACCCTAGCCCGAACCCTAACCCTAACCCTTCCCCGAAGCCTGACCCTCACCCGTCCCCTAATCCTAACCCGTACGCTAACACTAATCCGCGCCCTCACATGCACGCTCCCCCTAAAGCGTTGTTGGACCCTCAGCTGGATCCTAAACCGTCCCCGTCCCCTAACCCTAACACTTCCCCGAAGCCTGACCCTCACCCGTCCCGTAATCCTAACCCGTAGGCTCACACTGACCCGCGCCCTTACACGCACGCTCCCCCTAAAGCGTTGTCGGACCCTCACCAGGACCGTAAACCGTCCCCGTCCCCTAAACCTAACCCTAGCCCTAACCCTAACCATAACACTTCCCCGAAGCCTGACCCTCACCCGTCCCCTAATCCTAACACGTACGCTCACAGTAACTCGCGCCCTCACACGCACGCTCCCCCTAAAGCGTTGTCAGACCCTCACCTGAACCGTAAACCGTCCCCGTCCCCTAAAACTAACCCTAGCCCGAACCCTAATCCTAACCCTTCCCCGAAGCCTGACCCTCACCCGTCCCCTAATCGTAACCCGCACGCTAACACTAACCCGGGCCCTCACACGCATGCTCCCCCTAAAGCGTTGTCGGACCCTCACCTGGACCCTAAACCGTCCCCGTCCCCTAAACCTAACCTTAGCCCGAACCCTAACCCTAACACTTCCCCGAAGCCTGACCCTCACCCGTCCCCTAATCCTAACACGTAGGCTCACACTAACCCGCGCCCTCACACGCACGCTCCCCCTAAAGCGTTGTCGGACCCTCACCTGGACCCTAAACCGTCCCCGTACCCTAACCCTAACCCTAGCCCGAAACCTAACCCTAACCCTTCCCCGAAGCATGACCCTCACCCGTCCCCTAATCCTAACCCGTACGCTAACACTAACCCGCGCCCTCACACGCACACTCCCCCTAAAGCGTTGTCGGACCCTCACCTGGACCCTAAACCGTCCCCGTCCCCTAACCCTAACCCTAGCCCGAACCCTAACCCTAACCCTTCCCCGAAGCCTGACCCTCACCCGTCCCCTAATCCTAACACGTACGCTAACACTAACCCGCGCCCTCACACGCACGCTCCCCCTAAAGCGTTGTCGGACCCTCACCTGGACCCTAAACCGTCCCCGTCCCCTAACCCTAACCCTAGCCCGAACCCTAACCCTAACCCTTCAACGAAGCCTGACCCTCACCCGTCCCCTAATCCTAACCCGTAGGCTCACACTAACCCGCGCCCTCACACGCACGCTCCCCCTAAAGCGTTGTCGGACCCTCACCTCGACCCTAAACCGTCCCCATCCCCTAACCCTAACCCTAGCCCGAACCCTAACCCTAACCCTTCCCCGAAGCCTAACACTCACCCGTCCCCTAATCCTAACCCGTACGCTAACACTAACCCGCGCCCTCACATGCACGCTCCCCCTAAAGCGTTGTCGGACTCTCAGCTGGATCCTAAACCGTCCCCGTCCCCTAACCCTAACCCTAGCCCGAACCCTAACCCTAACCCTTCCCCGAAGCCTGACCCTCACCCGTCCCCTAATCCTAACCCGTAGGCTCACACTAACCCGCGCCCTTACATGCACGCTACCCCTAAAGCGTTGTCGGACCCTCGTCTGGACCCTAAACCGTCCCCGTACCCTAACCCTAACCCTAGCCCGAACCCTAACCCTAAGACTTCCCCGAAGCATGACCCTCACCCGTCCCCTAATCCTAACCCGTACGCTAACACTAACCCGCGCCGTCACACGCACGCTCCCCCTAAAGCGTTGTCGGACCCTCACCTGGACCCTAAACCGTCCCCGTCCCCTAACCCTAACCCTAGCCCGAACCCTAATCCTAACCCTTCCCCGAAACCTGACCCTCACCCGTCCCGTAATCCTAACCCGTAGGCTCACACTGACCCGCGCCCTTACACGCACGCTCCCCCTAAAGCGTTGTCGGACCCTCACCAGGACCGTAAACCGTCCCCGTCCCCTAACCCTAACCCTAGCCCGAACCCTAACCATAACACTTCCCCGAAGCCTGACCCTCACCCGTCCCCTAATCCTAACACGTACGCTCACAGTAACTCGCGCCCTCACACGCACGCTCCCCCTAAAGCGTTGTCAGACCCTCACCTGGACCCTAAACCGTCCCCGTCCCCTAAAACTAACCCTAGCCCGAACCCTAATCCTAACCCTTCCCCGAAGCCTGACCCTCACCCGTCCCCTAATCGTAACCCGCACGCTAACACTAACCCGGGCCCTCACACGCATGCTCCCCCTAAAGCGTTGTCGGACCCTCACCTGGACCCTAAACCGTCCCCGTCCCCTAAACCTAACCTTAGCCCGAACCCTAACCCTAACACTTCCCCGAAGCCTGACCCTCACCCGTCCCCTAATCCTAACCCGTAGGCTCACACTAACCCGCGCCCTCACACGCACGCTCCCCCTAAAGCGTTGTCGGACCCTCACCTGGACCCTAAACCGTCCCCGTCCCCTAACCCTAACCCTAGCCCGAACCCTAACCCTAACCCTTCAACTAAGCCTGACCCTCACCCGTCCCCTAATCCTAACCCGTACACTAACACTAACCCACGCCCTCACATGCACGCTCCCCCTAAAGCGTTGTCGGACCCTCACCTGGACGCTAAACCGTCCCCGTCCCCTAACCCTAACCCTAGCCCGAACCCTAACCCTAACCCTTCCCCGAAGCCTGACGCTCACCCGTCCCCTAATCCTAACCCGTACGGTAACACTAACCCGCGCCCTCACACGCACGCTCCCCCTAAAGCGTTGTCGGACCCTCACCTGGACCCTAAACCGTCCCCGTACCATAACCCTAAACATAGCCCGAACCCTAACCCTAACCCTTCCCCGAAGCCTGACCCTCACCCGTCACCTAATCCTAACCCGTAGGCTAACACTAACCCACGCCCTCACACGCACGATCCCCCTAAAGCGTTGTCGGACCCTCACCTGAACCCTAAACCGTCCCCGTCCCCTAACCCTAACCCTAGCCCGAACCCTAACCCTAACCCTTCCCCGAAGCATGACCCTCACCCGTCCCCTAATCCTAAGACGTACGCTAACACTAACCCGCGCCCTCACACGCACGCTCCCCCTAAAGCATTGTCGGACCCTCACCTCGACCCTAAACCGTCCCCGTCCCCTAAACCTAACCCTAGCCCGAACCCTAACCCTAACCCTTCCCCGAAACCTGACGCTCACCCGTCCCCTAATCCTAACCCGTACGGTAACACTAACCAGCGCCCTCACACGCACGCTCCCCCTAAAGCGTTGTCGGACCCTCACCTGGACCCTAATCCTTCCCCGTCCCCTAACCCTAACCCTAGCCCGAACCCTAACCCTAACCCTTCCCCGAAGCCTGACCCTCACCCGTCACCTAATCCTAACCCGTAGGCTCACACTAACCCGCGCCCTCACACGCACGCTCCCCCTAAAGCGTTGTCGGACCCTCACCTGGACCCTAAACCGTCCCCGTCCCCTAACCCTAACCCTAGCCCGAACCCTAACCCTAACCCTTCCCCGAAGCCTGACCCTCACCCGTCCCCTAATCCTAACCCGTACGCTAACACTAACCCGTGCCCTCACACGCACGCTCCCCCTAAAGCGTTGTCGGACTCTCAGCTGGATCCTAAACCGTCCCCGTCCCCTAACCCTAACCCTAGCCCGAACCCTAACCCTAACCCTTCCCCGAAGCCTGACCCTCACCCGTCCCCTAATCCTAACCCGTAGGCTCACACTAACCCGCGCCCTTACACGCACGCTACCCCTAAAGCGTTGTCGGACCCTCACCTGGACCCTAAACCGTCCCCGTCCCCTAACCCTAACCCTAGCCCGAACCCTAACCCTAATACTTCCCCGAAGCATGACCCTCACCCGTCCCCTAATCCTAACCCGTACGCTAACACTAACCCGCGCCCTCACACGCACGCTACCCCTAAAGCGTTGTCGGACCCTCACCTCGACCCTAAACCGTCCCCGTCCCCTAACCCTAACCCTAGCCCGAACCCTAACCCTAACACTTCCCCGAAGCCTGACCATCACCCGTCCCCTAATCCTAACCCGTACGGTAACACTAACCCGCGCCCTCACACGCACGCTCCCCCTAAAGCGTTGTCGGACCCTCACCTGGACCCTAAACCGTCCCCGTCCCCTAACCCTAAACCTAGCCCGAACCCTAACCCTAACCCTTCCCCGAAGCCTACCCTCACCCGTCTCCTAATCCTAACCCGTAGGCTCACACTAACCCGCGCCCTCACACGCACGATCCCCCTAAAGCGTTGTCGGACCCTCACCTGGACCCTAAACCGTCCCCGTCCCCTAACCCTAACCCTAGCCCGAACCCTTACCCTAACCCTTCCCCGAAGCCTGACCCTCACCCGTCCCCTAATCCTAAACCGTAGGCTCACACTGACCCGCGCCCTCACACGCACGCTCCCCCTAAAGCGTTGTCGGACCCTCACCTCGACCCTAAACCATCCCCTAACCCTAACCCTAACCCTAGCCCGAACCCTAACCCTAAACCTTCCCCGAAGCCTGACCCTCACCCGTCCCCTAATCCTAACACGTAGGCTCACACTAACCCGCGCCCTTACACGCACGCTCCCCCTAAAGCGTTGTCGGACCCTCACCAGGACCCTAAACCGTCCCCATCCCCTAACCCTAACCCTAGCCCGAACCCTAACCATAACACTTCCCCGAAACCTGACCCTCACCCGTCCCCTAATCCTAACACGTACGCTCACAGTAACTCGCGCCCTCACACGCACGCTCCCCCTAAAGCGTTGTCAGACCCTCACCTGGACCCTAAACCGTCCCCGTCCCCTAACACTAACCCTAGCCCGAACCCTAATCCTAACCATTCCCCGAAGCCTGACCCTCACCCGTCCCCTAATCCTAACCCGCACGCTAACACTAACCCGGGCCCTCACACGCATGCTCCCCCTAAAGGGTTGTCGGACCCTCACCTGGACCCTAAACCGTCCCCGTCCCCTAAACCTAACCTTAGCCCGAACCCTAACCCTAACACTTCCCCGAAGCCTGACCCTCTCCCGTCCCCTAATCCTAACCCGTACGCTAACACTAACCCGCGCCCTCACACGCACGCTCCCCTTAAAGCGTTGTCGGACCCTCACCTCGACCCTAAACCGTCCCCGTCCCCTAACCCTAACCCTACCCCGAACCCTAACCCTAACCCTTCCCCGAAGCATGACCCTCAACCGTCCCCTAATCCTAACCCGTAGGCTCACACTAACCCGCGCCCTCACACGCACGCTCCCCCTAAAGCGTTGTCGGACCCTCACCTCGACCCTAAACCGTCCCCGTCCCCTACCCTAACCCTAGCCCGAACCCTAACCCTAACCCTTCCCCGAAGCCTGACCCTCACCCGTCCCCTAATCCTAACCCGTACGCTAACACTAACCCGCGCCATCACATGCACGCTCCCCCTAAAGCGTTGTCGGACCCTCAGCTGTTTCCTAAACCGTCCCCTAACCCTAACCCTAACCCTAGCCCGAACCCTAAACCTAACCCTTCCCCGAAGCCTGACCCTCACCCGTCCCATAATCCTAACCCGTAGGCTCACACTAACCAGCGCCCTTACACGCACGCTACCCCTAAAGCGTTGTCGGACCCTCACCTGGACCCTAAACCGTCCCCGTCCCCTAACCCTAACCCTAGCCCGAACCCTAACCCTAACCCTTCCACGAAGCCTGACCCTCACCCGTCCCCTAATCCTAACCCGTTCGCTCACACTAACTCGCGCCCTCACACGCACGCTCCCCCTAAAGCGTTGTCAAACCCTCACCTGGACCCTAAACCGTCCCCGTCCCCTAACCCTAACCCTAGCCCGAACCCTAACCCTAACCCTTCCCCGAAGCCTGACCCTCACCCGTCCCCTAATCCTAACCCGCAGGCTCACACTAACCCGCGCCCTCACACGCACGCTCCCCCTAAAGCGTTGTCGGACCCTCACCTGGACCCTAAGCCGTCCCCGTCCCCTAACCCTAACCCTAGCCCGAACCCTAACCCTAACCCTTCCCCGAAGCCTGACGCTCACCCGTCCCCTAATCCTAATCCGTACAGTAACACTAACCCGCGCCCTC
The DNA here is from genome assembly GCF_949774975.1 of Lagenorhynchus albirostris. Lineage (NCBI taxonomy): Eukaryota > Metazoa > Chordata > Mammalia > Artiodactyla > Delphinidae > Lagenorhynchus > Lagenorhynchus albirostris. Next base: position 145,296 of record NC_083098.1, read on the forward strand.
ACACGCACGCTCCCCCTAAAGCGTTGTCGGACCCTCACCTGGACCCTAAACCGTCCCCGTCCCCTAACCCTAACCCTAGCCCGAACCCTACCCTAACCCTTCCCCGAAGCCTGACACTCACCCGTCCCCTATTCCTAACCCGTACGCTAACACTAATCCGCGCCCTCACACGCACGCTCCCCCTAAAGTGTTGTCGGACCCTCACCTGGACCCTAAACCGTCCCCGTCCCCTAACCCTAACCCTAGCCCGAACCCTAACCCTAACACTTCCCCGAAGCCTGACCCTCACCCGTCCCCTAATCCTAACCCGTAGGCTCACACTAACCAGCACCCTCACACGCAAGCTCCCCCTAAAGCGTTGTCGGACCCTCACCTCGATCCTAAACCGTCCCCGTCCCCTAACCCTAACCCTAGCCCGAACCCTAACCCTAACCCTTCCCCGAAGCCTGACCCTCACCCGTCCCCTAATCCTAACCCGTACGCTAACACTAATCCGCGAACTAACATGCACGCTCCCCCTAAAGCGTTGTTGGACCCTCAGCTGGATCCTAAACCGTCCCCGTCCCCTAACCCTAACACTTCCCCGAAGCCTGATCCTCACCCGTCCCGTAATCCTAACCCGTAGGCTCACACTGACCCGCGCCCTTACACGCACGCTCCCCCTAAAGCGTTGTCGGACCCTCACCAGGACCGTAAACCGTCCCCGTCCCCTAACCCTAACCCTAGCCCGAACCCTAACCCTAACCCTTCCCCGAAGCCTGACGCTCACCCGTCCCCTAATCCTAATCCGTACAGTAACACTAACCCGCGCCCTCACACGCACGCTCCCCCTAAAGCGTTGTCGGACCCTCACCTGGACCCTAAACCGTCCCCGTCCCCTAACCCTAACCCTAGCCCGAACCCTAACCCTAACCCTTCCCCGAAGCATGACCCTCACCCGTCCCCTAATCCTAAGCCGTACGCTAACACTAACCCGCGCCCTCACACACACGCTCCCCCTAAAGCGTTGTCGGACCCTCACCTGGACCCTAAACCGTCCCCGTCCCCTAACCCTAACCCTAGCCCGAACCCTAACCCTAACCCTTCCCCGAAGCCTGACACTCACCCGTCCCCTATTCCTAACCCGTACGCTAACACTAACCCGCGCCCTCACACGCACGCTCCCCCTAAAGTGTTGTCGGACACTCACCTGGACCCTAAACCGTCCCCGTCCCCTAACCCTAAACCTAGCCCGAACCCTAACCCTAACACTTCCCCGAAGCCTGACCCTCACCCGTCCCCTAATCCTAACCCGTAGGCTCACACTAACCAGCGCCCTCACACGCACGCTCCCCCTAAAGCGTTGTCGGACCCTCACCTCGACCCTAAACCGTCCCAGTCCCCTAACCCTAACCCTAGCCCGAACCCTAACCCTAACCCTTCCCCGAAGCCTGACCCTCACCCGTCCCCTAATCCTAACCCGTACGCTAACACTAATCCGCGCCCTCACATGCACGCTCCCCCTAAAGCGTTGTTGGACCCTCAGCTGGATCCTAAACCGTCCCCGTCCCCTAACCCTAACACTTCCCCGAAGCCTGACCCTCACCCGTCCCGTAATCCTAACCCGTAGGCTCACACTGACCCGCGCCCTTACACGCACGCTCCCCCTAAAGCGTTGTCGGACCCTCACCAGGACCGTAAACCGTCCCCGTCCCCTAACCCTAACCCTAGCCCTAACCCTAACCATAACACTTCCCCGAAGCCTGACCCTCACCCGTCCCCTAATCCTAACACGTACGCTCACAGTAACTCGCGCCCTCACACGCACGCTCCCCCTAAAGCGTTGTCAGACCCTCACCTGGACCGTAAACCGTCCCCGTCCCCTAAAACTAACCCTAGCCCGAACCCTAATCCTAAGCCTTCCCCGAAGCCTGACCCTCACCCGTCCCCTAATCGTAACCCGCACGCTAACACTAACCCGGGCCCTCACACGCATGCTCCCCCTAAAGCGTTGTCGGACCCTCACCTGGACCCTAAACCGTCCCCGTCCCCTAAACCTAACCTTAGCCCGAACCCTAACCCTAACACTTCCCCGAAGCCTGACCCTCACCCGTCCCCTAATCCTAACCCGTAGGCTCACACTAACCCGCGCCCTCACACGCACGCTCCCCCTAAAGCGTTGTCGGACCCTCACCTGGACCCTAAACCGTCCCCGTACCCTAACCCTAACCCTAGCCCGAAACCTAACCCTAACCCTTCCCCGAAGCATGACCCTCACCCGTCCCCTAATCCTAACCCGTACGCTAACACTAACCCGCGCCCTCACACGCACGCTCCCCCTAAAGCGTTGTCGGACCCTCACCTGGACCCTAAACCGTCCCCGTCCCCTAACCCTAACCCTAGCCCGAACCCTAACCCTAACCCTTCCCCGAAGCCTGACCCTCACCCGTCCCCTAATCCTAACACGTACGCTAACACTAACCCGCGCCCTCACACGCACGCTCCCCCTAAAGCGTTGTCGGACCCTCACCTGGACCCTAAACCGTCCCCGTCCCCTAACCCTAACCCTAGCCCGAACCCTAACCCTAACCCTTCCCCGAAGCCTGACCCTCACCCGTCCCCTAATCCTAACCCGTAGGCTCACACTAACCCGCGCCCTCACACGCACGCTCCCCCTAAAGCGTTGTCGGACCCTCACCTCGACCCTAAACCGTCCCCATCCCCTAAACCTAACCCTAGCCCGAACCCTAACCCTAACCCTTCCCCGAAGCCTAACCCTCACCCGTCCCCTAATCCTAACCCGTACGCTAACACTAACCCGCGCCCTCACATGCACGCTCCCCCTAAAGCGTTGTCGGACTCTCAGCTGGATCCTAAACCGTCCCCGTCCCCTAACCCTAACCCTAGCCCGAACCCTAACCCTAACCCTTCCCCGAAGCCTGACCCTCACCCGTCCCCTAATCCTAACCCGTAGGCTCACACTAACCCGCGCCCTTACATGCACGCTACCCCTAAAACGTTGTCGGACCCTCGTCTGGACCCTAAACCGTCCCCGTACCCTAACCCTAACCCTAGCCCGAACCCTAACCCTAACACTTCCCCGAAGCATGACCCTCACCCGTCCCCTAATCCTAACCCGTACGCTAACACTAACCCGCGCCCTCACACGCACGCTCCCCCTAAAGCGTTGTCGGACCCTCACCTGGACCCTAAACCGTCCCCGTCCCCTAACCCTAACCCTAGTCCGAACCCTAATCCTAACACTTCCCCGAATCCTGACCCTCACCCGTCCCCTAATCCTAACCCGTAGGCTCACACTAACCCGCGCCCTCACACGCACGCTCCCCCTAAAGCGTTGTCGGACCCTCACCTGGACCCTAAACCGTCCCCGTCCCCTAACCCTAGCCCTAGCCCGAACCCTAACCCTAACCCTTCCCCGAAGCCTGACACTCACCCGTCCCCTAATCCTAACCCGTACGCTAACACTAACCCGCGCCCTCACACGCACGCTCCCCCTAAAGCGTTGTCGGACCCTCACCTGGACCCTAAACCGTCCCCGTCCCCTAACCCTAACCCTAGCCCGAACCCTAACCCTAAACCTTCCCCGAAGCCTGACCCTCACCCGTCACCTAATCCTAACCCGTAGGCTCACACTAACCCGCGCCCTCACACGCACGATCCCCCTAAAGCGTTGTCGGACCCTCACCTGGACCCTAAACCGTCCCCGTCCCCTAACCCTAACCCTAGCCCGAACCCTAACCCTAACCCTTCCCCGAAGCCTGACCCTCACCCGTCCCCTAATCCTAACCCGTACGCTAACACTAACCCGCGCCCTCACACGCACGCTCCCCCTAAAGCGTTGTCGGACCCTCACCTGGACCCTAAACCGTCCCCGTCCCCTAACCCTAACCCTAGCCCGAACCCTAACCCTAACCCTTCCCCGAAGCCTGACCCTCACCCGTCCCCTAATCCTAACCCGTAGGCTCACACTAACCCGCGCCCTCACACGCACGCTCCCCCTAAAGCGTTGTCGGACCCTCACCTCGACCCTAAACCGTCCCCTAACCCTAACCCTAACCCTAGCCCGAACCCTAACCCTAACCCTTCCCCGAAGCCTGACCCTCACCCGTCCCCTAATCCTAACCCGTAGGCTCACTCTGACCCGCGCCCTTACACGCACGCTTCCCCTAAAGCGTTGTCGGACCCTCACCAGGACCGTAAACCGTCCCCGTCCCCTAACCCTAACCCTAGCCCGAACCCTAACCATAACACTTCCCCGAAGCCTGACCCTCACCCGTCCCCTAATCCTAACACGTACGCTCACAGTAACTCGCGCCCTCACACGCACGCTCCCCCTAAAGCGTTGTCAGACCCTCACCTGGACCGTAAACCGTCCCCGTCCCCTAAAACTAACCCTAGCACGAACCCTAATCCTAACCCTTCCCCGAAGCCTGACCCTCACCCGTCCCCTAATCGTAACCCGCACGCTAACACTAACCCGGGCCCTCACACGCATGCTCCCCCTAAAGCGTTGTCGGACCCTCACCTGGACCCTAAACCGTCCCCGTCCCCTAAACCTAACCTTAGCCCGAACCCTAACCCTAACACTTCCCCGAAGCCTGACCCTCACCCGTCCCCTAATCCTAACCCGTAGGCTCACACTAACCCACGCCCTCACACGCACGCTCCCCCTAAAGCGTTGTCGGACCCTCACCTGGACCCTAAACCGTCCCCGTACCCTAACCCTAACCCTAGCCCGAACCCTAACCCTAACCCTTCAACTAAGCCTGACCCTCACCCGTCCCCTAATCCTAACCCGTACACTAACACTAACCCACGCCCTCACATGCACGCTCCCCCTAAAGCGTTGTCGGACCCTCACCTGGACGCTAAACCGTCCCCATCCCCTAACCCTAACCCTAGCCCGAACCCTAACCCTAACCCTTCCCCGAAGCCTGATGCTCACCCGTCCCCTAATCCTAACCCGTACGGTAACACTAACCCGCGCCCTCACATGCACGCTCCCCCTAAAGCGTTGTCGGACCCTCAGCTGGTTCCTAAACCGTCCCCGTCCCCTAACCCTAACCCTAGCCCGAACCCTAACCCTAACCCTTCCCCGAAGCCTGACCCTCACCCGTCCCCTAATCCTAACCCGTAGGCTCACACTAACCAGCGCCCTTACACGCACGCTACCCCTAAAGCGTTGTCGGACCCTCACCTGGTCCCTAAATCGTCCCCGTCCCCTAACCCTAAACCTAGCCCGAACCCTAACCCTAACCCTTCCACGAAGCCTGACCCTCACCCGTCCCCTAATCCTAACCCGTTCGCTCACACTAACCAGCGCCCTTACACGCACGCTACCCCTAAAGCGTTTTCGGACCCTCACCTGGTCCCTAAACCGTCCCCGTCCCCTAACCCTAAACCTAGCCCGAACCCTAACCCTAACCCTTCCACGAAGCCTAACCCTCACCCGTCCCCTAATCCTAACCCGTACGCTCACACTAACTCGCGCCCTCACACGCACGCTCCCCCGAAAGCGTTGTCAGACCCTCACCTGGACCCTAAACCGTCCCCGTCCCCTAACCCTAACCGTAGCCCGAACCCTAACCCTAACCCTTCCCCGAAGCCTGACCCTCACCCGTCCCCTAATCCTAACCCGCAGGCTCACACTAACCCGCGCCCTCACACGCACGCTCCCCCTAAAGCGTTGTCGGACCCTCACCTGGACCCTAAGCCGTCCCCGTCCCCTAACCCTAACCCTAGCCCGAACCCTAACCCTAACCCTTCCCCGAAGCCTGACGCTCACCCGTCCCCTAATCCTAATCCGTACAGTAACACTAACCCGCGCCCTCACACGCACGCTCCCCCTAAAGCGTTGTCGGACCCTCACCTGGTCCCTAAACCGTCCCCGTCCCCTAACCCTAACCCTAGCCCGAACCCTAACCCTAACCCTTCCACGAAGCCTGACCCTCACCCGTCCCCTAATCCTAACCCGCAGGCTCACACTAACCCGCGCCCTCACACGCACGCTCCCCCTAAAGCGTTGTCAGACCCTCACCTGGACCCTAAACCGTCCCCGTCCCCTAACCCTAACCCTAGCCCGAACCCTAACCCTAACCCTTCCCCGAAGCCTGACCCTCACCCGTCCCCTAATCCTAATCCGTACAGTAACACTAACCCGCGCCCTCACACGCACGCTCCCCCTAAAGCGTTGTCGGACCCTCACCTGGACCCTAAACCGTCCCCGTCCCCTAACCCTAACCCTAGCCCGAACCATAACCCTAACCCTTCCCCGAAGCATGACCCTCACCCGTCCCCTAATCCTAAGCCGTACGCTAACACTAACCCGCGCCCTCACACACACGCTCCCCCTAAAGCGTTGTCGGACCCTCACCTGGACCCTAAACCGTCCCCGTCCCCTAACCCTAAACCTAGCCCGAACCCTAACCCTAACACTTCCCCGAAGCCTGACCCTCACCCGTCCCCTAATCCTAACCCGTAGGCTCACACTAACCAGCGCCCTCACACGCACGCTCCCCCTAAAGCGTTGTCGGACCCTCACCTCGACCCTAAACCGTCCCCGTCCCCTAACCCTAACCCTAGCCCGAACCCTAACCCTAACCCTTCCCCGAAGCCTGACCCTCACCCGTCCAATAATCCTAACCCGTACGCTAACACTAATCCGCGCCCTCACATGCACGCTCCCCCTAAAGCGTTGTTGGACCCTCAGCTGGATCCTAAACCGTCCCCGTCCCCTAACCCTAACACTTCCCCGAAGCCTGACCCTCACCCGTCCCCTAATCCTAACACGTACGCTAACAGTAACTCGCGCCCTCACACGCACGCTCCCCCTAAAGCGTTGTCAGACCCTCACCTGAACCGTAAACCGTCCCCGTCCCCTAAAACTAACCCTAGCCCGAACCCTAATCCTAACCCTTCCCCGAAGCCTGACCCTCACCCGTCCCCTAATCGTAACCCGCACGCTAACACTAACCCGGGCCCTCACACGCATGCTCCCCCTAAAGCGTTGTCGGACCCTCACCTGGACCCTAAACCGTCCCCGTCCCCTAAACCTAACCTTAGCCCGAACCCTAACCCTAACACTTCCCCGAAGCCTGACCCTCACCCGTCCCCTAATCCTAACCCGTAGGCTCACACTAACCCACGCCCTCACACGCACGCTCCCCCTAAAGCGTTGTCGGACCCTCACCTGGACCCTAAACCGTCCCCGTACCCTAACCCTAACCCTAGCCCGAACCCTAACCCTAACCCTTCAACTAAGCCTGACCCTCACCCGTCCCCTAATCCTAACCCGTACACTAACACTAACCCACGCCCTCACATGCACGCTCCCCCTAAAGCGTTGTCGGACCCTCACCTGGACGCTAAACCGTCCCCATCCCCTAACCCTAACCCTAGCCCGAACCCTAACCCTAACCCTTCCCCGAAGCCTGATGCTCACCCGTCCCCTAATCCTAACCCGTACGGTAACACTAACCCGCGCCCTCACACGCACGCTCCCCCTAAAGCGTTGTCGGACCCTCACCTGGACCCTAAACCGTCCCCGTACCCTAACCCTAACCCTAGCCCGAAACCTAACCCTAACCCTTCCCCGAAGCATGACCCTCACCCGTCCCCTAATCCTAACCCGTACGCTAACACTAACCCACGCCCTCACACGTACGCTCCCCCTAAAGCGTTGTCGGACCCTCACCTGGACCCTAAACCGTCCCCGTCCCCTAACCCTAACCCTAGCCCGAACCCTAACCCTAACCCTTCCCCGAAGCCTGACGCTCACCCGTCCCCTAATCCTAATCCGTACAGTAACACTAACCCGCGCCCTCACACGCACGCTCCCCCTAAAGCGTTGTCGGACCCTCACCTGGACCCTAAACCGTCCCCGTCCCCTAACCCTAACCCTAGCCCGAACCCTAACCCTAACCCTTCCCCGAAGCATGACCCTCACCCGTCCCCTAATCCTAAGCCGTACGCTAACACTAACCCGCGCCCTCACACACACGCTCCCCCTAAAGCGTTGTCGGACCCTCACCTGGACCCTAAACCGTCCCCGTCCCCTAACCCTAACCCTAGCCCGAACCCTAACCCTAACCCTTCCCCGAAGCCTGACACTCACCGGTCCCCTATTCCTAACCCGTACGCTAACACTAACCCGCGCCCTCACACGCACGCTCCCCCTAAAGTGTTGTCGGACACTCACCTGGACCCTAAACCGTCCCCGTCCCCTAACCCTAAACCTAGCCCGAACCCTAACCCTAACACTTCCCCGAAGCCTGACCCTCACCCGTCCCCTAATCCTAACCCGTAGGCTCACACTAACCAGCGCCCTTACACGCACGCTACCCCTAAAGCGTTGTCGGACCCTCACCTGGTCCCTAAACCGTCCCCGTCCCCTAACCCTAAACCTAGCCCGAACCCTAACCCTAACCCTTCCACGAAGCCTGACCCTCACCCGTCCCCTAATCCTAACCCGTACGCTCACACTAACCAGCGCCCTTACACGCACGCTACCCCTAAAGCGTTGTCGGACCCTCACCTGGTCCCTAAACCGTCCCCGTCCCCTAACCCTAAACCTAGCCCGAACCCTAACCCTAACCCTTCCACGAAGCCTGACCCTCACCCGTCCCCTAATCCTAACCCGTACGCTCACACTAACTCGCGCCCTCACACGCACGCTCCCCCTAAAGTGTTGTCAGACCCTCACCTGGACCCTAAACCGTCCCCGTCCCCTAACCCTAACCCTAGCCCGAACCCTAACCCTAACCCTTCCCCGAAGCCTGACCCTCACCCGTCCCCTAATCCTAACCCGCAGGCTCACACTAACCCGCGCCCTCACACGCACGCTCCCCCTAAAGCGTTGTCGGACCCTCACCTGGACCCTAAGCCGTCCCCGTCCCCTAACCCTAACCCTAGCCCGAACCCTAACCCTAACCCTTCCCCGAAGCCTGACGCTCACCCGTCCCCTAATCCTAATCCGTACAGTAACACTAACCCGCGCCCTCACACGCACGCTCCCCCTAAAGCGTTGTCGGACCCTCACCTGGTCCCTAAACCGTCCCCGTCCCCTAACCCTAACCCTAGCCCGAACCCTAACCCTAACCCTTCCACGAAGCCTGACCCTCACCCGTCCCCTAATCCTAACCCGCAGGCTCACACTAACCCGCGCCCTCACACGCACGCTCCCCCTAAAGCGTTGTCAGACCCTCACCTGGACCCTAAACCGTCCCCGTCCCCTAACCCTAACCCTAGCCCGAACCCTAACCCTAACCCTTCCCCGAAGCCTGACCCTCACCCGTCCCCTAATCCTAATCCGTACAGTAACACTAACCCGCGCCCTCACACGCACGCTCCCCCTAAAGCGTTGTCGGACCCTCACCTGGACCCTAAACCGTCCCCGTCCCCTAACCCTAACCCTAGCCCGAACCATAACCCTAACCCTTCCCCGAAGCATGACCCTCACCCGTCCCCTAATCCTAAGCCGTACGCTAACACTAACCCGCGCCCTCACACACACGCTCCCCCTAAAGCGTTGTCGGACCCTCACCTGGACCCTAAACCGTCCCCGTCCCCTAACCCTAACCCTAGCCCGAACCCTAACCCTAACCCTTCCCCGAAGCCTGACACTCACCCGTCCCCTATTCCTAACCCGTACGCTAACACTAACCCGCGCCCTCACACGCACGCTCCCCCTAAAGCGTTGTCGGACCCTCACCTGGACCCTAAACCGTCCCCGTCCCCTAACCCTAACCCTAGCCCGAACCCTAACCCTAACCCTTCCCCGAACCCTGACCCTCACCCGTCCCCTAATCCTAACCCGTAGGCTATCACTAACCCGCGCCCTCACACGCACACTCCCCCTAAAGTGTTGTCGGACACTCACCTGGACCCTAAACCGTCCCCGTCCCATAACCCTAAAACTAGCCCGAACCCTAACCCTAACACTTCCCCGAAGCCTGACCCTCACCCGTCCCCTAATCCTAACCCGTAGGCTCACACTAACCAGCGCCCTCACACGCACGCTCCCCCTAAAGCGTTGTCGGACCCTCACCTCGACCCTAAACCGTCCCCGTCCCCTAACCCTAACCCTAGCCCGAACCCTAACCCTAACCCTTCCCCGAAGCCTGACCCTCACCCGTCCCCTAATCCTAACCCGTACGCTAACACTAATCCGCGCCCTCACATGCACGCTCCCCCTAAAGCGTTGTTGGACCCTCAGCTGGATCCTAAACCGTCCCCGTCCCCTAACCCTAACACTTCCCCGAAGCCTGACCCTCACCCGTCCCGTAATCCTAACCCGTAGGCTCACACTGACCCGCGCCCTTACACGCACGCTTCCCCTAAAGCGTTGTCGGACCCTCACCAGGACCGTAAACCGTCCCCATCCCCTAACCCTAACCCTAGCCCGAACCCTAACCATAACACTTCCCCGAAGCCTGACCCTCACCCGTCCCCTAATCCTAACACGTACGCTCACAGTAACTCGCGCCCTCACACGAACGCTCCCCCTAAAGCGTTGTCAGACCCTCACCTGGACCGTAAACCGTCCCCGTCCCCTAAAACTAACCCTAGCCCGAACCCTAATCCTAACCCTTCCCCGAAGCCTGACCCTCACCCGTCCCCTAATCGTAACCCGCACGCTAACACTAACCCGGGCCCTCACACGCATGCTCCCCCTAAAGCGTTGTCGGACCCTCACCTGGACCCTAAACCGTCCCCGTCCCCTAAATCTAACCTTAGCCCGAACCCTAACCCTAACACTTCCCCGAAGCCTGACCCTCACCCGTCCCCTAATCCTAACCCGTAGGCTCACACTAACCCACGCCCTCACACGCACGCTCCCCCTAAAGCGTTGTCGGACCCTCACCTGGACCCTAAACCGTCCCCGTACCCTAACCCTAACCCTAGCCCGAACCCTAACCCTAACCCTTCAACTAAGCCTGACCCTCACCCGTCCCCTAATCCTAACCCGTACACTAACACTAACCCACGCCCTCACATGCACGCTCCCCCTAAAGCGTTGTCGGACCCTCACCTGGACGCTAAACCGTCCCCATCCCCTAACCCTAACCCTAGCCCGAACCCTAACCCTAACCCTTCCCCGAAGCCTGATGCTCACCCGTCCCCTAATCCTAACCCGTACGGTAACACTAACCCGCGCCCTCACACGCACGCTCCCCCTAAAGCGTTGTCGGACCCTCACCTGGACCCTAAACAGTCCCCGTACCCTAACCCTAACCCTAGCCCGAAACCTAACCCTAACCCTTCCCCGAAGCATGACCCTCATCCGTCCCCTAATCCTAACCCGTACGCTAACACTAACCCGCGCCCTCACACGCCCGCTCCCCCTAAAGCGTTGGCGGACCCTCACCTGGACCCTAAACCGTCCCCGTCCCCTAACCCTAACCCTAGCCCGAACCCTAACCCTAACCCTTCCCCGAAGCCTGACGCTCACCCGTCCCCTAATCCTAATCCGTACAGTAACACTAACCCGCGCCCTCACACGCACGCTCCCCCTAAAGCGTTGTCGGACCCTCACCTGGACCCTAAACCGTCCCCGTCCCCTAACCCTAACCCTAGCCCGAACCCTAACCCTAACCCTTCCCCGAAGCATGACCCTCACCCGTCCCCTAATCCTAAGCCGTACGCTAACACTAACCCGCGCCCTCACACACACGCTCCCCCTAAAGCGTTGTCGGACCCTCACCTGGACCCTAAACCGTCCCCGTCCCCTAACCCTAACCCTAGCCTGAACCCTAACCCTAACCCTTCCCCGAAGCCTGACACTCACCCGTCCCCTATTCGTAACCCGTACGCTAACACTAACCCGCGCCCTCACACGCACGCTCCCCCTAAAGTGTTGTCGGACACTCACCTGGACCCTAAACCGTCCCCGTCCCCTAACCCTAAACCTAGCCCGAACCCTAACCCTAACACTTCCCCGAAGCCTGACCCTCACCCGTCCCCTAATCCTAACCCGTAGGCTCACACTAACCAGCGCCCTCACACGCACGCTCCCCCTAAAGCGTTGTCGGACCCTCACCTCGACCCTAAACCGTCCCCGTCCCCTAAACCTAACCTTAGCCCGAACCCTAACCCTAACACTTCCCCGAAGCCTGACCCTCACCCGTCCCCTAATCCTAACACGTAGGCTCACACTAACCCGCGCCCTCACACGCACGCTCCCCCTAAAGCGTTGTCGGACCCTCACCTGGACCCTAAACCGTCCCCGTACCCTAACCCTAACCCTAGCCCGAAACCTAACCCTAACCCTTCCCCGAAGCATGACCCTCACCCGTCCCCTAATCCTAACCCGTACGCTAACACTAACCCGCGCCCTCACACGCACGCTCCCCCTAAAGCGTTGTCGGACCCTCACCTGGACCCTAAACCGTCCCCGTCCCCTAACCCTAACCCTAGCCCGAACCCTAACCCTAACCCTTCCCCGAAGCCTGACCCTCACCCGTCCCCTAATCCTAACACGTACGCTAACACTAACCCGCGCCCTCACACGCACGCTCCCCCTAAAGCGTTGTCGGACCCTCACCTGGACCCTAAACCGTCCCCGTCCCCTAACCCTAACCCTAGCCCGAACACTAACCCTAACCCTTCCCCGAAGCCTGACCCTCACCCGTCCCCTAATCCTAACCCGTAGGCTCACACTAACCCGCGCCCTCACACGCACGCTCCCCCTAAAGCGTTGTCGGACCCTCACCTCGACCCTAAACCGTCCCCATCCCCTAACCCTAACCCTAGCCCGAACCCTAACCCTAACCCTTCCCCGAAGCCTAACACTCACCCGTCCCCTAATCCTAACCCGTACGCTAACACTAACCCGCGCCCTCACATGCACGCTCCCCCTAAAGCGTTGTCGGACTCTCAGCTGGATCCTAAACCGTCCCCGTCACCTAACCCTAACCCTAGCCCGAACCCTAACCCTAACCCTTCCCCGAAGCCTGACCCTCACCCGTCCCCTAATCCTAACCCGTAGGCTCACACTAACCCGCGCCCTTACATGCACGCTACCCCTAAAGCGTTGTCGGACCCTCGTCTGGACCCTAAACCGTCCCCGTACCCTAACCCTAACCCTAGCCCGAACCCTAACCCTAACACTTCCCCGAAGCATGACCCTCACCCGTCCCCTAATCCTAACCCGTACGATAACACTAACCCGCGCCCTCACACGCACGCTCCCCCTAAAGCGTTGTCGGACCCTCACCTGGACCATAAACCATCCCCGTCCCCTAACCCTAACCCTAGCCCGAACCCTAATCCTAACCCTTCCCCGAAGCCTGACCCTCACCCGTCCCGTAATCCTAACCCGTAGGCTCACACTGACCCGCGCCCTTACACGCACGCTCCCCCTAAAGCGCTGTCGGACCCTCACCAGGACCGTAAACCGTCCCCGTCCCCTAACCCTAACCCTAGCCCGAACCCTAACCATAACACTTCCCCGAAGCCTGACCCTCACCCGTCCCCTAATCCTAACACGTACGCTCACAGTAACTCGCGCCCTCACACGCACGCTCCCCCTAAAGCGTTGTCAGACCCTCACCTGGACCCTAAACCGTCCCCGTCCCCTAAAACTAACCCTAGCCCGAACCCTAATCCTAACCCTTCCCCGAAGCCTGACCCTCACCCGTCCCCTAATCGTAACCCGCACGCTAACACTAACCCGGGCCCTCACACGCATGCTCCCCCTAAAGCGTTGTCGGACCCTCACCTGGACCCTAAACCGTCCCCATCCCCTAAACCTAACCTTAGCCCGAACCCTAACCCTAACACTTCCCCGAAGCCTGACCCTCACCCGTCCCCTAATCCTAACCCGTAGGCTCACACTAACCCGCGCCCTCACACGCACGCTCCCCCTAAAGCGTTGTCGGACCCTCACCTGGACCCTAAACCGTCCCCGTCCCCTAACCCTAACCCTAGCCCGAACCCTAACCCTAACCCTTCAACTAAGCCTGACCCTCACCCGTCCCCTAACCTAACCCGTACACTAACACTAAACCACGCCCTCACATGCACGCTCCCCCTAAAGCGTTGTCGGACCCTCACCTGGACGCTAAACCGTCCCCGTCCCCTAACCCTAACCCTAGCCCGAACCCTAACCCTAACCCTTCCCCGAAGCCTGACGCTCACCCGTCCCCTAATCCTAACCCGTACGGTAACACTAACCCGCGCCCTCACACGCACGCTCCCCCTAAAGCGTTGTCGGACCCTCACCTGGACCCTAAACCGTCCCCGTACCCTAACCCTAACCCTAGCCCGAACCCTAACACTAACACTTCCCCGAAGCCTGACCCTCACCCGTCACCTAATCCTAACCCGTAGGCTAACACTAACCCACGCCCTCACACGCACGATCCCCCTAAAGCGTTGTCGGACCCTCACCTGAACCCTAAACCGTCCCCGTCCCCTAACCCTAACCCTAGCCCGAACCCTAACCCTAACCCTTCCCCGAAGCATGACCCTCACCCGTCCCCTAATCCTAAGACGTACGCTAACACTAACCCGCGCCCTCACACGCACGCTCCCCCTAAAGCATTGTCGGACCCTCACCTCGACCCTAAACCGTCCCCGTCCCCTAAACCTAACCCTAGCCCGAACCCTAACCCTAACCCTTCCCCGAAACCTGACGCTCACCCGTCCCCTAATCCTAACCCGTACGGTAACACTAACCAGCGCCCTCACACGCACGCTCCCCCTAAAGCGTTGTCGGACCCTCACCTGGACCCTAATCCTTCCCCGTCCCCTAACCCTAACCCTAGCCCGAACCCTAACCCTAACCCTTCCCCGAAGCCTGACCCTCACCCGTCTCCTAATCCTAACCCGTAGGCTCACACTAACCCGCGCCCTCACACGCACGCTCCCCCTAAAGCGTTGTCGGACCCTCACCTGGACCGTAAACCGTCCCCGTCCCCTAACCCTAACCCTAGCCCGAACCCTAACCCTAACCCTTCCCCGAAGCCTGACCCTCACCCGTCCCCTAATCCTAACCCGTACGCTAACACTAACCCGTGCCCTCACACGCACGCTCCCCCTAAAGCGTTGTCGGACCCTCACCTGGACCCTAAACCGTCCCCGTCCCCTAACCCTAACCCTAGCCCGAACCCTAACCCTAACCCTTCCCCGAAGCCTGACACTCACCCGTCCCCTAATCCTAACCCGTAGGCTCACACTAACCCGCGCCCTCACACGCACGCTCCCCCTAAAGCGTTGTCGGACCCTCACCTCGACCCTAAACCGTCCCCGTCCCCTAACCCTAACCCTAGCCCGAACCCTAACCCTAACACTTCCCCGAAGCCTGACCATCACCCGTCCCTTAATCCTAAACCGTACGGTAACACTAACCCGCGCCCTCACACGCACGCTCCCCCTAAAGCGTTGTCGGACCCTCACCTGGACCCTAAACCGTCCCCGTCCCCTAACCCTAAACCTAGCCCGAACCCTAACCCTAACCCTTCCCCGAAGCCTGACCCTCACCCGTCTCCTAATCCTAACCCGTAGGCTCACACTAACCCGCGCCCTCACACGCACGATCCCCCTAAAGCGTTGTCGGACCCTCACCTGGACCCTAAACCGTCCCCGTCCCCTAACCCTAACCCTAGCCCGAACCCTAACCCTAACCCTTCCCCGAAGCCTGACCCTCACCCGTCCCCTAATCCTAAACCGTAGGCTCACACTGACCCGCGCCCTCACACGCACGCTCCCCCTAAAGCGTTGTCGGACCCTCACCTCGACCCTAAACCATCCCCTAACCCTAACCCTAACCCTAGCCCGAACCCTAACCCTAACCCTTCCCCGAAGCCTGACCCTCACCCGTCCCCTAATCCTAACCCGTAGGCTCACACTAACCCGCGCCCTTACACGCACGCTCCCCCTAAAGCGTTGTCGGACCCTCACCAGGACCCTAAACCATCCCCATCCCCTAACCCTAACCCTAGCCCGAACCCTAACCATAACACTTCCCCGAAACCTGACCCTCACCCGTCCCCTAATTCTAACACGTACGCTCACAGTAACTCGCGCCCTCACACGCACGCTCCCCCTAAAGCGTTGTCAGACCCTCACCTGGACCCTAAACCGTCCCCGTCCCCTAACACTAACCCTAGCCCGAACCCTAATCCTAACCATTCCCCGAAGCCTGACCCTCACCCGTCCCCTAATCCTAACCCGCACGCTAACACTAACCCGGGCCCTCACACGCATGCTCCCCCTAAAGCGTTGTCGGACCCTCACCTGGACCCTAAACCGTCCCCGTCCCCTAAACCTAACCTTAGCCCGAACCCTAACCCTAACACTTCCCCGAAGCCTGACCCTCACCCGTCCCCTAATCCTAACCCGTACGCTAACACTAACCCGCGCCCTCACACGCACGCTCCCCCTAAAGCGTTGTCGGACCCTCACCTCGACCCTAAACCGTCCCCGTCCCCTAACCCTAACCCTAGCCCGAACCCTAACCCTAACCCTTCCCCGAAGCATGACCCTCAACCGTCCCCTAATCCTAACCCGTAGGCTCACACTAACCCGCGCCCTCACACGCACGCTCCCCCTAAAGCGTTGTCGGACCCTCACCTCGACCCTAAACCGTCCCCGTCCCCTACCCTAACCCTAGCCCGAACCCTAACCCTAACCCTTCCCCGAAGCCTGACCCTCACCCGTCCCCTAATCCTAACCCGTACGCTAACACTAACCCGCGCCATCACATGCACGCTCCCCCTAAAGCGTTGTCGGACCCTCAGCTGGTTCCTAAACCGTCCCCTAACCCTAACCCTAACCCTAGCCCGAACCCTAACCCTAACCCTTCCCCGAAGCCTGACCCTCACCCGTCCCATAATCCTAACCCGTAGGCTCACACTAACCAGCGCCCTTACACGCACGCTACCCCTAAAGCGTTGTCGGACCCTCACCTGGACCCTAAACCGTCCCCGTCCCCTAACCCTAACCCTAGCCCGAACCCTAACCCTAACCCTTCCACGAAGCCTGACCCTCACCCGTACCCTAATCCTAACCCGTACGCTCACACTAACTCGCGCCCTCACACGCACGCTCCCCCTAAAGCGTTGTCAAACCCTCACCTGGACCCTAAACCGTCCCCGTCCCCTAACCCTAACCCTAGCCCGAACCCTAACCCTAACCCTTCCCCGAAGCCTGACCCTCACCCGTCCCCTAATCCTAACCCGCAGGCTCACACTAACCCGCGCCCTCACACGCACGCTCCCCCTAAAGCGTTGTCGGACCCTCACCTGGACCCTAAGCCGTCCCCGTCCCCTAACCCTAACCCTAGCCCGAACCCTAACCCTAACCCTTCCCCGAAGCCTGACGCTCACCCGTCCCCTAATCCTAATCCGTACAGTAACACTAACCCGCGCCCTCACACGCACGCTCCCCCTAAAGCGTTGTCGGACCCTCACCTGGACCCTAAACCGTCCCCGTCCCCTAACCCTAACCATAGCCCGAACCCTAACCCTAACCCTTCCCCGAAGCATGACCCTCACCCGTCCCCTAATCCTAACCCGTACGCTAACACTAAACCGCGCCCTCACACACACGCTCCCCCTAAAGCGTTGTCGGACCCTCACCTGGACCCTAAACCGTCCCCGTCCCCTAACCCTAACCCTAGCCCGAACCCTAACCCTAACTCTTCCCCGAAGCCTGACACTCACCCGTCCCCTATTCCTAACCCGTACGCTAACACTAACCTGCGCCCTCACACGCACGCTCCCCCTAAAGTGTTGTCGGACCCTCACCTGGACCCTAAACCGTCCCCGTCCCCTAACCCTAACCCTAGCCCGAACCCTAACCCTAACACTTCCCCGAAGCCTGACCCTCACCCGTCCCCTAATCCTAACCCGTAGGCTCACACTAACCAGCGCCCTCACACGCAAGCTCCCCCTAAAGCGTTGTCGGACCCTCACCTGGACCCTAAACCGTCCCCGTCCCCTAACCCTAACCCTAGCCCGAACCCTAACCCTAACCCTTCCCCGAAGCCTGACCCTCACCCGTCCCCTAATCCTAACCCGTACGCTAACACTAATCCGCGAACTCACATGCACGCTCCCCCTAAAGCGTTGTTGGACCCTCAGCTGGATCCTAAACCGTCCCCGTCCCCTAACCCTAACACTTCCCCGAAGCCTGACCCTCACCCGTCCCGTAATCCTAACCCGTAGGCTCACACTGACCCGCGCCCTTACACGCACGCTCCCCCTAAAGCGTTGTCGGACCCTCACCAGGACCGTAAACCGTCCCCGTCCCCTAACCCTAACCCTAGCCCGAACCCTAACCCTAACCCTTCCCCGAAGCCTGACCCTCACCTGTCCCCTAATCCTAAACCGTAGGCTCACACTAACCCGTGCCCTCACACGCACGCTCCCCCTAAGCGTTGTCGGACCCTCAATTGGACCCTAAGCCGTCCCCGTCCCCTAACCCTAACCCTAGCCCGAATCCTAACCCTAAACCTTCCTCGAAACCTGACCCTCACCTGTCCCCTAATCCTAACCCGTAGGCTCACACTAACCCGTGCCCTCACACGCACGCTCCCCCTAAAGCGTTGTCGGACCCTCAATTGGACCCTAAGCCGTCCCCGTCCCCTAACCCTAACCCTAGCCCGAATCCTAACCCTAACCCTTCCTCGAAACCTGACCCTCACCCGTCCCCTAATCCTAACCCGCACGCTAACACTAACCCGGGCCCTCACACGCATGCTCCCCCTAAAGCGTTGTTGGACCCTCACCTGGACCCTAAACCTTCCCCGTCCCCTAACCCTAACCATAGCCCGAACCATAACCCTAACACTTCCCCGAAGCCTAACCCTCACCCGTCCCCTAATCCTAACCCGTACGCTAACACTAACCCGCACCCTCACACGCACGCTCCCCCTAAAGCGTTGTCGGACCCTCAATTGGACCCTAAAGCGTCCCCGTCCCCTAACCCTAACCCTAGCCCGAACCCTAACCCTAACCCTTCCCCGAAGCCTGACGCTCACCCGTCCCCTAATCCTAATCCGTACAGTAACACTAACCCGCGCCCTCACACGCACGCTCCCCCTAAAGCGTTGTCGGACCCTCACCTGGACCCTAAACCGTCCCCGTCCCCTAACCCTAACCCTAGCCCGAACCCTAACCCTAACCCTTCCCCGAAGCCTGACCCTCACCCGTCACCTAATCCTAACCCGTAGGCTCACACTAACCCGCGCCCTCACACGCACGATCCCCCTAAAGCGTTGTCGGACCCTCACCTGGACCCTAAACCGTCCCCGTACCCTAACCCTAACCCTAGCCCGAACACTAACCCTAACCCTTCCCCGAAGCATGACCCTCACCCGTCCCCTAATCCTAAGCCGTACGCTAACACTAACCCGCGCCCTCACACGCACGCTCCCCCTAAAGCGTTGTCGGACCCTCACCTGGACCCTAAACCGTCCCCGTCCCCTAACCCTAACCCTAGCCCGAACCCTAACCCTAACCCTTCCCCGAAGCCTGAAGCTCACCCGTCCCATAATCCTAACCCGTACGGTAACACTACCCACGCCCTCACACGCACGCTCCCCCTAAAGCGTTGTCGGACCCTCTCCTGGACCCTAAACCGTCCCCGTCCCCTAACCCTAACCCTAGCCCGAACCCTAACCCTAACCCTTCCCCGAAGCCTGACCCTCACCCGTCACCTAATCCTAACCCGTAGGCTCACACTAACCCGCGCCCTCACACGCACGATCGCCCTAAAGCGTTGTCAGACCCTCACCTGGACCCTAAACCGTCCCCATCCCCTAACCCTAACCCTAGCCCGAACCCTAACCCTAACCCTTCCCCGAAGCATGACCCTCACCCGTCCCCTAATCCTAACCCGTACGCTAACACTAACCCGCGCCCTCACACGCACGCTCCCCCTAAAGCGTTGTCGGACCCTCACCTGGACCCTAAACCGTCCCCGTCCCCTAACCCTAACCCTAGCCCGAACCCTAACCCTAACCCTTCCCCGAAGCCTGAAGCTCACCCGTCCCCTAATCCTAACCCGTACGGTAACACTACACACGCCCTCACACGCACGCTCCCCCTAAGCGTTGTCGGACCCTCAATTGGACCCTAAGCCGTCCCCGTCCCCTAACCCTAACCCTAGCCCGAATCCTAACCCTAAACCTTCCTCGAAACCTGACCCTCACCTGTCCCCTAATCCTAACCCGTAGGCTCACACTAACCCGTGCCCTCACACGCACGCTCCCCCTAAAGCGTTGTCGGACCCTCAATTGGACCCTAAGCCGTCCCCGTCCCCTAACCCTAACCCTAGCCCGAATCCTAACCCTAACCCTTCCTCGAAACCTGACCCTCACCCGTCCCCTAATCCTAACCCGCACGCTAACACTAACCCGGGCCCTCACACGCATGCTCCCCCTAAAGCGTTGTTGGACCCTCACCTGGACCCTAAACCTTCCCCGTCCCCTAACCCTAACCATAGCCCGAACCATAACCCTAACACTTCCCCGAAGCCTGACCCTCACCCGTCCCCTAATCCTAACACGTACGCTAACACTAACCCGCACCCTCACACGCACGCTCCCCCTAAAGCGTTGTCGGACCCTCAATTGGACCCTAAAGCGTCCCCGTCCCCTAACCCTAACCCTAGCCCGAACCCTAACCCTAACCCTTCCCCGAAGCCTGACGCTCACCCGTCCCCTAATCCTAATCCGTACAGTAACACTAACCCGCGCCCTCACACGCACGCTCCCCCTAAAGCGTTGTCGGACCCTCACCTGGACCCTAAACCGTCCCCGTCCCCTAACCCTAACCCTAGCCCGAACCCTAACCCTAACCCTTCCCCGAAGCCTGACACTCACCCGTCACCTAATCCTAACCCGTAGGCTCACACTAACCCGCGCCCTCACACGCACGATCCCCCTAAAGCGTTGTCGGACCCTCACCTGGACCCTAAACCGTCCCCGTACCCTAACCCTAACCCTATCCCGAACACTAACCCTAACCCTTCCCCGAAGCATGACCCTCACCCGTCCCCTAATCCTAAGCCGTACGCTAACACTAACCCGCGCCCTCACACGCACGCTCCCCCTAAAGCGTTGTCGGACCCTCACCTGGACCCTAAACCGTCCCCGTCCCCTAACCCTAACCCTAGCCCGAACCCTAAACCTAACCCTTCCCCGAAGCCTGAAACTCACCCGTCCCCTAATCCTAACCCGTACGGTAACACTACCCACGCCCTCACACGCACCCTCCCCCTAAAGCGTTGTCGGACCCTCTCCTGGACCCTAAACCGTCCCCGTCCCCTAACCCTAACCCTAGCCCGAACCCTAACCCTAACACTTCCCCGAAGCCTGACCCTCACCCGTCACCTAATCCTAACCCGTAGGCTCACACTAACCCGCGCCCTCACACGCACGATCGCCCTAAAGCGTTGTGGGACCCTCACCTGGACCCTAAACCGTCCCCATCCCCTAACCCTAACCCTAGCCCGAACCCTAACCCTAACCCTTCCCCGAAGCATGACCCTCACCCGTCCCCTAATCCTAACCCGTACGCTAACACTAACCCGCGCCCTCACACGCACGCTCCCCCTAAAGCGTTGTCGGACCCTCACCTGGACCCTAAACCGTCCCCGTCCCCTAACCCTAACCCTAGACCGAACCCTAACCCTAACCCTTCCCCGAAGCCTGACCCTCACCCGTCCCCTAATCCTAACCCGTAGGCTCACACTAACCCACGCCCTCACACGCACGCTCCCCCTAAAGCGTTGTCGGACCCTCACCTCGACCCTAAACCGTCCCCGTCCCCTAACCCTAGCCCTAGCCCGAACCCTAACCCTAACCCTTCCCCGAAGCCTGACCCTCACCTGTCCCCTAATCCTAACCCGTACGCTAACACTAACCCGCGCCCTCACACGCACGCTCCCCCTAAAGCGTTGTCGGACCCTCAGCTGGATCCTAAACCGTCCCCGTCCCCTAACCCTAACCCTAGCCCGAACCCTAACCCTAACCCTTCCCCGAAGCCTGACCCTCACCCGTCCCCTAATCCTAAACCGTAGGCTCACACTAACCCGCGCCCTTACACGCACGATCCCCCTAAAGCATTGTCGGACCCTCAGCAGGACCCTAAACCGTCCCCGTCCGCTAACCCTAACCCTAGCCCGAACCCTAACCCTAACCCTTCCCCGAAGCCTGACCCTCACCCGTCCCCTAATCCTAACCCGTAGGGTCACACTAACCCGCGCCCTCACACGCCCGCTCCCCCTAAAGCGTTGTCGGACCCTCACCTGGACCCTAAACCGTCCCCGTCCCCTAACCCTAACGCTAGCCCGAACCCTAACCCTAACCCTTCCCCGAAGCCTGACGCTCACCCGTCCCCTAATCCTAACACCGTACGGTAACACTAACCCGCGCCCTCACATGCACGCTCCCCCTAAAGCGTTGTCGGACCCTCACCTGGACCCTAAACCGTCCCCGTCCCCTAACCCTAACCCTAGCCCGAACCCTAACCCTAACCCTTCCCCGAAGCCTGACCCTCACCCGTCACCTAATCCTAACCCGTAGGCTCACACTAACCCGCGCCCTCACACGCACGATCCCCCTAAAGCGTTGTCGGACCCTCACCTGGACCATAAACCGTCCCCGTCCCCTAACCCTAACCCTAGCCCAAACCCTAACCCTAACCCTTCCCCGTAGCATGACCCTCACCCGTCCCCTAATCCTAATCCGTACGCTAACACTAACCCGCGCCCTCACACGCACGCTCCCCCTAAAGCGCTGTCGGACCCTCACCTGGACCCTAAACCGTCCCCGTCCCCTAACCCTAACCCTAGCCCGAACCCTAACCCTAACCCTTCCCCGAAGCCTGACGCTCACCCGTCCCCTAATCCTAACCCGTACCGTAACACTAACCCGCGCCCTCACACGCACGCTCCCCCTAAAGCGTTGTCGGACCCTCACCTGGACCCTAAACCGTCCCCGTCCCCTAACCCTAAACCTAGCCCGAACCCTGACCCTAACCCTTCCCCGAAGCCTGACCCTCACCCGTCTCCTAATCCTAACCCGTAGGCTCACACTAACCCGCGCCCTCACACGCACGATCCCCCTAAAGCGTTGTCGGACCCTCACCTGGACCCTAAACCGTCCCCGTCCCCTAACCCTAACCCTAGCCCGAACCCTAACCCTAACCCTTCCCCGAAGCCTGACCCTCACCCGTCCCCTAATCCTAACCCGTACGCTAACACTAACCCGCGCCCTCACACGCACGCTCCCCCTAAAGCGTTGACGGACCCTCACCTGGACCCTAAACCGTCCCCGTCCCCTAACCCTAACCCTAGCCCGAACCCTAACCCTAACCCTTCCCCGAAGCCTGACCCTCATCCGTCCCCTAATCCTAACCCGTAGGCTCACACTAACCCGCGCCCTCACACGCACGCTCCCCCTAAAGCGTTGTCGGACCCTCACCTCGACCCTAAACTGTCCCCGTCCCCTAACCCTAACCCTAGCCCGAACCCTAACCCTAACCCTTCCCCGAAGCCTGACCCTCACCCGTCCCCTAATCCTAACCCGTACGCTAACACTAACCCACACCCTCACATGCACGCTCCCCCTAAAGCGTTGTCGGACCCTCAGCTGGATCCTAAACCGTCCCCGTCCCCTAACCCTAACCCTAGCCCGAACCCTAACCCTAACCCTTCCCCGAAGCCTGACCCTCACCTGTCCCCTAATCCTAACCCGTAGGCTCACACTAACCCGTGCCCTCACACGCACGCTCCCCCTAAGCGTTGTCGGACCCTCAATTGGACCCTAAGCCGTCCCCGTCCCCTAACCCTAACCCTAGCCCGAATCCTAACCCTAAACCTTCCTCGAAACCTGACCCTCACCTGTCCCCTAATCCTAACCCGTAGGCTCACACTAACCCGTGCCCTCACACGCACGCTCCCCCTAAAGCGTTGTCGGACCCTCAATTGGACCCTAAGCCGTCCCCGTCCCCTAACCCTAACCCTAGCCCGAATCCTAACCCTAACCCTTCCTCGAAACCTGACCCTCACCCGTCCCCTAATCCTAACCCGCACGCTAACACTAACCCGGGCCCTCACACGCATGCTCCCCCTAAAGCGTTGTTGGACCCTCACCTGGACCCTAAACCTTCCCCGTCCCCTAACCCTAACCATAGCCCGAACCATAACCCTAACACTTCCCCGAAGCCTGACCCTCACCCGTCCCCTAATCCTAACCCGTAGGCTCACACTAACCCGCGCCCTCACACGCACGCTCCCCCTAAAGCGTTGTCGGACCCTCCCCTCGACCCTAAACCGTCCCCGTCCCCTAACCCTAACCCTAGCCCGAACCCTAACCCTAACCCTTCCCCGAAGCCTGACCCTAACCCGTCCCCTAATCCTAACCCGTAGGCTCACACTAACCCACGCCCTCACACAAACGCTCCCCCTAAAGCGTTGTCGGACCCTCACCTCGACCCTAAACCGTCCCCGTCCCCTAACCCTAACCCTAGCCCGAACAATAATCCTAACCCTTCCCCGAAGCCTGACCCTCACCCGTCACCTAATCCTAATCCGTAGGCTCACACTAACCCGCGCCCTCACACGCACGCTCCCCCTAAATCGTTGTCAGACCCTCACCTGGACCCTAAACCGTCCCCTTCCCCTAACCCTAACCCTAGCCCGAACCCTAACCCTAACCCTTCCCCGAAGCCTGACACTCACCCGTTACCTAATCCTAACCCGTAGGCTCACACTAACCCGCGCCCTCACACGCACGATCCCCCTAAAGCGTTGTCGGACCCTCACCTGGACCCTAAACCGTCCCCGTACCCTAACCCTAACCCTATCCCGAACACTAACCCTAACCCTTCCCCGAAGCATGACCCTCACCCGTCCCCTAATCCTAAGCCGTACGCTAACACTAACCCGCGCCCTCACACGCACGCTCCCCCTAAAGCGTTGTCGGACCCTCACCTGGACCCTAAACCGTCCCCGTCCCCTAACCCTAACCCTAGCCCGAACCCTAAACCTAACCCTTCCCCGAAGCCTGAAACTCACCCGTCCCCTAATCCTAACCCGTACGGTAACACTACCCACGCCCTCACACGCACCCTCCCCCTAAAGCGTTGTCGGACCCTCTCCTGGACCCTAAACCGTCCCCGTCCCCTAACCCTAACCCTAGCCCGAACCCTAACCCTAACACTTCCCCGAAGCCTGACCCTCACCCGTCTCCTAATCCTAACCCGTAGGCTCACACTAACCCGCGCCCTCACACGCACGATCCCCCTAAAGCGTTGTCGGACCCTCACCTGGACCCTAAACCGTCCCCGTCCCCTAACCCTAACCCTAGCCCGAACCCTAACCCTAACCCTTCCCCGAAGCCTGACCCTCACCCGTCCCCTAATCCTAACCCGTACGCTAACACTAACCCGCGCCCTCACACGCACGCTCCCCCTAAAGCGTTGACGGACCCTCACCTGGACCCTAAACCGTCCCCGTCCCCTAACCCTAACCCTAGCCCGAACACTAACCCTAACCCTTCCCCGAAGCCTGACCCTCATCCGTCCCCTAATCCTAACCCGTAGGCTCACACTAACCCGCGCCCTCACACGCACGCTCCCCCTAAAGCGTTGTCGGACCCTCACCTCGACCCTAAACTGTCCCCGTCCCCTAACCCTAACCCTAGCCCGAACCCTAACCCTAACCCTTCCCCGAAGCCTGACCCTCACCCGTCCCCTAATCCTAACCCGTACGCTAACACTAACCCACGCCCTCACATGCACGCTCCCCCTAAAGCGTTGTCGGACCCTCAGCTGGATCCTAAACCGTCCCCGTCCCCTAACCCTAACCCTAGCCCGAACCCTAACCCTAACCCTTCCCCGAAGCCTGACCCTCACCTGTCCCCTAATCCTAACCCGTAGGCTCACACTAACCCGTGCCCTCACACGCACGCTCCCCCTAAGCGTTGTCGGACCCTCAATTGGACCCTAAGCCGTCCCCGTCCCCTAACCCTAACCCTAGCCCGAATCCTAACCCTAAACCTTCCTCGAAACCTGACCCTCACCTGTCCCCTAATCCTAACCCGTAGACTCACACTAACCCGTGCCCTCACACGCACGCTCCCCCTAAAGCGTTGTCGGACCCTCAATTGGACCCTAAGCCGTCCCCGTCCCCTAACCCTAACCCTAGCCCGAATCCTAACCCTAACCCTTCCTCGAAACCTGACCCTCACCCGTCCCCTAATCCTAACCCGCACGCTAACACTAACCCGGGCCCTCACACGCATGCTCCCCCTAAAGCGTTGTTGGACCCTCACCTGGACCCTAAACCTTCCCCGTCCCCTAAACCTAACCATAGCCCGAACCATAACCCTAACACTTCCCCGAAGCCTGACCCTCACCCGTCCCCTAATCCTAACCCGTAGGCTCACACTAACCCGCGCCCTCACACGCACGCTCCCCCTAAAGCGTTGTCGGACCCTCCCCTCGACCCTAAACCGTCCCCGTCCCCTAACCCTAACCCTAGCCCGAACCCTAACCCTAAACCTTCCCCGAAGCCTGACCCTCACGCGTCCCCTAATCCTAAGCCGTACGCTAACAGTAACCCGCGCCCTCACACGCACGCTCCCCCTAAAGCGTTGTCGGACCCTCACCTGGACCCTAAACCGTCCCCGTCCCCTAACCCTAACCCTAGCCCGAACCCTAACCCTAACCCTTCCCCGAAGCCTGACCCTCACCCGTCCCCTAATCCTAACCCGTAGGCTCACACTAACCCACGCCCTCACACGCACGCTCCCCCTAAAGCGTTGTCGGACCCTCACCTCGACCCTAAACCGTCCCCGTCCCCTAACCCTAACCCTAGCCCGAACAATAATCCTAACCCTTCCCCGAAGCCTGACCCTCACCCGTCACCTAATCCTAATCCGTAGGCTCACACTAACCCGCGCCCTCACACGCACGCTCCCCCTAAAGCGTTGTCGGACCCTCACCTGGACCCTAAACCGTCCCCGTACCCTAACCCTAACCCTAGCCCGAACCCTAACCCTAACACTTCCCCGAAGCCTGACCCTCCCACGTCCCCTAATCCTAACCCGTACGCTAACACTAACCCGTGCCCTCACATGCACGCTCCCCCTAAAGCGTTGTCGGACCCTCACCTGAACCCTAAACCGTCCCCGTCCCCTAACCCTAACCCTAGCCCGAACCCTAACCCTTCCCCGAAGCCTGACCCTCACCCGTCACCTAATCCTAAGACGTACGCTAACACTAACCCGCGCCCTCACATGCACGCTCCCCCTAAAGCGTTGTCGGACCCTCACCTGGACCCTAAACCGTCCACGTCCCCTAACCCTAACCCTAGCCCGAACCCTAACCCTAACCCTTCCCCGAAGCCTGACCCTCACCCGTCCCCTAATCCTAACCCGTACGCTCACACTAACCCGCGCCCTCACACGCACGCTCCCCCTAAAGCGTTGTCGGACCCTCACCTCGACCCTAAAACTTCCCCGTCCCCTAACACTAACCCTAGCCCGAACCCTAACCCTAAAACTTCCCCGAAGCCTGACCCTCACACGTCACCTAATCGTAACCCGTAGGCTCACACTAACCCGCGCCCTCACACGCACGATCCCCCTAAAAATTTGTCGGACCCTCAGCTGGATCCTAAACCGTCCCCGTCCCCTAACCCTAACCCTAGCCCGAACCCTAACCTTAACCGTTCCCCGAAGCATGACCCTCACCCGTCCCCTAATCCTAAGCCGTACGCTAACACTAACCCGCGCCCTCACACGCACGCTCCCCCTAAAGCGTTGTCGGACCCTCACCTGGACCCTAAACCGTCCCCGTCCCCTAACCCTAACCCTAGCCCGAACCCTAACCCTAACCCTTCCCCGAACCCTGACCCTCACCCGTCCCCTAATCCTAACCCGTAGGCTAACACTAACCCGCGCCCTCACACGCACGCTCCCCCTAAAGCGTTGTCGGACCCTCACCTGGACCCTAAACCGTCCCCGTCCCCTAACCCTAACCCTAGCCCGAACCCTAACCCTAACCCTTCCCCGAAGCCTGACCCTCACCCGTCCCCTAATCCTAACCCGTACGCTAACACTAACCCGCGCCCTCACATGCACGCTCCCCCTAAAGCGTTGTCGGACCCTCACCTGGACCCTAAACCGTCCCCGTCCCCTAACCCTAACCCTAGCCCGAACCCTAACCCTAACCCTTCCCCGAAGCCTGACCCTCACCCGTCCCCTAATCCTAACCCGTACGCTCACACTAACTCGCGCCCTCACACGCACGCTCCCGCTAAAGCGTTGTCGGACCCTCACCTGGACCCTAAACCGTCCCCGTCCCCTAACCCTAACCCTAGCCCGAACCCTAACCCTAACCCTTCCCCGAAGCCTGACCCTCACCTGTCCCCTAATCCTAACCCGTAGGCTCACACTAACCCGCGCCCTCACACGCACGCTCCACCTAAAGCGTTGTCGGACCCTCAATTGGACCCTAAGCCGTCCCCGTCCCCTAACCCTAACCCTAGCCCGAATCCTAACCCTAACCCTTCCCCGAAACCTGACCCTCACCCGTCCCCTAATCCTAAACCGCACGCTAACACTAACCCAGGCCTTCACACGCATGCTCCCCCTAAAGCGTTGTCGGACCCTCACCTGGACCCTAAACCGTCCCCGTCCCCTAACCCTAACCCTAGCCCGAACCATAACCCTAACACTTCCCCGAAGCCTGACCCTCACCCGTCCCCTAATCCTAACCCGTAGGCTCACACTAACCCGCGCCCTCACACGCACGCTCCCCCTAAAGCGTTGTCGGACCCTCACCTGGACCCTAAACCGTCCCCGTCCCCTAACCCTAACCCTAGCCCGAACCCTAACCCTAACCCTTCCCCGAAGCCTGACCCTCACCCGTCCCCTAATCCTAACCCGTACGCTAACACTAACCCACGCCCTCACACGCACGCTCCCTCTAAAGCGTTGTCGGACCCTCACCTGGACCCTAAACCGTCCCCGTCCCCTAACCCTAACCCTAGCCTGAACCCTAACCCTAACCCTTCCCCGAAGCCTGACCCTCACCCGTCCCCTAATCCTAACCCGTGCGCTCACACTAACTCGCGCCCTCACACGCACGCTCCCCCTAAAGCGTTGTCAGACCCTCACCTGGACCCTAAACCGTCCCCGTCCCCTAACCCTAACCCTAGCCCGAACCCTAACCCTAACCCTTCCCCGAAGCCTGACCCTCACCTGTCCCCTAATCCTAACCCGTAGGCTCACACTAACCCGCGCCCTCACACGCACGCTCCCCCTAAAGCTTTGTCAGACCCTCTCCTGGACCCTAAACCGTCCCCGTCCCCTAACCCTAACCCTAGCCCGAACCCTAACCCTAACCCTTCCCCGAAGCCTGACCCGCACCCGTCACCTAATCGTAACCCGTAGGGTCAAACTAACCCGAGCCCTCACACGCACGATCCCCCTAAAGCGTTGTCGGACCCTCACCTGGACTCTAAACCGTCCCCGTCCCCTAACCCTAACCCTAGCCCAAACCCTAACCCTAACCCTTCCCCGAAGCATGACCCTCACACGTCCCCTAATCCTAAGCCGTACGCTAACACTAACCCGCGCCCTCACACGCACGCTCCCCCTAAAGCGTTGTCGGACC
The DNA here is from genome assembly GCF_949774975.1 of Lagenorhynchus albirostris. Lineage (NCBI taxonomy): Eukaryota > Metazoa > Chordata > Mammalia > Artiodactyla > Delphinidae > Lagenorhynchus > Lagenorhynchus albirostris. Next base: position 174,929 of record NC_083098.1, read on the forward strand.
CTCACCTGGACCCTAAACCGTCCCCGTCCCCTAACCCTAACCCTAGCCCGAACCCTAACCCTAACCCTTCCCCGAAGCCTGACCCTCACCCGTCCCCTAATCCTAACCCGTACGCTAACACTAACCCGCGCCCTCACACACACGCTCCCTCTAAAGCGTTGTCGGACCCTCACCTGGACCCTAAACCGTCCCCGTCCCCTAACCCTAACCCTAGCCCGAAACCTAACCCTAACCCTTCAATGAAGCCTGACCCTCACCCGTCCCCTAATCCTAACCCGTAGGCTCACACTAACCCGCGCCCTCACACGCACGCTCCCCCTAAAGCGTTGTCGGACCCTCACCTGTACCCTAAACCGTCCCCGTCCCCTAACCCTAACCCTAACCCTAACCCTTCCCCGAAACCTGACCCTCACCCGTCCCCTAATCCTAAACCGTACGCTAACACTAACCCATGCCCTCACACGCACGCTCCCCCTAAAACGTTGTCGGACCCTCACCTGGACCCTAAACCGTCCCCGTCCCCTAACCCTAACCCAAGCCCGAACCCTAACCCTAACCCTTCCCCGAAGCCTGACCCTCACCCGTCCCCTAATCCTAACCTCTACGCTAACACTAACCTGCGCCCTCACACGCACGCTCCCCCTAAAGCGTTGTCGGACCCTCACCTGGACCCTAAACCGTCCCCGTCCCCTAACCCTAACCCTAGCCCGAACCCTAACCCTAAACCTTACCTGAAGCCTGACCCTCACCCTTCCCCTAATCCTAACCCGTAGGCTCACACTAACCCGGGCCCTCACACGCACGCTCCCCCTAAAGCGTTGTCGGACCCTCACCTGGACCCTAAACCGTCCCCGTCCCCTAACCCTAACCCTAGCCCGAACCCTAACCCTAACCCTTCCCCGAAGCCTGACCCTCACCCGTCCCCTAATCGTAACCCGTAGGCTCACACTAACCCGCGCCCTTACACGCACGCTCCCCCTAAAGCGTTGTCGGACCCTCACCAGGACACTAAACCGTCCCCATCCCCTAACCCTAACCCTAGCCCGAACCCTAACCATAACACTTCCCCGAAGCCTGACCCTCACCCGTCCCCTAATCCTAACGCGTACGCTCACACTAACTCGCGCCCTCACACGCACGCTCCCCCTAAAGCGTTGTCGGACCCTCACCTGGACCCTAAACCGTCCCCGTCCCCTAAACCTAACCCTAGCCCGAACCCTAACCCTAACCCTTCCCCGATGCCTGACCCTCACCCGTCCCCAAATCCTAACCCGTAGGCTCACACTAACCCGCGCCCTCACACACACGCTCCCCCTAAAGCGTTGTCGGACCCTCACCTGGACCCTAAACCGTCCCCGTCCCCTAACCCTAACCCTAGCCCGAACCCTAACCCTAACCCTTCCCCGAAGCATGACCCTCACCCGTCCCCTAATCCTAAGCCGTACGCTAACACTAACCCGCACACTCACACGCACGCTCCCCCTAAAGCGTTGTCGGACCCTCACCTGGACCCTAAACCGTCCCCGTCCCCTAACCCTAACCCTAGCCCGAAACCTAACCCTAACCCTTCCCCGAAGCCTGACCCTCACCCGTCCCCTAATCCTAACCCGTACGCTAACACTAACCCGCGCCCTCACACGCACGCTCCCCCTAAAGCGTTGTCGGACCCTCACCTGGACCCTAAACCGTCCCCGTCCCCTAACCCTAACCCTAGCCCGAACCCTAACCCTAACCCTTCCCCGAAGCCTGACCCTCACCCGACCCCTAATCCTAAACCGTACGCTAACACTAACCCGCGCCCTCACAGGCACGCTCGCCCTAAAGCGTTGTCGGACCCTCACCTGGATCCTAAACCGTCCCCGTCCCCTAACCCTAACCCTAGCCCGAACCCTAACCCTAACACTTCCCCGAAGCATGACCCTACCCGTCCCCTAATCCTAACCCGTAGGCTCACACTAACCCGCGCCCTTAAACGCACGCTCCCCCTAAAGCGTTGTCGGACCCTCACCAGGACCCTAAACCGTCCCCGTCCCCTAACACTAACCCTAGCCCGAATCCTAACCATAACACTTCCCCGAAGCCTGACCCTCACCCGTCCCCAATCCTAACCCGTACGCTCACACAAACTCGCGCCCTCACACGCACGCTCCCCCTAAAGCGTTGTCAGACCCTCACCTGGACCCTAAACCGTCCCCGTCCCCTAACCCTAACACTAGCCCGAACCCTAACCCTAACCCTTCCCCGAAGCCTGACCCTCACCCGTCCCCTAATCCTAACCCACACGCTAACACTAACCAGGGCCCTCACACGCACGCTCCCCCTAAAGCGTTGTCGGACCCTCACCTGGACCCTAAACCGTCCCCGTCCCCTAACCCTAACCCTAGCCCGAACCCTAACCCTAACCCTTCCCCGAAGTCTGACCCTCACCCGTCCCCTAATCCTAACCCGTACGCTAACACTAACCCGCGCCCTCACACGCACGCTCCCCCTAAAGCGTTGTCGGACCCTCACCTGGACCCTAAACCGTCCCAGTCCCCTAACCCTAACCCTAACCCTAACCCTAACCCTTCCCCGAAGCCTGACCCTCACCCGTCCCCTAATCCTAAGCCGTACGCTAACACTAACCCACGCCCTCACACGCACGCTCCCCCTAAAGCGTTGTCGGACCCTCACCTGGACCCTAAACCGTCCCCGTCCCCTAACCCTAACCCTAGCCCGAACACTAACCCTAACCCTTCCCCGAAGCCTGACCCTCACCCGTCCCCTAATCCTAACCCGTAGGCTCACACTAACCCGCGCCCTCACACGCACGCTCCCCCTAAAGCGTTGTCGGACCCTCACCTGGACCCTAAACCGTCCCCGTCCCCTAACCCTAACCCTAGCCCGAACCCTAACCCTAACCCTTCCCCGAAGCCTGACCCTCACCCGTCCCCTAATCCTAACCCGTAGGCTCACACTAACCCGGGCCCTCACACGCACGCTCCCCCTAAAGCGTTGTCGGAACCTCACCTGGACCCTAAACCGTCCCCGTCCCCTAACCCTAACCCTAGCCCGAACCCTAAACCTAACACTTCCCCGAAGCCTGACCCTCACCCGTCCCCTAATCCTAACCCGTAGGCTCACACTAACCCGCGCCCTCACACGCACGCTCCCCCTAAAGCATTGTCGGAACCTCACCTGGACCCTAAACCGTCCCCGTAACCTAACCCTAACCCTAGCCCGAACCCTAACCCTAACCCTTCCCCGAAGCCTGACCCTCACCCGTCCCCTAATCCTAACCCGCACGCTAACGCTAACCCGGGCCCTCACACGCATGCTCCCCCTAAAGCGTTGTCGGACCCTCATCTGGACCCTAAACCGTCCCCGTCCCCTAACCCTAACCCTAGCCCGAACCCTAACTCTAACACTTCCCCGAAGCCTGACCCTCACCCGTCCCCTAATCCTAACACGTAGGCTCACACTAACCCGCGCCCTCACACGCACGCTCCCCCTAAAGTGTTGTCGGACCCTCACCTGGACCCTAAACCGTCCCCGTACCCTAAGCCTAACCCTAGCCTGAACCCTAACCCTAACCCTTCAACGAAGCCTGACCTTCACCCGTCCCCTAATCCTAACCCGTAGGCTCACACTAACCCGCGCCCTCACACGCACGCTCCCCCTAAAGCGTTGTCGGACCCTCACCTGGACCCTAAACCGTCCCCGTCCCCTAACCCTAACCCTAGCCCGAACCCTAACCCTAACCCTTCCCCGAAGCCTGACCCTCACCCGTCCCCTAATCCTAACCCGTACGCTAACACTAACCCGCGCCCTCACACGCACGCTCCCCCTAAAGCGTTGTCGGACCCTCACCTGGACCCTAAACCGTCCCCGTCCCCTAACCCTAACCCTAGCCCGAACACTAACCCTAACCCTTCCCCGAAACCTGACGCTCACCCGTCCCCTAATCCTAACCCGTATGGTAACACTAACCCGCGCCCTCACACGCACGCTCCCCCTAAAGCGTTGTCGGACCCTCACCTGGACCCTAAACCGTCCCCGTCCCCTAACCCTAACCCTAGCCCGAACCCTAACCCTAACCATTCCCCGAAGCCTGACCCTCACCCGTCACCTAATCCTAACCCGTAGGCTCACACTAACCCGCGCCCTCACACGCACGATCCCGCTAAAGCGTTGTCGGACCCTCACCTGGACCCTAAACCGTCCCCGTCCCCTAACCCTAACCCTAGCCCGAACCCTAACCCTAACCCTTCCCCGAAGCCTGACCCTCACCCGTCCCCTAATCCTAACCCACACGCTAACACTAACCAGGGCCCTCACACGCACGCTCCCCCTAAAGCGTTGTCGGACCCTCACCTGGATCCTAAACCGTCCCCGTCCCCTAACCCTAACCCTAGCCCGAACCCTAACCCTAACCCTTCCCCGAAGCCTGACCCTCACCCGTCCCCTAATCCTAACCCGTACGCTAACACTAACCCGCGCCCTCACACGCACGCTCCCCCTAAAGCGTTGTCGGACCCTCACCTGGACCCTAAACCGTCCCAGTCCCCTAACCCTAACCCTAACCCTAACCCTAACCCTTCCCCGAAGCCTGACCCTCACCCGTCCCCTAATCCTAAGCCGTACGCTAACACTAACCCTCGCCCTCACACGCACGCTCCCCCTAAAGCGTTGTCGGACCCTCACCTGGACCCTAAACCGTCCCCATTCCCTAACCCTAACCCTAGCCCGAACCCTAACCCTAACCCTTCTCCGAAACCTGACGGTCACCCGTCCCCTAATCCTAACCCGTACGGTAACACTAACCCGCGCCCTCACACGCACGCTCCCCCTAAAGCGTTGTCGGACCCTCACCTGAACCCTAAACCGTCCCCGTCCCCTAACCCTAACCCTAGCCCGAACCCTAACCCTAACCCTTCCCCGAAGCCTGACCCTCACCCGTCACCTAATCCTAACCCGTAGGCTCACACTAACCCGCGCCCTCACACGCACGCTCCCCCTAAAGCGTTGTCGGACCCTCACCTCGACCCTAAACCGTCCCCGTCCCCTAACCCTAACCCTAGCCCGAACACTAACCCTAACCCTTCCCCGAAGCCTGACCCTCACCCGTCCCCTAATCCTAACCCGTAGGCTCACACTAACCCGCGCCCTCACACGCACGCTCCCCCTAAAGCGTTGTCGGACCCTCACCTGGACCCTAAACCGTCCCCGTCCCCTAACCCTAACCCTAGCCCGAACCCTAACCCTAACCCTTCCCCGAAGCCTGACCCTCACCCGTCCCCTAATCCTAACCCGTAGGCTCACACTAACCCGGGCCCTCACACGCACGCTCCCCCTAAAGCGTTGTCGGACCCTCACCTGGACCCTAAACCGTCCCCGTCCCCTAACCCTAACCCTAGCCCGAACCCTAAACCTAACACTTCCCCGAAGCCTGACCCTCACCCGTCCCCTAATCCTAATCCGTAGGCTCACACTAACCCGCGCCCTCACACGCACGCTCCCCCTAAAGCATTGTCGGAACCTCACCTGGACCCTAAACCGTCCCCGTAACCTAACCCTAACCCTAGCCCGAACCCTAACCCTAACCCTTCCCCGAAGCCTGACCCTCACCCGTCCCCTAATCCTAACCCGCACGCTAACGCTAACCCGGGCCCTCACACGCATGCTCCCCCTAAAGCGTTGTCGGACCCTCATCTGGACCCTAAACCGTCCCCGTCCCCTAACCCTAACCCTAACCCGAACCCTAACTCTAACACTTCCCCGAAGCCTGACCCTCACCCGTCCCCTAATCCTAACACGTAGGCTCACACTAACCCGCGCCCTCACACGCACGCTCCCCCTAAAGTGTTGTCGGACCCTCACCTGGACCCTAAACCGTCCCCGTACCCTAAGCCTAACCCTAGCCCGAACCCTAACCCTAACCCTTCAACGAAGCCTGACCTTCACCCGTCCCCTAATCCTAACCCGTAGGCTCACACTAACCCGCGCCCTCACACGCACGCTCCCCCTAAAGCGTTGTCGGACCCTCACCTGGACCCTAAACCGTCCCCGTCCCCTAACCCTAACCCTAGCCCGAACCCTAACCCTAACCCTTCCCCGAAGCCTGACCCTCACCCGTCCCCTAATCCTAACCCGTACGCTAACACTAACCCGCGCCCTCACACGCACGCTCCCCCTAAAGCGTTGTCGGACCCTCACCTGGACCCTAAACCGTCCCCGTCCCCTAACCCTAACCCTAGCCCGAACACTAACCCTAACCCTTCCCCGAAAACTGACGCTCACCCGTCCCCTAATCCTAACCCGTATGGTAACACTAACCCGCGCCCTCACACGCACGCTCCCCCTAAAGCGTTGTCGGACCCTCACCTGGACCCTAAACCGTCCCCGTCCCCTAACCCTAACCCTAGCCCGAACCCTAACCCTAACCATTCCCCGAAGCCTGACCCTCACCCGTCACCTAATCCTAACCCGTAGGCTCACACTAACCCGCGCCCTCACACGCACGATCCCGCTAAAGCGTTGTCGGACCCTCACCTGGACCCTAAACCGTCCCCGTCCCCTAACCCTAACCCTAGCCCGAACCCTAACCCTAACCCTTCCCCGAAGCATGACCCTCACCCGTCCCCTAATCCTAAGCCGTACGCTAACACTAACCCGCACCCTCACACGCACGCTCCCCCTAAAGCGTTGTCGGACCCTCACCTGGACCCTAAACCGTCCCCGTCCCCTAACCCTAACCCTAGCCCGAACCCTAACCCTAACCCTTCCCCGAAGCCTGACCCTCACCCGTCCCGTAATCCTAACCCGTAGGCTCACACTAACCCGCGCCCTCACACGCACGCTCCCCCTAAAGCGTTGTCGGACCCTCACCTCGACCCTAAACCGTCCCCGTCCCCTAAAACTAACCCTAGCCCGAACCCTAACCCTAACCCTTCCCCGAAGCCTGACCCTCACCCGTCCCCTAATCCTAACCCGTACGCTAACACTAACCCGCGCCCTCACATGCACGCTCCCCCTAAAGCGTTGTCGGACTCTCAGCTGGATCCTAAACCGTCCCCGTCCCCTAACCCTAACCCTAGCCCGAACCCCAACCCTAACCTTTCCCCGAAGCCTGACCCTCACCCGTCCCATAATCCTAACCCGTAGGCTCACACTAACCCGCGCCCTCACACGCACGCTCCCCCTAAAGCGTTGTTGGACCCTCACCTGGACCCTAAACCGTCCCCGTCCCCTAACCCTAACCCTAGCCCGAACCCTAACCCTAACACTTCCCCGAAGCCTGACCCTCACCCGTCCCCTAATCCTAACACGTAGGCTCACACTAACCCGCGCCCTCACACGCACGCTCCCCCTAAAGCATTGTCGGAACCTCACCTGGACCCTAAACCGTCCCCGTACACTAACCCTAACCCTAGCCCGAACCCTAACCCTAACCCTTCCCCGAAGCCTGACCCTTACCCGTCCCCTAATCCTAACCCGCACGCTAACACTAACCCGGGCCCTCACACGCATGCTCCCCCTAAAGCATTGTCGGACCCTCATCTGGACCCTAAACCGTCCCCGTCCCCTAACCCTAACCCTAGCCCGAACCCTAACCCTAACCCTTCCCCGAAGCCTGACCCTCACCCGTCCCCTAATCCTAACCCGTACGCTCACACTAACTCGCGCCCTCACACGCACGCTCCCCCTAAAGCGTTGTCGGACCCTCACCTGGACCCTAAACCGTCCCCGTCCCCTAACCCTAACCCTAGCCCGAACCCTAACCCTAACCCTTCCCCGAAGCCTGACCCTCACCCGTCCCCTAATCCTAACCCGTAGGCTCACACTAACCCGCGCCCTCACACGCACGCTCCCCCTAAAGCATTGTCGGACCCTCACCTGGACCCTAAACCTTCCCCGTCCCCTAACCCTAACCCTAGCCCGAACCCTAACCCTAACCCTTCCCCGAAGCCTGACCCTCACCCGTCCCCTAATCCTAACCCGTACGCTAACACTAACCCGCGCCCTCACACGCACGCTCCCCCTAAAGCATTGTCGGACCCTCACCTGGACCCTAAACCGTCCCCGTCCCCTAACCCTAACCCTAGCCCGAACCCTAACCCTAACCCTTCCCCGAAGCCTGACCCTCACCCGTCCCCTAATCCTAACCCGTACGCTAACACTAATCCACGCCCTCACACGCACGCTCCCCCTAAAGCGTTGTCGGACCCTCACCTGGACCCTAAACCGTCCCCGTCCCCTAACCCTAGCCCGAACCCTAACCCTAACCCTTCCCCGAAGCCTGACCCTCACCCGTCCCCTAATCCTAACCCGTACGCTCACACTAACTCGCGCCCTCACACGTACGCTCCCCCTAAAGCGTTGTCGGACCCTCACCTGGACCCTAAACCGACCCCGTCCCCTAACCCTAACCCTAGCCCGAACCCTAACCCTAACCCTTCCCCGAAGCCTGACCCTCACCTGTCCCCTAATCCTAACCCGTATGCTCCCACTAACCCGCGCCCTCACACGCATGCTCCACCTAAAGCGTTGTCGGACCCTCAATTGGACCCTAAGCCGTCCCCGTCCCCTAACCCTAACCCTAGCCCGAAACCTAACCCTAACCCTTCCCCGAAACCTGACCCTCACCCGTCCCCTAATCCTAACCCGCACGCTAACACTAACCCGGGCCCTCACACGCATGCTCCCCCTAAAGCGTTGTCGGACCCTCACCTGGACCCTAAACCGTCCCCGTCCCCTAACCCTAACCCTATCCCGAACCATAACCCTAACACTTCCTCGAAGCCTGACCCTCACCCGTCCCCTAATCCTAACCCGTAGGCTCACACTAACCCGCGCCCTCACACGCACGCTCCCCCTAAAGCGTTGTCGGACCCTCACCTGGACCCTAAACCGTCCCCGTCCCCTAACCCTAACCCTAGCCCGAACCCTAACCCTAACCCTTCCCCGAAGCCTGACCCTCATGCGTCCCTTAATCCTAAGCCGTACGCTAACACTAACCCGCGCCCTCACACACACGCTCCCCCTAAAGCGTTGTCGGACCCTCACCTGGACCCTAAACCGTCCCCGTCCCCTAACCCTAACCCTAGCCCGAACCCTAACCCTAACCCTTCCCCGAAACCTGACCCTCACCCGTCCCCTAATCCTAACCCGTACGCTAACACTAACCCGCGCTCTCACACGCACGCTCCCCCTAAAGCGTTGTCGGACCCTCACCTGGACCCTAAACCGTCCCCGTCCCCTAACCCTAACCCTAGCCCGAACCCTAACCCTAACCCTTCAACGAAGCCTGACCCTCACCCGTCCCCTAATCCTAACCCGTAGGCTAACACTAACCCGTGCCCTCACACGCACGCTCCCCCTAAAGCGTTGTCGGACCCTCACCTGGACCCTAAACCGTTCCCGTCCCCTAACCCTAACCCTAGCCCGAACCCTAACCCTAACCCTTCCCCGAAGCCTGACCCTCACCCGTCCCCTAATCCTAACCCGTACGCTAACACTAACCCGCGCCCTCACATGCACGCTCCCCCTAAAGCGTTGTCGGACCCTCAGCTGGATCCTAAACCGTCCCCGTCCCCTAAACCTAACCCTAGCCCGAACCCTAACCATAACACTTCCCCGAAGCCTGACCCTCACCCGTCCCCTAATCCTAAACCGTAGGCTCACACTAACCCGCACCCTTACACGCACGCTCCCCCTAAGCGTTGTCAGACCCTCACCTGGACCCTAAACCGTCCCCGTCCCCTAACCCTAAACCTAGCCCGAACCCTAACCATAACACTTCCCCGAAGCCTGACCCTCACCCGTCCCCTAATCCTAACCCGTACGCTCAAACAAACTCGCGCCCTCACACGCACGCTCCCCCTAAAGCGTTGTCAGACCCTCACCTGGACCCTAAACCGTCCCCGTCCCCTAACCCTAACCCTAGCCCGAACCCTAACCCTAACCCTTCCCCGAAGCCTGACCCTCACCCGTCCCCTAATCCTAACCCGTAGGCTCACACTAACCCGCGCCCTCACACGCACGCTCCCCCTAAAGCGTTGTCGGACCCTCACCTGGACCCTAAACCTTCCCCGTCCCCTAACCCTAACCCTAGCCCGAACCCTAACCCTTCCCCGAAGCCTGACCCTCACCCGTCCCCTAATCCTAACCCGTACGCTAACACTAACCCACGCCCTCACACGCACGCTCCCACTAAAGCGTTGTCGGACCGCACCTGGACCCTAAACCGTCCCCGTCCCCTAACCCTAACCCTAGCCCGAACCCTAACCCTAACCCTTCCCCGAAGCCTGACCCTCACCCGTCCCCTAATCCTAACCCGTACGCTCACACTAACTCGCGCCCTCACACGCACGCTCCCCCTAAAGCTTTGTCGGACCCTCACCTGGACCCTAAACCGTCCCCGTCCCCTAACCCTAACCCTAGCCCGAACCCTAAACCTAACCCTTCCCCGAAGCCTGACCCTCACCTGTCCCCTAATCCTAACCCGTATGCTCCCACTAACCCGCGCCCTCACACGCATGCTCCACCTAAAGCGTTGTCGGACCCTCAATTGGACCCTAAGCCGTCCCCATCCCCTAACCCTAACCCTAGCCCGAACCCTAACCCTAACCCTTCCCCGAAACCTGACCCTCACCCGTCCCCTAATCCTAACCCGCACGCTAACACTAACCCGGGCCCTCACACGCATGCTCCCCCTAAAGCGTTGTCGGACCCTCACCTGGACCCTAAACCGTCCCCGTCCCCTAACCCTAACCCTATCCCGAACCATAACCCTAACACTTCCCCGAAGCCTGACCCTCACCCGTCCCCTAATCCTAACCCGTAGGCTCACACTAACCCGCGCCCTCACACGCACGCTCCCCCTAAAGCGTTGTCGGACCCTCACCTGGACCCTAAACCGTCCCCGTCCCCTAACCCTAAACCTAGCCCGAACCCTAACCCTAACCCTTCCCCGAAGCCTGACCCTCATGCGTCCCCTAATCCTAAGCCGTACGCTAACACTAACCCGCGCCCTCACACACACGCTCCCCCTAAAGCGTTGTCGGACCCTCACCTGGACCCTAAACCGTCCCCGTCCCCTAACCCTAACCCTAGCCCGAACCCTAACCCTAACCCTTCCCCGAAACCTGACCCTCACCCGTCCCCTAATCCTAACCCGTACGCTAACACTAACCCGCGCCCTCACACGCACGCTCCCCCTAAAGCGTTGTCGGACCCTCACCTGGACCCTAAACCGTCCCCGTCCCCTAACCCTAACCCTAGCCCGAACCCTAACCCTAACCCTTCAACGAAGCCTGACCCTCACCCGTCCCCTAATCCTAACCCGTAGGCTAACACTAACCCGTGCCCTCACACGCACGCTCCCCCTAAAGCGTTGTCGGACCCTCACCTGGACCCTAAACCGTCCCCGTCCCCTAACCCTAACCCTAGCCCGAACCCTAACCCTAACCCTTCCCCGAAGCCTGACCCTCACCCGTCCCCTAATCATAACCCGTACGCTAACAGTAACCCGCGCCCTCACATGCACGCTCCCCCTAAAGCGTTGTCGGACCCTCAGCTGGATCCTAAACCGTCCCCGTCCCCTAAACCTAACCCTAGCCCGAACCCTAACCATAACACTTCCCCGAAGCCTGACCCTCACCCGTCCCCTAATCCTAAACCGTAGGCTCACACTAACCCGCACCCTTACACGCACGCTCCCCCTAAAGCGTGTTCAGACCCTCACCTGGACCCTGAACCGTCCCCGCCCCCTAACCCTAAACCTAGCCCGAACCCTAACCATAACACTTCCCCGAAGCCTGACCCTCACCCGTCCCCTAATCCTAACCCGTACGCTCACACAAACTCGCGCCCTCACACGCACGCTCCCCCTAAAGCATTGTCAGACCCTCACCTGGACCCTAAACCGTCCCCGTCCCCTAACCCTAACCCTAGCCCGATCCCTAACCCTAACCCTTCCCCGAAGCCTGACCCTCACCCGTCCCCTAATCCTAACCCGTAGGCTCACACTAACCCGCGCCCTCACACGCACGCTCCCCCTAAAGCGTTGTCGGACCCTCACCTGGACCCTAAACCTTCCCCGTCCCCTAACCCTAACCCTAGCCCGAACCCTAACACTTCCCCGAAGCCTGACCCTCACCCGTCCCCTAATCCTAACCCGTACGCTAACACTAACCCACGCCCTCACACGCACGCTCCCACTAAAGCGTTGTCGGACCCTCACCTGGACCCTAAACCGTCCCCGTCCCCTACCCTAACCCTAGCCCGAACCCTAACCCTAACCCTTCCCCGAAGCCTGACCCTCACCCGTCCCCTAATCCTAACCCGTACGCTCACACTAACTCGCGCCCTCACACGCACGCTCCCCCTAAAGCGTTGTCGGACCCTCACCTGGACCCTAAACCGTCCCCGTCCCCTAACCCTAACCCTAGCCCGAACCCTAACCCTAACCCTTCCCCGAAGCCTGACCCTCACCTGTCCCCTAATCCTAACCTGTAGGCTCACACTAACCCGCGTCCTCACACGCATGCTCCACCTAAAGCGTTGTCGGACCCTCAATTGGACCCTAAGCCGTCCCCGTCCCCTAACCCTAACCCTAGCCCGAACCCTAACCCTAACCCTTCCCCGAAACCTGACCCTCACCCGTCCCCTAATCCTAACCCGCACGCTAACACTAAGCCGGGCCCTCACACGCATGCTCCCCCTAAAGCGTTGTCGGACCCTCACCTGGACCCTAAACCGTCCCCGTCCCCTAACCCTAACCCTATCCCGAACCATAACCCTAACACTTCCCCGAAGCCTGACCCTCACCCGTCCCCTAATCCTAACTCGTAGGCTCACACTAACCCGCGCCCTCACACGCACGCTCCCCCTAAAGCGTTGTCGGACACTCACCTGGACCCTAAAACGTCCCCGTCCCCTAACCCTAACCCTAGCCCGAACCCTAACCCTAACCCTTCCCCGAAGCCTGACCCTCACGCGTCCCCTAATCCTAAGCCGTACGCTAACACTAACCCGCGCCCTCACACGCACGCTCCCCCTAAAGCGTTGTCGGACCCTCACCTGGACCCTAAACCGTCCCCTAACCCTAACCCTAACCCTAGCCCGAACCCTAACCCTAACACTTCCCCGAAGCCTGACCCTCACCCGTCCCCTAATCCTAACCCGTAGGCTCACACTAACCCGCGCCCTCACACGCACTCTCCCCCTAAAGCGTTGTCGGACCCTCACCTCGACCCTAAACCGTCCCCGTCCCCTAACCCTAACCCTAGCCCGAACCCTAATCCTAACCCTTTCCCGAAGCCTGACCCTCACCCGTCCCCTAATCCTAATCCGTACGCTAACACTAACCCGCGCCCTCACATGCACGCTCCCCCTAAAGCGTTGTCGGACCCTCACCTGGACCCTAAACCGTCCCCGTCCCCTAACCCTATCCCTAGCCCGAACCCTAACCCTAACCCTTCCCCGAAGCCTGACCCTCACCCGTCCCCTAATCCTAACCCGTAGGCTCACACTAACCCGCGCCCTCACACGCACGCTCCCCCTAAAGCGTTGTCGGACCCTCACCTGGACCCTAAACCGTCCCCATCCCCTAACCCTAACCCTAGCCCGAACCCTAACCCTAACCCTTCCCCGAAGCCTGACCCTCACCCGTCCCCTAATCCTAACCCGTAGGCTCACACTAACCCGCGCCCTCACACGCACGCTCCCCCTAAAGCGTTGTCAGAACCTCACCTGGACCCTAAACCGTCCCCGTCCCCTAACCCTAACCCTAGCCCGAACCCTAACCCTAACCCTTCCCCGAAGCCTGACCCTCACCCGTCCCCTAATCCTAACCCGTACGCTAACACTAACCCACGCCCTCACACGCGCGCTCCCCCTAAAGCGTTGTCGGACCCTCACCTGGACCCTAAACCGTCCCCGTCCCCTAAGCCTAACCCTAGCCCGAACCCTAACCCTAAACCTTCCCCGAAGCCTGACCCTCACCCGTCCCCTAATCCTAACCCGTACGCTCACACTAACTCGCGCCCTCACACGCACGCTCCCCCTAAAGCGTTGTCAGACCCTCACCTGGACCCTAAACCGTCCCCGTCCCCTAACCCTAAACCTAGCCCGAACCCTAACCATAACACTTCCCCGAAGCCTGACCCTCACCCGTCCCCTAATCCTAACCCGCACACTAACACTAACCCGGGCCCTCACACGCATGCTCCCCCTAAAGCGTTGTCGGACCCTCACCTGGACCCTAAACCGTCCCCGTCCCCTAAACCTAACCTTAGCCCGAACCCTAACCCTAACACTTCCCCGAAGCCTGACCCTCACCCGTCCCCTAATCCTAACCCGTACGCTAACACTAACCCGCGCCCTCACACGCACGATCCCCCTAAAGCGTTGTCGGACCCTCACCTCGACCCTAAACCGTCCCCGTCCCCTAACCCTAACCCTAGCCCGAACCCTAACCCTAACCCTTCCCCGAAGCATGACCCTCAACCGTCCCCTAATCCTAACCCGTAGGCTCACACTAACCCGCGCCCTCACACGCACGCTCCCTCTAAAGCGTTGTCGGACCCTCACCTCGACCCTAAACCGTCCCCGTCCCCTACCCTAACCCTAGCCCGAACCCTAACCCTAACCCTTCCCCGAAGCCTGACCCTCACCCGTCCCCTAATCCTAACCCGTAGGCTCACACTAACCAGCGCCCTTACACGCACGCTACCCCTAAAGCGTTGTCGGACCCTCACCTGGTCCCTAAACCGTCCCCGTCCCCTAACCCTAAACCTAGCCCGAACCCTAACCCTAACCCTTCCACGAAGCCTGACCCTCACCCGTCCCCTAATCCTAACCCGTACGCTCACACTAACTCGCGCCCTCACACGCACGCTCCCCCTAAAGCGTTGTCAGACCCTCACCTGGACCCTAAACCGTCCCCGTCCCCTAACCCTAACCCTAGCCCGAACCCTAACCCTAACCCTTCCCCGAAGCCTGACCCTCACCCGTCCCCTAATCCTAACCCGCAGGCTCACACTAACCCGCGCCCTCACACGCACGCTCCCCCTAAAGCGTTGTCGGACCCTCACCTGGACCCTAAGCCGTCCCCGTCCCCTAACCCTAACCCTAGCCCGAACCCTAACCCTAACCCTTCCCCGAAGCCTGACGCTCACCCGTCCCCTAAACCTAATCCGTACAGTAACACTAACCCGCGCCCTCACACGCACGCTCCCCCTAAAGCGTTGTCGGACCCTCACCTGGTCCCTAAACCGTCCCCGTCCCCTAACCCTAACCCTAGCCCGAACCCTAACCCTAACCCTTCCACGAAGCCTGACCCTCACCCGTCCCCTAATCCTAACCCGCAGGCTCACACTAACCCGCGCCCTCACACGCACGCTCCCCCTAAAGCGTTGTCAGACCCTCACCTGGACCCTAAACCGTCCCCGTCCCCTAACCCTAACCCTAGCCCGAACCCTAACCCTAACCCTTCCCCGAAGCCTCACCCTCACCCGTCCCCTAATCCTAATCCGTACAGTAACACTAACCCGCGCCCTCACACGCACGCTCCCCCTAAAGCGTTGTCGGACCCTCACCTGGACCCTAAACCGTCCCCGTCCCCTAACCCTAACCCTAGCCCGAACCATAACCCTAACCCTTCCCCGAAGCATGACCCTCACCCGTCCCCTAATCCTAAGCCGTACGCTAACACTAACCCGCGCCCTCACACACACGCTCCCCCTAAAGCGTTGTCGGACCCTCACCTGGACCCTAAACCGTCCCCGTCCCGTAACCCTAACCCTAGCCCGAACCCTAACCCTAACCCTTCCCCGAAGCCTGACACTCACCCGTCCCCTATTCCTAACCCGTACGCTAACACTAACCCGCGCCCTCACACGCACGCTCCCCCTAAAGCGTTGTCGGACCCTCACCTGGACCCTAAACCGTCCCCGTCCCCTAACCCTAACCCTAGCCCGAACCCTAACCCTAACCCTTCCCCGAAGCCTGACACTCACCCGTCCCCTATTCCTAACCCGTACGCTAACACTAACCCGCGCCCTCACACGCACACTCCCCCTAAAGTGTTGTCGGACACTCACCTGGACCCTAAACCGTCCCCGTCCCCTAACCCTAAACCTAGCCCGAACCCTAACCCTAACACTTCCCCGAAGCCTGACCCTCACCCGTCCCCTAATCCTAACCCGTAGGCTCACACTAACCAGCGCCCTCACACGCACGCTCCCCCTAAAGCGTTGTCGGACCCTCACCTCGACCCTAAACCGTCCCCGTCCCCTAACCCTAACCCTAGCCCGAACCCTAACCCTAACCCTTCCCCGAAGCCTGACCCTCACCCGTCCCCTAATCCTAACCCGTACGCTAACACTAATCCGCGCCCTCACATGCACGCTCCCCCTAAAGCGTTGTTGGACCCTCAGCTGGATCCTAAACCGTCCCCGTCCCCTAACCCTAACACTTCCCCGAAGCCTGACCCTCACCCATCCCGTAATCCTAACCCGTAGGCTCACACTGACCCGCGCCCTTACACGCACGCTTCCCCTAAAGCGTTGTCGGACCCTCACCAGGACCGTAAACCGTCCCCGTCCCCTAACCCTAACCCTAGCCCGAACCCTAACCCTAAACCTTCCCCGAAGCCTGACCCTCACCCGTCCCCTAATCCTAACACGTACGCTCACAGTAACTCGCGCCCTCACACGCACGCTCCCCCTAAAGCGTTGTCAGACCCTCACCGGGACCGTAAACCGTCCCCGTCCCCTAAAACTAACCCTAGCCCGAACCCTAATCCTAACCCTTCCCCGAAGCCTGACCCTCACCCGTCCCCTAATCGTAACCCGCACGCTAACACTAACCCGGGCCCTCACACGCATGCTCCCCCTAAAGCGTTGTCGGACCCTCACCTGGACCCTAAACCGTCCCCGTCCCCTAAACCTAACCTTAGCCCGAACCCTAACCCTAACACTTCCCCGAAGCCTGACCCTCACCCGTCCCCTAATCCTAACCCGTAGGCTCACACTAACCCACGCCCTCACACGCACGCTCCCCCTAAAGCGTTGTCGGACCCTCACCTCGACCCTAAACCGTCCCCGTCCCCTAACCCTAACCCTAGCCCGAACCCTAACCCTAACCCTTCAACTAAGCCTGACCCTCACCCGTCCCCTAATCCTAACCCGTACACTAACACTAACCCACGCCCTCACATGCACGCTCCCCCTAAAGCGTTGTCGGACCCTCACCTGGACGCTAAACCGTCCCCATCCCCTAACCCTAACCCTAGCCCGAACCCTAACCCTAACCCTTCCACGAAGCCTGATGCTCACCCGTCCCCTAATCCTAACCCGTACGGTAACACTAACCCGCGCCCTCACACGCACGCTCCCCCTAAAGCGTTGTCGGACCCTCACCTGGACCCTAAACCGTCCCCGTACCCTAACCCTAACCCTAGCCCGAAACCTAACCCTAACCCTTCCCCGAAGCATGACCCTCACCCGTCCCCTAATCCTAACCCGTACGCTAACACTAACCCGCGCCCTCACACGCACGCTCCCCCTAAAGCATTGTCGGACCCTCACCTGGACCCTAAACCGTCCCCGTCCCCTAACCCTAACCCTAGCCCGAACCCTAACCCTAACCCTTCCCCGAAGCCTGACGCTCACCCGTCCCCTAATCCTAATCCGTACAGTAACACTAACCCGCGCCCTCACACGCACGCTCCCCCTAAAGCGTTGTCGGACCCTCACCTGGACCCTAAACCGTCCCCGTCCCCTAACCCTAACCCTAGCCCGAACCCTAACCCTAACCCTTCCCCGAAGCATGACCCTCACCCGTCCCCTAATCCTAAGCCGTACGCTAACACTAACCCGCGCCCTCACACACACGCTCCCCCTAAAGCGTTGTCGGACCCTCACCTGGACCCTAAACCGTCCCCGTCCCCTAACCCTAACCCTAGCCCGAACCCTAACCCTAACCCTTCCCCGAAGCCTGACACTCACCCGTCCCCTATTCCTAACCCGTACGCTAACACTAACCCGCGCCCTCACACGCACGCTCCCCCTAAAGTGTTGTCGGACACTCACCTGTACCCTAAACCGTCCCCGTCCCCTAACCCTAAACCTAGCCCGAACCCTAACCCTAAAACTTCCCCGAAGCCTGACCCTCACCCGTCCCCTAATCCTAACCCGTAGGCTCACACTAACCAGCGCCCTTACACGCACGCTACCCCTAAAGCGTTGTCGGACCCTCACCTGGTCCCTAAACCGTCCCCGTCCCCTAACCCTAAACCTAGCCCGAACCCTAACCCTAACCCTTCCACGAAGCCTGACCCTCACCCGTCCCTTAATCCTAACCCGTACGCTCACACTAACCAGCGCCCTTACACGCACGCTACCCCTAAAGCGTTGTCGGACCCTCACCTGGTCCCTAAACCGTCCCCGTCCCCTAACCCTAAACCTAGCCCGAACCCTAACCCTAACCCTTCCACGAAGCCTGACCCTCACCCGTCCCCTAATCCTAACCCGTACGCTCACACTAACTCGCGCCCTCACACGCACGCTCCCCCTAAAGCGTTGTCAGACCCTCACCTGGACCCTAAACCGTCCCCGTCCCCTAACCCTAACCCTAGCCCGAACCCTAACCCTAACCCTTCCCCGAAGCCTGACCCTCACCCGTCCCCTAATCCTAACCCGCAGGCTCACACTAACCCGCGCCCTCACACGCACGCTCCCCCTAAAGCATTGTCGGACCCTCACCTGGACCCTAAGCCGTCCCCGTCCCCTAACCCTAACCCTAGCCCGAACCCTAACCCTAACCCTTCCCCGAAGCCTGACGCTCACCCGTCCCCTAATCCTAATCCGTACAGTAACACTAACCCGCGCCCTCACACGCACGCTCCCCCTAAAGCGTTGTCGGACCCTCACCTGGTCCCTAAACCGTCCCCGTCCCCTAACCCTAACCCTAGCCCGAACCCTAACCCTAACCCTTCCACGAAGCCTGACCCTCACCCGTCCCCTAATCCTAACCCGCAGGCTCACACTAACCCGCGCCCTCACACGCACGCTCCCCCTAAAGCGTTGTCAGACCCTCACCTGGACCCTAAACCGTCCCCGTCCCCTAACCCTAACCCTAGCCCGAACCCTAACCCTAACCCTTCCCCGAAGCCTGACCCTCACCCGTCCCCTAATCCTAATCCGTACAGTAACACTAACCCGCGCCCTCACACGCACGCTCCCCCTAAAGCGTTGTCGGACCCTCACCTGGACCCTAAACCGTCCCCGTCCCCTAACCCTAACCCTAGCCCGAACCATAACCCTAACCCTTCCCCGAAGCATGACCCTCACCCGTCCCCTAATCCTAAGCCGTACGCTAACACTAACCCGCGCCCTCACACACACGCTCCCCCTAAAGCGTTGTCGGACCCTCACCTGGACCCTAAACCGTCCCCGTCCCGTAACCCTAACCCTAGCCCGAACCCTAACCCTAACCCTTCCCCGAAGCCTGACACTCACCCGTCCCCTATTCCTAACCCGTACGCTAACACTAACCCGCGCCCTCACACGCACGCTCCCCCTAAAGCGTTGTCGGACCCTCACCTGGACCCTAAACCGTCCCCGTCCCCTAACCCTAACCCTAGCCCGAACCCTAACCCTAACCCTTCCCCGAAGCCTGACACTCACCCGTCCCCTATTCCTAACCCGTACGCTAACACTAACCCGCGCCCTCACACGCACACTCCCCCTAAAGTGTTGTCGGACACTCACCTGGACCCTAAACCGTCCCCGTCCCCTAACCCTAAACCTAGCCCGAACCCTAACCCTAACACTTCCCCGAAGCCTGACCCTCACCCGTCCCCTAATCCTAACCCGTAGGCTCACACTAACCAGCGCCCTCACACGCACGCTCCCCCTAAAGCGTTGTCGGACCCTCACCTCGACCCTAAACCGTCCCCGTCCCCTAACCCTAACCCTAGCCCGAACCCTAACCCTAACCCTTCCCCGAAGCCTGACCCTCACCCGTCCCCTAATCCTAACCCGTACGCTAACACTAATCCGCGCCCTCACATGCACGCTCCCCCTAAAGCGTTGTTGGACCCTCAGCTGGATCCTAAACCGTCCCCGTCCCCTAACCCTAACACTTCCCCGAAGCCTGACCCTCACCCGTCCCGTAATCCTAACCCGTAGGCTCACACTGACCCGCGCCCTTACACGCACGCTTCCCCTAAAGCGTTGTCGGACCCTCACCAGGACCGTAAACCGTCCCCGTCCCCTAACCCTAACCCTAGCCCGAACCCTAACCCTAAACCTTCCCCGAAGCCTGACCCTCACCCGTCCCCTAATCCTAACACGTACGCTCACAGTAACTCGCGCCCTCACACGCACGCTCCCCCTAAAGCGTTGTCAGAACCTCACCGGGACCGTAAACCGTCCCCGTCCCCTAAAACTAACCCTAGCCCGAACCCTAATCCTAACCCTTCCCCGAAGCCTGACCCTCACCCGTCCCCTAATCGTAACCCGCACGCTAACACTAACCCGGGCCCTCACACGCATGCTCCCCCTAAAGCGTTGTCGGACCCTCACCTGGACCCTAAACCGTCCCCGTCCCCTAAACCTAACCTTAGCCCGAACCCTAACCCTAACACTTCCCCGAAGCCTGACCCTCACCCGTCCCCTAATCCTAACCCGTAGGCTCACACTAACCCACGCCCTCACACGCACGCTCCCCCTAAAGCGTTGTCGGACCCTCACCTCGACCCTAAACCGTCCCCGTCCCCTAACCCTAACCCTAGCCCGAACCCTAACCCTAACCCTTCAACTAAGCCTGACCCTCACCCGTCCCCTAATCCTAACCCGTACACTAACACTAACCCACGCCCTCACATGCACGCTCCCCCTAAAGCGTTGTCGGACCCTCACCTGGACGCTAAACCGTCCCCATCCCCTAACCCTAACCCTAGCCCGAACCCTAACCCTAACCCTTCCCCGAAGCCTGATGCTCACCCGTCCCCTAATCCTAACCCGTACGGTAACACTAACCCGCGCCCTCACACGCACGCTCCCCCTAAAGCGTTGTCGGACCCTCACCTGGACCCTAAACCGTCCCCGTACCCTAACCCTAACCCTAGCCCGAAACCTAACCCTAACCCTTCCCCGAAGCATGACCCTCACCCGTCCCCTAATCCTAACCCGTACGCTAACACTAACCCGCGCCCTCACACGCACGCTCCCCCTAAAGCGTTGTCGGACCCTCACCTGGACCCTAAACCGTCCCCGTCCCCTAACCCTAACCCTAGCCCGAACCCTAACCCTAACCCTTCCCCGAAGCCTGACGCTCACCCGTCCCCTAATCCTAATCCGTACAGTAACACTAACCCGCGCCCTCACACGCACGCTCCCCCTAAAGCGTTGTCGGACCCTCACCTGGACCCTAAACCGTCCCCGTCCCCTAACCCTAACCCTAGCCCGAACCCTAACCCTAACCCTTCCCCGAAGCATGACCCTCACCCGTCCCCTAATCCTAAGCCGTACGCTAACACTAACCCGCGCCCTCACACACACGCTCCCCCTAAAGCGTTGTCGGACCCTCACCTGGACCCTAAACCGTCCCCGTCCCCTAACCCTAACCCTAGCCCGAACCCTAACCCTAACCCTTCCCCGAAGCCTGACACTCACCCGTCCCCTATTCCTAACCCGTACGCTAACACTAACCCGCGCCCTCACACGCACGCTCCCCCTAAAGTGTTGTCGGACACTCACCTGTACCCTAAACCGTCCCCGTCCCCTAACCCTAAACCTAGCCCGAACCCTAACCCTAAAACTTCCCCGAAGCCTGACCCTCACCCGTCCCCTAATCCTAACCCGTAGGCTCACACTAACCAGCGCCCTTACACGCACGCTACCCCTAAAGCGTTGTCGGACCCTCACCTGGTCCCTAAACCGTCCCCGTCCCCTAACCCTAAACCTAGCCCGAACCCTAACCCTAACCCTTCCACGAAGCCTGACCCTCACCCGTCCCTTAATCCTAACCCGTACGCTCACACTAACCAGCGCCCTTACACGCACGCTACCCCTAAAGCGTTGTCGGACCCTCACCTGGTCCCTAAACCGTCCCCGTCCCCTAACCCTAAACCTAGCCCGAACCCTAACCCTAACCCTTCCACGAAGCCTGACCCTCACCCGTCCCCTAATCCTAACCCGTACGCTCACACTAACTCGCGCCCTCACACGCACGCTCCCCCTAAAGCGTTGTCAGACCCTCACCTGGACCCTAAACCGTCCCCGTCCCCTAACCCTAACCCTAGCCCGAACCCTAACCCTAACCCTTCCCCGAAGCCTGACCCTCACCCGTCCCCTAATCCTAACCCGCAGGCTCACACTAACCCGCGCCCTCACACGCACGCTCCCCCTAAAGCATTGTCGGACCCTCACCTGGACCCTAAGCCGTCCCCGTCCCCTAACCCTAACCCTAGCCCGAACCCTAACCCTAACCCTTCCCCGAAGCCTGACGCTCACCCGTCCCCTAATCCTAATCCGTACAGTAACACTAACCCGCGCCCTCACACGCACGCTCCCCCTAAAGCGTTGTCGGACCCTCACCTGGTCCCTAAACCGTCCCCGTCCCCTAACCCTAACCCTAGCCCGAACCCTAACCCTAACCCTTCCACGAAGCCTGACCCTCACCCGTCCCCTAATCCTAACCCGCAGGCTCACACTAACCCGCGCCCTCACACGCACGCTCCCCCTAAAGCGTTGTCAGACCCTCACCTGGACCCTAAACCGTCCCCGTCCCCTAACCCTAACCCTAGCCCGAACCCTAACCCTAACCCTTCCCCGAAGCCTGACCCTCACCCGTCCCCTAATCCTAATCCGTACAGTAACACTAACCCGCGCCCTCACACGCACGCTCCCCCTAAAGCGTTGTCGGACCCTCACCTGGACCCTAAACCGTCCCCGTCCCCTAACCCTAACCCTAGCCCGAACCATAACCCTAACCCTTCCCCGAAGCATGACCCTCACCCGTCCCCTAATCCTAAGCCGTACGCTAACACTAACCCGCGCCCTCACACACACGCTCCCCCTAAAGCGTTGTCGGACCCTCACCTGGACCCTAAACCGTCCCCGTCCCCTAACCCTAACCCTAGCCCGAACCCTAACCCTAACCCTTCCCCGAAGCCTGACACTCACCCGTCCCCTATTCCTAACCCGTACGCTAACACTAACCCGCGCCCTCACACGCACACTCCCCCTAAAGTGTTGTCGGACACTCACCTGGACCCTAAACCGTCCCCGTCCCCTAACCCTAAACCTAGCCCGAACCCTAACCCTAACACTTCCCCGAAGCCTGACCCTCACCCGTCCCCTAATCCTAACCCGTAGGCTCACACTAACCAGCGCCCTCACACGCACGCTCCCCCTAAAGCGTTGTCGGACCCTCACCTCGACCCTAAACCGTCCCCGTCCCCTAACCCTAACCCTAGCCCGAACCCTAACCCTAACCCTTCCCCGAAGCCTGACCCTCACCCGTCCCCTAATCCTAACCCGTACGCTAACACTAATCCGCGCCCTCACATGCACGCTCCCCCTAAAGCGTTGTTGGACCCTCAGCTGGATCCTAAACCGTCCCCGTCCCCTAACCCTAACACTTCCCCGAAGCCTGACCCTCACCCGTCCGTAATCCTAACCCGTAGGCTCACACTGACCCGCGCCCTTACACGCACGCTTCCCCTAAAGCGTTGTCGGACCCTCACCAGGACCGTAAACCGTCCCCGTCCCCTAACCCTAACCCTAGCCCGAACCCTAACCATAACACTTCCCCGAAGCCTGACCCTCACCCGTCCCCTAATCCTAACACGTACGCTCACAGTAACTCGCGCCCTCACACGCACGCTCCCCCTAAAGCGTTGTCAGACCCTCACCTGGACCGTAAACCGTCCCCGTCCCCTAAAAACT
The DNA here is from genome assembly GCF_949774975.1 of Lagenorhynchus albirostris. NCBI lineage: Eukaryota > Metazoa > Chordata > Mammalia > Artiodactyla > Delphinidae > Lagenorhynchus > Lagenorhynchus albirostris. Next base: position 198,871 of record NC_083098.1, read on the forward strand.
AACCCTAGCCCGAACCCTAATCCTAACCCTTCCCCGAAGCCTGACCCTCACCCGTCCCCTAATCGTAACCCGCACGCTAACACTAACCCGGGCCCTCACACGCATGCTCCCCCTAAAGCGTTGTCGGACCCTCACATGGACCCTAAACCGTCCCCGTCCCCTAAACCTAACCTTAGCCCGAACCCTAACCCTAACACTTCCCCGAAGCCTGACCCTCACCCGTCCCCTAATCCTAACCCGTAGGCTCACACTAACCCACGCCCTCACACGCACGCTCCCCCTAAAGCGTTGTCGGACCCTCACCTGGACCCTAAACCGTCCCCGTCCCCTAACCCTAACCCTAGCCCGAACCCTAACCCTAACCCTTCAACTAAGCCTGACCCTCACCCGTCCCCTAATCCTAACCCGTACACTAACACTAACCCACGCCCTCACATGCACGCTCCCCCTAAAGCGTTGTCGGACCCTCACCTGGACGCTAAACCGTCCCCATCCCCTAACCCTAACCCTAGCCCGAACCCTAACCCTAACCCTTCCCCGAAGCCTGATGCTCACACGTCCCCTAATCCTAACCCGTACGGTAACACTAACCCGCGCCCTCACACGCACGCTCCCCCTAAAGCGTTGTCGGACCCTCACCTGGACCCTAAACCGTCCCCGTACCCTAACCCTAACCCTAGCCCGAAACCTAACCCTAACCCTTCCCCGAAGCATGACCCTCACCCGTCCCCTAATCCTAACACGTACGCTAACACTAACCCGCGCCCTCACACGCACGCTCCCCCTAAAGCATTGTCGGACCCTCACCTGGACCCTAAACCGTCCCCGTCCCCTAACCCTAACCCTAGCCCGAACCCTAACCCTAACCCTTCCCCGAAGCCTGACGCTCACCCGTCCCCTAATCCTAATCCGTACAGTAACACTAACCCGCGCCCTCACACGCACGCTCCCCCTAAAGCGTTGTCGGACCCTCACCTGGACCCTAAACCGTCCCCGTCCCCTAACCCTAACCCTAGCCCGAACCCTAACCCTAACCCTTCCCCGAAGCATGACCCTCACCCGTCCCCTAATCCTAAGCCGTACGCTAACACTAACCAGCGCCCTCACACACACGCTCCCCCTAAAGCGTTGTCGGACCCTCACCTGGACCCTAAACCGTCCCCGTCCCCTAACCCTAACCCTAGCCCAAACCCTAACCCTAACCCTTCCCCGAAGCCTGACACTCACCCGTCCCCTATTCCTAACCCGTACGCTAACACTAACCCGCGCCCTCACACGCACGCTCCCCCTAAAGTGTTGTCGGACACTCACCTGGACCCTAAACCGTCCCCGTCCCCTAACCCTAAACCTAGCCCGAACCCTAACCCTAACACTTCCCCGAAGCCTGACCCTCACCCGTCCCCTAATCCTAACCCGTAGGCTCACACTAACCAGCGCCCTCACACGCACGCTCCCCCTAAAGCGTTGTCGGACCCTCACCTCGACCCTAAACCGTCCCCGTCCCCTAACCCTAACCCTAGCCCGAACCCTAACCCTAACCCTTCCCCGAAGCCTGACCCTCACCCGTCCCCTAATCCTAACCTGTACGCTAACACTAATCCGCTCCCTCACATGCACGTTCCCCCTAAAGCGTTGTTGGACCCTCAGCTGGATCCTAAACCGTCCCCGTCCCCTAACCCTAACACTTCCCCGAAGCCTGACCCTCACCCGTCCCGTAATCCTAACCCGTAGGCTCACACTGACCCGCGCCCTTACACGCACGCTCCCCCTAAAGCGTTGTCGGACCCTCACCAGGACCGTAAACCGTCCCCGTCCCCTAACCCTAACCCTAGCCCTAACCCTAACCATAACACTTCCCCGAAGCCTGACCCTCACCCGTCCCCTAATCCTAACACGTACGCTCACAGTAACTCGCGCCCTCACACGCACGCTCCCCCTAAAGCGTTGTCAGACCCTCACCTGGACCGTAAACCGTCCCCGTCCCCTAAAACTAACCCTAGCCCGAACCCTAATCCTAACCCTTCCCCGAAGCCTGACCCTCACCCGTCCCCTAATCGTAACCCGCACGCTAACACTAACCCGGGCCCTCACACGCATGCTCCCCCTAAAGCGTTGTCGGACCCTCACCTGGACCCTAAACCGTCCCCGTCCCCTAAACCTAACCTTAGCCCGAACCCTAACCCTAACCCTTCCCCGAAGCCTGACCCTCACCCGTCCCCTAATCCTAACACGTAGGCTCACACTAACCCGCGCCCTCACACGCACGCTCCCCCTAAAGCGTTGTCGGACCCTCACCTGGACCCTAAACCGTCCCCGTACCCTAACCCTAACCCTAGCCCGAACCCTAACCCTAACCCTTCCCCGAAGCATGACCCTCACCCGTCCCCTAATCCTAACCCGTACGCTAACACTAACCCGCGCCCTCACACGCACGCTCCCCCTAAAGCGTTGTCGGACCCTCACCTGGACCCTAAACCGTCCCCGTCCCCTAACCCTAAACCTAGCCCGAACCCTAACCCTAACCCTTCCCCGAAGCCTGACCCTCACCCGTCCCCTAATCCTAACACGTACGCTAACACTAACCCGCGCCCTCACACGCACGCTCCCCCTAAAGCGTTGTCGGACCCTCACCTGGACCCTAAACCGTCCCCGTCCCCTAACCCTAACCCTAGCCCGAACCCTAACCCTAACCCTTCCCCGAAGCCTGACCCTCACCCGTCCCCTAATCCTAACCCGTAGGCTCACACTAACCCGCGCCCTCACACGCACGCTCCCCCTAAAGCGTTGTCGGACCCTCACCTCGACCCTAAACCGTCCCCATCCCCTAACCCTAACCCTAGCCCGAACCCTAACCCTAACCCTTCCCCGAAGCCTAACACTCACCCGTCCCCTAATCCTAACCCGTACGCTAACACTAACCCGCGCCCTCACATGCACGCTCCCCCTAAAGCGTTGTCGGACCCTCACCAGGACCCTAAACCGTCCCCGTCCCCTAACCCTAACCCTAGCCCGAACCCTAACCCTAACCCTTCCCCGAAGCCTGACCCTCACCCGTCCCCTAATCCTAACCCGTAGGCTCACACTAACCCGCGCCCTTACATGCACGCTACCCCTAAAGCGTTGTCGGACCCTCGTCTGGACCCTAAACCGTCCCCGTACCCTAACCCTAACCCTAGCCCGAACCCTAACCCTAACACTTCCCCGAAGCATGACCCTCACCCGTCCCCTAATCCTAACCCGTACGCTAACACTAACCCGCGCCCTCACACGCACGCTCCCCCTAAAGCGTTGTCGGACCCTCACCTGGACCCTAAACCGTCCCCGTCCCCTAACCCTAACCCTAGCCCGAACCCTAATCCTAACCCTTCCCCGAAGCCTGACCCTCACCCGTCCCGTAATCCTAACCCGTAGGCTCACACTGACCCGCGCCCTTACACGCACGCTCCCCCTAAAGCGTTGTCGGACCCTCACCAGGACCGTAAACCGTCCCCGTCCCCTAACCCTAACCCTAGCCCGAACCCTAACCATAACACTTCCCCGAAGCCTGACCCTCACCCGTCCCCTAATCCTAACACGTACGCTCACAGTAACTCGCGCCCTCACACGCACGCTCCCCCTAAAGCGTTGTCAGACCCTCACCTGGACCCTAAACCGTCCCCGTCCCCTAAAACTAACCCTAGCCCGAACCCTAATCCTAACCCTTCCCCGAAGCCTGACCCTCACCCGTCCCCTAATCGTAACCCGCACGCTAACACTAACCCGGGCCCTCACACGCATGCTCCCCCTAAAGCGTTGTCGGACCCTCACCTGGACCCTAAACCGTCCCCGTCCCCTAAACCTAACCTTAGCCCGAACCCTAACCCTAACACTTCCCCGAAGCCTGACCCTCACCCGTCCCCTAATCCTAACCCGTAGGCTCACACTAACCCGCGCCCTCACACGCATGCTCCCCCTAAAGCGTTGTCGGACCCTCACCTGGACCCTAAACCGTCCCCGTCCCCTAACCCTAACCCTAGCCCGAACCCTAACCCTAACCCTTCAACTAAGCCTGACCCTCACCCGTCCCCTAATCCTAACCCGTACACTAACACTAACCCACGCCCTCACATGCACGCTCCCCCTAAAGCGTTGTCGGACCCTCACCTGGACGCTAAACCGTCCCCGTCCCCTAACCCTAACCCTAGCCCGAACCCTAACCCTAACCCTTCCCCGAAGCCTGACGTTCACCCGTCCCCTAATCCTAACCCGTACGGTAACACTAACCCGCGCCCTCACACGCACGCTCCCCCTAAAGCGTTGTCGGACCCTCACCTGGACCCTAAACCGTCCCCGTACCCTAACCCTAACCCTAGCCCGAACCCTAACCCTAACCCTTCCCCGAAGCCTGACCCTCACCCGTCACCTAATCCTAACCCGTAGGCTAACACTAACCCACGCCCTCACACGCACGATCCCCCTAAAGCGTTGTCGGACCCTCACCTGAACCCTAAACCGTCCCCGTCCCCTAACCCTAACCCTAGCCCGAACCCTAACCCTAACCCTTCCCCGAAGCATGACCCTCACCCGTCCCCTAATCCTAAGACGTACGCTAAATCTAACCCGCGCCCTCACACGCACGCTCCCCCTAAAGCATTGTCGGACCCTCACCTCGACCCTAAACCGTCCCCGTCCCCTAAACCTAACCCTAGCCCGAACCCTAACCCTAACCCTTCCCCGAAGCCTGACCCTCACCCGTCCCCTAATCCTAACCCGTACGGTAACACTAACCAGCGCCCTCACACGCACGCTCCCCCTAAAGCGTTGTCGGACCCTCACCTGGACCCTAATCCTTCCCCGTCCCCTAACCCTAACCCTAGCCCGAACCCTAACCCTAACCCTTCCCCGAAGCCTGACCCTCACCCGTCACCTAATCCTAACCCGTAGGCTCACACTAACCCGCGCCCTCACACGCACGCTCCCCCTAAAGCGTTGTCGGACCCTCACCTGGACCCTAAACCGTCCCCGTCCCCTAACCCTAACCCTAGCCCGAACCCTAACCCTAACCCTTCCCCGAAGCCTGACCCTCACCCGTCCCCTAATCCTAACCCGTACGCTAACACTAACCCGTGCCCTCACACGCACGCTCCCCCTAAAGCGTTGTCGGACCCTCACCTGGACCCTAAACCGTCCCCGTCCCCTAACCCTAACCCTAGCCCGAACCCTAACCCTAACCCTTCCCCGAAGCCTGACACTCACCCGTCCCCTAATCCTAACCCGTAGGCTCACACTAACCCGCGCCCTCACACGCACGCTCCCCCTAAAGCGTTGTCGGACCCTCACCTCGACCCTAAACCGTCCCCGTCCCCTAACCCTAACCCTAGCCCGAACCCTAACCCTAACCCTTCCCCGAAGCCTAACCCTCACCCGTCCCCTAATCCTAACCCGTACGCTAACACTAACCCGCGCCCTCACATGCACGCTCCCCCTAAAGCGTTGTCGGACTCTCAGCTGGATCCTAAACCGTCCCCGTCCCCTAACCCTAACCCTAGCCCGAACCCTAACCCTAACCCTTCCCCGAAGCCTGACCCTCACCCGTCCCCTAATCCTAACCCGTAGGCTCACACTAACCCGCGCCCTTACACGCACGCTACCCCTAAAGCGTTGTCGGACCCTCACCTGGACCCTAAACCGTCCCCGTCCCCTAACCCTAACCCTAGCCCGAACCCTAACCCTAACACTTCCCCGAAGCATGACCCTCACCCGTCCCCTAATCCTAAACCGTACGCTAACACTAACCCGCGCCCTCACACGCACGCTCCCCCTAAAGCGTTGTCGGACCCTCACCTCGACCCTAAACCGTCCCCGTCCCCTAACCCTAACCCTAGCCCGAACCCTAACCCTAACACTTCCCCGAAGCCTGACCATCACCCGTCCCCTAATCCTAACCCGTACGGTAACACTAACCCGCGCCCTCACACGCACGCTCCCCCTAAAGCGTTGTCGGACCCTCACCTGGACCCTAAACCGTCGCCGTCCCCTAACCCTAAACCTAGCCCGAACCCTAACCCTAACCCTTCCCCGAAGCCTGACCCTCACCCGTCTCCTAATCCTAACCCGTAGGCTCACACTAACCCGCGCCCTCACACGCACGATCCCCCTAAAGCGTTGTCGGACCCTCACCTGGACCCTAAACCGTCCCCGTCCCCTAACCCTAACCCTAGCCCGAACCCTAACCCTAACCCTTCCCCGAAGCCTGACCCTCACCCGTCCCCTAATCCTAAACCGTAGGCTCACACTGACCCGCGCCCTCACACGCACGCTCCCCCTAAAGCGTTGTCGGACCCTCACCAGGACCCTAAACCGTCCCCATCCCCTAACCCTAACCCTAGCCCGAACCTTAACCATAACACTTCCCCGAAACCTGACCCTCACCCGTCCCCTAATCCTAACACGTACGCTCACAGTAACTCGCGCCCTCACACGCACGCTCCCCCTAAAGCGTTGTCAGACCCTCACCTGGACCCTAAACCGTCCCCGTCCCCTAACACTAACCCTAGCCCGAACCCTAATCCTAACCATTCCCCGAAGCCTGACCCTCACCCGTCCCCTAATCCTAACCCGCACGCTAACACTAACCCAGGCCCTCACACGCATGCTCCCCCTAAAGCGTTGTCGGACCCTCACCTGGACCCTAAACCGTCCCCGTCCCCTAAACCTAACCTTAGCCTGAACCCTAACCCTAACACTTCCCCGAAGCCTGACCCTCACCCGTCCCCTAATCCTAACCCGTACGCTAACACTAACCCGCGCCCTCACACGCACGCTCCCCCTAAAGCGTTGTCGGACCCTCACCTCGACCCTAAACCGTCCCCGTCCCCTAACCCTAACCCTAGCCCGAACCCTAACCCTAACCCTTCCCCGAAGCATGACCCTCAACCGTCCCCTAATCCTAACCCGTAGGCTCACACTAACCCGCGCCCTCACACGCACGCTCCCCCTAAAGCGTTGTCGGACCCTCACCTCGACCCTAAACCGTCCCCGTCCCCTACCCTAACCCTAGCCCGAACCCTAACCCTAACCCTTCCCCGAAGCCTGACCCTCACCCGTCCCCTAATCCTAACCCGTACGCTAACACTAACCCGCGCCATCACATGCACGCTCCCCCTAAAGCGTTGTCGGACCCTCAGCTGGTTCCTAAACCGTCCCCTAACCCTAACCCTAACCCTAGCCCGAACCCTAACCCTAACCCTTCCCCGAAGCCTGACCCTCACCCGTCCCATAATCCTAACCCGTAGGCTCACACTAACCAGCGCCCTTACACGCACGCTACCCCTAAAGCGTTGTCGGACCCTCACCTGGACCCTAAACCGTCCCCGTCCCCTAACCCTAACCATAGCCCGAACCCTAACCCTAACCCTTCCCCGAAGCATGACCCTCACCCGTCCCCTAATCCTAACCCGTACGCTAACACTAAACCGCGCCCTCACACACACGCTCCCCCTAAAGCGTTGTCGGACCCTCACCTGGACCCTAAACCGTCCCCGTCCCCTAACCCTAACCCTAGCCCGAACCCTAACCCTAACCCTTCCCCGAAGCCTGACACTCACCCGTCCCCTATTCCTAACCCGTACACTAACACTAACCCGCGCCCTCACACGCACGCTCCCCCTAAAGTGTTCTCGGACCCTCACCTGGACCCTAAACCGTCCCCGTCCCCTAACCCTAACCCTAGCCCGAACCCTAACCCTAACACTTCCCCGAAGCCTGACCCTCACCCGTCCCCTAATCCTAACCCGTAGGCTCACACTAACCAGCGCCCTCACACGCAAGCTCCCCCTAAAGCGTTGTCGGACCCTCACCTCGACCCTAAACCGTCCCCGTCCCCTAACCCTAACCCTAGCCCGAACCCTAACCCTAACCCTTCCCCGAAGCCTGACCCTCACCCGTCCCCTAATCCTAACCCGTACGCTAACACTAATCCGCGAACTCACATGCACGCTCCCCCTAAAGCGTTGTTGGACCCTCAGCTGGATCCTAAACCGTCCCCGTCCCCTAACCCTAACACTTCCCCGAAGCCTGACCCTCACCCGTCCCGTAATCCTAACCCGTAGGCTCACACTGACCCGCGCCCTTACACGCACGCTCCCCCTAAAGCGTTGTCGGACCCTCACCAGGACCGTAAACCGTCCCCGTCCCCTAACCCTAACCCTAGCCCGAACCCTAACCATAACACTTCCCCGAAACCTGACCCTCACCCGTCCCCTAATCCTAACACGTACGCTCACAGTAACTCGCGCCCTCACACGCACGCTCCCCCTAAAGCGTTGTCAGACCCTCACCTGGACCCTAAACCGTCCCCGTCCCCTAAAACTAACCCTAGCCCGAACCCTAATCCTAACTCTTCCCCGAAGCCTGACCCTCACCCGTCCCCTAATCGTAACCCGCACGCTAACACTAACCCGGGACCTCACACGCATGCTCCCCCTAAAGCGTTGTCGGACCCTCACCTGGACCCTAAACCGTCCCCGTCCCCTAAACCTAACCTTAGCCCGAACCCTAACCCTAACCCTTCCCCGAAGCCTGACCCTCACCCGTCCCCTAATCCTAACACGTAGGCTCACACTAACCCGCGCCCTCACACGCACGCTCCCCCTAAAGCGTTGTCGGACCCTCACCTGGACCCTAAACCGTCCCCGTACCCTAACCCTAACCCTAGCCCGAAACCTAACCCTAACCCTTCCCCGAAGCATGACCCTCACCCGTCCCCTAATCCTAACCCGTACGCTAACACTAACCCGCGCCCTCACACGCACGCTCCCCCTAAAGCGTTGTCGGACCCTCACCTGGACCCTAAACCGTCCCCGTCCCCTAACCCTAAACCTAGCCCGAACCCTAACCCTAACCCTTCCCCGAAGCCTGACCCTCACCCGTCCCCTAATCCTAACACGTACGCTAACACTAACCCGCGCCCTCACACGCACGCTCCCCCTAAAGCGTTGTCGGACCCTCACCTGGACCCTAAACCGTCCCCGTCCCCTAACCCTAACCCTAGCCCGAACCCTAACCCTAACCCTTCCCCGAAGCCTGACCCTCACCCGTCCCCTAATCCTAACCCGTAGGCTCACACTAACCCGCGCCCTCACACGCACGCTCCCCCTAAAGCGTTGTCGGACCCTCACCTCGACCCTAAACCGTCCCCATCCCCTAACCCTAACCCTAGCCCGAACCCTAACCCTAACCCTTCCCCGAAGCCTAACACTCACCCGTCCCCTAATCCTAACCCGTACGCTAACACTAACCCGCGCCCTCACATGCACGCTCCCCCTAAAGCGTTGTCGGACCCTCACCAGGACCCTAAACCGTCCCCGTCCCCTAACCCTAACCCTAGCCCGAACCCTAACCCTAACCCTTCCCCGAAGCCTGACCCTCACCCGTCCCCTAATCCTAACCCGTAGGCTCACACTAACCCGCGCCCTTACATGCACGCTACCCCTAAAGCGTTGTCGGACCCTCGTCTGGACCCTAAACCGTCCCCGTACCCTAACCCTAACCCTAGCCCGAACCCTAACCCTAACACTTCCCCGAAGCATGACCCTCACCCGTCCCCTAATCCTAACCCGTACGCTAACACTAACCCGCGCCCTCACACGCACGCTCCCCCTAAAGCGTTGTCGGACCCTCACCTGGACCCTAAACCGTCCCCGTCCCCTAACCCTAACCCTAGCCCGAACCCTAATCCTAACCCTTCCCCGAAGCCTGACCCTCACCCGTCCCGTAATCCTAACCCGTAGGCTCACACTGACCCGCGCCCTTACACGCACGCTCCCCCTAAAGCGTTGTCGGACCCTCACCAGGACCGTAAACCGTCCCCGTCCCCTAACCCTAACCCTAGCCCGAACCCTAACCATAACACTTCCCCGAAGCCTGACCCTCACCCGTCCCCTAATCCTAACACGTACGCTCACAGTAACTCGCGCCCTCACACGCACGCTCCCCCTAAAGCGTTGTCAGACCCTCACCTGGACCCTAAACCGTCCCCGTCCCCTAAAACTAACCCTAGCCCGAACCCTAATCCTAACCCTTCCCCGAAGCCTGACCCTCACCCGTCCCCTAATCGTAACCCGCACGCTAACACTAACCCGGGCCCTCACACGCATGCTCCCCCTAAAGCGTTGTCGGACCCTCACCTGGACCCTAAACCGTCCCCGTCCCCTAAACCTAACCTTAGCCCGAACCCTAACCCTAACACTTCCCCGAAGCCTGACCCTCACCCGTCCCCTAATCCTAACCCGTAGGCTCACACTAACCCGCGCCCTCACACGCATGCTCCCCCTAAAGCGTTGTCGGACCCTCACCTGGACCCTAAACCGTCCCCGTCCCCTAACCCTAACCCTAGCCCGAACCCTAACCCTAACCCTTCAACTAAGCCTGACCCTCACCCGTCCCCTAATCCTAACCCGTACACTAACACTAACCCACGCCCTCACATGCACGCTCCCCCTAAAGCGTTGTCGGACCCTCACCTGGACGCTAAACCGTCCCCGTCCCCTAACCCTAACCCTAGCCCGAACCCTAACCCTAACCCTTCCCCGAAGCCTGACGTTCACCCGTCCCCTAATCCTAACCCGTACGGTAACACTAACCCGCGCCCTCACACGCACGCTCCCCCTAAAGCGTTGTCGGACCCTCACCTGGACCCTAAACCGTCCCCGTACCCTAACCCTAACCCTAGCCCGAACCCTAACCCTAACCCTTCCCCGAAGCCTGACCCTCACCCGTCACCTAATCCTAACCCGTAGGCTAACACTAACCCACGCCCTCACACGCACGATCCCCCTAAAGCGTTGTCGGACCCTCACCTGAACCCTAAACCGTCCCCGTCCCCTAACCCTAACCCTAGCCCGAACCCTAACCCTAACCCTTCCCCGAAGCATGACCCTCACCCGTCCCCTAATCCTAAGACGTACGCTAAATCTAACCCGCGCCCTCACACGCACGCTCCCCCTAAAGCATTGTCGGACCCTCACCTCGACACTAAACCGTCCCCGTCCCCTAAACCTAACCCTAGCCCGAACCCTAACCCTAACCCTTCCCCGAAGCCTGACCCTCACCCGTCCCCTAATCCTAACCCGTACGGTAACACTAACCAGCGCCCTCACACGCACGCTCCCCCTAAAGCGTTGTCGGACCCTCACCTGGACCCTAATCCTTCCCCGTCCCCTAACCCTAACCCTAGCCCGAACCCTAACCCTAACCCTTCCCCGAAGCCTGACCCTCACCCGTCACCTAATCCTAACCCGTAGGCTCACACTAACCCGCGCCCTCACACGCACGCTCCCCCTAAAGCGTTGTCGGACCCTCACCTGGACCCTAAACCGTCCCCGTCCCCTAACCCTAACCCTAGCCCGAACCCTAACCCTAACCCTTCCCCGAAGCCTGACCCTCACCCGTCCCCTAATCCTAACCCGTACGCTAACACTAACCCGTGCCCTCACACGCACGCTCCCCCTAAAGCGTTGTCGGACCCTCACCTGGACCCTAAACCGTCCCCGTCCCCTAACCCTAACCCTAGCCCGAACCCTAACCCTAACCCTTCCCCGAAGCCTGACACTCACCCGTCCCCTAATCCTAACCCGTAGGCTCACACTAACCCGCGCCCTCACACGCACGCTCCCCCTAAAGCGTTGTCGGACCCTCACCTCGACCCTAAACCGTCCCCGTCCCCTAACCCTAACCCTAGCCCGAACCCTAACCCTAACCCTTCCCCGAAGCCTAACCCTCACCCGTCCCCTAATCCTAACCCGTACGCTAACACTAACCCGCGCCCTCACATGCACGCTCCCCCTAAAGCGTTGTCGGACTCTCAGCTGGATCCTAAACCGTCCCCGTCCCCTAACCCTAACCCTAGCCCGAACCCTAACCCTAACCCTTCCCCGAAGCCTGACCCTCACCCGTCCCCTAATCCTAACCCGTAGGCTCACACTAACCCGCGCCCTTACACGCACGCTACCCCTAAAGCGTTGTCGGACCCTCACCTGGACCCTAAACCGTCCCCGTCCCCTAACCCTAACCCTAGCCCGAACCCTAACCCTAACACTTCCCCGAAGCATGACCCTCACCCGTCCCCTAATCCTAACCCGTACGCTAACACTAACCCGCGCCCTCACACGCACGCTCCCCCTAAAGCGTTGTCGGACCCTCACCTCGACCCTAAACCGTCCCCGTCCCCTAACCCTAACCCTAGCCCGAACCCTAACCCTAACACTTCCCCGAAGCCTGACCATCACCCGTCCCCTAATCCTAACCCGTACGGTAACACTAACCCGCGCCCTCACACGCACGCTCCCCCTAAAGCGTTGTCGGACCCTCACCTGGACCCTAAACCGTCGCCGTCCCCTAACCCTAAACCTAGCCCGAACCCTAACCCTAACCCTTCCCCGAAGCCTGACCCTCACCCGTCTCCTAATCCTAACCCGTAGGCTCACACTAACCCGCGCCCTCACACGCACGATCCCCCTAAAGCGTTGTCGGACCCTCACCTGGACCCTAAACCGTCCCCGTCCCCTAACCCTAACCCTAGCCCGAACCCTAACCCTAACCCTTCCCCGAAGCCTGACCCTCACCCGTCCCCTAATCCTAAACCGTAGGCTCACACTGACCCGCGCCCTCACACGCACGCTCCCCCTAAAGCGTTGTCGGACCCTCACCAGGACCCTAAACCGTCCCCATCCCCTAACCCTAACCCTAGCCCGAACCTTAACCATAACACTTCCCCGAAACCTGACCCTCACCCGTCCCCTAATCCTAACACGTACGCTCACAGTAACTCGCGCCCTCACACGCACGCTCCCCCTAAAGCGTTGTCAGACCCTCACCTGGACCCTAAACCGTCCCCGTCCCCTAACACTAACCCTAGCCCGAACCCTAATCCTAACCATTCCCCGAAGCCTGACCCTCACCCGTCCCCTAATCCTAACCCGCACGCTAACACTAACCCAGGCCCTCACACGCATGCTCCCCCTAAAGCGTTGTCGGACCCTCACCTGGACCCTAAACCGTCCCCGTCCCCTAAACCTAACCTTAGCCTGAACCCTAACCCTAACACTTCCCCGAAGCCTGACCCTCACCCGTCCCCTAATCCTAACCCGTACGCTAACACTAACCCGCGCCCTCACACGCACGCTCCCCCTAAAGCGTTGTCGGACCCTCACCTCGACCCTAAACCGTCCCCGTCCCCTAACCCTAACCCTAGCCCGAACCCTAACCCTAACCCTTCCCCGAAGCATGACCCTCAACCGTCCCCTAATCCTAACCCGTAGGCTCACACTAACCCGCGCCCTCACACGCACGCTCCCCCTAAAGCGTTGTCGGACCCTCACCTCGACCCTAAACCGTCCCCGTCCCCTACCCTAACCCTAGCCCGAACCCTAACCCTAACCCTTCCCCGAAGCCTGACCCTCACCCGTCCCCTAATCCTAACCCGTACGCTAACACTAACCCGCGCCATCACATGCACGCTCCCCCTAAAGCGTTGTCGGACCCTCAGCTGGTTCCTAAACCGTCCCCTAACCCTAACCCTAACCCTAGCCCGAACCCTAACCCTAACCCTTCCCCGAAGCCTGACCCTCACCCGTCCCATAATCCTAACTTGTAGGCTCACACTAACCAGCGCCCTTACACGCACGCTACCCCTAAAGCGTTGTCGGACCCTCACCTGGACCCTAAACCGTCCCCGTCCCCTAACCCTAACCATAGCCCGAACCCTAACCCTAACCCTTCCCCGAAGCATGACCCTCACCCGTCCCCTAATCCTAACCCGTACGCTAACACTAAACCGCGCCCTCACACACACGCTCCCCCTAAAGCGTTGTCGGACCCTCACCTGGACCCTAAACCGTCCCCGTCCCCTAACCCTAACCCTAGCCCGAACCCTAACCCTAACCCTTCCCCGAAGCCTGACACTCACCCGTCCCCTATTCCTAACCCGTACACTAACACTAACCCGCGCCCTCACACGCACGCTCCCCCTAAAGTGTTCTCGGACCCTCACCTGGACCCTAAACCGTCCCCGTCCCCTAACCCTAACCCTAGCCCGAACCCTAACCCTAACACTTCCCCGAAGCCTGACCCTCACCCGTCCCCTAATCCTAACCCGTAGGCTCACACTAACCAGCGCCCTCACACGCAAGCTCCCCCTAAAGCGTTGTCGGACCCTCACCTCGACCCTAAACCGTCCCCGTCCCCTAACCCTAACCCTAGCCCGAACCCTAACCCTAACCCTTCCCCGAAGCCTGACCCTCACCCGTCCCCTAATCCTAACCCGTACGCTAACACTAATCCGCGAACTCACATGCACGCTCCCCCTAAAGCGTTGTTGGACCCTCAGCTGGATCCTAAACCGTCCCCGTCCCCTAACCCTAACACTTCCCCGAAGCCTGACCCTCACCCGTCCCGTAATCCTAACCCGTAGGCTCACACTGACCCGCGCCCTTACACGCACGCTCCCCCTAAAGCGTTGTCGGACCCTCACCAGGACCGTAAACCGTCCCCGTCCCCTAACCCTAACCCTAGCCCGAACCCTAACCATAACACTTCCCCGAAACCTGACCCTCACCCGTCCCCTAATCCTAACACGTACGCTCACAGTAACTCGCGCCCTCACACGCACGCTCCCCCTAAAGCGTTGTCAGACCCTCACCTGGACCCTAAACCGTCCCCGTCCCCTAAAACTAACCCTAGCCCGAACCCTAATCCTAACTCTTCCCCGAAGCCTGACCCTCACCCGTCCCCTAATCGTAACCCGCACGCTAACACTAACCCGGGCCCTCACTCGCATGCTCCCCCTAAAGCGTTGTCGGACCCTCACCTGGACCCTAAACCGTCCCCGTCCCCTAAACCTAACCTTAGCCCGAACCCTAACCCTAACACTTCCCCGAAGCCTGACCCTCACCCGTCCCCTAATCCTAACCCGTAGGCTCACACTAACCCGCGCCCTCACACGCACGCTCCCCCTAAAGCGTTGTCGGACCCTCACCTGGACCCTAAACCGTCCCCGTACCCTAACACTAACCCTAGCCCGAACCCTAACCCTAACCCTTCAACTAAGCCTAACCCTCACCCGTCCCCTAATCCTAACCCGTAGGCTCACACTAACCCGCGCCCTCACAAGCACGCTCCTCCTAAAGCGTTGTCGGACCCTCACCTGGACCCTAAACCGTCCCCGTCCCCTAACGCTAACCCTAGCCCGAACCCTAACCCTAACCCTTCCCCGAAGCCTGATCCTCACCCGTCCCCTAATCCTAACCCGTACACTAACACTAACCCACGCCCTCACATGCACGCTCCCCCTAAAGCGTTGTCGGACCCTCACCTGGACGCTAAACCGTCCCCGTCCCCTAACCCTAACCCTAGCCCGAACCCTAACCCTAACCCTTCCCCGAAGCCTGACGCTCACCCGTCCCCTAATCCTAACCCGTACGGTAACACTAACCCGCGCCCTCACACGCACGCTCCCCCTAAAGCGTTGTCGGACCCTCACCTGGACCCTAAACCGTCCCCGTACCCTAACCCTAACCCTAGCCCGAACCCTAACCCTAACCCTTCCCCGAAGCCTGACCCTCACCCGTCACCTAATCCTAACCCGTAGGCTCACACTAACCCACGCCCTCACACGCACGATCCCCCTAAAGCGTGGTCGGACCCTCACCTGAACCCTAAACCGTCCCCGTCCCCTAACCCTAACCCTAGCCCGAACCCTAACCCTAACCCTTCCCCGAAGCATGACCCTCACCCGTCCCCTAATCCTAAGACGTACGCTAACACTAACCCGCGCCCTCACACGCACGCTCCCCCTAAAGCATTGTCGGACCCTCACCTCGACCCTAAACCGTCCCCGTCCCCTAACCCTAACCCTAGCCCGAACCCTAACCCTAACCCTTCCCCGAAACCTGACGCTCACCCGTCCCCTAATCCTAACCCGTACGGTAGCACTAACCAGCGCCCTCACACGCACGCTCCCCTAAAGCGTTGTCGGACCCTCACCTGGACCCTAATCCTTCCCCGTCCCCTAACCCTAACCCTAGCCCGAACCCTAACCCTAACCCTTCCCCGAAGCCTGACCCTCACCCGTCAGCTAATCCTAACCCGTAGGCTCACACTAACCCGCGCCCTCACACGCACGCTCCCCCTAAAGCGTTGTCGGACCCTCACCTGGACCCTAAACCGTCCCCGTACCCTAACCCTAACCCTAGCCCGAACCCTAACCCTAACCCTTCCCCGAAGCATGACCCTCACCCGTCCCCTAATCCTAACCCGTACGGTAACACTAACCCACGCCCTCACACGCTCGCTCCCCCTAAAGCGTTGTCGGACCCTCACCTGGACCCTAAACCGTCCCCGTCCCCTAACCCTAACCCTAGCCCGAACCCTAACCCTAACCCTTCCCCGAATCCTGACCCTCACCCGTCCCCTAATCCTAAACCGTACGCTAACACTAACCCATGCCCTCACACGCACGCTCCCCCTAAAGCGTTGTCGGACCCTCACCTGGACCCTAAACCGTCCCCGTCCCCTAAACCTAACCCTAGCCCGAACCCTAACCCTAACCCTTCCCCGAAGCCTGACCCTCACCCGTCCCCTAATCCTATCCCGTAGGCTCACACTAACCCGCGCCCTCACACGCACGCTCCCCCTAAAGCGTTGTCGGACCCTCACCTCGACCCTAAACCGTCCCCGTTCCCTAACCCTAACCCTAGCCCGAACCCTAACCCTAACCCTTCCCCGAAGCCTAACCCTCACCCGTCCCCTAATCCTAACCCGTACGCTAACACTAACCCGCGCCCTCACATGCACGCTCCCCCTAAAGCGTTGTCGGACTCTTAGCTGGATCCTAAACCGTCCCCGTCCCCTAACCCTAACCCTAGCCCGAACCCTAACCCTAACCCTTCCCCGAAGCCTGACCCTCACCCGTCCCCTAATCCTAACCCGTAGGCTCACACTAACCCGCGCCCTTACACGCACGCTACCCCTAAAGCGTTGTCGGACCCTCACCTGGACCCTAAACCGTCCCCGTACCCTAACCCTAACCCTAGCCCGAACCCTAACCCTAACACTTCCCCGAAGCATGACCCTCACCCGTCCCCTAATCCTAACCCGTACGCTAACACTAACCAGCGCCCTCACACGCACGCTCCCCCTAAAGCGTTGTCGGACCCTCACCTGGACCCTAAACCGTCCCCGTCCCCTAACCCTAACCCTAGCCCGAACCCTAACCCTAACCCTTCCCCGAAGCCTGACCCTCACCCGTCCCCTAATCCTAACCCGTAGGCTCACACTAACCCGCGCCCTCACACGCACGCTCCCCCTAAAGCGTTGTCGGACCCTCACCTGGACCCTAAACCTTCCCCGTCCCCTAACCCTAGCCCTAGCCCGAACCCTAACCCTAACCCTTCCCCGAAGCCTGACCCTCACCCGTCCCCTAATCCTAACCCGTACGCTAACACTAACCCGCGCCCTCACACGCACGCTCCCCCTAAAGCGTTGTCGGACCCTCAGCTGGATCCTAAACCGTCCCCGTCCCCTAACCCTAACCCTAGCCCGAACCCTAACCCTAATCCTTCCCCGAAGCCTGACCCTCACCCGTCCCCTAATCCTAACCCGTAGGCTCACACTAACCCGCGCCCTTACACGCACGATCCCCCTAAAGCATTGTCGGACCCTCAGCAGGACCCTAAACCGTCCCCGTCCCCTAACCCTTACCCTAGCCCGAACCCTAACCCTAACCCTTCCCCGAAGCCTGACCCTCACCCGTCCCCTAATCCTAACCCGTAGGGTCACACTAACCCGCGCCCTCACACGCACGATCCCCCTAAAGCGTTGTCGGACCCTCACCTGGACCCTAAACCGTCCCCGTCCCCTAACCCTAACGCTAGCCCGAACCCTAACCCTAACCCTTCCCCGAAGCCTGACCCTCACCCGTCCCCTAATCCTAACCCGTACGGTAACACTAACCAGCGCCCTCACACGCACGCTCCCCCTAAAGCGTTGTCGGACCCTCACCTGGACCCTAAACCGTCCCCGTCCCCTAACCCTAACCCTAGCCCGAACCCTAACCCTAACCCTTCCCCGAAGCCTGACCCTCAGCCGTCTCCTAATCCTAACCCGTAGGCTCACACTAACCCGCGCCCTCACACGCACGATCCCCCTAAAGCGTTGTCGGACCCTCACCTGGACCCTAAACCGTCCCCGTCCCCTAACCCTAACCCTAGCCCGAACCCTAACCCTAACCCTTCCCCGAAGCCTGACACTCACCCGTCCCCTAATCCTAACCCGTACGCTAACACTAACCCGCGCCCTCACACGCACGCTCCCCCTAAAGCGTTGTCGGACCCTCACCTGGACCCTAAACCGTCCCCGTCCCCTAACCCTAACCCTAGCCCGAACCCTAACCCTAACCCTTCCCCGAAGCCTGACCCTCACCCGTCCCCTAATCCTAACCCGTAGGCTCACACTAACCCGCGCCCTCACACGCACGCTCCCCCTAAAGCGTTGTCGGACCCTCACCTCGACCCTAAACCGTCCCCTAACCCTAACCCTAACCCTAGCCCGAACCCTAACCCTAACCCTTCCCCGAAGCCTGACCCTCACCCGTCCCCTAATCCTAACCCGTACGCTAACACTAACCCACGCCCTCACATGCACGCTCCCCCTAAAGCGTTGATGGACCCTCAGCTGGATCCTAAACCGTCCCCGTCCCCTAACCCTAACCCTAGCCCGAACCCTAACCCTAACCCTTCCCCGAAGCCTGACCCTCACCCGTCCCCTAATCCTAACCCGTAGGCTCACACTAACCCGCGCCCTTACACGCACGCTACCCCTAAAGCGTTGTCGGACCCTCAACAGGACCCTAAACCGTCCCCGTCCCCTAACCCTAACCCTAGCCCGAACCCTAACCATAACACTTCCCCGAAGCCTGACCCTCACCCGTCCCCTAATCCTAACCCGTACGCTCACACTAACTCGCGCCCTCACACGCACGCTCCCCCTAAAGCGTTGTCAGACCCTCACCTGGACCCTAAACCGTCCCCGTCCCCTAACCCTAACCCTAGCCCGAACCCTAACCCTAACCCTTCCCCGAAGCCTGACCCTCACCCGTCCCCTAATCCTAAACCGTAGGCTCACACTAACCCGCGCCCTCACACGCACGCGCCCCCTAAAGCATTGTCGGAACCTCACCTGGACCCTAAACCGTCCCCGTACCCTAACCCTAACCCTAGCCCGAACCCTAACCCTAACCCTTCCCCGAAGCCTGACCCTCACCCGTCCCCTAATCCTAACCCGTACGCTAACACTAACCTGCGCCCTCACACGCACGCTCCCCCTAAAGCGTTTTCGGACCCTCAATTGGACCCTAAGCCGTCCCCGTCCCCTAACCCTAACCCTAGCCCGAACCCTAACCCTAACCCTTCCCCGAAGCCTGACCCTCACCCGTCCCCTAATCCTAACCCGCACGCTAACACTAACCCGGGCCCTCACACGCATGCTCCCCCTAAAGCGTTGTCGGACCCTCACCTGGACCCTAAACCGTCCCCGTCCCCTAACCCTAACCCTAGCCCGAACCCTAACCCTAACACTTCCCCGAAGCCTGACCCTCACCCGTCCCCTAATCCTAACCCGTAGGCTCACACTAACCCGCGCCCTCACACGCACGCTCCCCCTAAAGCGTTGTCAGACCCTCACCTGGACCCTAAACCATCCCCGTCCCCTAACCCTAACCCTAGCCCGAACCCTAACCCTAACCCTTCAACGAAGCCTGACCCTCACCCGTCCCCTAATCCTAAACCGTAGGCTCACACTAACCCACGCCCTCACACGCACGCTCCCCCTAAAGCGTTGTCGGACCCTCACCTGGACCCTAAACCGTCCCCGTTCCCTAACCCTAACCCTAGACCGAACCCTAACCCTAACACTTCCCCGAAGCCTGACCCTCACCCGTCCCCTAATCCTAACCCGTAGGCTCACACTAACCCGCGCCCTCACACGCACGCTCCCCCTAAAGCGTTGTCGGACCCTCACCTCGACCCTAAACCGTCCCCGTCCCCTAACACTAGCCCTAGCCCGAACCCTAACCCTAACCCTTCCCCGAAGCCTGACCCTCATCCGTCCCCTAATCCTAACCCGTACGCTAACACTAACCCGCGCCCTCACACGCACGCTCCCCCTAAAGCGTTGTCGGACCCTCAGCTGGATCCTAAACCGTCCCCGTCCCCTAACCCTAACCCTAGCCCGAACCCTGACCCTAACCCTTCCCCGAAGCCTGACCCTCACCCGTCCCCTAATCCTAACCCGTAGGCTCACACTAACCCGCGCCCTTACACGCACGATCCCCCTAAAGCATTGTCGGACCCTCAGCAGGACCCTAAACCGTCCCCGTCCGCTAACCCTAACCCTAGCCCGAACCCTAACCCTAACCCTTCCCCGAAGCCTGACCCTCACCCGTCCCCTAATCCTAACCGGTAGGGTCACACTAACCCGCGCCCTCACACGCACGCTCCCCCTAAAGCGTTGTCGGACCCTCACCTGGACCCTAAACCGTCCCCGTCCCCTAACCCTAACGCTAGCCCGAACCCTAACCCTAACCCTTCCCGAAGCCTGACGCTCACCCGTCCCCTAATCCTAACACCGTACGGTAACACTAACCCGCGCCCTCACACGCACGCTCCCCCTAAAGCGTTGTCGGACCCTCACCTGGACCCTAAACCGTCCCCGTCCCCTAACCCTAACCCTAGCCCGAACCCTAACCCTAACCCTTCCCCGAAGCCTGACCCTCACCCGTCCCCTAATCCTAACCCGTAGGCTCACACTAACCCGCGCCCTCACACGCACGATCCCCCTAAAGCGTTGTCGGACCCTCACCTGGACCCTAAACCGTCCCCGTCCCCTAACCCTAACCCTAGCCCGAACCCTAACCCTAACCCTTCCCCGAAGCATGACACTCACCCGTCCCCTAATCCTAATCCGTACGCTAACACTAACCCGCGCCCTCACACGCACGCTCCCCCTAAAGCGTTGTCGGACCCTCACCTGGACCCTAAACCTTCCCCGTCCCCTAACCCTAACCCTAGCCCAAACCCTTACCCTAACCCTTCCCCGAAGCCTGACGCTCACCCGTCCCCTAATCCTAACCCGTACGGTAACACTAACCCGCGCCCTCACACGCACGCTCCCCCTAAAGCGTTGTCGGACCCTCACCTGGACCCTAAACCGTCCCCGTCCCCTAACCCTAAACCTAGCCCGAACCCTGACCCTAACCCTTCCCCGAAGCCTGACCCTCACCCGTCTCCTAATCCTAACCCGTAGGCTCACACTAACCAGCGCCCTCACACGCACGATCCCCCTAAAGCGTTGTCGGACCCTCAGCAGGACCCTAAACCGTCCCCGTCCCCTAAACCTAACCCTAGCCCGAACCCTAACCCTAACCCTTCCCCGAAGCCTGACCCTCACCCGTCCCCTAATCCTAACCCGTACGCTAACACTAACCCGCGCCCTCACACGCACGCTCCCCCTAAAGCGTTGACGGACCCTCACCTGGACCCTAAACCGTCCCCGTCCCCTAACCCTAACCCTAGCCCGAACCCTAACCCTAACCCTTCCCCGAAGCCTGACCCTCACCCGTCCCCTAATCCTAACCCGTAGGCTCACACTAACCCGCCCCCTCACACGCACGCTCCCCCTAAAGCGTTGTCGGACCCTCACCTCGACCCTAAACTGTCCCCGTCCCCTAACCCTAACCCTAGCCCGAACCCTAACCCTAACCCTTCCCCGAAGCCTGACCCTCACCCGTCCCCTAAGCCTAACCCGTACGCTAACACTAACCCACGCCCTCACATGCACGCTCCCCCTAAAGCGTTGTCGGACCCTCAGCTGGATCCTAAACCTTCCCCGTCCCCTAACACTAACCCTAGCCCGAACCCTAACCCTAACCCTTCCCCGAAGCCTGATCCTCACCTGTCCCCTAATCCTAACCCGTAGGCTCACACTAACCCGTGCCCTCACACGCACGCTCCCCCTAAGCGTTGTCGGACCCTCAATTGGACCCTAAGCCGTCCCCGTCCCCTAACCCTAACCCTAGCCCGAATCCTAACCCTAAACCTTCCTCGAAACCTGACCCTCACCTGTCCCCTAATCCTAACCCGTAGGCTCACACTAACCCGTGCCCTCACACGCACGCTCCCCCTAAAGCGTTGTCGGACCCTCAATTGGACCCTAAGCCGTCCCCGTCCCCTAACCCTAACCCTAGCCCGAATCCTAACCCTAACCCTTCCTCGAAACCTGACCCTCACCCGTCCCCTAATCCTAACCCGCACGCTAACACTAACCCGGGCCCTCACACGCATGCTCCCCCTAAAGCGTTGTTGGACCCTCACCTGGACCCTAAACCTTCCCCGTCCCCTAACCCTAACCATAGCCCGAACCATAACCCTAACACTTCCCCGAAGCCTGACCCTCACCCGTCCCCTAATCCTAACCCGTACGCTAACACTAACCCGCACCCTCACACGCACGCTCCCCCTAAAGCGTTGTCGGACCCTCAATTGGACCCTAAAGCGTCCCCGTCCCCTAACCCTAACCCTAGCCCGAACCCTAACCCTAACCCTTCCCCGAAGCCTGACGCTCACCCGTCCCCTAATCCTAATCCGTACAGTAACACTAACCCGCGCCCTCACACGCACGCTCCCCCTAAAGCGTTGTCGGACCCTCACCTGGACCCTAAACCGTCCCCGTCCCCTAACCCTAACCCTAGCCCGAACCCTAACCCTAACCCTTCCCCGAAGCCTGACCCTCACCCGTCACCTAATCCTAACCCGTAGGCTCACACTAACCCGCGCCCTCACACGCACGATCCCCCTAAAGCGTTGTCGGACCCTCACCTGGACCCTAAACCGTCCCCGTACCCTAACCCTAACCCTAGCCCGAACACTAACCCTAAACCTTCCCCGAAGCATGACCCTCACCCGTCCCCTAATCCTAAGCCGTACGCTAACACTAACCCGCGCCCTCACACGCACGCTCCCCCTAAAGCGTTGTCGGACCCTCACCTGGACCCTAAACCGTCCCCGTCCCCTAACCCTAACCCTAGCCCGAACCCTAACCCTAACCCTTCCCCGAAGCCTGAAGCTCACCCGTCCCCTAATCCTAACCCGTACGGTAACACTACCCACGCCCTCACACGCACGCTCCCCCTAAAGCGTTGTCGGACCCTCTCCTGGACCCTAAACCGTCCCCGTCCCCTAACCCTAACCCTAGCCCGAACCCTAACCCTAACCCTTCCCCGAAGCCTGACCCTCACCCGTCACCTAATCCTAACCCGTAGGCTCACACTAACCCGCGCCCTCACACGCACGATCGCCATAAAGCGTTGTCGGACCCTCACCTGGACCCTAAACCGTCCCCATCCCCTAACCCTAACCCTAGCCCGAACCCTAACCCTAACCCTTCCCCGAAGCATGACCCTCACCCGTCCCCTAATCCTAACCCGTACGCTAACACTAAACCGCGCCCTCACACGCACACTCCCCCTAAAGCGTTGTCGGACCCTCACCTGGACCCTAAACCGTCCCCGTCCCCTAACCCTAACCCTAGCCCGAACCCTAACCCTAACCCTTCCCCGAAGCCTGAAGCTCACCCGTCCCCTAATCCTAACCCGTACGGTAACACTACCCACGCCCTCACACGCACGCTCCCCCTAAGCGTTGTCGGACCCTCAATTGGACCCTAAGCCGTCCCCGTCCCCTAACCCTAACCCTAGCCCGAATCCTAACCCTAAACCTTCCTCGAAACCTGACCCTCACCTGTCCCCTAATCCTAACCCGTAGGCTCACACTAACCCGTGCCCTCACACGCACGCTCCCCCTAAAGCGTTGTCAGACCCTCAATTGGACCCTAAGCCGTCCCCGTCCCCTAACCCTAACCCTAGCCCGAATCCTAACCCTAACCCTTCCTCGAAACCTGACCCTCACCCGTCCCCTAATCCTAACCCGCACGCTAACACTAACCCGGGCCCTCACACGCATGCTCCCCCTAAAGCGTTGTTGGACCCTCACCTGGACCCTAAACCTTCCCCGTCCCCTAACCCTAACCATAGCCCGAACCATAACCCTAACACTTCCCCGAAGCCTGACCCTCACCCGTCCCCTAATCCTAACCCGTACGCTAACACTAACCCGCACCCTCACACGCACGCTCCCCCTAAAGCGTTGTCGGACCCTCAATTGGACCCTAAAGCGTCCCCGTCCCCTAACCCTAACCCTAGCCCGAACCCTAACCCTAACCCTTCCCCGAAGCCTGACGCTCACCCGTCCCCTTATCCTAATCCGTACAGTAACACTAACCCGCGCCCTCACACGCACGCTCCCCCTAAAGCGTTGTCGGACCCTCACCTGGACCCTAAACCGTCCCCGTCCCCTAACCCTAACCCTAGCCCGAACCCTAACCCTAACCCTTCCCCGAAGCCTGACACTCACCCGTCACCTAATCCTAACCCGTAGGCTCACACTAACCCGCGCCCTCACACGCACGATCCCCCTAAAGCGTTGTCGGACCCTCACCTGGACCCTAAACCGTCCCCGTACCCTAACCCTAACCCTATCCCGAACACTAACCCTAACCCTTCCCCGAAGCATGACCCTCACCCGTCCCCTAATCCTAAGCCGTACGCTAACACTAACCCGCGCCCTCACACGCACGCTCCCCCTAAAGCGTTGTCGGACCCTCACCTGGACCCTAAACCGTCCCCGTCCCCTAACCCTAACCCTAGCCCGAACCCTAAACCTAACACTTCCCCGAAGCCTGAAACTCACCCGTCCCCTAATCCTAACCCGTACGGTAACACTACCCACGCCCTCACACGCACGCTCCCCCTAAAGCGTTGTCGGACCCTCTCCTGGACCCTAAACCGTCCCCGTCCCCTAACCCTAACCCTAGCCCGAACCCTAACCCTAACCCTTCCCCGAAGCCTGACCCTCACCCGTCACCTAATCCTAACCCGTAGGCTCACACTAACCCGCGCCCTCACACGCACGATCGCCCTAAAGCGTTGTCGGACCCTCACCTGGACCCTAAACCGTCCCCATCCCCTAACCCTAACCCTAGCCCGAACCCTAACCCTAACCCTTCCCCGAAGCATGACCCTCACCCGTCCCCTAATCCTAACCCGTACGCTAACACTAACCCGCGCCCTCACACGCACGCTCCCCCTAAAGCGTTGTCGGACCCTCACCTGGACCCTAAACCGTCCCCGTCCCCTAACCCTAACCCTAGACCGAACCCTAACCCTAACCCTTCCCCGACCTGACCCTCACCCGTCCCCTAATCCTAACCCGTAGGCTCACACTAACCCGCGCCCTCACACGCACGCTCCCCCTAAAGCGTTGTCGGACCCTCACCTCGACCCTAAACCGTCCCCGTCCCCTAACCCTAGCCCTAGCCCGAACCCTATCCCTAACCCTTCCCCGAAGCCTGACCCTCACCTGTCCCCTAATCCTAACCCGTACGCTAACACTAACCCGCGCCCTCACACGCACGCTCCCCCTAAAGCGTTGTCGGACCCTCAGCTGGATCCTAAACCGTCCCCGTCCCCTAACCCTAACCCTAGCCCGAACCCTAACCCTAACCCTTCCCCGAAGCCTGACCCTCACCCGTCCCCTAATCCTAAACCGTAGGCTCACACTAACCCGCGCCCTTACACGCACGATCCCCCTAAAGCATTGTCGGACCCTCAGCAGGACCCTAAACCGTCCCCGTCCGCTAACCCTAACCCTAGCCCGAACCCTAACCCTAACCCTTCCCCGAAGCCTGACCCTCACCCGTCCCCTAATCCTAACCCGTAGGGTCACACTAACCCGCGCCCTCACACGCCCGCTCCCCCTAAAGCGTTGTCGGACCCTCACCTGGACCCTAAACCGTCCCCGTCCCCTAACCCTAACGCTAGCCCGAACCCTAACCCTAACCCTTCCCCGAAGCCTGACGCTCACCCGTCCCCTAATCCTAACACCGTACGGTAACACTAACCCGCGCCCTCACACGCACGCTCCCCCTAAAGCGTTGTCGGACCCTCACCTGGACCCTAAACCGTCCCCGTCCCCTAACCCTAACCCTAGCCCGAACCCTAACCCTAACCCTTCCCCGAAGCCTGACCCTCACCCGTCCCCTAATCCTAACCCGTAGGCTCACACTAACCCGCGCCCTCACACGCACGCTCCCCCTAAAGCGTTGTCGGACCCTCCCCTCGACCCTAAACCGTCCCCGTCCCCTAACCCTAACCCTAGCCCGAACCCTAACCCTAAACCTTCCCCGAAGCCTGACCCTCACGCGTCCCCTAATCCTAAGCCTTACGCTAACAGTAACCCGCGCCCTCACACGCACGCTCCCCTAAAGCGTTGTCGGACCCTCACCTGGACCCTAAACCGTCCCCGTCCCCTAACCCTAACCCTAGCCCGAACCCTAACCCTAACCCTTCCCCGAAGCCTGACCCTCACCCGTCCCCTAATCCTAACCCGTAGGCTCACACTAACCCACGCCCTCACACGCACGCTCCCCCTAAAGCGTTGTCGGACCCTCACCTCGACCCTAAACCGTCCCCGTCCCCTAACCCTAACCCTAGCCCGAACAATAATCCTAACCCTTCCCCGAAGCCTGACCCTCACCCGTCACCTAATCCTAATCCGTAGGCTCACACTAACCCGCGCCCTCACACGCACGCTCCCCCTAAAGCGTTGTCGGACCCTCACCTGGACCCTAAACCGTCCCCGTACCCTAACCCTAACCCTAGCCCGAACCCTAACCCTTCCTCGAAGCCTGACCCTCACCCGTCACCTAATCCTAAGACGTACGCTAACACTAACCCGCGCCCTCACATGCACGCTCCCCCTAAAGCGTTGTCGGACCCTCACCTGGACCCTAAACCGTCCACGTCCCCTAACCCTAACCCTAGCCCGAACCCTAACCCTAACCCTTCCCCGAAGCCTGACCCTCACCCGTCCCCTAATCCTAACCCGTACGCTCACACTAACCCGCGCCCTCACACGCACGCTCCCCCTAAAGCGTTGTCGGACCCTCACCTCGACCCTAAAACTTCCCCGTCCCCTAACACTAACCCTAGCCCGAACCCTAACCCTAACACTTCCCCGAAGCCTGACCCTCACACGTCACCTAATCGTAACCCGTAGGCTCACACTAACCCGCGCCCTCACACGCACGATCCCCCTAAAGCTTTGTCGGACCCTCAGCTGGATCCTAAACCGTCCCCGTCCCCTAACCCTAACCCTAGCCCGAACCCTAACCTTAACCGTTCCCCGAAGCATGACCCTCACCCGTCCCCTAATCCTAAGCCGTACGCTAACACTAACCCGCGCCCTCACACGCACGCTCCCCCTAAAGCGTTGTCGGACCCTCACCTGGACCCTAAACCGTCCCCGTCCCCTAACCCTAACCCTAGCCCGAACCCTAACCCTAACCCTTCCCCGAACCCTGACCCTCACCCGTCCCCTAATCCTAACCCGTACGCTAACACTAACCCGCGCCCTCACACGCACGCTCCCCCTAAAGCGTTGTCGGACCCTCAGCTGGATCCTAAACCGTCCCCGTCCCCTAACCCTAACCCTAGCCCGAACCCTCACCCTAACCCTTCCCCGAAGCCTGACCCTCACCCGTCCCCTAATCCTAACCCGTAGGCTCACACTAACCCGCGCCCTTACACGCACGATCCCCCTAAAGCATTGTCGGACCCTCAGCAGGACCCTAAACCGTCCCCGTCCGCTAACCCTAACCCTAGCCCGAACCCTAACCCTAACCCTTCCCCGAAGCCTGACCCTCACCCGTCCCCTAATCCTAACCGGTAGGGTCACACTAACCCGCGCCCTCACACGCACGCTCCCCCTAAAGCGTTGTCGGACCCTCACCTGGACCCTAAACCGTCCCCGTCCCCTAACCCTAACGCTAGCCCGAACCCTAACCCTAACCCTTCCCGAAGCCTGACGCTCACCCGTCCCCTAATCCTAACACCGTACGGTAACACTAACCCGCGCCCTCACACGCACGCTCCCCCTAAAGCGTTGTCGGACCCTCACCTGGACCCTAAACCGTCCCCGTCCCCTAACCCTAACCCTAGCCCGAACCCTAACCCTAACCCTTCCCCGAAGCCTGACCCTCACCCGTCCCCTAATCCTAACCCGTAGGCTCACACTAACCCGCGCCCTCACACGCACGATCCCCCTAAAGCGTTGTCGGACCCTCACCTGGACCCTAAACCGTCCCCATCCCCTAACCCTAACCCTAGCCCGAACCCTAACCCTAACCCTTCCCCGAAGCATGACACTCACCCGTCCCCTAATCCTAATCCGTACGCTAACACTAACCCGCGCCCTCACACGCACGCTCCCCCTAAAGCGTTGTCGGACCCTCACCTGGACCCTAAACCTTCCCCGTCCCCTAACCCTAACCCTAGCCCAAACCCTAACCCTAACCCTTCCCCGAAGCCTGACCCTCACCCGTCCCCTAATCCTAACCCGTACGGTAACACTAACCCGCGCCCTCACACGCACGCTCCCCCTAAAGCGTTGTCGGACCCTCACCTGGACCCTAAACCGTCCCCGTCCCCTAACCCTAAACCTAGCCCGAACCCTGACCCTAACCCTTCCCCGAAGCCTGACCCTCACCCGTCTCCTAATCCTAACCCGTAGGCTCACACTAACCCGCGCCCTCACACGCACGATCCCCCTAAAGCGTTGTCGGACCCTCAGCAGGACCCTAAACCGTCCCCGTCCCCTAACCCTAACCCTAGCCCGAACCCTAACCCTAACCCTTCCCCGAAGCCTGACCCTCACCCGTCCCCTAATCCTAACCCGTACGCTAACACTAACCCGCGCCCTCACACGCACGCTCCCCCTAAAGCGTTGACGGACCCTCACCTGGACCCTAAACCGTCCCCGTCCCCTAACCCTAACCCTAGCCCGAACCCTAACCCTAACCCTTCCCCGAAGCCTGACCCTCACCCGTCCCCTAATCCTAACCCGTAGGCTCACACTAACCCGCGCCCTCACACGCACGCTCCCCCTAAAGCGTTGTCGGACCCTCACCTCGACCCTAAACTGTCCCCGTCCCCTAACCCTAACCCTAGCCCGAACCCTAACCCTAACCCTTCCCCGAAGCCTGACCCTCACCCGTCCCCTAAGCCTAACCCGTACGCTAACACTAACCCACGCCCTCACATGCACGCTCCCCCTAAAGCGTTGTCGGACCCTCAGCTGGATCCTAAACCTTCCCCGTCCCCTAACCCTAACCCTAGCCCGAACCCTAACCCTAACCCTTCCCCGAAGCCTGATCCTCACCTGTCCCCTAATCCTAACCCGTAGGCTCACACTAACCCGTGCCCTCACACGCACGCTCCCCCTAAGCGTTGTCGGACCCTCAATTGGACCCTAAGCCGTCCCCGTCCCCTAACCCTAACCCTAGCCCGAATCCTAACCCTAAACCTTCCTCGAAACCTGACCCTCACCTGTCCCCTAATCCTAACCCGTAGGCTCACACTAACCCGTGCCCTCACACGCACGCTCCCCCTAAAGCGTTGTCGGACCCTCAATTGGACCCTAAGCCGTCCCCGTCCCCTAACCCTAACCCTAGCCCGAATCCTAACCCTAACCCTTCCTCGAAACCTGACCCTCACCCGTCCCCTAATCCTAACCCGCACGCTAACACTAACCCGGGCCCTCACACGCATGCTCCCCCTAAAGCGTTGTTGGACCCTCACCTGGACCCTAAACCTTCCCCGTCCCCTAACCCTAACCATAGCCCGAACCATAACCCTAACACTTCCCCGAAGCCTGACCCTCACCCGTCCCCTAATCCTAACCCGTACGCTAACACTAACCCGCACCCTCACACGCACGCTCCCCCTAAAGCGTTGTCGGACCCTCAATTGGACCCTAAAGCGTCCCCGTCCCCTAACCCTAACCCGAGCCCGAACCCTAACCCTAACCCTTCCCCGAAGCCTGACGCTCACCCGTCCCCTAATCCTAATCCGTACAGTAACACTAACCCGCGCCCTCACACGCACGCTCCCCCTAAAGCGTTGTCGGACCCTCACCTGGACCCTAAACCGTCCCCGTCCCCTAACCCTAACCCTAGCCCGAACCCTAACCCTAACCCTTCCCCGAAGCCTGACCCTCACCCGTCACCTAATCCTAACCCGTAGGCTCACACTAACCCGCGCCCTCACACGCACGATCCCCCTAAAGCGTTGTCGGACCCTCACCTGGACCCTAAACCGTCCCCGTACCCTAACCCTAAACCTAGCCCGAACACTAACCCTAAACCTTCCCCGAAGCATGACCCTCACCCGTCCCCTAATCCTAAGCCGTACGCTAACACTAACCCGCGCCCTCACACGCACGCTCCCCCTAAAGCGTTGTCGGACCCTCACCTGGACCCTAAACCGTCCCCGTCCCCTAACCCTAACCCTAGCCCGAACCCTAACCCTAACCCTTCCCCGAAGCCTGAAGCTCACCCGTCCCCTAATCCTAACCCGTACGGTAACACTACCCACGCCCTCACACGCACGCTCCGCCTAAAGCGTTGTCGGACCCTCTCCTGGACCCTAAACCGTCCCCGTCCCCTAACCCTAACCCTAGCCCGAACCCTAACCCTAACCCTTCCCCGAAGCCTGACCCTCACCCGTCACCTAATCCTAACCCGTAGGCTCACACTAACCCGCGCCCTCACACGCACGATCGCCATAAAGCGTTGTCGGACCCTCACCTGGACCCTAAACCGTCCCCATCCCCTAACCCTAACCCTAGCCCGAACCCTAACCCTAACCCTTCCCCGAAGCATGACCCTCACCCGTCCCCTAATCCTAAGCCGTACGCTAACACTAACCCGCGCCCTCACACGCACGCTCCCCCTAAAGCGTTGTCGGACCCTCACCTGGACCCTAAACCGTCCCCGTCCCCTAACCCTAACCCTAGCCCGAACCCTAACCCTAACCCTTCCCCGAAGCCTGAAGCTCACCCGTCCCCTAATCCTAACCCGTACGGTAACACTACCCACGCCCTCACACGCACGCTCCCCCTAAGCGTTGTCGGACCCTCAATTGGACCCTAAGCCGTCCCCGTCCCCTAACCCTAACCCTAGCCCGAATCCTAACCCTAAACCTTCCTCGAAACCTGACCCTCACCTGTCCCCTAATCCTAACCCGTAGGCTCACACTAACCCGTGCCCTCACACGCACGCTCCCCCTAAAGCGTTGTCGGACCCTCAATTGGACCCTAAGCCGTCCCCGTCCCCTAACCCTAACCCTAGCCCGAATCCTAACCCTAACCCTTCCTCGAAACCTGACCCTCACCCGTCCCCTAATCCTAACCCGCACGCTAACACTAACCCGGGCCCTCACACGCATGCTCCCCCTAAAGCGTTGTTGGACCCTCACCTGGACCCTAAACCTTCCCCGTCCCCTAACCCTAACCATAGCCCGAACCATAACCCTAACACTTCCCCGAAGCCTGACCCTCACCCGTCCCCTAATCCTAACCCGTACGCTAACACTAACCCGCACCCTCACACGCACGCTCCCCCTAAAGCGTTGTCGGACCCTCAATTGGACCCTAAAGCGTCCCCGTCCCCTAACCCTAACCCTAGCCCGAACCCTAACCCTAACCCTTCCCCGAAGCCTGACGCTCACCCGTCCCCTTATCCTAATCCGTACAGTAACACTAACCCGCGCCCTCACACGCACGCTCCCCCTAAAGCGTTGTCGGACCCTCACCTGGACCCTAAACCGTCCCCGTCCCCTAACCCTAACCCTAGCCCGAACCCTAACCCTAACACTTCCCCGAAGCCTGACACTCACCCGTCACCTAATCCTAACCCGTAGGCTCACACTAACCCGCGCCCTCACACGCACGATCCCCCTAAAGCGTTGTCGGACCCTCACCTGGACCCTAAACCGTCCCCGTACCCTAACCCTAACCCTATCCCGAACACTAACCCTAACCCTTCCCCGAAGCATGACCCTCACCCGTCCCCTAATCCTAAGCCGTACGCTAACACTAACCCGCGCCCTCACACGCACGCTCCCCCTAAAGCGTTGTCGGACCCTCACCTGGACCCTAAACCGTCCCCGTCCCCTAACCCTAACCCTAGCCCGAACCCTAAACCTAACCCTTCCCCGAAGCCTGAAACTCACCCGTCCCCTAATCCTAACCCGTACGGTAACACTACCCACGCCCTCACACGCACGCTCCCCCTAAAGCGTTGTCGGACCCTCTCCTGGACCCTAAACCGTCCCCGTCCCCTAACCCTAACCCTAGCCCGAACCCTAACCCTAACCCTTCCCCGAAGCCTGACCCTCACCCGTCACCTAATCCTAACCCGTAGGCTCACTAACCCGCGCCCTCACACGCACGATCGCCCTAAAGCGTTGTCGGACCCTCACCTGGACCCTAAACCGTCCCCATCCCCTAACCCTAACCCTAGGCCGAACCCTAACCCTAACCCTTCCCCGAAGCATGACCCTCACCCGTCCCCTAATCCTAACCCGTACGCTAACACTAACCCGCGCCCTCACACGCACGCTCCCCCTAAAGCGTTGTCGGACCCTCACCTGGACCCTAAACCGTCCCCGTCCCCTAACCCTAACCCTAGACCGAACCCTAACCCTAACCCTTCCCCGACCTGACCCTCACCCGTCCCCTAATCCTAACCCGTAGGCTCACACTAACCCGCGCCCTCACACGCACGCTCCCCCTAAAGCGTTGTCGGACCCTCACCTCGACCCTAAACCGTCCCCGTCCCCTAACCCTAGCCCTAGCCCGAACCCTATCCCTAACCCTTCCCCGAAGCCTGACCCTCACCTGTCCCCTAATCCTAACCCGTACGCTAACACTAACCCGCGCCCTCACACGCACGCTCCCCCTAAAGCGTTGTCGGACCCTCAGCTGGATCCTAAACCGTCCCCGTCCCCTAACCCTAACCCTAGCCCGAACCCTAACCCTAACCCTTCCCCGAAGCCTGACCCTCACCCGTCCCCTAATCCTAAACCGTAGGCTCACACTAACCCGCGCCCTTACACGCACGATCCCCCTAAAGCATTGTCGGACCCTCAGCAGGACCCTAAACTGTCCCCGTCCGCTAACCCTAACCCTAGCCCGAACCCTAACCCTAACCCTTCCCCGAAGCCTGACCCTCACCCGTCCCCTAATCCTAACCCGTAGGGTCACACTAACCCGCGCCCTCACACGCCCGCTCCCCCTAAAGCGTTGTCGGACCCTCACCTGGACCCTAAACCGTCCCCGTCCCCTAACCCTAACGCTAGCCCGAACCCTAACCCTAACCCTTCCCCGAAGCCTGACGCTCACCCGTCCCCTAATCCTAACACCGTACGGTAACACTAACCCGCGCCCTCACACGCACGCTCCCCCTAAAGCGTTGTCGGACCCTCACCTGGACCCTAAACCGTCCCCGTCCCCTAACCCTAACCCTAGCCCGAACCCTAACCCTAACCCTTCCCCGAAGCCTGACACTCACCCGTCACCTAATCCTAACCCGTAGGCTCACACTAACCCGCGCCCTCACACGCACGATCCCCCTAAAGCGTTGTCGGACCCTCACCTGGACCCTAAACCGTCCCCGTCCCCTAACCCTAACCCTAGCCCAAACCCTAACCCTAACCCTTCCCCGTAGCATGACTCTCACCCGTCCCCTAATCCTAATCCGTACGCTAACACTAACCCACGCCCTCACACGCACGCTCCCCCTAAAGCGTTGTCGGACCCTCACCTGGACCCTAAACCGTCCCCGTCCCCTAACCCTAACCCTAGCCCGAACCCTAACCCTAACCCTTCCCCGAAGCCTGACGCTCACCCGTCCCCTAATCCTAACCCGTACGGTAACACTAACCCGCGCCCTCACACGCACGCTCCCCCTAAAGCGTTGTCGGACCCTCACCTGGACCCTAAACCGTCCCCGTCCCCTAACCCTAAACCTAGCCCGAACCCTGACCCTAACCCTTCCCCGAAGCCTGAACCTCACCCGTCTCCTAATCCTAACCCGTAGGCTCACACTAACCCGCGCCCTCACACGCACGATCCCCCTAAAGCGTTGTCAGACCCTCACCTGGACCCTAAACCGTCCCCGTCCCCTAACCCTAACCCTAGCCCGAACCCTAACCCTAACCCTTCCCCGAAGCCTGACCCTCAGCCGTCCCCTAATCCTAACCCGTACGCTAACACTAACCCGCGCCCTCACACGCACGCTCCCCCTAAAGCGTTGACGGACCCTCACCTGGACCCTAAACCGTCCCCGTCCCCTAACCCTAACCCTAGCCCGAACCCTAACCCTAACCCTTCCCCGAAGCCTGACCCTCACCCGTCCCCTAATCCTAACCCGTAGGCTCACACTAACCCGCGCCCTCACACGCACGCTCCCCCTAAAGCGTTGTCGGACCCTCACCTCGACCCTAAACTGTCCCCGTCCCCTAACCCTAACCCTAGCCCGAACCCTAACCCTAACCCTTCCCCGAAGCCTGACCCTCACCCGTCCCCTAATCCTAACCCGTACGCTAACACTAACCCACGCCCTCACATGCACGCTCCCCCTAAAGCGTTGTCGGACCCTCAGCTGGATCCTAAACCGTCCCCGTCCCCTAACCCTAACCCTAGCCCGAACCCTAACCCTAACCCTTCCCCGAAGCCTGACCCTCACCTGTCCCCTAATCCTAATCCGTAGGCTCACACTAACCCGTGCCCTCACACGCACGCTCCCCCTAAGCGTTGTCGGACCCTCAATTGGACCCTAAGCCGTCCCCGTCCCCTAACCCTAACCCTAGCCCGAATCCTAACCCTAAACCTTCCTCGAAACCTGACCCTCACCTGTCCCCTAATCCTAACCCGTAGGCTCACACTAACCCGTGCCCTCACACGCACGCTCCCCCTAAAGCGTTGTCGGACCCTCAATTGGACCCTAAGCCGTCCCCGTCCCCTAACCCTAACCCTAGCCCGAATCCTAACCCTAACCCTTCCTCGAAACCTGACCCTCACCCGTCCCCTAATCCTAACCCGCACGCTAACACTAACCCGGGCCCTCACACGCATGCTCCCCCTAAAGCGTTGTTGGACCCTCACCTGGACCCTAAACCTTCCCCGTCCCCTAACCCTAACCATAGCCCGAACCATAACCCTAACACTTCCACGAAGCCTGACCCTCACCCGTCCCCTAATCCTAACCCGTAGGCTCACACTAACCCGCGCCCTCACACGCACGCTCCCCCTAAAGCGTTGTCGGACCCTCCCCTCGACCCTAAACCGTCCCCGTCCCCTAACCCTAACCCTAGCCCGAACCCTAACCCTAAACCTTCCCCGAAGCCTGACCCTCACGCGTCCCCTAATCCTAAGCCTTACGCTAACAGTAACCCGCGCCCTCACACGCACGCTCCCCTAAAGCGTTGTCGGACCCTCACCTGGACCCTAAACCGTCCCCGTCCCCTAACCCTAACCCTAGCCCGAACCCTAACCCTAACCCTTCCCCGAAGCCTGACCCTCACCCGTCCCCTAATCCTAACCCGTAGGCTCACACTAACCCACGCCCTCACACGCACGCTCCCCCTAAAGCGTTGTCGGACCCTCACCTCGACCCTAAACCGTCCCCGTCCCCTAACCCTAACCCTAGCCCGAACAATAATCCTAACCCTTCCCCGAAGCCTGACCCTCACCCGTCACCTAATCCTAATCCGTAGGCTCACACTAACCCGCGCCCTCACACGCACGCTCCCCCTAAAGCGTTGTCGGACCCTCACCTGGACCCTAAACCGTCCCCGTACCCTAACCCTAACCCTAGCCCGAACCCTAACCCTAACACTTCCCCGAAGCCTGACCCTCCCCCGTCCCCTAATCCTAACCCGTACGCTAACACTAACCCGTGCCCTCACATGCACGCTCCCCCTAAAGCGTTGTCGGACCCTCACCTGAACCCTAAACCGTCCCCGTCCCCTAACCCTAACCCTAGCCCGAACCCTAACCCTTCCTCGAAGCCTGACCCTCACCCGTCACCTAATCCTAAGACGTACGCTAACACTAACCCGCGCCCTCACATGCACGCTCCCCCTAAAGCGTTGTCGGACCCTCACCTGGACCCTAAACCGTCCACGTCCCCTAACCCTAACCCTAGCCCGAACCCTAACCCTAACCCTTCCCCGAAGCCTGACCCTCACCCGTCCCCTAATCCTAACCCGTACGCTCACACTAACCCGCGCCCTCACACGCACGCTCCCCCTAAAGCGTTGTCGGACCCTCACCTCGACCCTAAAACTTCCCCGTCCCCTAACACTAACCCTAGCCCGAACCCTAACCCTAACACTTCCCCGAAGCCTGACCCTCACACGTCACCTAATCGTAACCCGTAGGCTCACACTAACCCGCGCCCTCACACGCACGATCCCCCTAAAGCTTTGTCGGACCCTCAGCTGGATCCTAAACCGTCCCCGTCCCCTAACCCTAACCCTAGCCCGAACCCTAACCTTAACCGTTCCCCGAAGCATGACCCTCACCCGTCCCCTAATCCTAAGCCGTACGCTAACACTAACCCGCGCCCTCACACGCACGCTCCCCCTAAAGCGTTGTCGGACCCTCACCTGGACCCTAAACCGTCCCCGTCCCCTAACCCTAACCCTAGCCCGAACCCTAACCCTAACCCTTCCCCGAACCCTGACCCTCACCCGTCCCCTAATCCTAACCCGTAGGCTAACACTAACCCGCGCCCTCACACGCACGCTCCCCCTAAAGCGTTGTCGGACCCTCACCTGGACCCTAAACCGTCCCCGTCCCCTAACCCTAACCCTAGCCCGAACCCTAACCCTAACCCTTCCCCGAAGCCTGACCCTCACCCGTCCCCTAATCCTAACCCGTACGCTAACACTAACCCGCGCCCTCACACGCACGCTCCCCCTAAAGCGTTGTCGGACCCTCACCTGGACCCTAAACCGTCCCCGTCCCCTAACCCTAACCCTAGCCCGAACCCTAACCCTAACCCTTCCCCGAAGCCTGACCCTCACCCGTCCCCTAATCCTAACCCGTACGCTCACACTAACTCGCGCCCTCACACGCACGCTCCCGCTAAAGCGTTGTCGGACCCTCACCTGGACCCTAAACCGTCCCCGTCCCCTAACCCTAACCCTAGCCCGAACCCTAACCCTAACCCTTCCCCGAAGCCTGACCCTCACCTGTCCCCTAATCCTAACCCGTAGGCTCACACTAACCCGCGCCCTCACACGCACGCTCCACCTAAAGCGTTGTCGGACCCTCAATTGGACCCTAAGCCGTCCCCGTCCCCTAACCCTAACCCTAGCCCGAACCCTAACCATAACCCTTCCCCGAAGCCTGACCCTCACCCGTCCCCTAATCCTAACCCGTACGCTCACACTAACCCGCGCCCTCACACGCACGCTCCCCCTAAAGCGTTGTCGGACCCTCACCTCGACCCTAAAACTTCCCCGTCCCCTAACACTAACCCTAGCCCGAACCCTAACCCTAACACTTCCCCGAAGCCTGACCCTCACACGTCACCTAATCGTAACCCGTAGGCTCACACTAACCCGCGCCCTCACACGCACGATCCCCCTAAAGCTTTGTCGGACCCTCAGCTGGATCCTAAACCGTCCCCGTCCCCTAATCCTAACCCTAGCCCGAACCCTAACCTTAACCGTTCCCCGAAGCATGACCCTCACCCGTCCCCTAATCCTAAGCCGTACGCTAACACTAACCCGCGCCCTCACACGCACGCTCCCCCTAAAGCGTTGTCGGACCCTCACCTGGACCCTAAACCGTCCCCGTCCCCTAACCCTAACCCTAGCCCGAACCCTAACCCTAACCCTTCCCCGAACCCTGACCCTCACCCGTCCCCTAATCCTAACCCGTAGGCTAACACTAACCCGCGCCCTCACACGCACGCTCCCCCTAAAGCGTTGTCGGACCCTCACCTGGACCCTAAACCGTCCCCGTCCCCTAACCCTAACCCTAGCCCGAACCCTAACCCTAACCCTTCCCCGAAGCCTGACCCTCACCCGTCCCCTAATCCTAACCCGTACGCTAACACTAACCCGCGCCCTCACACGCACGCTCCCCCTAAAGCGTTGTCGGACCCTCACCTGGACCCTAAACCGTCCCCGTCCCCTAACCCTAACCCTAGCCCGAACCCTAACCCTAACCCTTCCCCGAAGCCTGACCCTCACCCGTCCCCTAATCCTAACCCGTACGCTCACACTAACTCGCGCCCTCACACGCACGCTCCCGCTAAAGCGTTGTCGGACCCTCACCTGGACCCTAAACCGTCCCCGTCCCCTAACCCTAACCCTAGCCCGAACCCTAACCCTAACCCTTCCCCGAAGCCTGGCCCTCACCTGTCCCCTAATCCTAACCCGTAGGCTCACACTAACCCGCGCCCTCACACGCACGCTCCACCTAAAGCGTTGTCGGACCCTCAATTGGACCCTAAGCCGTCCCCGTCCCCTAACCCTAACCCTAGCCCAAACCCTAACCATAACCCTTCCCCGAAGCCTGACCCTCACCCGTCCCCTATTCCTAACCCGTACGCTCACACTAACATGCGCCCTCACACGCACGCTTTCCCTAAAGCGTTGTCGGACCCTCACCTGGACCCTAAACCGTCCCCGTCCCCTAACCCTAACCCTAGCCCGAACCCTAACCCTAACCCTTCCCTGAATCCTGACCCTCACCCGTCCCCTAATCCTAACCCGTAGGCTCACACTAACCCGCGCCCTCACACGCACGCTCCCCCTAAAGCGTTGTCGGACCCTCACCTGGACCCTAAACCGTCCCCATCCCCTAACCCTAACCCTAGCACGAACCCTAACCCTAACCCTTCCCCGAAGCCTGACCCTCACCCGTCCCCTAATACTAACCCGTAGGCTCACACAAACTCACGCCCTCACACGCACGCTCCCCCTAAAGCGTTGTCAGACCCTCACCTGGACCCTAAACCGTCCCCGTCCCCTAACCCTAACCCTAGCCCGAACCCTAACCCTAACCCTTCCCCGAAACCTGACCCTCACCCGTCCCCTAATCCTAAACCGTAGGCTCACACTAACCCGCGCCCTCACACGCACGCTCCCCCTAAAGCGTTGTCGGACCCTCACCTGGACCCTAAACCGTCCCCGTCCCCTAACCCTAACCCTAGCCCGAACCCTAACCCTAACCCTTCCCCGAACCCTGACCCTCACCCGTCCCCTAATCCTAACACGTACGCTAACACTAACCCCGCGCCCTCACATGCACGCTCCCCCTAAAGCGTTGTCGGACCCTCACCTGGACCCTAAACCGTCCCCGTACCCTAACCCTAACCCTAGCCCGAACCCTAACCCTAACCCTTCCCCGAAGCCTGACACTCACCCGTCACCTAATCGTAACCCGTAGGCTCACACTAACCCGCGCCCTCACACGCACGATCCGCCTAAAGCGTTGTCGGACCCTCACCTGGACTCTAAACCGTCCCCGTCCCCTAACCCTAACCCTAGCCCGAACCCTAACCCTAACCCTTCCCCGAAGCATGACCCTCACCCGTCCCCTAATCCTAAGCCGTACGCTAACACTAACCCGCGCCCTCACACGCACGCTCCCCCTAAAGCGTTGTCGGACCCTCACCTGGACCCTAAACCGTCCCCGTCCCCTAACCCTAACCCTAGCCCGAACCCTAACCCTAACCCTTCCCCGAAGCCTGACCCTCACCCGTCCCCTAATCCTAACCCGTACGCTAACACTAACCCGCGCCCTCACACGCACGCTCCCCCTAAAGCGTTGTCGGACCCTCACCTGGACCCTAAACCGTCCCCGTCCCCTAACCCTAACCCTAGCCCGAACCCTAACCCTAACCCTTCCCCGAAGCCTGACCCTCACCCGTCCCCTAATCCTAAGCCGTAGGCTCACACTAACCCGCGCCCTCACACGCACGCTCCCCCTAAAGCGTTGTCGGACCCTCACCTCGACCCTAAACCGTCCCCGTCCCCTAACCCTAACCCTAGCCCGAACCCTAACCCTAACCCTTCCCCGAAACCTGACCCTCACCCGTCCCCTAATCCTAAACCGCACGCTAACACTAACCCGGGCCCTCACACGCATGCTCCCCCTAAAGCGTTGTCGGACCCTCACCTGGACCCTAAACCGTCCCCGTCCCCTAACCCTAACCCTATCCCGAACCATAACCCTAACACTTCCCCGAAGCCTGACCCTCACCCGTCCCCTAATCCTAACCCGTAGGCTCACACTAACCCGCGCCCTCACACGCACGCTCCCCCTAAAGCGTTGTCGGACCCTCACCTGGACCCTAAACCGTCCCCGTCCCCTAACCCTAACCCTAGCCCTAACCCTAACCCTAACCCTTCCCTGAAGCCTGACCCTCACCCGTCCCCTAATCCTAACCCGTAGGCTCACACTAACCCGCGCCCTCACACGCACGCTCCCCCTAAAGCGTTGTCGGAACCTCACCTGGACCCTAAACCGTCCCCGTCCCCTAACCCTAACCCTAGCCCGAACCCTAATCCTAACCCTTCCCCGAACACTGACACTCACCCGTCCCCTAATCCTAACCCGTACGCTAACACTAACCCGCGCCCTCACACGCACGATCCCCCTAAAGCGTTGTCGGACCCTCACCTGGACCCTAAACCGTCCCCATCCCCTAACCCTAACCCTAGCCCGAACCCTAACTCTAACCCTTCCCCGAAGCCTGACCCTCACCCGTCCCCTAATCCTAACCCGTAGGCTCACACTAACCCGCGCCCTCACACGCACGCTCCCCCTAAAGCGTTGTCGGACCCTCACCTCGACCCTAAACCGTCCCCGTCCCCTAACCCTAACCCTAGCCCGAACCCTAACCCTAACACTTCCCCGTAGCCTGACCCTCACCCGTCCCCTAATCCTAACACGTACGCTAACACTAACCCACGCCCTCACATGCACGCTCCCCCTAAAGCGTTGGCGGACCCTCACCTGGACCCTAAACCGTCCCAGTACCCTAACCCGAACCCTAGCCCGAACCCTAACCCTAACCCTTCCCCGAAGCCTGACCCTCACCCGTCACCTAATCGTAACCCGTAGGCTCACACTAACCCGCGCCCTCACACGCACGATCCCCCTAAAGCGTTGTCGGACCCTCACCTGGACTCTAAACCGTCCCCGTCCCCTAACCCTAACCCTAGCCCGAACCCTAACCCTAACCCTTCCCCGAAGCATGACCCTCACCCGTCCCCTAATCCTAAGCCGTACGCTAACACTAACCCGCGCCCTCACACGCACGCTCCCCCTAAAGCGTTGTCGGACCCTCACCTGGACCCTAAACCGTCCCCGTCCCCTAACCCTAACCCTAGCCCGAACCCTAACCCTAACCCTTCCCCGAAGCCTGACACTCACCCGTCCCCTAATCCTAAGCCGTAGGCTCACACTAACCCGCGCCCTCACACGCACGCTCCCCCTAAAGCGTTGTCGGACCCACACCTCGACCCTAAACCGTCCCCGTACCCTAACCCTAACCCTAGCCCGAACCCTAACCCTAACCCTTCCCCGAAGCCTGACACTCACCCGTCCCCTAATCCTAACCCGTACGCCAACACTAACCCGCGCCCTCATATGCACGCTCCCCCTAAAGCATTGTCGGACCCTCAGCTGGATCCTAAACCGTCCCCGTCCCCTAACACTAACCCTAACCCTAGCCTGAACCCTAACCCTAACACTTCCCCGAAGCCTGACCCTCACCCGTCCCCTAATCCTAACCCGT
This sequence comes from Lagenorhynchus albirostris, assembly GCF_949774975.1. Classification (NCBI taxonomy): domain Eukaryota; kingdom Metazoa; phylum Chordata; class Mammalia; order Artiodactyla; family Delphinidae; genus Lagenorhynchus; species Lagenorhynchus albirostris. The sequence continues at coordinate 240,679 of NC_083098.1, forward strand.
AGGCTCACACTAACCCGCGCCCTTACACGCACGCTCCCCCTAAAGCGTTGTCGGACCCTCACCAGGACCCTAAACCGTCCCCGTCCCCTAACCCTAACCCTAGCCCGAACCCTAACCCTAACCCTTCCCCGAAGCCTGACCCTCACCTGTCCCCTAATCCTAACCCGTAGGCTCCCACTAACCCGCGCCCTCACACGCACGCTCCCCCTAAAGCGTTGTCGGACCCTCTCCTGGACCCTAAACCGTCCCCGTACCCTAACCCTAACCCTAGCCCGAACCCTAACCCTAACCCTTCCCCGAAGCCTGACCCTCACCCGTCCCCTAATCCTAACCCGTACGCTAACACTAACCCACGCCCTCACACGCACGCTCCCCCTAAAGCGTTGTCGGACCCTCACCTGGACCCTAAACCGTCCCCGTCCCCTAACCCTAACCCTAGCCCGAACCCTAACCCTAACCCTTCCCCGAAGCCTGACCCTCACCCGTCCCCTAATCCTAACCCGTGCGCTCACACTAACTCGCGCCCTCACACGCACGCTCCCCCTAAAGCGTTGTCAGACCCTCACCTGGACCCTAAACCGTCCCCGTCCCCTAACCCTAACCCTAGCCCGAACCCTAACCCTAACCCTTCCCCGAAGCCTGACCCTCACCTGTCCCCTAATCCTAACCCGTAGGCTCACACTAACCCGGGCCCTCACACGCACGCTCCCCCTAAAGCGTTGTCGGACCCTCACCTGGACCCTAAACCGTCCCCGTCCCCTAACCCTAACCCTAGCCCGAACCCTAACCCTAACCCTTCCCCGAAGCCTGACCCTCACCCGTCCCCTAATCGTAACCCGTAGGCTCACACTAACCCGCGCCCTTACACGCACGCTCCCCCTAAAGCGTTGTCGGACCCTCACCAGGACACTAAACCGTCCCCATCCCCTAACCCTAACCCTAGCCCGAACCCTAACCATAACACTTCCCCGAAGCCTGACCCTCACCCGTCCCCTAATCCTAACCCGTACGCTCACACTAACTCGCGCCCTCACACGCACGCTCCCCCTAAAGCGTTGTCGGACCCTCACCTGGACCCTAAACCGTCCCCGTCCCCTAAACCTAACCCTAGCCCGAACCCTAACCCTAACCCTTCCCCGATGCCTGACCCTCACCCGTCCCCAAATCCTAACCCGTAGGCTCACACTAACCTGCGCCCTCACACACACGCTCCCCCTAAAGCATTGTCGGAACCTCACCTGGACCCTAAACCGTCCCCATACCCTAACCCTAACCCTAGCCCGAACCCTAACCCTAACCCTTCCCCGAAGCCTGACCCTCACCCGTCCCCTAATCCTAACCCGTACGCTAACACTAACCCGCGCCCTCACACACACGCTCCCCCTAAAGCGTTGTTGGACCCTAAATTGAACCCTAAGCCGTCCCCGTCCCCTAACCCTAACCCTAGCCCGAACCCTAACCCTAACCCTTCCCCGAAGCCTGACCCTCACCCGTCCCCTAATCCTAACCCGCACGCTAACACTAACCCGGGCCCTCAAACGCATGCTCCCCCTAAAGCGTTGTCGGACCCTCACCTGGACCCTAAACCGTCCCCGTCCCCTAACCCTAACCCTAGCCCGAACCCTAACCCTAACACTTCCCCGAAGCCTGACCCTCACCCGTCCCCTAATCCTAACCCGTAGGCTCACACTAACCCGCGCCCTCACACGCACGCTCCCCCTAAAGCGTTGTCGGACCCTCACCTGGACCCTAAACCGTCCCCGTACCCTAACCCTAACCCTAGACCGAACCATAACCCTAACCCTTCCCCGAAGCCTGACCCTCACCCATCACCTAATCGTAACCCGTAGGCTCACACTAACCCGCGCCCTCACACGCACGATCCCCCTAAAGCGTTGTCGGACCCTCACCTGGACCCTAAACCGTCCCCGTCCCCTAACCCTAACCCTAGCCCGAACCCTAACCCTAACCCTTCCCCGAAGCATGACCCTCACCCGTCCCCTAATCCTAAGCCGTACGCTAACACTAACCCGCACCCTCACACGCACGCTCCCCCTAAAGCGTTGTCGGACCCTCACCTGGACCCTAAACCGTCCCCGTCCCCTAACCCTAACCCTAGCCCGAAACCTAACCCTAACCCTTCCCCGAAGCCTGACCCTCACCCGTCCCCTAATCCTAACCCGTACGCTAACACTAACCCGTGCCCTCACACGCACGCTCCCCCTAAAGTGTTGTCGGACCCTCACCTGGACCCTAAACCGTCCCCGTCCCCTAACCCTAACCCTAGCCCGAACCCTAACCCTAACCCTTCCCCGAAGCCTGACCCTCACCCGTCCCCTAATCCTAAACCGTACGCTAACACTAACCCGCGCCCTCACAGGCACGCTCGCCCTAAAGCGTTGTCGGACCCTCACCTGGATCCTAAACCGTCCCCGTCCCCTAACCCTAACCCTAGCCCGAACCCTAACCCTAACACTTCCCCGAAGCATGACCCTACCCGTCCCCTAATCCTAACCCGTAGGCTCACACTAACCCGCGCCCTTAAACGCACGCTCCCCCTAAAGCGTTGTCGGACCCTCACCAGGACCCTAAACCGTCCCCGTCCCCTAACACTAACCCTAGCCCGAATCCTAACCATAACACTTCCCCGAAGCCTGACCCTCACCCGTCCCCAATCCTAACCCGTACGCTCACACAAACTCGCGCCCTCACACGCACGCTCCCCCTAAAGCGTTGTCAGACCCTCACCTGGACCCTAAACCGTCCCCGTCCCCTAACCCTAACACTAGCCCGAACCCTAACCCTAACCCTTCCCCGAAGCCTGACCCTCACCCGTCCCCTAATCCTAACCCACACGCTAACACTAACCAGGGCCCTCACACGCACGCTCCCCCTAAAGCGTTGTCGGACCCTCACCTGGACCCTAAACCGTCCCCGTCCCCTAACCCTAACCCTAGCCCGAACCCTAACCCTAACCCTTCCCCGAAGCCTGACCCTCACCCGTCCCCTAATCCTAACCCGTACGCTAACACTAACCCGCGCCCTCACACGCACGCTCCCCCTAAAGCGTTGTCGGACCCTCACCTGGACCCTAAACCGTCCCAGTCCCCTAACCCTAACCCTAACCCTAACCCTAACCCTTCCCCGAAGCCTGACCCTCACCCGTCCCCTAATCCTAAGCCGTACGCTAACACTAACCCACGCCCTCACACGCACGCTCCCCCTAAAGCGTTGTCGGACCCTCACCTGGACCCTAAACCGTCCCCATTCCCTAACCCTAACCCTAGCCCGAACCCTAACCCTAACCCTTCCCCGAAACCTGACGCTCACCCGTCCCCTAATCCTAACCCGTACGGTAACACTAACCCGCGCCCTCACACGCACGCTCCCCCTAAAGCGTTGTCGGACCCTCACCTGAACCCTAAACCGTCACCGTCCCCTAACCCTAACCCTAGCCCGAACCCTAACCCTAACCCTTCCCCGAAGCCTGACCCTCACCCGTCACCTAATCCTAACCCGTAGGCTCACACTAACCCGCGCCCTCACACGCACGCTCCCCCTAAAGCGTTGTCGGACCCTCACCTCGACCCTAAACCGTCCCCGTCCCCTAACCCTAACCCTAGCCCGAACACTAACCCTAACCCTTCCCCGAAGCCTGACCCTCACCCGTCCCCTAATCCTAACCTGTACGCTAACACTAACCCGCGCCCTCACATGCACGCTCCCCCTAAAGCGTTGTCGGACCCTCAGCTGGATCCTAAACCGTCCCCGTCCCCTAACCCTAACCCTAGCCCGAACCCTAACCCTAACCCTTCCCCGAAGCCTGACCCTCACCCGTCCCCTAATCCTAACCCGTAGGCTCACACTAACCCGCGCCCTCACACGCACGCTCCCCCTAAAGCATTGTCGGAACCTCACCTGGACCCTAAACCGTCCCCGTAACCTAACCCTAACCCTAGCCCGAACCCTAACCCTAACCCTTCCCCGAAGCCTGACCCTCACCCGTCCCCTAATCCTAACCCGCACGCTAACGCTAACCCGGGCCCTCACACGCATGCTCCCCCTAATGCGTTGTCGGACCCTCATCTGGACCCTAAACCGTCCCCGTCCCCTAACCCTAACCCTAGCCCGAACCCTAACTCTAACACTTCCCCGAAGCCTGACCCTCACCCGTCCCCTAATCCTAACACGTAGGCTCACACTAACCCGCGCTCTCACACGCACGCTCCCCCTAAAGCGTTGTCGGACCCTCACCTGGACCCTAAACCGTCCCCGTACCCTAAGCCTAACCCTAGCCCGAACCCTAACCCTAACCCTTCAACGAAGCCTGACCCTCACCCGTCCCCTAAACCTAACCCGTAGGCTCACACTAACCCGCGCCCTCACACCCACGCTCCCCCTAAAGCGTTGTCGGACCCTCACCTGGACCCTAAACCGTCCCCGTCCCCTAACCCTAACCCTAGCCCGTACCCTAACCCTAACCCTTCCCCGAAGCCTGACCCTCACCCGTCCCCTAATCCTAACCCGTACGCTAACACTAACCCGCGCCCTCACACGCACGCTCCCCCTAAAGCGTTGTCGGACCCTCACCTGGACCCTAAACCGTCCCCGTCCCCTAACCCTAACCCTAGCCCGAACACTAACCCTAACCCTTCCCCGAAACCTGACGCTCACCCGTCCCCTAATCCTGACCCGTATGGTAACACTAACCCGCGCCCTCACACGCACGCTCCCCCTAAAGCGTTGTCGGACCCTCACCTGGACCCTAAACCGTCCCCGTCCCCTAACCCTAACCCTAGCCCGAACCCTAACCCTAACCCTTCCCCGAAGCATGACCCTCACCCGTCCCCTAATCCTAACCCGTAGGCTCACACTAACCCGCGCCCTCACACGCACGATCCCGCTAAAGCGTTGTCGGACCCTCACCTGGACCCTAAACCGTCCCCGTCCCCTAACCCTAACCCTAGCCCGAACCCTAACCCTAACCCTTCCCCGAAGCATGACCCTCACCCGTCCCCTAATCCTAAGCCGTACGCTAACACTAACCCGCACCCTCACACGCACGCTCCCCCTAAAGCGTTGTCGGACCCTCACCTGGACCCTAAACCGTCCCCGTCCCCTAACCCTAACCCTAGCCCGAACCCTAACCCTAACCATTCCCCGAAGCCTGACCCTCACCCGTCCCGTAATGCTAACCCGTAGGCTCACACTAACCCGCGCCCTCACACGCACGCTCCCCCTAAAGCGTTGTCGGACCCTCACCTCGACCCTAAACCGTCCCCGTCCCCTAAAACTAACCCTAGCCCGAACCCTAACCCTAACCCTTCCCCGAAGCCTGACCCTCACCCGTCCCCTAATCCTAACCCGTACGCTAACACTAACCCGCGCCCTCACATGCACGCTCCCCCTAAAGCGTTGTCGGACTCTCAGCTGGATCCTAAACCGTCCCCGTCCCCTAACCCTAACCCTAGCCCGAACCCCAACCCTAACCTTTCCCCGAAGCCTGACGCTCACCCGTCCCATAATCCTAACCCGTAGGCTCACACTAACCCGCGCCCTCACACGCACGCTCCCCCTAAAGCGTTGTTGGACCCTCACCTGGACCCTAAACCGTCCCCGTCCCCTAACCCTAACCCTAGCCCGAACCCTAACCCTAACACTTCCCCGAAGCCTGACCCTCACCCGTCCCCTAATCCTAACACGTAGGCTCACACTAACCCGCGCCCTCACACGCACGCTCCCCCTAAAGCATTGTCGGAACCTCACCTGGACCCTAAACCGTCCCCGTACACTAACCCTAACCCTAGCCCGAACCCTAACCCTAACCCTTCCCCGAAGCCTGACCCTCACCCGTCCCCTAATCCTAACCCGTACGCTCACACTAACTCGCGCCCTCACACGCACGCTCCCCCTAAAGCGTTGTCGGACCCTCACCTGGACCCTAAACCGTCCCCGTCCCCTAACCCTAACCCTAGCCCGAACCCTAACCCTAACCCTTCCCCGAAGCCTGACCCTCACCCGTCCCCTAATCCTAACCCGTAGGCTCACACTAACCCGCGCCCTCACACGCACGCTCCCCCTAAAGCATTGTCGGACCCTCACCTGGACCCTAAACCTTCCCCGTCCCCTAACCCTAACCCTAGCCCGAACCCTAACCCTAACCCTTCCCCGAAGCCTGACCCTCACCCGTCCCCTAATCCTAACCCGTACGCTAACACTAACCCGCGCCCTCACACGCACGCTCCCCCTAAAGCATTGTCGGACCCTCACCTGGACCCTAAACCGTCCCCGTCCCCTAACCCTAACCCTATCCCGAACCCTAACCCTAACCCTTCCCCGAAGCCTGACCCTCACCCGTCCCCTAATCCTAACCCGTACGCTAACACTAACCCACGCCCTCACACGCACGCTCCCCCTAAAGCGTTGTCGGACCCTCACCTGGACCCTAAACCGTCCCCGTCCCCTAACCCTAGCCCGAACCCTAACCCTAACCCTTCCCCGAAGCCTGACCCTCACCCGTCCCGTAATCCTAACCCGTACGCTCACACTAACTCGCGCCCTCACACGTACGCTCCCCCTAAAGCGTTGTCGGACCCTCACCTGGACCCTAAACCGTCCCCTTCCCCTAACCCTAACCCTAGCCCGAACCCTAACCCTAACCCTTCCCCGAAGCCTGACCCTCACCTGTCCCCTAATCCTAACCCGTATGCTCCCACTAACCCGCGCCCTCACACGCATGCTCCACCTAAAGCGTTGTCGGACCCTCAATTGGACCCTAAGCCGTCCCCGTCCCCTAACCCTAACCCTAGCCCGAACCCTAACCCTAACCCTTCCCCGAAACCTGACCCTCACCCGTCCCCTAATCCTAACCCGCACGCTAACACTAACCCGGGCCCTCACACGCATGCTCCCCCTAAAGCGTTGTCGGACCCTCACCTGGACCCTAAACCGTCCCCGTCCCCTAACCCTAACCCTATCCCGAACCATAACCCTAACACTTCCTCGAAGCCTGACCCTCACCCGTCCCCTAATCCTAACCCGTAGGCTCACACTAACCCGCGCCCTCACACGCACGCTCCTCCTAAAGCGTTGTCGGACCCTCACCTGGACCCTAAACCGTCCCCGTCCCCTAACCCTAACCCTAGCCCGAACCCTAACCCTAACCCTTCCCCGAAGCCTGACCCTCATGCGTCCCTTAATCCTAAGCCGTACGCAAACACTAACCCGCGCCCTCACACACACGCTCCCCCTAAAGCGTTGTCGGACCCTCACCTGGACCCTAAACCGTCCCCGTCCCCTAACCCTAACCCTAGCCCGAACCCTAACCCTAACCCTTCCCCGAAACCTGACCCTCACCCGTCCCCTAATCCTAACCCGTACGCTAACACTAACCCGCGCTCTCACACGCACGCTCCCCCTAAAGCGTTGTCGGACCCTCACCTGGACCCTAAACCGTCCCCGTCCCCTAACCCTAACCCTAGCCCGAACCCTAACCCTAACCCTTCAACGAAGCCTGACCCTCACCTGTCCCCTAATCCTAACCCGTAGGCTCACACTAACCCGGGCCCTCACACGCACGCTCCCCCTAAAGCGTTGTCGGACCCTCACCTGGACCCTAAACCGTCCCCGTCCCCTAACCCTAACCCTAGCCCGAACCCTAACCCTAACCCTTCCCCGAAGCCTGACCCTCACCCGTCCCCTAATCGTAACCCGTAGGCTCACACTAACCCGCGCCCTTACACGCACGCTCCCCCTAAAGCGTTGTCGGACCCTCACCAGGACACTAAACCGTCCCCATCCCCTAACCCTAACCCTAGCCCGAACCCTAACCATAACACTTCCCCGAAGCCTGACCCTCACCCGTCCCCTAATCCTAACCCGTACGCTCACACTAACTCGCGCCCTCACACGCACGCTCCCCCTAAAGCGTTGTCGGACCCTCACCTGGACCCTAAACCGTCCCCGTCCCCTAAACCTAACCCTAGCCCGAACCCTAACCCTAACCCTTCCCCGATGCCTGACCCTCACCCGTCCCCAAATCCTAACCCGTAGGCTCACACTAACCTGCGCCCTCACACACACGCTCCCCCTAAAGCATTGTCGGAACCTCACCTGGACCCTAAACCGTCCCCATACCCTAACCCTAACCCTAGCCCGAACCCTAACCCTAACCCTTCCCCGAAGCCTGACCCTCACCCGTCCCCTAATCCTAACCCGTACGCTAACACTAACCCGCGCCCTCACACGCACGCTCCCCCTAAAGCGTTGTTGGACCCTAAATTGAACCCTAAGCCGTCCCCGTCCCCTAACCCTAACCCTAGCCCGAACCCTAACCCTAACCCTTCCCCGAAGCCTGACCCTCACCCGTCCCCTAATCCTAACCCGCACGCTAACACTAACCCGGGCCCTCAAACGCATGCTCCCCCTAAAGCGTTGTCGGACCCTCACCTGGACCCTAAACCGTCCCCGTCCCCTAACCCTAACCCTAGCCCGAACCCTAACCCTAACACTTCCCCGAAGCCTGACCCTCACCCGTCCCCTAATCCTAACCCGTAGGCTCACACTAACCCGCGCCCTCACACGCACGCTCCCCCTAAAGCGTTGTCGGACCCTCACCTGGACCCTAAACCGTCCCCGTACCCTAACCCTAACCCTAGACCGAACCATAACCCTAACCCTTCCCCGAAGCCTGACCCTCACCCGTCACCTAATCGTAACCCGTAGGCTCACACTAACCCGCGCCCTCACACGCACGATCCCCCTAAAGCGTTGTCGGACCCTCACCTGGACCCTAAACCGTCCCCGTCCCCTAACCCTAACCCTAGCCCGAACCCTAACCCTAACCCTTCCCCGAAGCATGACCCTCACCCGTCCCCTAATCCTAAGCCGTACGCTAACACTAACCCGCACCCTCACACGCACGCTCCCCCTAAAGCGTTGTCGGACCCTCACCTGGACCCTAAACCGTCCCCGTCCCCTAACCCTAACCCTAGCCCGAAACCTAACCCTAACCCTTCCCCGAAGCCTGACCCTCACCCGTCCCCTAATCCTAACCCGTACGCTAACACTAACCCGTGCCCTCACACGCACGCTCCCCCTAAAGTGTTGTCGGACCCTCACCTGGACCCTAAACCGTCCCCGTCCCCTAACCCTAACCCTAGCCCGAACCCTAACCCTAACCCTTCCCCGAAGCCTGACCCTCACCCGTCCCCTAATCCTAAACCGTACGCTAACACTAACCCGCGCCCTCACAGGCACGCTCGCCCTAAAGCGTTGTCGGACCCTCACCTGGATCCTAAACCGTCCCCGTCCCCTAACCCTAACCCTAGCCCGAACCCTAACCCTAACACTTCCCCGAAGCATGACCCTACCCGTCCCCTAATCCTAACCCGTAGGCTCACACTAACCCGCGCCCTTAAACGCACGCTCCCCCTAAAGCGTTGTCGGACCCTCACCAGGACCCTAAACCGTCCCCGTCCCCTAACACTAACCCTAGCCCGAATCCTAACCATAACACTTCCCCGAAGCCTGACCCTCACCCGTCCCCAATCCTAACCCGTACGCTCACACAAACTCGCGCCCTCACACGCACGCTCCCCCTAAAGCGTTGTCAGACCCTCACCTGGACCCTAAACCGTCCCCGTCCCCTAACCCTAACACTAGCCCGAACCCTAACCCTAACCCTTCCCCGAAGCCTGACCCTCACCCGTCCCCTAATCCTAACCCACACGCTAACACTAACCAGGGCCCTCACACGCACGCTCCCCCTAAAGCGTTGTCGGACCCTCACCTGGACCCTAAACCGTCCCCGTCCCCTAACCCTAACCCTAGCCCGAACCCTAACCCTAACCCTTCCCCGAAACCTGACGCTCACCCGTCCCCTAATCCTAACCCGTACGGTAACACTAACCCGCGCCCTCACACGCACGCTCCCCCTAAAGCGTTGTCGGACCCTCACCTGAACCCTAAACCGTCACCGTCCCCTAACCCTAACCCTAGCCCGAACCCTAACCCTAACCCTTCCCCGAAGCCTGACCCTCACCCGTCACCTAATCCTAACCCGTAGGCTCACACTAACCCGCGCCCTCACACGCACGCTCCCCCTAAAGCGTTGTCGGACCCTCACCTCGACCCTAAACCGTCCCCGTCCCCTAACCCTAACCCTAGCCCGAACACTAACCCTAACCCTTCCCCGAAGCCTGACCCTCACCCGTCCCCTAATCCTAACCTGTACGCTAACACTAACCCGCGCCCTCACATGCACGCTCCCCCTAAAGCGTTGTCGGACCCTCAGCTGGATCCTAAACCGTCCCCGTCCCCTAACCCTAACCCTAGCCCGAACCCTAACCCTAACCCTTCCCCGAAGCCTGACCCTCACACGTCCCCTAATCCTAACCCGTAGGCTCACACTAACCCGGGCCCTCACACGCACGCTCCCCCTAAAGCGTTGTCGGACCCTCACCTGGACCCTAAACCGTCCCCGTCCCCTAACCCTAACCCTAGCCCGAACCCTAAACCTAACACTTCCCCGAAGCCTGACCCTCACCCGTCCCCTAATCCTAACCCGTAGGCTCACACTAACCCGCGCCCTCACACGCACGCTCCCCCTAAAGCATTGTCGGAACCTCACCTGGACCCTAAACCGTCCCCGTAACCTAACCCTAACCCTAGCCCGAACCCTAACCCTAACCCTTCCCCGAAGCCTGACCCTCACCCGTCCCCTAATCCTAACCCGCACGCTAACGCTAACCCGGGCCCTCACACGCATGCTCCCCCTAAAGCGTTGTCGGACCCTCATCTGGACCCTAAACCGTCCCCGTCCCCTAACCCTAACCCTAGCCCGAACCCTAACTCTAACACTTCCCCGAAGCCTGACCCTCACCCGTCCCCTAATCCTAACACGTAGGCTCACACTAACCCGCGCTCTCACACGCACGCTCCCCCTAAAGCGTTGTCGGACCCTCACCTGGACCCTAAACCGTCCCCGTACCCTAAGCCTAACCCTAGCCCGAACCCTAACCCTAACCCTTCAACGAAGCCTGACCCTCACCCGTCCCCTAAACCTAACCCGTAGGCTCACACTAACCCGCGCCCTCACACGCACGCTCCCCCTAAAGCGTTGTCGGACCCTCACCTGGACCCTAAACCGTCCCCGTCCCCTAACCCTAACCCTAGCCCGTACCCTAACCCTAACCCTTCCCCGAAGCCTGACCCTCACCCGTCCCCTAATCCTAACCCGTACGCTAACACTAACCCGCGCCCTCACACGCACGCTCCCCCTAAAGCGTTGTCGGACCCTCACCTGGACCCTAAACCGTCCCCGTCCCCTAACCCTAACCCTAGCCCGAACACTAACCCTAACCCTTCCCCGAAACCTGACGCTCACCCGTCCCCTAATCCTGACCCGTATGGTAACACTAACCCGCGCCCTCACACGCACGCTCCCCCTAAAGCGTTGTCGGACCCTCACCTGGACCCTAAACCGTCCCCGTCCCCTAACCCTAACCCTAGCCCGAACCCTAACCCTAACCCTTCCCCGAAGCATGACCCTCACCCGTCCCCTAATCCTAACCCGTAGGCTCACACTAACCCGCGCCCTCACACGCACGATCCCGCTAAAGCGTTGTCGGACCCTCACCTGGACCCTAAACCGTCCCCGTCCCCTAACCCTAACCCTAGCCCGAACCCTAACCCTAACCCTTCCCCGAAGCATGACCCTCACCCGTCCCCTAATCCTAAGCCGTACGCTAACACTAACCCGCACCCTCACACGCACGCTCCCCCTAAAGCGTTGTCGGACCCTCACCTGGACCCTAAACCGTCCCCGTCCCCTAACCCTAACCCTAGCCCGAACCCTAACCCTAACCATTCCCCGAAGCCTGACCCTCACCCGTCCCGTAATGCTAACCCGTAGGCTCACACTAACCCGCGCCCTCACACGCACGCTCCCCCTAAAGCGTTGTCGGACCCTCACCTCGACCCTAAACCGTCCCCGTCCCCTAAAACTAACCCTAGCCCGAACCCTAACCCTAACCCTTCCCCGAAGCCTGACCCTCACCCGTCCCCTAATCCTAACCCGTACGCTAACACTAACCCGCGCCCTCACATGCACGCTCCCCCTAAAGCGTTGTCGGACTCTCAGCTGGATCCTAAACCGTCCCCGTCCCCTAACCCTAACCCTAGCCCGAACCCCAACCCTAACCTTTCCCCGAAGCCTGACGCTCACCCGTCCCATAATCCTAACCCGTAGGCTCACACTAACCCGCGCCCTCACACGCACGCTCTCCCTAAAGCGTTGTTGGACCCTCACCTGGACCCTAAACCGTCCCCGTCCCCTAACCCTAACCCTAGCCCGAACCCTAACCCTAACACTTCCCCGAAGCCTGACCCTCACCCGTCCCCTAATCCTAACACGTAGGCTCACACTAACCCGCGCCCTCACACGCACGCTCCCCCTAAAGCATTGTCGGAACCTCACCTGGACCCTAAACCGTCCCCGTACACTAACCCTAACCCTAGCCCGAACCCTAACCCTAACCCTTCCCCGAAGCCTGACCCTCACCCGTCCCCTAATCCTAACCCGTACGCTCACACTAACTCGCACCCTCACACGCACGCTCCCCCTAAAGCGTTGTCGGACCCTCACCTGGACCCTAAACCGTCCCCGTCCCCTAACCCTAACCCTAGCCCGAACCCTAACCCTAACCCTTCCCCGAAGCCTGACCCTCACCCGTCCCCTAATCCTAACCCGTAGGCTCACACTAACCCGCGCCCTCACACGCACGCTCCCCCTAAAGCATTGTCGGACCCTCACCTGGACCCTAAACCTTCCCCGTCCCCTAACCCTAACCCTAGCCCGAACCCTAACCCTAACCCTTCCCCGAAGCCTGACCCTCACCCGTCCCCTAATCCTAACCCGTACGCTAACACTAACCCGCGCCCTCACACGCACGCTCCCCCTAAAGCATTGTCGGACCCTCACCTGGACCCTAAACCGTCCCCGTCCCCTAACCCTAACCCTATCCCGAACCCTAACCCTAACCCTTCCCCGAAGCCTGACCCTCACCCGTCCCCTAATCCTAACCCGTACGCTAACACTAACCCACGCCCTCACACGCACGCTCCCCCTAAAGCGTTGTCGGACCCTCACCTGGACCCTAAACCGTCCCCGTCCCCTAACCCTAGCCCGAACCCTAACCCTAACCCTTCCCCGAAGCCTGACCCTCACCCGTCCCGTAATCCTAACCCGTACGCTCACACTAACTCGCGCCCTCACACGTACGCTCCCCCTAAAGCGTTGTCGGACCCTCACCTGGACCCTAAACCGTCCCCTTCCCCTAACCCTAACCCTAGCCCGAACCCTAACCCTAACCCTTCCCCGAAGCCTGACCCTCACCTGTCCCCTAATCCTAACCCGTATGCTCCCACTAACCCGCGCCCTCACACGCATGCTCCACCTAAAGCGTTGTCGGACCCTCAATTGGACCCTAAGCCGTCCCCGTCCCCTAACCCTAACCCTAGCCCGAACCCTAACCCTAACCCTTCCCCGAAACCTGACCCTCACCCGTCCCCTAATCCTAACCCGCACGCTAACACTAACCCGGGCCCTCACACGCATGCTCCCCCTAAAGCGTTGTCGGACCCTCACCTGGACCCTAAACCGTCCCCGTCCCCTAACCCTAACCCTATCCCGAACCATAACCCTAACACTTCCTCGAAGCCTGACCCTCACCCGTCCCCTAATCCTAACCCGTAGGCTCACACTAACCCGCGCCCTCACACGCACGCTCCTCCTAAAGCGTTGTCGGACCCTCACCTGGACCCTAAACCGTCCCCGTCCCCTAACCCTAACCCTAGCCCGAACCCTAACCCTAACCCTTCCCCGAAGCCTGACCCTCATGCGTCCCTTAATCCTAAGCCGTACGCAAACACTAACCCGCGCCCTCACACACACGCTCCCCCTAAAGCGTTGTCGGACCCTCACCTGGACCCTAAACCGTCCCCGTCCCCTAACCCTAACCCTAGCCCGAACCCTAACCCTAACCCTTCCCCGAAACCTGACCCTCACCCGTCCCCTAATCCTAACCCGTACGCTAACACTAACCCGCGCTCTCACACGCACGCTCCCCCTAAAGCGTTGTCGGACCCTCACCTGGACCCTAAACCGTCCCCGTCCCCTAACCCTAACCCTAGCCCGAACCCTAACCCTAACCCTTCAACGAAGCCTGACCCTCACCCGTACCCTAATCCTAACCCGTAGGCTAACACTAACCCGTGCCCTCACACGCACGCTCCCCCTAAAGCGTTGTCGGACCCTCACCTGGACCCTAAACCGTCCCCGTCCCCTAACCCTAACCCTAGCCCGAACCCTAACCCTAACCCTTCCCCGAAGCCTGACCCTCACCCGTCCCCTAATCCTAACCCGTACGCTAACACTAACCCGCGCCCTCACATGCACGCTCCCCCTAAAGCGTTGTCGGACCCTCAGCTGGATCCTAAACCGTCCCCGTCCCCTAAACCTAACCCTAGCCCGAACCCTAACCATAACACTTCCCCGAAGCCTGACCCTCACCCGTCCCCTAATCCTAAACCGTAGGCTCACACTAACCCGCACCCTTACACGCACGCTCCCCCTAAAGCGTTGTCAGACCCTCACCTGGACCCTAAACCGTCCCCGTCCCCTAACCCTAAACCTAGCCCGAACCCTAACCATAACACTTCCCCGAAGCCTGACCCTCACCCGTCCCCTAATCCTAACCCGTACGCTCACACAAACTCGCGCCCTCACACGCACGCTCCCCCTAAAGCGTTGTCAGACCCTCACCTGGACCCTAAACCGTCCCCGTCCCCTAACCCTAACCCTAGCCCGAACCCTAACCCTAACCCTTCCCCGAAGCCTGACCCTCACCCGTCCCCTAATCCTAACCCGTAGGCTCACACTAACCCGCGCCCTCACACGCACGCTCCCCCTAAAGCGTTGTCGGACCCTCACCTGGACCCTAAACCTTCCCCGTCCCCTAACGCTAACCCTAGCCCGAACCCTAACCCTTCCCCGAAGCCTGACCCTCACCCGTCCCCTAATCCTAACCCGTACGCTAACACTAACCCACGCCCTCACACGCACGCTCCCACTAAAGCGTTGTCGGACCCTCACCTGGACCCTAAACCGTCCCCGTCCCCTAACCCTAACCCTAGCCCGAACCCTAACCCTAACCCTTCCCCGAAGCCTGACCCTCACCCGTCCCCTAATCCTAACCCGTACGCTCACACTAACTCGCGCCCTCACACGCACGCTCCCCCTAAAGCTTTCTGGGACCCTCACCTGGACCCTAAACCGTCCCCGTCCCCTAACCCTAACCCTAGCCCGAACCCTAAACCTAACCCTTCCCCGAATCCTGACCCTCACCTGTCCCCTAATCCTAACCCGTATGCTCCCACTAACCCGCGCCCTCACACGCATGCTCCACCTAAAGCGTTGTCGGACCCTCAATTGGACCCTAAGCCGTCCCCGTCCCCTAACCCTAACCCTAGCCCGAACCCTAACCCTAACCCTTCCCCGAAACCTGACCCTCACCCGTCCCCTAATCCTAACCCGCACGCTAACACTAACCCGGGCCCTCACACGCATGCTCCCCCTAAAGCGTTGTCGGACCCTCACCTGGACCCTAAACCGTCCCCGTCCCCTAACCCTAACCCTATCCCGAACCATAACCCTAACACTTCCCCGAAGCCTGACCCTCACCCGTCCCCTAATCCTAACCCGTAGGCTCACACTAACCCGCGCCCTCACAAGCACGCTCCCCCTAAAGCGTTGTCGGACCCTCACCTGGACCCTAAACCGTCCCCGTCCCCTAACCCTAACCCTAGCCCGAACCCTAACCCTAACCCTTCCCCGAAGCCTGACCCTCATGCGTCCCCTAATCCTAAGCCGTACGCTAACACTAACCCGCGCCCTCACACACACGCTCCCCCTAAAGCGTTGTCGGACCCTCACCTGGACCCTAAACCGTCCCCGTCCCCTAACCCTAACCCTAGCCCGAACCCTAACCCTAACCCTTCCCCGAAACCTGACCCTCACCCGTCCCCTAATCCTAACCCGTACGCTAACACTAACCCGCGCCCTCACACGCACGCTCCCCCTAAAGCGTTGTCGGACCCTCACCTGGACCCTAAACCGTCCCCGTCCCCTAACCCTAACCCTAGCCCGAACCCTAACCCTAACCCTTCAACGAAGCCTGACCCTCACCCGTCCCCTAATCCTAACCCGTAGGCTAACACTAACCCGTGCCCTCACACGCACGCTCCCCCTAAAGCGTTGTCGGACCCTCACCTGGACCCTAAACCGTCCCCGTCCCCTAACCCTAACCCTAGCCCGAACCCTAACCCTAACCCTTCCCCGAAGCCTGACCCTCACCCGTCCCCTAATCATAACCCGTACGCTAACACTAACCCGCGCCCTCACATGCACGCTCCCCCTAAAGCGTTGTCGGACCCTCAGCTGGATCCTAAACCGTCCCCGTCCCCTAAACCTAACCCTAGCCCGAACCCTAACCATAACACTTCCCCGAAGCCTGACCCTCACCCGTCCCCTAATCCTAAACCGTAGGCTCACACTAACCCGCACCCTTACACGCACGCTCCCCCTAAAGCGTTGTCAGACCCTCACCTGGACCCTAAACCGTCCCCGTCCCCTAACCCTAAACCTAGCCCGAACCCTAACCATAACACTTCCCCGAAGCCTGACCCTCACCCGTCCCCTAATCCTAACCCGTACGCTCACACAAACTCGCGCCCTCACACGCACGCTCCCCCTAAAGCATTGTCAGACCCTCACCTGGACCCTAAACCGTCCCCGTCCCCTAACCCTAACCCTAGCCCGAACCCTAACCCTAACCCTTCCCCGAAGCCTGACCCTCACCCGTCCCCTAATCCTAACCCGTAGGCTCACACTAACCCGCGCCCTCACACGCACGCTCCCCCTAAAGCGTTGTCGGACCCTCACCTGGACCCTAAACCGTCCCCGTCCCCTAACCCTAACCCTAGCCCGAACACTAACCCTAACCCTTCCCCGAAACCTGACGCTCACCCGTCCCCTAATCCTGACCCGTATGGTAACACTAACCCGCGCCCTCACACGCACGCTCCCCCTAAAGCGTTGTCGGACCCTCACCTGGACCCTAAACCGTCCCCGTCCCCTAACCCTAACCCTAGCCCGAACCCTAACCCTAACCCTTCCCCGAAGCATGACCCTCACCCGTCCCCTAATCCTAACCCGTAGGCTCACACTAACCCGCGCCCTCACACGCACGATCCCGCTAAAGCGTTGTCGGACCCTCACCTGGACCCTAAACCGTCCCCGTCCCCTAACCCTAACCCTAGCCCGAACCCTAACCCTAACCCTTCCCCGAAGCATGACCCTCACCCGTCCCCTAATCCTAAGCCGTACGCTAACACTAACCCGCACCCTCACACGCACGCTCCCCCTAAAGCGTTGTCGGACCCTCACCTGGACCCTAAACCGTCCCCGTCCCCTAACCCTAACCCTAGCCCGAACCCTAACCCTAACCATTCCCCGAAGCCTGACCCTCACCCGTCCCGTAATGCTAACCCGTAGGCTCACACTAACCCGCGCCCTCACACGCACGCTCCCCCTAAAGCGTTGTCGGACCCTCACCTCGACCCTAAACCGTCCCCGTCCCCTAAAACTAACCCTAGCCCGAACCCTAACCCTAACCCTTCCCCGAAGCCTGACCCTCACCCGTCCCCTAATCCTAACCCGTACGCTAACACTAACCCGCGCCCTCACATGCACGCTCCCCCTAAAGCGTTGTCGGACTCTCAGCTGGATCCTAAACCGTCCCCGTCCCCTAACCCTAACCCTAGCCCGAACCCCAACCCTAACCTTTCCCCGAAGCCTGACGCTCACCCGTCCCATAATCCTAACCCGTAGGCTCACACTAACCCGCGCCCTCACACGCACGCTCCCCCTAAAGCGTTGTTGGACCCTCACCTGGACCCTAAACCGTCCCCGTCCCCTAACCCTAACCCTAGCCCGAACCCTAACCCTAACACTTCCCCGAAGCCTGACCCTCACCCGTCCCCTAATCCTAACACGTAGGCTCACACTAACCCGCGCCCTCACACGCACGCTCCCCCTAAAGCATTGTCGGAACCTCACCTGGACCCTAAACCGTCCCCGTACACTAACCCTAACCCTAGCCCGAACCCTAACCCTAACCCTTCCCCGAAGCCTGACCCTCACCCGTCCCCTAATCCTAACCCGTACGCTCACACTAACTCGCGCCCTCACACGCACGCTCCCCCTAAAGCGTTGTCGGACCCTCACCTGGACCCTAAACCGTCCCCGTCACCTAACCCTAACCCTAGCCCGAACCCTAACCCTAACCCTTCCCCGAAGCCTGACCCTCACCCGTCCCCTAATCCTAACCCGTAGGCTCACACTAACCCGCGCCCTCACACGCACGCTCCCCCTAAAGCATTGTCGGACCCTCACCTGGACCCTAAACCTTCCCCGTCCCCTAACCCTAACCCTAGCCCGAACCCTAACCCTAACCCTTCCCCGAAGCCTGACCCTCACCCGTCCCCTAATCCTAACCCGTACGCTAACACTAACCCGCGCCCTCACACGCACGCTCCCCCTAAAGCATTGTCGGACCCTCACCTGGACCCTAAACCGTCCCCGTCCCCTAACCCTAACCCTATCCCGAACCCTAACCCTAACCCTTCCCCGAAGCCTGACCCTCACCCGTCCCCTAATCCTAACCCGTACGCTAACACTAACTCACGCCCTCACACGCACGCTCCCCCTAAAGCGTTGTCGGACCCTCACCTGGACCCTAAACCGTCCCCGTCCCCTAACCCTAGCCCGAACCCTAACCCTAACCCTTCCCCGAAGCCTGACCCTCACCCGTCCCGTAATCCTAACCCGTACGCTCACACTAACTCGCGCCCTCACACGTACGCTCCCCCTAAAGCGTTGTCGGACCCTCACCTGGACCCTAAACCGTCCCCTTCCCCTAACCCTAACCCTAGCCCGAACCCTAACCCTAACACTTCCCCGAAGCCTGACCCTCACCTGTCCCCTAATCCTAACCCGTATGCTCCCACTAACCCGCGCCCTCACACGCATGCTCCACCTAAAGCGTTGTCGGACCCTCAATTGGACCCTAAGCCGTCCCCGTCCCCTAACCCTAACCCTAGCCCGAACCCTAACCCTAACCCTTCCCCGAAACCTGACCCTCACCCGTCCCCTAATCCTAACCCGCACGCTAACACTAACCCGGGCCCTCACACGCATGCTCCCCCTAAAGCGTTGTCGGACCCTCACCTGGACCCTAAACCGTCCCCGTCCCCTAACCCTAACCCTATCCCGAACCCTAACCCTAACCCTTCCCCGAAGCCTGACCCTCACCCGTCCCCTAATCCTAACCCGTAGGCTCACACTAACCCGCGCCCTCACACGCACGCTCCTCCTAAAGCGTTGTCGGACCCTCACCTGGACCCTAAACCGTCCCCGTCCCCTAACCCTAACCCTAGCCCGAACCCTAACCCTAACCCTTCCCCGAAGCCTGACCCTCATGCGTCCCTTAATCCTAAGCCGTACGCAAACACTAACCCGCGCCCTCACACACACGCTCCCCCTAAAGCGTTGTCGGACCCTCACCTGGACCCTAAACCGTCCCCGTCCCCTAACCCTAACCCTAGCCCGAACCCTAACCCTAACCCTTCCCCGAAACCTGACCCTCACCCGTCCCCTAATCCTAACCCGTACGCTAACACTAACCCGCGCTCTCACACGCACGCTCCCCCTAAAGCGTTGTCGGACCCTCACCTGGACCCTAAACCGTCCCCGTCCCCTAACCCTAACCCTAGCCCGAACCCTAACCCTAACCCTTCAACGAAGCCTGACCCTCACCCGTACCCTAATCCTAACCCGTAGGCTAACACTAACCCGTGCCCTCACACGCACGCTCCCCCTAAAGCGTTGTCGGACCCTCACCTGGACCCTAAACCGTCCCCGTCCCCTAACCCTAACCCTAGCCCGAACCCTAACCCTAACCCTTCCCCGAAGCCTGACCCTCACCCGTCCCCTAATCCTAACCCGTACGCTAACACTAACCCGCGCCCTCACATGCACGCTCCCCCTAAAGCGTTGTCGGACCCTCAGCTGGATCCTAAACCGTCCCCGTCCCCTAAACCTAACCCTAGCCCGAACCCTAACCATAACACTTCCCCGAAGCCTGACCCTCACCCGTCCCCTAATCCTAAACCGTAGGCTCACACTAACCCGCACCCTTACACGCACGCTCCCCCTAAAGCGTTGTCAGACCCTCACCTGGACCCTAAACCGTCCCCGTCCCCTAACCCTAAACCTAGCCCGAACCCTAACCATAACACTTCCCCGAAGCCTGACCCTCACCCGTCCCCTAATCCTAACCCGTACGCTCACACAAACTCGCGCCCTCACACGCACGCTCCCCCTAAAGCGTTGTCAGACCCTCACCTGGACCCTAAACCGTCCCCGTCCCCTAACCCTAACCCTAGCCCGAACCCTAACCCTAACCCTTCCCCGAAGCCTGACCCTCACCCGTCCCCTAATCCTAACCCGTAGGCTCACACTAACCCGCGCCCTCACACGCACGCTCCCCCTAAAGCGTTGTCGGACCCTCACCTGGACCCTAAACCTTCCCCGTCCCCTAACCCTAACCCTAGCCCGAACCCTAACCCTTCCCCGAAGCCTGACCCTCACCCGTCCCCTAATCCTAACCCGTACGCTAACACTAACCCACGCCCTCACACGCACGCTCCCACTAAAGCGTTGTCGGACCCTCACCTGGACCCTAAACCGTCCCCGTCCCCTAACCCTAACCCTAGCCCGAACCCTAACCCTAACCCTTCCCCGAAGCCTGACCCTCACCCGTCCCCTAATCCTAACCCGTACGCTCACACTAACTCGCGCCCTCACACGCACGCTCCCCCTAAAGCTTTCTGGGACCCTCACCTGGACCCTAAACCGTCCCCGTCCCCTAACCCTAACCCTAGCCCGAACCCTAAACCTAACCCTTCCCCGAATCCTGACCCTCACCTGTCCCCTAATCCTAACCCGTATGCTCCCACTAACCCGCGCCCTCACACGCATGCTCCACCTAAAGCGTTGTCGGACCCTCAATTGGACCCTAAGCCGTCCCCGTCCCCTAACCCTAACCCTAGCCCGAACCCTAACCCTAACCCTTCCCCGAAACCTGACCCTCACCCGTCCCCTAATCCTAACCCGCACGCTAACACTAACCCGGGCCCTCACACGCATGCTCCCCCTAAAGCGTTGTCGGACCCTCACCTGGACCCTAAACCGTCCCCGTCCCCTAACCCTAACCCTATCCCGAACCATAACCCTAACACTTCCCCGAAGCCTGACCCTCACCCGTCCCCTAATCCTAACCCGTAGGCTCACACTAACCCGCGCCCTCACACGCACGCTCCCCCTAAAGCGTTGTCGGACCCTCACCTGGACCCTAAACCGTCCCCGTCCCCTAACCCTAACCCTAGCCCGAACACTAACCCTAACCCTTCCCCGAAACCTGACGCTCACCCGTCCCCTAATCCTGACCCGTATGGTAACACTAACCTGCGCCCTCACACGCACGCTCCCCCTAAAGCGTTGTCGGACCCTCACCTGGACCCTAAACCGTCCCCGTCCCCTAACCCTAACCCTAGCCCGAACCCTAACCCTAACCCTTCCCCGAAGCATGACCCTCACCCGTCCCCTAATCCTAACCCGTAGGCTCACACTAACCCGCGCCCTCACACGCACGATCCCGCTAAAGCGTTGTCGGACCCTCACCTGGACCCTAAACCGTCCCCGTCCCCTAACCCTAACCCTAGCCCGAACCCTAACCCTAACCCTTCCCCGAAGCATGACCCTCACCCGTCCCCTAATCCTAAGCCGTACGCTAACACTAACCCGCACCCTCACACGCACGCTCCCCCTAAAGCGTTGTCGGACCCTCACCTGGACCCTAAACCGTCCCCGTCCCCTAACCCTAACCCTAGCCCGAACCCTAACCCTAACCATTCCCCGAAGCCTGACCCTCACCCGTCCCGTAATGCTAACCCGTAGGCTCACACTAACCCGCGCCCTCACACGCACGCTCCCCCTAAAGCGTTGTCGGACCCTCACCTCGACCCTAAACCGTCCCCGTCCCCTAAAACTAACCCTAGCCCGAACCCTAACCCTAACCCTTCCCCGAAGCCTGACCCTCACCCGTCCCCTAATCCTAACCCGTACGCTAACACTAACCCGCGCCCTCACATGCACGCTCCCCCTAAAGCGTTGTCGGACTCTCAGCTGGATCCTAAACCGTCCCCGTCCCCTAACCCTAACCCTAGCCCGAACCCCAACCCTAACCTTTCCCCGAAGCCTGACGCTCACCCGTCCCATAATCCTAACCCGTAGGCTCACACTAACCCGCGCCCTCACACGCACGCTCCCCCTAAAGCGTTGTTGGACCCTCACCTGGACCCTAAACCGTCCCCGTCCCCTAACCCTAACCCTAGCCCGAACCCTAACCCTAACACTTCCCCGAAGCCTGACCCTCACCCGTCCCCTAATCCTAACACGTAGGCTCACACTAACCCGCGCCCTCACACGCACGCTCCCCCTAAAGCATTGTCGGAACCTCACCTGGACCCTAAACCGTCCCCGTACACTAACCCTAACCCTAGCCCGAACCCTAACCCTAACCCTTCCCCGAAGCCTGACCCTCACCCGTCCCCTAATCCTAACCCGTACGCTCACACTAACTCGCGCCCTCACACGCACGCTCCCCCTAAAGCGTTGTCGGACCCTCACCTGGACCCTAAACCGTCCCCGTCCCCTAACCCTAACCCTAGCCCGAACCCTAACCCTAACCCTTCCCCGAAGCCTGACCCTCACCCGTCCCCTAATCCTAACCCGTAGGCTCACACTAACCCGCGCCCTCACACGCACGCTCCCCCTAAAGCATTGTCGGACCCTCACCTGGACCCTAAACCTTCCCCGTCCCCTAACCCTAACCCTAGCCCGAACCCTAACCCTAACCCTTCCCCGAAGCCTGACCCTCACCCGTCCCCTAATCCTAACCCGTACGCTAACACTAACCCGCGCCCTCACACGCACGCTCCCCCTAAAGCATTGTCGGACCCTCACCTGGACCCTAAACCGTCCCCGTCCCCTAACCCTAACCCTATCCCGAACCCTAACCCTAACCCTTCCCCGAAGCCTGACCCTCACCCGTCCCCTAATCCTAACCCGTACGCTAACACTAACCCACGCCCTCACACGCACGCTCCCCCTAAAGCGTTGTCGGACCCTCACCTGGACCCTAAACCGTCCCCGTCCCCTAACCCTAGCCCGAACCCTAACCCTAACCCTTCCCCGAAGCCTGACCCTCACCCGTCCCGTAATCCTAACCCGTACGCTCACACTAACTCGCGCCCTCACACGTACGCTCCCCCTAAAGCGTTGTCGGACCCTCACCTGGACCCTAAACCGTCCCCTTCCCCTAACCCTAACCCTAGCCCGAACCCTAACCCTAACACTTCCCCGAAGCCTGACCCTCACCTGTCCCCTAATCCTAACCCGTATGCTCCCACTAACCCGCGCCCTCACACGCATGCTCCACCTAAAGCGTTGTCGGACCCTCAATTGGACCCTAAGCCGTCCCCGTCCCCTAACCCTAACCCTAGCCCGAACCCTAACCCTAACCCTTCCCCGAAACCTGACCCTCACCCGTCCCCTAATCCTAACCCGCACGCTAACACTAACCCGGGCCCTCACACGCATGCTCCCCCTAAAGCGTTGTCGGACCCTCACCTGGACCCTAAACCGTCCCCGTCCCCTAACCCTAACCCTATCCCGAACCATAACCCTAACACTTCCTCGAAGCCTGACCCTCACCCGTCCCCTAATCCTAACCCGTAGGCTCACACTAACCCGCGCCCTCACACGCACGCTCCTCCTAAAGCGTTGTCGGACCCTCACCTGGACCCTAAACCGTCCCCGTCCCCTAACCCTAACCCTAGCCCGAACCCTAACCCTAACCCTTCCCCGAAGCCTGACCCTCATGCGTCCCTTAATCCTAAGCCGTACGCAAACACTAACCCGCGCCCTCACACACACGCTCCCCCTAAAGCGTTGTCGGACCCTCACCTGGACCCTAAACCGTCCCCGTCCCCTAACCCTAACCCTAGCCCGAACCCTAACCCTAACCCTTCCCCGAAACCTGACCCTCACCCGTCCCCTAATCCTAACCCGTACGCTAACACTAACCCGCGCTCTCACACGCACGCTCCCCCTAAAGCGTTGTCGGACCCTCACCTGGACCCTAAACCGTCCCCGTCCCCTAACCCTAACCCTAGCCCGAACCCTAACCCTAACCCTTCAACGAAGCCTGACCCTCACCCGTACCCTAATCCTAACCCGTAGGCTAACACTAACCCGTGCCCTCACACGCACGCTCCCCCTAAAGCGTTGTCGGACCCTCACCTGGACCCTAAACCGTCCCCGTCCCCTAACCCTAACCCTAGCCCGAACCCTAACCCTAACCCTTCCCCGAAGCCTGACCCTCACCCGTCCCCTAATCCTAACCCGTACGCTAACACTAACCCGCGCCCTCACATGCACGCTCCCCCTAAAGCGTTGTCGGACCCTCAGCTGGATCCTAAACCGTCCCCGTCCCCTAAACCTAACCCTAGCCCGAACCCTAACCATAACACTTCCCCGAAGCCTGACCCTCACCCGTCCCCTAATCCTAAACCGTAGGCTCACACTAACCCGCACCCTTACACGCACGCTCCCCCTAAAGCGTTGTCAGACCCTCACCTGGACCCTAAACCGTCCCCGTCCCCTAACCCTAAACCTAGCCCGAACCCTAACCATAACACTTCCCCGAAGCCTGACCCTCACCCGTCCCCTAATCCTAACCCGTACGCTCACACAAACTCGCGCCCTCACACGCACGCTCCCCCTAAAGCGTTGTCAGACCCTCACCTGGACCCTAAACCGTCCCCGTCCCCTAACCCTAACCCTAGCCCGAACCCTAACCCTAACCCTTCCCCGAAGCCTGACCCTCACCCGTCCCCTAATCCTAACCCGTAGGCTCACACTAACCCGCGCCCTCACACGCACGCTCCCCCTAAAGCGTTGTCGGACCCTCACCTGGACCCTAAACCTTCCCCGTCCCCTAACCCTAACCCTAGCCCGAACCCTAACCCTTCCCCGAAGCCTGACCCTCACCCGTCCCCTAATCCTAACCCGTACGCTAACACTAACCCACGCCCTCACACGCACGCTCCCACTAAAGCGTTGTCGGACCCTCACCTGGACCCTAAACCGTCCCCGTCCCCTAACCCTAACCCTAGCCCGAACCCTAACCCTAACCCTTCCCCGAAGCCTGACCCTCACCCGTCCCCTAATCCTAACCCGTACGCTCACACTAACTCGCGCCCTCACACGCACGCTCCCCCTAAAGCTTTCTGGGACCCTCACCTGGACCCTAAACCGTCCCCGTCCCCTAACCCTAACCCTAGCCCGAACCCTAAACCTAACCCTTCCCCGAATCCTGACCCTCACCTGTCCCCTAATCCTAACCCGTATGCTCCCACTAACCCGCGCCCTCACACGCATGCTCCACCTAAAGCGTTGTCGGACCCTCAATTGGACCCTAAGCCGTCCCCGTCCCCTAACCCTAACCCTAGCCCGAACCCTAACCCTAACCCTTCCCCGAAACCTGACCCTCACCCGTCCCCTAATCCTAACCCGCACGCTAACACTAACCCGGGCCCTCACACGCATGCTCCCCCTAAAGCGTTGTCGGACCCTCACCTGGACCCTAAACCGTCCCCGTCCCCTAACCCTAACCCTATCCCGAACCATAACCCTAACACTTCCCCGAAGCCTGACCCTCACCCGTCCCCTAATCCTAACCCGTAGGCTCACACTAACCCGCGCCCTCACAAGCACGCTCCCCCTAAAGCGTTGTCGGACCCTCACCTGGACCCTAAACCGTCCCCGTCCCCTAACCCTAACCCTAGCCCGAACCCTAACCCTAACCCTTCCCCGAAGCCTGACCCTCATGCGTCCCCTAATCCTAAGCCGTACGCTAACACTAACCCGCGCCCTCACACACACGCTCCCCCTAAAGCGTTGTCGGACCCTCACCTGGACCCTAAACCGTCCCCGTCCCCTAACCCTAACCCTAGCCCGAACCCTAACCCTAACCCTTCCCCGAAACCTGACCCTCACCCGTCCCCTAATCCTAACCCGTACGCTAACACTAACCCGCGCCCTCACACGCACGCTCCCCCTAAAGCGTTGTCGGACCCTCACCTGGACCCTAAACCGTCCCCGTCCCCTAACCCTAACCCTAGCCCGAACCCTAACCCTAACCCTTCAACGAAGCCTGACCCTCACCCGTCCCCTAATCCTAACCCGTAGGCTAACACTAACCCGTGCCCTCACACGCACGCTCCCCCTAAAGCGTTGTCGGACCCTCACCTGGACCCTAAACCGTCCCCGTCCCCTAACCCTAACCCTAGCCCGAACCCTAACCCTAACCCTTCCCCGAAGCCTGACCCTCACCCGTCCCCTAATCATAACCCGTACGCTAACACTAACCCGCGCCCTCACATGCACGCTCCCCCTAAAGCGTTGTCGGACCCTCAGCTGGATCCTAAACCGTCCCCGTCCCCTAAACCTAACCCTAGCCCGAACCCTAACCATAACACTTCCCCGAAGCCTGACCCTCACCCGTCCCCTAATCCTAAACCGTAGGCTCACACTAACCCGCACCCTTACACGCACGCTCCCCCTAAAGCGTTGTCAGACCCTCACCTGGACCCTAAACCGTCCCCGTCCCCTAACCCTAAACCTAGCCCGAACCCTAACCATAACACTTCCCCGAAGCCTGACCCTCACCCGTCCCCTAATCCTAACCCGTACGCTCACACAAACTCGCGCCCTCACACGCACGCTCCCCCTAAAGCATTGTCAGACCCTCACCTGGACCCTAAACCGTCCCCGTCCCCTAACCCTAACCCTAGCCCGAACCCTAACCCTAACCCTTCCCCGAAGCCTGACCCTCACCCGTCCCCTAATCCTAACCCGTACGCTCACACTAACCCGCGCCCTCACACGCACGCTCCCCCTAAAGCGTTGTCGGACCCTCAACTGGACCCTAAACCTTCCCCGTCCCCTAACCCTAACCCTAGCCCGAACCCTAACACTTCCCCGAAGCCTGACCCTCACCCGTCCCCTAATCCTAACCCGTACGCTAACACTAACCCACGCCCTCACACGCACGCTCCCACTAAAGCATTGTCGGACCCTCACCTGGACCCTAAACCGTCCCCGTCCCCTAACCCTAACCCTAGCCCGAACCCTAACCCTAACCCTTCCCCGAAGCCTGACCCTCACCCGTCCCCTAATCCTAACCCGTACGCTCACACTAACTCGCGCCCTCACACGCACGCTCCCCCTAAAGCGTTGTCGGACCCTCACCTGGACCCTAAACCGTCCCCGTCCCCTAACCCTAACCCTAGCCCGAACCCTAACCCTAACCCTTCCCCGAAGCCTGACCCTCACCTGTCCCCTAATCCTAACCTGTAGGCTCACACTAACCCGCGCCCTCACACGCATGCTCCACCTAAAGCGTTGTCGGACCCTCAATTGGACCCTAAGCCGTCCCCGTCCCCTAACCCTAACCCTAGCCCGAACCCTAACCCTAACCCTTCCCCGAAACCTGACCCTCACCCGTCCCCTAATCCTAACCCGCACGCTAACACTAACCCGGGCCCTCACACGCATGCTCCCCCTAAAGCGTTGTCGGACCCTCACCTGGACCCTAAACCGTCCCCGTCCCCTAACCCTAACCCTATCCCGAACCATAACCCTAACACTTCCCCGAAGCCTGACCCTCACCCGTCCCCTAATCCTAACCCGTAGGCTCACACTAACCCGCGCCCTCACACGCACGCTCCCCCTAAAGCGTTGTCGGACCCTCACCTGGACCCTAAAACGTCCCCGTCCCCTAACCCTAACCCTAGCCCGAACCCTAACCCTAACCCTTCCCCGAAGCCTGACCCTCACGCGTCCCCTAATCCTAAGCCGTACGCTAACACTAACCCGCGCCCTCACACGCACGCTCCCCCTAAAGCGTTGTCGGACCCTCACCTGGACCCTAAACCGTCCCCTAACCCTAACCCTAACCCTAGCCCGAACCCTAACCCTAACACTTCCCCGAAGCCTGACCCTCACCCGTCCCCTAATCCTAACCCGTAGGCTCACACTAACCCGCGCCCTCACACGCACTCTCCCCCTAAAGCGTTGTCGGACCCTCACCTCGACCCTAAACCGTCCCCGTCCCCTAACCCTAACCCTAGCCCGAACCCTAATCCTAACCCTTCCCCGAAGCCTGACCCTCACCCGTCCCCTAATCCTAATCCGTACGCTAACACTAACCCGCGCCCTCACATGCACGCTCCCCCTAAAGCGTTGTCGGAACCTCACCTGGACCCTAAACCGTCCCCGTCCCCTAACCCTAACCCTAGCCCGAACCCTAACCCTAACCCTTCCCCGAAGCCTGACCCTCACCCGTCCCCTAATCCTAAGACGTACGCTAACACTAACCCGCGCCCTCACACGCACGCTCCCCCTAAAGCGTTGTCGGACCCTCACCTGTACACTAAACCGTCCCCGTCCCCTAACCCTAACCCTAGCCCGAACCCTAACCCTAACCCTTCCCCGAAGCCTGACCCTCACCCGTCCCCTATTCCTAACACGTACGCTCACACTAACACGTGCCCTCACACGCACGCTCCCCCTAAAGCGTTGTCGGACCCTCACCTGGAGCCTAAACCGTCCCCGTCCCCTAACCCTAACCCTAGCCCGAACCCTAACCCTAACCCTTCCCCGAAGCCTGACCCTCCTGCGTCCCCTAATCCTAAGCCGTACGCTAACACTAACCCGCGCCCTCACATGCACGCTCCCCCTAAAGCGTTGTCGGACCCTCAGCTGGATCCTAAACCGTCCCCGTCCCCTAAACCTAACCCTAGCCCGAACCCTAACCATAACCCTTCCCCGAAGCCTGACCCTCACCCGTCCCCTAATCCTAAACCGTAGGCTCACACTAACCCGCACCCTTACACGCACGCTCCCCCTAAAGCGTTGTCAGACCCTCACCTGGACCCTAAACCGTCCCCGTCCCCTAACCCTAAACCTAGCCCGAACCCTAACCATAACACTTCCCCGAAGCCTGACCCTCACCCGTCCCCTAATCCTAACCCGTACGCTCACACAAACTCGCGCCCTCACACGCATGCTCCCCCTAAAACATTGTCAGACCCTCACCTGGACCCTAAACCGTCCCTGTCCCCTAACCCTAACCCTAGCCCGAACCCTAACCCTAACCCTTCCCCGAAGCCTGACCCTCACCCGTCCCCTAATCCTAACCCGTAGGCTCACACTAACCCGCGCCCTCACACGCACGCTCCCCCTAAAGCGTTGTCGGACCCTCACCTGGACCCTAAACCTTCCCCGTCCCCTAACCCTAACCCTAGCCCGAACCCTAACACTTCCCCGAAGCCTGACCCTCACACGTCCCCTAATCCTAACCCGTACGCTAACACTAACCCACGCCCTCACACGCACGCTCCCACTAAAGCGTTGTCGGACCCTCACCTGGACCCTAAACCGTCCCCGTCCCCTAACCCTAACCCTAGCCCGAACCCTAACCCTAACCCTTCCCCGAAGCCTGACCCTCACCCGTCCCCTAATCCTAACCCGTACGCTCACACTAACTCGCGCCCTCACACGCACGCTCCCCCTAAAGCGTTGTCGGACCCTCACCTGGACCCTAAACCGTCCCCGTCCCCTAACCCTAACCCTAGCCCGAACCCTAACCCTAACCCTTCCCCGAAGCCTGACCCTCACCTGTCCCCTAATCCTAACCTGTAGGCTCACACTAACCCGCGCCCTCACACGCATGCTCCACCTAAAGCGTTGTCGGACCCTCAATTGGACCCTAAGCCGTCCCCGTCCCCTAACCCTAACCCTAGCCCGAACCCTAACCCTAACCCTTCCCCGAAACCTGACCCTCACCCGTCCCCTAATCCTAACCCGCACGCTAACACTAACCCGGGCCCTCACACGCATGCTCCCCCTAAAGCGTTGTCGGACCCTCACCTGGACCCTAAACCGTCCCCGTCCCCTAACCCTAACCCTATCACGAACCATAACCCTAACACTTCCCCGAAGCCTGACCCTCACCCGTCCCCTAATCCTAACCCGTAGGCTCACACTAACCCGCGCCCTCACACGCACGCTCCCCCTAAAGCGTTGTCGGACCCTCACCTGGACCCTAAAACGTCCCCGTCCCCTAACCCTAACCCTAGCCCGAACCCTAACCCTAACCCTTCCCCGAAGCCTGACCCTCACGCGTCCCCTAATCCTAAGCCGTACGCTAACACTAACCCGCGCCCTCACACGCACGCTCCTCCTAAAGCGTTGTCGGACCCTCACCTGGACCCTAAACCGTCCCCTAACCCTAACCCTAACCCTAGCCCGAACCCTAACCCTAACACTTCCCCGAAGCCTGACCCTCACCCGTCCCCTAATCCTAACCCGTAGGCTCACACTAACCCGCGCCCTCACATATACGCTCCCCCTAAAGCGTTGTCGGACCCTCACCTGGAGCCTAAACCGTCCCCGTCCCCTAACCCTAACCCTAGCCCGAACCCTAACCCTAACCCTTCCCTGAAGCCTGACCCTCACCCGTCCCCTAATCCTAACCCGTAGGCTCACACTAACCAGCGCCCTCACACGCACACTCCCCCTAAAGCGTTGTCGGACCCTCACCTGGACTCTAAACCGTCCCCGTCCCCTAACCCTAACCCTAGCCCGAACCCTAACCCTAACCGTTCCCCGAAGCATGACCCTCACCCGTCCCCTAATCCTAAGCCGTACGCTAACACTAACCCGCGCACTCACACTCACGCTCCCCCTAAAGCGTTGTCGGACCCTCACCTGGACCCTAAACCGTCCCCGTCCCCTAACCCTAACCCTAGCCCGAACCCTAACCCTAACCCTTCCCCGAAGCCTGACCCTCACCCGTCCCCTAATCCTAACCCGTACGCTAACACTAACCCGCGCCCTCACACGCACGCTCCCCCTAAAGCGTTGTCGGACCCTCACCTGGACCCTAAACCGTCCCCGTCCCCTAACCCTAACCCTAGCCCGAACCCTAACCCTAACCCTTCCCCGAAGCCTGACCCTCACCCGTCCCCTAATCCTAACCCGTAGGCTCACACTAACCCGCGCCCTCACACGCACGCTCCCCCTAAAGCGTTGTCGGACCCTCACCTCGACCCTAAACCGTCCCCGTCCCCTAACCCTAACCCTAGCCCGAACCCTAACCCTAACCCTTCCCCGAAGCCTGACCCTCACCCGTCCCCTAATCCTAACCCGTACGCTAACACTAACCCGCGCCCTCATATGCACGCTCCCCCTAAAGCGTTGTCGGACCCTCAGCTGGATCCTAAACCGTCCCCGTCCCCTAACCCTAACCCTAGCCTGAACCCTAACCCTAACACTTCCCCGAAGCCTGAACCTCACCCGTCCCCTAATCCTAAACCGTAGGCTCACACTAACCCGCGCCCTTACACGCACGCTCCCCCTAAAGCGTTGTCGGACCCTCACCAGGACCCTAAACCGTCCCCGTCCCCTAACCCTAACCCTAGCCCGAACCCTAACCCTAACCCTTCCCCGAAGCCTGACCCTCACCCGTCCCCTAATCCTAACCCGTACGCTAACACTAACCCGCGCCCTCACACGCACGCTCCCCCTAAAGCGTTGTCGGACCCTCACCTGGACCCTAAACCGTCCCCGTCCCCTAACCCTAACCCTAGCCCGAACCCTAACCCTAACCCTTCCCCGAAGCCTGACCCTCACCCGTCCCCTAATCCTAACCCGTAGGCTCACACTAACCCGCGCCCTCACACGCACGCTCCCCCTAAAGCGTTGTCGGACCCTCACCTCGACCCTAAACCGTCCCCGTCCCCTAACCCTAACCCTAGCCCGAACCCTAACCCTAAACCTTCCCCGAAGCCTGACCCTCACCCGTCCCCTAATCCTAACCCGTACGCTAACACTAACCCGCGCCCTCATATGCACGCTCCCCCTAAAGCGTTGTCGGACCCTCAGCTGGATCCTAAACCGTCCCCGTCCCCTAACCCTAACCCTAGCCTGAACCCTAACCCTAACACTTCCCCGAAGCCTGAACCTCACCCGTCCCCTAATCCTAAACCGTAGGCTCACACTAACCCGCGCCCTTACACGCACGCTCCCCCTAAAGCGTTGTCGGACCCTCACCAGGACCCTAAACCGTCCCCGTCCCCTAACCCTAACCCTAGCCCTAACCCTAACCATAACACTTCCCCGAAGCCTGACCCTCACCCGTCCCCTAATCCTAACCCGTACGCTCACACACACTCGCGCCCTCACACGCACGCTCCCCCTAAAGCGTTGTCAGACCCTCACCTGGACCCTAAACCGTCCCCGTCCCCTAACCCTAACCCTAGCCCAAACCCTAACCCTAACCCTTCCCCGAAGCCTGACCCTCACCCGTCCCATAATCCTAACCCGTAGGCTCACACTAACCCGCGCCCTCACACGCACGCTCCCCCTAAAGCGTTGTCGGACCCTCACCTGGACCCTAAACCGTCCCCATCCCCTAACCCTAACCCTAGCCCGAACCCTAACCCTAACCCTTCCCCGAAGCCTGACCCTCACCCGTCCCCTAATCCTAACCCGTAGGCTCACACTAACCCGCGCCCTCACACGCACGCTCCCCCTAAAGCGTTGTCAGAACCTCACCTGGACCCTAAACCGTCCCCGTCCCCTAACCCTAACCCTAGTCCGAACCCTAACCCTAACCCTTCCCCGAAGCCTGACCCTCACCCGTCCCCTAATCCTAACCCGTACGCTAACACTAACCCACGCCCTCACACGCGCGCTCCCCCTAAAGCGTTGTCGGACCCTCACCTGGACCCTAAACCGTCCCCGTCCCCTAAGCCTAACCCTAGCCCGAACCCTAACCCTAAACCTTCCCCGAAGCCTGACCCTCACCCGTCCCCTAATCCTAACCCGTACGCTCACACTAACTCGCGCCCTCACACGCACGCTCCCCCTAAAGCGTTGTCAGACCCTCACCTGGACCCTAAACTGTCCCCGTCCCCTAACCCTAACCCTAGCCCGAACCCTAACCCTAACTCTTCCCCGAAGCCTGACCCTCACCTGTCCCGTAATCCTAACCCGTAGGCTCACACTAACCCACGCCCTCACACGCACGCTCCCCCTGAAGCGTTATCGGACCCTCAATTGGACCCTAAGCCGTCCCCGTCCCCTAACCCTAACCCTAGCCCGAACCCTAACCCTAACCCTTCCCCGAAACCTGACCCTCACCCGTCCCCTAATCCTAACCCGCACGCTAACACTAACCCGGGCCCTCACACGCATGCTCCCCCTAAAGCGTTGTCGGACCCTCACCTGGACCCTAAACCGTCCCCGTCCCCTAACCCTAACCCTAGCCCGAACCATAACCCTAACACTTCCCCGAAGCCTGACCCTCACCCGTCCCCTAATCCTAACCCGTAGGCTCACACTAAACCGCGCCCTCACACGCACGCTCCCCCTAAAGCGTTGTCGGACCCTCACCTGGACCCTAAACCGTCCCCGTCCCCTAACCCTAACCCTAGCCCGAACCCTAACCCTAAAACTTCCTCGAAGCCTGACCCTCACTCGTCCCCTAATCCTAACCCGTAGGCTCACACTAACCCGCGCCCTCACACGCACACTCCCCCTAAAGCGTTGTCGGACCCTCACCTCGGCCCTAAACCGTCCCCGTCCCCTAACCCTAACCCTAGCCCGAACCCTAATCCTAACCCTTCCCCGAAGCCTGACCCTCACCCGTCCCCTAATCCTAATCCGTAGGCTCACACTAACCCGCGCCCTCACACGCACGCTCCCCCTAAAGCGTTGTCGGACCCTCACCTGGACCCTAAACCGTCCCCGTACCCTAACCCTAACCCTAGCCCGAACCCTAACCCTAACACTTCCCCGAAGCCTGACCCTCACCTGTCCCCTAATCCTAACCCGTACGCTAACACTAACCCGCGCCCTCACATGCACGCTCCCCCTAAAGCGTTGTCGGACCCTCACCTGGACCCTAAACCGTCCCCGTCCCCTAACCCTAACCCTAGCCCGAACCCTAACCCTAACCCTTCCCCGAAGCCTGACCCTCACCCGTCCCCTAATCCTAACCCGTACGCTAACACTAACCCGCTCCCTCACACGCACGCTCCCCCTAAAGCGTTGTCGGACCCTCACCTGGACCCTAAACCGTCCCCGTCCCCTAACCCTAACCCTAGCCCGAACCCTAACCCTAACCCTTCCCCGAAGCCTGAACCTCACCCGTCCCCTATTCCTAACCCGTACGCTCACACTACACCGCACCCTCACACGCACGCTCCCCCTAAAGCGTTGTCGGACCCTCACCTGGACCCTAAACCGTCCCCGTCCCCTAACCCTAACCCTAGCCCGAACCCTAACCCTAACCCTTCCCTGAAGCCTGACCCTCACCCGTCCCCTAATCCTAAACCGTAGGCTCACACTAACCCGCACCCTTACACGCACGCTCCCCCTAAAGCGTTGTCAGACCCTCACCTGGACCCTAAACCGTCCCCGTCCCCTAACCCTAAACCTAGCCCGAACCCTAACCATAACACTTCCCCGAAGCCTGACCCTCACCCGTCCCCTAATCCTAACCCGTACGCTCACACAAACTCGCGCCCTCACACGCATGCTCCCCCTAAAACATTGTCAGACCCTCACCTGGACCCTAAACCGTCCCTGTCCCCTAACCCTAACCCTAGCCCGAACCCTAACCCTAACCCTTCCCCGAAGCCTGACCCTCACCCGTCCCCTAATCCTAACCCGTAGGCTCACACTAACCCGCGCCCTCACACGCACGCTCCCCCTAAAGCGTTGTCGGACCCTCACCTGGACCCTAAACCTTCCCCGTCCCCTAACCCTAACCCTAGCCCGAACCCTAACACTTCCCCGAAGCCTGACCCTCACACGTCCCCTAATCCTAACCCGTACGCTAACACTAACCCACGCCCTCACACGCACGCTCCCACTAAAGCGTTGTCGGACCCTCACCTGGACCCTAAACCGTCCCCGTCCCCTAACCCTAACCCTAGCCCGAACCCTAACCCTAACCCTTCCCCGAAGCCTGACCCTCACCCGTCCCCTAATCCTAACCCGTACGCTCACACTAACTCGCGCCCTCACACGCACGCTCCCCCTAAAGCGTTGTCGGACCCTCACCTGGACCCTAAACCGTCCCCGTCCCCTAACCCTAACCCTAGCCCGAACCCTAACCCTAACCCTTCCCCGAAGCCTGACCCTCACCTGTCCCCTAATCCTAACCTGTAGGCTCACACTAACCCGCGCCCTCACACGCATGCTCCACCTAAAGCGTTGTCGGACCCTCAATTGGACCCTAAGCCGTCCCCGTCCCCTAACCCTAACCCTAGCCCGAACCCTAACCCTAACCCTTCCCCGAAACCTGACCCTCACCCGTCCCCTAATCCTAACCCGCACGCTAACACTAACCCGGGCCCTCACACGCATGCTCCCCCTAAAGCGTTGTCGGACCCTCACCTGGACCCTAAACCGTCCCCGTCCCCTAACCCTAACCCTATCACGAACCATAACCCTAACACTTCCCCGAAGCCTGACCCTCACCCGTCCCCTAATCCTAACCCGTAGGCTCACACTAACCCGCGCCCTCACACGCACGCTCCCCCTAAAGCGTTGTCGGACCCTCACCTGGACCCTAAACCGTCCCCGTCCCCTAACCCTAACCCTAGCCCGAACCCTAATCCTAACCCTTCCCCGAAGCCTGACCCTCACCCGTCCCCTAATCCTAATCCGTACGCTAACACTAACCCGCGCCCTCACATATACGCTCCCCCTAAAGCGTTGTCGGACCCTCACCTGGAGCCTAAACCGTCCCCGTCCCCTAACCCTAACCCTAGCCCGAACCCTAACCCTAACCCTTCCCTGAAGCCTGACCCTCACCCGTCCCCTAATCCTAACCCGTAGGCTCACACTAACCAGCGCCCTCACACGCACACTCCCCCTAAAGCGTTGTCGGACCCTCACCTGGACTCTAAACCGTCCCCGTCCCCTAACCCTAACCCTAGCCCGAACCCTAACCCTAACCGTTCCCCGAAGCATGACCCTCACCCGTCCCCTAATCCTAAGCCGTACGCTAACACTAACCCGCGCACTCACACGCACGCTCCCCCTAAAGCGTTGTCGGACCCTCACCTGGACCCTAAACCGTCCCCGTCCCCTAACCCTAACCCTAGCCCGAACCCTAACCCTAACCCTTCCCCGAAGCCTGACCCTCACCCGTCCCCTAATCCTAACCCGTACGCTAACACTAACCCGCGCCCTCACACGCACGCTCCCCCTAAAGCGTTGTCGGACCCTCACCTGGACCCTAAACCGTCCCCGTCCCCTAACCCTAACCCTAGCCCGAACCCTAACCCTAACCCTTCCCCGAAGCCTGACCCTCACCCGTCCCCTAATCCTAACCCGTAGGCTCACACTAACCCGCGCCCTCACACGCACGCTCCCCCTAAAGCGTTGTCGGACCCTCACCTCGACCCTAAACCGTCCCCGTCCCCTAACCCTAACCCTAGCCCGAACCCTAACCCTAACCCTTCCCCGAAGCCTGACCCTCACCCGTCCCCTAATCCTAACCCGTACGCTAACACTAACCCGCGCCCTCATATGCACGCTCCCCCTAAAGCGTTGTCGGACCCTCAGCTGGATCCTAAACCGTCCCCGTCCCCTAACCCTAACCCTAGCCTGAACCCTAACCCTAACACTTCCCCGAAGCCTGAACCTCACCCGTCCCCTAATCCTAAACCGTAGGCTCACACTAACCCGCGCCCTTACACGCACGCTCCCCCTAAAGCGTTGTCGGACCCTCACCAGGACCCTAAACCGTCCCCGTCCCCTAACCCTAACCCTAGCCCGAACCCTAACCCTAACCCTTCCCCGAAGCCTGACCCTCACCCGTCCCCTAATCCTAACCCGTACGCTAACACTAACCCGCGCCCTCACACGCACGCTCCCCCTAAAGCGTTGTCGGACCCTCACCTGGACCCTAAACCGTCCCCGTCCCCTAACCCTAACCCTAGCCCGAACCCTAACCCTAACCCTTCCCCGAAGCCTGACCCTCACCCGTCCCCTAATCCTAACCCGTAGGCTCACACTAACCCGCGCCCTCACACGCACGCTCCCCCTAAAGCGTTGTCGGACCCTCACCTCGACCCTAAACCGTCCCCGTCCCCTAACCCTAACCCTAGCCCGAACCCTAACCCTAAACCTTCCCCGAAGCCTGACCCTCACCCGTCCCCTAATCCTAACCCGTACGCTAACACTAACCCGCGCCCTCATATGCACGCTCCCCCTAAAGCGTTGTCGGACCCTCAGCTGGATCCTAAACCGTCCCCGTCCCCTAACCCTAACCCTAGCCTGAACCCTAACCCTAACACTTCCCCGAAGCCTGAACCTCACCCGTCCCCTAATCCTAACCCGTAGGCTCACACTAACCCGCGCCCTTACACGCACGCTCCCCCTAAAGCGTTGTCGGACCCTCACCAGGACCCTAAACCGTCCCCGTCCCCTAACCCTAACCCTAGCCCTAACCCTAACCATAACACTTCCCCGAAGCCTGACCCTCACCCGTCCCCTAATCCTAACCCGTACGCTCACACACACTCGCGCCCTCACACGCACGCTCCCCCTAAAGCGTTGTCAGACCCTCACCTGGACCCTAAACCGTCCCCGTCCCCTAACCCTAACCCTAGCCCAAACCCTAACCCTAACCCTTCCCCGAAGCCTGACCCTCACCCGTCCCATAATCCTAACCCGTAGGCTCACACTAACCCGCGCCCTCACACGCACGCTCCCCCTAAAGCGTTGTCGGACCCTCACCTGGACCCTAAACCGTCCCCATCCCCTAACCCTAACCCTAGCCCGAACCCTAACCCTAACCCTTCCCCGAAGCCTGACCCTCACCCGTCCCCTAATCCTAACCCGTAGGCTCACACTAACCCGCGCCCTCACACGCACGCTCCCCCTAAAGCGTTGTCAGAACCTCACCTGGACCCTAAACCGTCCCCGTCCCCTAACCCTAACCCTAGTCCGAACCCTAACCCTAACCCTTCCCCGAAGCCTGACCCTCACCCGTCCCCTAATCCTAACCCGTACGCTAACACTAACCCACGCCCTCACACGCGCGCTCCCCCTAAAGCGTTGTCGGACCCTCACCTGGACCCTAAACCGTCCCCGTCCCCTAAGCCTAACCCTAGCCCGAACCCTAACCCTAAACCTTCCCCGAAGCCTGACCCTCACCCGTCCCCTAATCCTAACCCGTACGCTCACACTAACTCGCGCCCTCACACGCACGCTCCCCCTAAAGCGTTGTCAGACCCTCACCTGGACCCTAAACTGTCCCCGTCCCCTAACCCTAACCCTAGCCCGAACCCTAACCCTAACTCTTCCCCGAAGCCTGACCCTCACCTGTCCCGTAATCCTAACCCGTAGGCTCACACTAACCCACGCCCTCACACGCACGCTCCCCCTGAAGCGTTATCGGACCCTCAATTGGACCCTAAGCCGTCCCCGTCCCCTAACCCTAACCCTAGCCCGAACCCTAACCCTAACCCTTCCCCGAAACCTGACGCTCACCCGTCCCCTAATCCTAACCCGCACGCTAACACTAACCCGGGCCCTCACACGCATGCTCCCCCTAAAGCGTTGTCGGACCCTCACCTGGACCCTAAACCGTCCCCGTCCCCTAACCCTAACCCTAGCCCGAACCATAACCCTAACACTTCCCCGAAGCCTGACCCTCACCCGTCCCCTAATCCTAACCCGTAGGCTCACACTAAACCGCGCCCTCACACGCACGCTCCCCCTAAAGCGTTGTCGGACCCTCACCTGGACCCTAAACCGTCCCCGTCCCCTAACCCTAACCCTAGCCCGAACCCTAACCCTAAAACTTCCTCGAAGCCTGACCCTCACTCGTCCCCTAATCCTAACCCGTAGGCTCACACTAACCCGCGCCCTCACACGCACACTCCCCCTAAAGCGTTGTCGGACCCTCACCTCGGCCCTAAACCGTCCCCGTCCCCTAACCCTAACCCTAGCCCGAACCCTAATCCTAACCCTTCCCCGAAGCCTGACCCTCACCCGTCCCCTAATCCTAATCCGTAGGCTCACACTAACCCGCGCCCTCACACGCACGCTCCCCCTAAAGCGTTGTCGGACCCTCACCTGGACCCTAAACCGTCCCCGTACCCTAACCCTAACCCTAGCCCGAACCCTAACCCTAACACTTCCCCGAAGCCTGACCCTCACCTGTCCCCTAATCCTAACCCGTACGCTAACACTAACCCGCGCCCTCACATGCACGCTCCCCCTAAAGCGTTGTCGGACCCTCACCTGGACCCTAAACCGTCCCCGTCCCCTAACCCTAACCCTAGCCCGAACCCTAACCCTAACCCTTCCCCGAAGCCTGACCCTCACCCGTCCCCTAATCCTAACCCGTACGCTAACACTAACCCGCTCCCTCACACGCACGCTCCCCCTAAAGCGTTGTCGGACCCTCACCTGGACCCTAAACCGTCCCCGTCCCCTAACCCTAACCCTAGCCCGAACCCTAACCCTAACCCTTCCCCGAAGCCTGAACCTCACCCGTCCCCTATTCCTAACCCGTACGCTCACACTACACCGCACCCTCACACGCACGCTCCCCCTAAAGCGTTGTCGGACCCTCACCTGGACCCTAAACCGTCCCCGTCCCCTAACCCTAACCCTAGCCCGAACCCTAACCCTAACCCTTCCCTGAAGCCTGACCCTCACCCGTCCCCTAATCCTAAACCGTAGGCTCACATTAAGGCGCGCCCTCACACGCATGATCCCCCTAAAGCTTTGTCGGACCCTCACCTGGACCCTAAACCGTCCCCGTCCCCTAACCCTAACCCTATCCCGAACCCTAACCCTAACACTTCCCCGAAGCCTGACCCTCACCCGTCCCCTATTCCTAACCCATACGCTCACACTAACCCGCGCCCTCACACACACGATCCCCCTAAAGCGTTGTCGGACCCTCACCTGGACCCTAAACCGTCCCCGTCCCCTAACGCTAACCCTAGCCCGAACCCTAACCCTAACCCTTCCCCGAAGCCTGACCCTCACCCGTCCCATAATCCTAAGCCGTACGCTAACACTAACCCGCGCCCTCACACGCACGCTCCCCCTAAAGCGTTGTCGGACCCTCACCTGGACCCTAAACCGTCCCCGTCCCCGTCCCCTAACCCTATCCCGAACCCTAACCCTAACCCTTCAACGAAGCCTGACCCTCACCCGTCCCCTAATCCTAACCCGTAGGCTCACACTAACCCGCGCCCTCACACGCACGCTCCCCCTAAAGCGTTGTCAGACCCTCACCTGGACCCTAAACCGTCCCCGTCCCCTAACCCTAACCCTAGCCCGAACCCTAACCCTAACCCTTCCCCGAAGCCTGACCCTCACCCGTCCCCTATTCCTAACCCGTACGCTCACACTAACCCGCGCCCTCACACGCACGCTCCCCCTAAAGCGTTGTCGGACCCTCACCTGGACCCTAAACCGTCCCTGTCCCCTAACCCTAACCCTAGCCCGAACCCTAACCCTAACCCTTCCCTGAAGCCTGACCCTCACCCGTCCCCTAATCCTAAACCGTAGGCTCACATTAAGGCGCGCCCTCACACGCGCGCTCCCCCTAAAGCGTTGTCGGACCCTCACCTGGACCCTAAACCGTCCCCGTCCCCTAAGCCTAACCCTAGCCCGAACCCTAACCCTAAACCTTCCCCGAAGCCTGACCCTCACCCGTCCCCTAATCCTAACCCGTACGCTCACACTAACTCGCGCCCTCACACGCACGCTCCCCCTAAAGCGTTGTCAGACCCTCACCTGGACCCTAAACCGTCCCCGTCGCCTAAACCTAACCCTAGCCCGAACCCTAACCCTAACCCTTCCCCGAAGCCTGACCCTCACCTGTCCCGTAATCCTAACCCGTAGGCTCACACTAACCCACGCCCTCACACGCACGCTCCCCCTGAAGCGTTATCGGACCCTCAATTGGACCCTAAGCCGTCCCCGTCCCCTAACCCTAACCCTAGCCCGAACCCTAACCCTAACCCTTTCCCGAAACCTGACCCTCACCCGTCCCCTAATCCTAACCCGCACGCTAACACTAACCCGGGCCCTCACACGCATGCTCCCCCTAAAGCGTTGTCGGACCCTCACCTGGACCATAAACCGTCCCCGTCCCCTAACCCTAACCCTAGCCCGAACCCTAACCCTAACACTTCCCCGAAGCCTGACCCTCACCCGTCCCCTAATCCTAACCCGTAGCCTCACACTAACCCGCGCCCTCACACGCACGCTCCCCCTAAAGCGTTGTCGGACCCTCACCTGGACCCTAAACCGTCCCCGTCCCCTAACCCTAACCCTAGCCCGAACCCTAACCCTAACCCATCCCCGAAGCCTGACCCTCACCCGTCCCCTAATCCTAAGCCGTACGCTAACACTAACCCGCTACCTCACACGCACGCTCCCCCTAAAGCGTTGTCGGACCCTCACCTGGACCCTAAACCGTCCCCGTCCCCTAACCCTAACCCTAGCCCGAACCCTAACCCTAACCCTTCCCCGAAGCCTGACACTCACCCGTCCCCTATTCGTAACCCGTACGCTCACACTACCCCGCGCCCTCACACGCACGCTCCCCCTAAAGCGTTGTCGGACACTCACCTGGACCCTAAACCGTCCCCGTCCCCTAACCCTAACCCTAGCCCGAACCCTAACCCTAACCCTTCCCTGAAGCCTGACCCTCACCCGTCCCCTAATCCTAAACCGTAGGCTCACATTAAGGCGCGCCCTCACACGCATGATCCCCCTAAAGCTTTGTCGGACCCTCACCTGGACCCTAAACCGTCCCCGCCCCTAACCCTAACCCTATCCCGAACCCTAACCCTAACACTTCCCCGAAGCCTGACCATCACCCGTCCCCTATTCCTAACCCATACGCTCACACTAACCCGCGCCCTCACACACAAGATCCCCCTAAATCGTTGTCGGACCCTCACCTGGACCCTAAACCGTCCCCGTCCCCTAACGCTAACCCTAGCCCGAACCCTAACCCTAACCCTTCCCCGAAGCCTGACCCTCACCCGTCCCATAATCCTAAGCCGTACGCTAACACTAACCCGCGCCCTCACAAGCACGATCCCCCTAAAGCGTTGTCGGACCCTCACCTGGACCCTAAACCGTCCCCGTCCCCTAACCCTAACCCTAGCACGAACCCTAACCCTAACACTTCCCCGAAGCCTGACCCTCACCCGTCCCCTAATCCTAACACGTACGCTAACACTAACCCGCGCCCTCACACGCACGCTCCCTCTAAAGCGTTGTCGGACCCTCACCTGGACCCTAGACCGTCCCCGTACCCTAACCCTAACCCTAGCCCGAACCCTAACCCTAACACTTCCCCGAAGCCTGACCCTCACCCGTCCCCTAATCCTAACCTGTACGCTAACACTAACCCGCGCCGTCACACGCACGGTCCCCCTAAAGCGTTGTCGGACGCTCACCTGGACCCTAAACCGTCCCCGTCCCATAACCCTAACCCTAGCCCGAACCCTAACCCTAACTCTTTCCCGAAGCCTGACCCTCACCCGTCCCCTAATCCTAAGACGTACGCTAACACTAACCCGCGCCCACACATGCACGCTCCCCCTAAAGCGTTGTCGGACCCTCACCTGGACCTTAAACCGTCCCCATCCCCTAACCCTAACCCTAGCCCGAACCCTAACCCTAACCCTTCCCCGAAGCCTGACCCTCACCCGTCCCCTAATCCTAAACCGTAGGCTCACACTAACCCGCGCCCTCACACGCACGCTCCCCCTAAAGCGTTGTCGGACACTCACCTGGACCCTAAACCGTCCCCGTCCCCTAACCCTAACCCTAGCCCGAACCCTAACCCTAACCCTTCAACGAAGCCTGACCCTCACCCGTCCCCTAATCCTAAACCGTAGGCTCACATTAAGGCGCGCCCTCACACGCATGATCCCCCTAAAGCGTTGTCGGACCCTCACCTGGACCCTAAACCGTCCCCGTCCCCTAACCCTAACCCTAGCATGAACCCTAACCCTAACCCTTCCCCGAAGCCTGACCCTCACCCGTCCCCTAATCCTAAGCCGTACGCTAACACTAACCCACGCCCTCACACGCACGCTCCCCCTAAAGCGTTGTCGGACCCTCACCTGGACCCTAAACCGTCCCCGTCCCCTAACCCTAACCCTAGCCCGAACCCTAACCCTAACCCTTCCCCGAAGCCTGACCCTCACCCGTCCCCTAATCCTAACCCGTACGCTAACACTAACCCGCGCCCTCACACGCTCGCTCCCCCTAAAGCATTGTCGGACCCTCACCTGGACCCTAAACCGTCCCCGTCCCCTAACCCTAACCCTAGCCCGAACCCTAACCCTAACCCTTCCCCGAAGCCTGACGCTCAACCGTCCACTAATCCTAACCCGTACGGTAACACTAACCCGCGCCCTCACACGCACGCTCCCCCTAAAGCGTTGTCGGACCCTCACCTGGACCCTAAACCGTCCCCGTCCCCTAACCCTAACCCTAGCCCGAACCCTAACCCTAACCCTTCCCCGAAGCCTGACCCTCACCCGTCCCCTAATCCTAACCAGTAGGCTCACACTAACCCGCGCCCTCACACGCACGATCCCCCTAAAGCGTTGTCGGACCCTCACCTGGACCCTAAACCGTCCCCGTCCCCTAACCCTAACCCTAGCCCGAACCCTAAACCTAATCCTTCCCCGAAGCATGACCCTCACCCGTCCCCTAATCCTAACCCGTACGCTAACACTAACCCGCGCCCTCACACGCACGCTCCACCTAAAGCGTTGTCGGACCCTCACCTGAACCCTAAACCGTCCCCTTCCCCTAACCCTAACCCTAGCCCGAACCCTAACCCTAACACTTCCCCGAAGCCTGACCCTCACGCGTCCCCTAATCCTAACCCGTACGCTAACACTAACCCGCGCCCTCACACGCACCCTCCCCCTAAAGCGTTGTCGGACCCTCACCTGGACCCTAAACCGTCCCCGTCCCCTAACCCTAAACCTAGCCCGAACCCTAACCCTAACCCTTCCCCGAAGCCTGACCCTCACCCGTCCCCTAATCCTAACCCGTAGGCTCACACTAACACGCGCCCTCACACGCACGCTCCCCCTAAAGCGTTGTCGGACCCTCACCTCGACCCTAAACCGTCCCCGTCCCCTAACCCTAACCCTAGCCCGAACCCTAACCCTAACCCTTCCCCGAAGCCTGACCCTCACACGTCCCCTAATCCTAACCCGTAGGCTCACACTAACCCGCGCCCTCACACGAAAGCTCCCCCTAAAGCGTTGTCGGACCCTCACCAGGACCCTAAACCGTCCCCGTCCCCTAACCCTAACCCTAGCCCGAACCCTAACCATAACACTTCCCCGAAGCCTGACCCTCACCCGT
The DNA here is from genome assembly GCF_949774975.1 of Lagenorhynchus albirostris. NCBI lineage: Eukaryota > Metazoa > Chordata > Mammalia > Artiodactyla > Delphinidae > Lagenorhynchus > Lagenorhynchus albirostris. Next base: position 285,446 of record NC_083098.1, read on the forward strand.
CCCCTAATCCTAACCCATACGCTCACACTAACTCGCGCACTCACACGCACGCTCCCACTAAGGCGTTGTCAGACCCTCACCTGGACCCTAAACCGTCCCCGTCCCCTAACCCTAACCCTAGCCCGAACCCTAACCCTAACCCTTCCCCGAAGCCTGACCCTCACCCGTCCCCTAATCCTAACCTGTAGGCTCACACTAACCCGCGCCCTCACACGCACGATCCCCCTAAAGCGTTGTCGGACCCTCACCTCGACCCTAAACCGTCCCCGTCCCCTAACCCTAACCCTAGCCCGAACCCTAACCCTAACACTTCCCCGAAGCCTGACCCTCACCCGTCCCCTAATCCTAACCCGTAGGCTCACACTAACCCGCGCCCTCACACGCACGCTCCCCCTAAAGCATTGTCGGAACCTCACCTGGACCCTAAACCGTCCCCGTACCCTAACCCTAACCCTAGCCCGAACCCTAACCCTAACCCTTCCCCGAAGCCTGACCCTCACCCGTCCCCTAATCCTAACCCGTACGCTAACACTAACCCACGCCCTCACACGCACGCTCCCCCTAAAGCATTGTCGGAACCTCACCTGGACCCTAAACCGTCCCCGTCCCCTAACCCTAACCCTAGCCCGAACCCTAACCCTAACCCTTCCCCGAAGCCTGACCCTCACCCGTCCCCTAATCCTAACCCGTAGGCTCACACTAACCCGCGCCCTCACACGCACGCTCCCCCTAAAGCGTTGTCGGACCCTCACCAGGACCCTAAACCGTCCCCGTCCCCTAAACCTAACCCTAGCCCGAACCCTAACCATAACACTTCCCCGAAGCCTGACCCTCACCCGTCCCCTACTCCTAACCCGTAGGCTCACACTAACCCGCGCCCTCACACGCACGCTCCCCCTAAAGCATTGTCGGAACCTCACCTGGACCCTAAACCGTCCCCGTACCCTAACCCTAACCCTAGCCCGAACCCTAACCCTAACCATTCCCCGAAGCCTGACCCTCACCCGTCCCCGAATCCTAACCCGTATGCTAACACTAACCCACACCCTCACACGCACGCTCCCCCTAAAGCGTTGTCGAACCCTCAATTGGACCCTAAGCCGTCCCCGTCCCCTAACCCTAACCCTAGCCCGAACCCTAACCCTAAGCCTTCCCCGAAGTCTGACCCTCACCCGTCCCCTAATCCTAACCCGCACGCTAACACTAACCCGGGCCCTCACACGCACGCTACCCCTAAAGCGTTGTCGGATCCTCACCTGGACCCTAAACCGTCCCCGTCCCCTAACCCTAACCGTAGCCCGAACCCTAACCCTAACCCTTCCCCGAAGCCTGACCCTCACCCGTCCCCTAATCCTAACCCGTACGCTAACACTAATCCACGCCCTCACATGCACGCTCCCCCTAAAGCGTTGTCGGACCCTCACTTGGACCCTAAAACGTCCCCGTCCCTAACCCTAACCCTAGCCCGAACCCTAACCCTAACCCTTCCCCAAAGCCTGACGCTCACCCGTCCCCTAATCCTAACCCGTACGGTAACACTAAACCGCGCCCTCACACGCACGCTCCCCCTAAAGCGTTGTCGGACCCTCACCTGGACCCTAAACCGTCCCCGTCCCCTAACCCTAACCCTAGCCCGAACCCTAACCCTAACCCTTCCCCGAAGCCTGACCCTCACCCTTCACCTAATCCTAACGCATAGGCTCACACTAACCCGCGCCCTCACACGCACGCTCCCCCTAAAGCGTTGTCGGACCCTCACCTGGACCCTAAACCGTCCCCGTCCCCTAACCCTAACCCTAGCCCGAACCCTAACCCTAACCCTTCCCCGAAGCCATACGCTCACCCGTCCCCTAATCCTAACCCGTACGGTAACACTAACCTGCGCCCTCACACGCACGCTCCCCCTAAAGCGTTGTCGGACCCTCACCTCGACCCTAAACCGTCCCCGTCCCCTAACCCTAACCCTAGCCCCAACCCTAACCCTAACCCTTCCCCGAAGCCTGACCCTCACCCGTCCCCTAATCCTAACCCGTAGGCTCACACTAACCCGCGCTCTCACACGCACGCTCCCCCTAAAGCGTTGTCGGACCCTCACCTGGACCCTAAACCGTCCCCGTCCCCTAACCCTAACCCTAGCCCGAACCCTAACCCTAACCCTTCCCCGAAGCCTGACCCTCACCCGTCCCCTAATCCTAACCCGTAGGCTCACACTAACCCGCGCCCTCACACGCACGCTCCCCCTAAAACGTTGTCGGACCCTCACCTCGATCCTAAACCGTCCCCGTCCCCTAACCCTAACCCTAGCCCGAACCCTAACCCTAACCCTTCCCCGAAGCCTGACCCTCACCCGTCCCCTAATCCTAACCCGTAGGCTCACACTAACCCGCGCCCTCACACGCACGCTCCCCCTAAAGCATTGTCGGACCCTCACCAGGACCCTAAACCGTCCCCATCCCCTAACCCTAACCCTAGCCCGAACCCTAACCATAACACTTCCCCGAAGCCTGACCCTCACCCGTCCCCTAATCCTAACCCATACGCTCACACTAACTCGCGCCGTCACACGCACGCTCCCACTAAGGCGTTGTCAGACCCTCACCTGGACCCTAAACCGTCCCCGTCCCCTAACCCTAACCCTAGCCCGAACCCTAACCCTAACCCTTCCCCGAAGCCTGACCCTCACCCGTCCCCTAATCCTAACCCGTAGGCTCACACTAACCCGCGCCCTCACACGCACGCTCCCCCTAAAGCGTTGTCGGACCCTCACCTCGACCCTAAACCGTCCCCGTCCCCTAACCCTAACCCTAGCCCGAACCCTAACCCTAACACTTCCCCGAAGCCTGACCCTCACCCGTCCCCTAATCCTAACCCATAGGCTCACACTAACCCGCGCCCTCACACGCACGCTCCCCCTAAAGCATTGTCGGAACCTCACCTGGACCCTAAACCGTCCCCGTACCCTAACCCTAACCCTAGCCCGAACCCTAACCCTAACCCTTCCCCGAAGCCTGACCCTCACCCGTCCCCTAATCCTAACCCGTACGCTAACACTAGCCCACGCCCTCACACGCACGCTCCCCCTAAAGCGTTGTCGGACCCTCACCTGGACTCTAAACCGTCCCCGTCCCCTAACCCTAACCCTAGCCCGAACCCTAACCCTAACCCTTCCCCGAAGCATGACCCTCACCCGTCCCTTAATCCTAACCCGTAGGCTCACATTAACCCGCGCCCTCACACACACGATCCCCCTAAAGCGTTGTCGGACCCTCACCTGGACCCTAAACCGTCCCTGTCCCCTAACCCTAACCCTAGCCCGAACCCTAACCCTAAGCCTTCCCTGAAGCCTGACTCTCACCCGTCCCCTAATCCTAACCCGTACGCTAACACTAACCCGCGCCCATACACGCACGCTCCCCCTAAAGCGTTGTCGGACCCTCACCTCGAACCTAAACCGTCCCCGTCCCCTAACCCTAACCCTAGCCCGAACCCTAACCCTAAACCTTCCCCGAAGCCTGACCCTCACCCGTCCCCTAATCCTAACCCGTATGCTCACACTAACCCGCGCCCTCACACGCACGCTCCCCCTAAAGCGTTGTCGGACCCTCACCTGGACCCTAAACCGTCCCCGTCCCCTAACCCTAACCCTAGCCCGAACCCTAACCCTAACCCTTCCCCGAAGCCTGACCCTCACCCGTCCCCTAATCCTAACCCGTAGGCTCACACTAACCCGCGCCCTCACACGCACGCTCCCCCTAAAGCATTGTCGGAACCTCACCTGGACCCTAAACCGTCCAAGTACCCTAACCTTAACCATAGCCCGAACCCTAACCCTAACCCTTCCCCGAAGCCTGACCCTCACCCGTCCCCTAATCCTAACCCGTATGCTAACACTAACCCGCGCCCTCACACGCACGCTCCCCCTAAAGCGTTGTCGGACCCTCACCTGGACCCTAAGCCGTCCCCGTCCCCTAACCCTAACCCTAGCCCGAACCCTAACCCTAACCCTTCCCCGAAGCCTGACCCTCACCCGTCCCCTAATCCTAACCCGTAGGCTCACACTAACCCACGCGCTCACACGCACGCTCCCCCTAAAGCGTTGTCGGACCCTCACCTCGACCCCAAACCGTCCCCGTCCCCTAACCCTAACCCTAGCCCGAACCCTAACCCTAACCCTTCCCCGAAGCCTGACCCTCAACCGTCCCCTAATCCTAACCCGTACGCTAACACTAACCCGCCCCCTCACACGCACGCTCCCCCTAAAGCGTTGTCGGACCCTCACCAGGACCCTAAACCGTCCCCGTCCCCTAACCCTAACCCTAGCCCGAACCCTAACCATAACACTTCCCCGAAGCCTGACCCTCACCCGTCCCCTAATCCTAACCCGTACGCTCACACTAACTCGTGCCCTCACACGCACGCTCCCCCTAAAGCGTTGTCAGACCCTCACCTGGACACTAAACCGTCCCCGTCCCCTAACCCTAACCCTAGCCCGAACCCTAACCCTAACCCTTCCCCGAAGCCTGACCCTCACCCGTCCCCTAATCCTAACCCGTAGGCTCACACTAACCCGCGCCCTCACACGCACGCTCCCCCTAAAGCGTTGTCGGACCCTCACCTGGACCCTAAACCGTCCCCGTCCCCTAACCCTAACCCTAGCCCGAACCCTAACCCTAACCCTTTCCCGAAACCTGACCCTCACCCGTCCCCTAATCCTAAGCCATAGGCTCACACTAACCCGCGCCCTCACACGCACGCTCCCCCTAAAGCGTTGTCGGACCCTCACCTGGACCCTAAACCGTCCCTGTCCCCTAACGCTACCCCTAGCCCGAACCCTAACCCTAACACTTCCCCGAAGCCTGACCCTCACCCGTCCCCTAATCCTAACCCGTAGGCTCACACTAACCCGCGCCCTCACATGCTCGCTCCCCCTAAAGCGTTGTCGGACCCTCACCTGGACCCTAAACCGTCCCCGTCCTCTAACCCTAACCCTAGCCCTAACCCTAACCCTAACCTTTCCCCGAAGCCTGACCCTCACCCGTCCCCTAATCCTAACCCGTACGCTAACACTAACCCGCGCCCTCACACGCACGCTCCCCCTAAAGCGTTGTCGGACCCTCACCTGGACCCTAAACCGTCCCCGTCCCCTAACCCTAACCCTAGCCCGAACCCTAACCCTAACCCTTCCCCGAAGCCTGACGCTCACCCGTCCCCTAATCCTACCCCGTACGGTAACACTAACCCGCGCCCTCACACGCACGCTCCCCCTAAAGCGTTGTCGGACCCTCACCTGGACCCTAAACCGTCCCCGTCCCCTAACCCTAACCATAGCCCGAACCCTAATCTAACCCTTCCCCGAAGCCTGACCATCACCCGTCACCTAATCCTAACCCGTAGGCTCACACTAACCCGCGCCCTCACACGCACGATCCCCCTAAAGCGTTGTCGGACCCTCACCTGGACCCTAAACCGTCCCCGTCCCCTAACCCTAACCCTAGCCCGAACCCTAACCCTAACCCTTCAACGAAGCCTGACCCTCACCCGTCCCCTAATCCTAACCCGTAGGCTCACACTAACCCGCGCCCTCACACGCATGCTCCCCCTAAAGCGGTGTCGGACCCTCACCTGGACCCTAAACCGTCCCCGTCCCCTAACCCTAACCCTAGCCCGAACCCTAACCCTAACCCTTCCCCGAAGCCTGACCCTCACCCGTCCCCTAATCCTAACCCGTACGCTAACACTAACCCGTGCCCTCACATGCACGCTCCCCCTAAAGTGTTGTCGGACCCTCAGCTGGATCCTAAACCGTCCCCGTCCCGTAACCCTAACCCTAGCCCGAACCCTAACCCTAACCCTTCCCCGAAGCCTGACCCTTACCCGTCCCATAATCCTAACCCGTAGGCTCACACTAACCCGCGCCCTTACACGCACGCTCCCCCTAAAGCGTTGTCGGACCCTCACCAGGACCCTAAACCGTCCCCGTCCCCTAACCCTAACCCTAGCCCGAACCCTAACCCTAAGCCTTCAACGAAGCCTGACCCTCACCCGTCCCCTAATCCTAACCCGTAGGCTCACACTAACCCGCGCCCTCACACGCACGCTCCTCCTAAAGCGTTGTCGGACCCTCACCTGGACCCTAAACCGTCCCCGTCCCCTAACCCTAACCCTAGCCCGAACCCTAACCCTAGCCCGAACCCTAACCCTAACACTTCCCCGAAGCCTGACCCTCACCCGTCCCCTAATCCTAACCCGTACGCTAACACTAGCCCACGCCCTCACACGCACGCTCCCCCTAAAGCGTTGTCAGACCCTCAATTGGACCCTAAGCCGTCCCGGTCCCCTAACCCTAACCCTAGCCCGAACCCTAACCCTAACCCTTCCCCGAAGCCTGAACCTCACCCGTCCCCTAATCCTAACCCGCACGCTAACACTAACCCGGGCCCTCACACGCACGCTCCCCCTAAAGCGTTGTCGGACCCTCACCTGGACCCTAAACCGTCCCCGTCCCCTAACCCTAACCCTAGCCCGAACCCTAACCCTAACCCTTCCCCGAAGCCTGACCCTCACCCGTCCCCTAATCCTAACCTGTAGGCTCACACTAACCCGCGCCCTCACACGCACGCTCCCCCTAAAGCGTTGTCGGACCCTCACCTGGACCCTAAACCGTCCCCGTCCCCTAACCCTAACCCTAGCCCGAACCCTAACCCTAACCCTTCCCCGAAGCCTGACCCTCACCCGTCCCCTAATCCTAACCCGTACGCTCACACTAACCCGCGCCCTCACACGCACGCTCCCCCTAAAGCGTTGTCGGACCCTCACCTGAACCCTAAACCGTCCGCGTCCCCTAACCCTAACCCTAGCCCGAATTCTAACCCTAACCCTTCCCCGAAGCCTGACGCTCACCCGTCCCCTAATCCTAAACCGTACGGTAACACTAACCAAGCCCTCACACGCACGCTCCCCCTAAAGCGTTGTCGGACCCTCACCTGGACCCTAAACCGTCCCCGTCCCCTAACCCTAACCCTAGCCCGAACCCTAACCCTAACCCTTCCCCGAAGCCTGACCCTCACCCGTCACCTAATCCTAACGCGTAGGCTCACACTAACCCGCGCCCTCACACGCACGCTCCCCCTAAAGCGTTGTCGGACCCTCACCTGGACCCTAAACCGTCCCCGTCCCCTAACCCTAACCCTAGCCCGAACCCTAACCCTAACCCTTCCCCGAAGCCTGACGCTCACCCGTCCCCTAATCCTAACCCGTACGGTAACACTAAGCCGCGCCCTCACACGCACGCTCCCCCTAAAGCGTTGTCGGACCCTCACCTCGATCCTAAACCGTCCCCGTCCCCTAACCCTAACCCTAGCCCGAACCCTAACCCTAACCCTTCCCCGAAGCCTGACCCTCACCCGTCCCCTAATCCTAACCCGTAGGCTCACACTAACCCGCGCCCTCACACGCACGCTCCCCCTAAAGCGTTGTCGGACCCTCACCTGGACCCTAAACCGTCCCCGTCCCCTAACCCTAACCCTAGCCCGAACCCTAACCCTAACCCTTCCCCGAAGCATGACCCTCACCCGTCCCTTAATCCTAACCCGTAGGCTCACATTAACCCGCGCCCTCACACACACGATCCCCCTAAAGCGTTGTCGGACCCTCACCTGGACCCTAAACCGTCCCTGTCCCCTAACCCTAACCCTAGCCCGAACCCTAACCCTAAGCCTTCCCTGAAGCCTGACTCTCACCCGTCCCCTAATCCTAACCCGTACGCTAACACTAACCCGCGCCCATACACGCACGCTCCCCCTAAAGCGTTGTCGGACCCTCACCTCGAACCTAAACCGTCCCCGTCCCCTAACCCTAACCCTAGCCCGAACCCTAACCCTAAACCTTCCCCGAAGCCTGACCCTCACCCGTCCCCTAATCCTAACCCGTATGCTCACACTAACCCGCGCCCTCACACGCACGCTCCCCCTAAAGCGTTGTCGGACCCTCACCTGGACCCTAAACCGTCCCCGTCCCCTAACCCTAACCCTAGCCCGAACCCTAACCCTAACCCTTCCCCGAAGCCTGACCCTCACCCGTCCCCTAATCCTAACCCGTAGGCTCACACTAACCCGCGCCCTCACACGCACGCTCCCCCTAAAGCATTGTCGGAACCTCACCTGGACCCTAAACCGTCCAAGTACCCTAACCTTAACCATAGCCCGAACCCTAACCCTAACCCTTCCCCGAAGCCTGACCCTCACCCGTCCCCTAATCCTAACCCGTATGCTAACACTAACCCGCGCCCTCACACGCACGCTCCCCCTAAAGCGTTGTCGGACCCTCACCTGGACCCTAAGCCGTCCCCGTCCCCTAACCCTAACCCTAGCCCGAACCCTAACCCTAACCCTTCCCCGAAGCCTGACCCTCACCCGTCCCCTAATCCTAACCCGTAGGCTCACACTAACCCACGCGCTCACACGCACGCTCCCCCTAAAGCGTTGTCGGACCCTCACCTCGACCCCAAACCGTCCCCGTCCCCTAACCCTAACCCTAGCCCGAACCCTAACCCTAACCCTTCCCCGAAGCCTGACCCTCAACCGTCCCCTAATCCTAACCCGTACGCTAACACTAACCCGCCCCCTCACACGCACGCTCCCCCTAAAGCGTTGTCGGACCCTCACCAGGACCCTAAACCGTCCCCGTCCCCTAACCCTAACCCTAGCCCGAACCCTAACCATAACACTTCCCCGAAGCCTGACCCTCACCCGTCCCCTAATCCTAACCCGTACGCTCACACTAACTCGTGCCCTCACACGCACGCTCCCCCTAAAGCGTTGTCAGACCCTCACCTGGACCCTAAACCGTCCCCGTCCCCTAACCCTAACCCTAGCCCGAACCCTAACCCTAACCCTTCCCCGAAGCCTGACCCTCACCCGTCCCCTAATCCTAACCCGTAGGCTCACACTAACCCGCGCCCTCACACGCACGCTCCCCCTAAAGCGTTGTCGGACCCTCACCTGGACCCTAAACCGTCCCCGTCCCCTAACCCTAACCCTAGCCCGAACCCTAACCCTAACCCTTTCCCGAAACCTGACCCTCACCCGTCCCCTAATCCTAAGCCATAGGCTCACACTAACGCGCGCCCTCACACGCACGCTCCCCCTAAAGCGTTGTCGGACCCTCACCTGGACCCTAAACCGTCCCTGTCCCCTAAGGCTACCCCTAGCCCGAACCCTAACCCTAACACTTCCCCGAAGCCTGACCCTCACCCGTCCCCTAATCCTAACCCGTAGGCTCACACTAACCCGCGCCCTCACATGCACGCTCCCCCTAAAGCGTTGTCGGACCCTCACCTGGACCCTAAACCGTCCCCGTCCTCTAACCCTAACCCTAGCCCTAACCCTAACCCTAACCTTTCCCCGAAGCCTGACCCTCACCCGTCCCCTAATCCTAACCCGTACGCTAACACTAACCCGCGCCCTCACACGCACGCTCCCCCTAAAGCGTTGTCGGACCCTCACCTGGACCCTAAACCGTCCCCGTCCCCTAACCCTAACCCTAGCCCGAACCCTAACCCTAACCCTTCCCCGAAGCCTGACGCTCACCCGTCCCCTAATCCTACCCCGTACGGTAACACTAACCCGCGCCCTCACACGCACGCTCCCCCTAAAGCGTTGTCGGACCCTCACCTGGACCCTAAACCGTCCCCGTCCCCTAACCCTAACCATAGCCCGAACCCTAATCTAACCCTTCCCCGAAGCCTGACCATCACCCGTCACCTAATCCTAACCCGTAGGCTCACACTAACCCGCGCCCTCACACGCACGATCCCCCTAAAGCGTTGTCGGACCCTCACCTGGACCCTAAACCGTCCCCGTCCCCTAACCCTAACCCTAGCCCGAACCCTAATCCTAACCCTTCAACGAAGCCTGACCCTCACCCGTCCCCTAATCCTAAACCGTAGGCTCACACTAACCCGCGCCCTCACACGCATGCTCCCCCTAAAGCGGTGTCGGACCCTCACCTGGACCCTAAACCGTCCCCGTCCCCTAACCCTAACCCTAGCCCGAACCCTAACCCTAACCCTTCCCCGAAGCCTGACCCTCACCCGTCCCCTAATCCTAACCCGTACGCTAACACTAACCCGTGCCCTCACATGCACGCTCCCCCTAAAGCGTTGTCGGACCCTCAGCTGGATCCTAAACCGTCCCCGTCCCGTAACCCTAACCCTAGCCCGAACCCTAACCCTAACCCTTCCCCGAAGCCTGACCCTTACCCGTCCCATAATCCTAACCCGTAGGCTCACACTAACCCGCGCCCTTACACGCACGCTCCCCCTAAAGCGTTGTCGGACCCTCACCAGGACCCTAAACCGTCCCCGTCCCCTAACCCTAACCCTAGCCCGAACCCTAACCCTAACCCTTCAACGAAGCCTGACCCTCACCCGTCCCCTAATCCTAACCCGTAGGCTCACACTAACCCGCGCCCTCACACGCACGCTCCTCCTAAAGCGTTGTCGGACCCTCACCTGGACCCTAAACCGTCCCCGTCCCCTAACCCTAACCCTAGCCCGAACCCTAACCCTAACCCTTCCCCGAAGCCTGACCCTCACCCGTCCCCTAATCCTAACCTGTACGCTAACACTAACCCACGCCCTCACACGCACGCTCCCCCTAAAGCGTTGTCGGACCCTCACCTGGACCCTAAACCGTCCCCGTCCCCTAACCCTAACTCTAGCCCAAACCCTAACCCTAACCCTTCCCCGAAGCCTGACGCTCACCCGTCCCCTAATCCTAACCCGTACGGTAACACTAACCCGCGCCCTCACACGCACGCTCCCCCTAAAGCGTTGTCGGAACCTCACCTGGACCCTAAACCGTCCCCGTCCCATAACCCTAACCCTAGCCCGAACCCTAACCCTAACCCTTCCCCGAAGCCTGACCCTCACCCGTCGCCTAATCCTAACCCGTAGGCTCACACTAACCCGCGCCCTCACACGCACGATCCCCCTAAAGCGTTGTCGGACCCTCACCTGGACCCTAAACCGTCCCTGTCCCCTAACCCTAACCCTAGCCCGAACCCTAACCCTAACCCTTCCCCGAAGCATGACCCTCACCCGTCCCCTAATCCTAAGCCGTACGCTAACACTAACCCGCGCCCTCACACGCACGCTCCCCCTAAAGTGTTGTCGGACCCTCACCTGGACTCTAAACCGTCCCCGTCCCCTAACCCTAATCTAGCCCGAACCCTACCCCTAACTCATGCCCGAAGCCTGACCCTCACCCGTCCCCTAATCCTAACCCGTACGCTAACACTAACCCGCGCCCTCACATGCACAGTCCCCCTAAAGCGTTGTCGGACCCTCACCTGGACCCTAAACCGTCCCCGTCCCCTAACCCTAACCCTAGCCCGAACCCTAACCCTAACCCTTCCCCGAAGCCTGACCCTCACCCGTCCCCTAATCCTAACCCGTAGGCTCACACTAACCAGCGCCCTCACACGCACGCTCCCCCTAAAGCGTTGTCGGAACCTCACCTCGACCCTAAACCTTCCCCGTCCCCTAACCCTAACCCTAGCCCGAACCCTAACCCTAACCCTTCCCCGAAGCCTGACCCTCACCCGTCCCCTAATCCTAACCTGTACGCTAACACTAATCCGCCCCCTCACATGCACGCTCCCCCTAAAGCGTTGTCGGACCCTCAGCTGGATCCTAAACCGTCCCCGTCCCCTAACCCTAACGCTAGCCCGAACCCTAACCCTAACCCTTCCCCGAAGCCTGACCCTCACCCGTCCCCTAATCCTAACCCGTAGGCTCACACTAACCCGCGCCTTACACGCACGCTCCCCCTAAAGCGTTGTCGGACCCTCACCAGGACCCTAAACCGTCCCCGTCCCCTAACCCTAACCCTAGCCCGAACCCTAACCATAACACTTCCCCGAAGCCTGACCCTCACCCGTCCCCTAATCCTAACACGTATGCTCACACTAACTCGCGCCCTCACACGCACGCTCCCCCTAAAGCGTTGTCAGACCCTCACCTGGACCGTAAACCGTCCCCGTCCCCTAACACTAACCCTAGCCCGAACCCTAACCCTAACCCTTCCCCGAAGCCTGACCCTCACCCGTCCCCTAATCCTAACCCGCACGCTAACACTAACCCGGGCCCTCACACGCACGCTCCCCCTAAAGCGTTGTCGGACCCTCACCTGGACCCTAAACCGTCCCCGTCCCCTAAACCTAACCTTAGCCCGAACCCTAACCCTAACACTTCCCCGAAGCCTGACCCTCACCCGTCCCCTAATCCTAACCCGTAGGCTCACACTAACCCGCGCCGTCACACGCACACTCCCCCTAAAGCGTTGTCGGACCCTCACCTGGACCCTACACCGTCCCCGTCCCCTAACCCTAACCCTAGCCCGAACCCTAAACCTAAACCTTCCCCGAAGCCTGACCCTCACCCGTCCCCTAATCCTAACCCGTACGCTAACACTAACCCATGCCCTCACACGCACGCTCCCCCTAAAGCGTTGTCGGACCCTCACCTGGACCCTAAACCGTCCCCGTCCCCTAACCATAACCCTAGCCCGAACCCTAACCCTAACCCTTCCCCGAAGCCTGACGCTCACCCGTCCCCTAATCCTAACCCGTACGGTAACACTAACCGGCGCCCTCACACGCACGCTCCCCCTAAAGCGTTGTCGGACCCTCACCTGGACCCTAAACCGTCCCCGTCCCCTAACCGTAACCCTAGCCCGAACCCTAACCCTAACACTTCCCCGAAGCCTGACCCTCACCCGTCACCTAGTCCTAACCCGTAGGCTCACACTAACCCACGCCCTCACACGCACGCTCCCCCTAAAGCGTTGTCGGACCCTCACCTGGATCCTAAACCGTCCCCGTCCCCTAACCCTAACCCTAGCCCGAACCCTAACCCTAACCCTTCCCCGAAGCATGACCCTCACCCGTCCCCTAATCCTAAGACGTACGCTAACACTAACCCGCCCCCTCACACGCACGCTCCCCCTAAAGCGTTGTCGGACCCTCACCTGGACCCTAAACCTTCCCCGTCCCCTAACCCTAACCCTAGCCCGAACCCTAACCCAAACCCTTCCCCGAAGCCTGACCCTCACCCGTCACCTAATCCTAACCCGTAGGCTCACACTAACCCGCGCCCCCACACGCACGCTCCCCCTAAAGCGCTGTCGGACCCTCACCTGGACCCTAAACCGTCCCCGTCCCCTAACCCTAACCCTAGCCCGAACCCTAACCCTAACCCTTCCCCGAAGCATGACCCTCACCCGTCCCCTAATCCTAAGCCGTACGCTAACACTAACCCGCGCCCTCACACGCACGCTCCCCCTAAAGCATTGTCGGACCCTCACCTGGACCCTAAACCGTCCCCGTCCCCTAACCCTAACCCTAGCCCGAGCCCTAACCCTAAACCTTCCCCGAAGCCTGACCCTCACCCGTCCCCTAATCCTAACCCGTACGCTAACACTAATCCGCGCCCTCACACGCACGCTCCCCCTAAAGTGTTGTCGGACCCTCACCTGGACCCTAAACCGTCTCCGTCCCCTAACGCTAACCCTAGCCCGAACACTAACCCTAACCCTTCCCCGAAGCATGACCCTCACCCGTCCCCTAATCCTAAGCCGTACGCTAACACTAACCCGCGCCCTCACACGCACGCTCCCCCTAAAGCGTTGTCGGACCCTCACCTGGACCCTAAACCATCCCCGTCCCCTAACCCTAACCCTAGCCCGAACCCTAACCCTAAACCTTCCCCGAAGCCTGACCATATCCCGTCCCCTAATCCTAACCCGTACGCTAACACTAACCCGCGCCCTCACACGCACGCTCCCCCTAAAGCGTTGTCGGACCCTCACCTGGACCCTAAACCGTCCCCGTCCCCTAACCCTAACCCTAGCCCGAACCCTAACCCTAACCCTTCCCCGAAGCCTGACCCTCACCCGTCCCCTAATCCTAACCCGTAGGCTCACACTAACCAGCGCCCTCACACGCACGCTCCCCCTAAAGCGTTGTCGGACCCTCACCTGGACCCTAAACCGTCCCCGTCCCCTTCCCTAACCCTAGCCCGAACCCTAACCCTAACCCTTCAACGAAGCCTGACCCTCACCCGTCCCCTAATCCTAACCCGTAGGCTCACACTAACCCGCGCCGTCACACGCACACTCCCCCTAAAGCGTTGTCGGACCCTCACCTGGACCCTAAACCGTCCCCGTCCCCTAACCCTAACCCTAGCCCGAACCCTAACCCTAAACCTTCCCCGAAGCCTGACCCTCACCCGTCTCATAATCCTAACCCGTACGCTAACACTATCCCACGCCCTCACACGCACGCTCCCCCTAAAGCGTTGTCGGACCCTCACCTGGACCCTAAACCGTTCCCGTCCCCTAACCATAACCCTAGCCCGAACGCTAACCCTAACCCTTCCCCGAAGCCATACGCTCACCCGTCCCCTAATCCTAACCCGTACGGTAACACTAACCCGCGCCCTCACATGCTCGCTCCCCCTAAAGCGTTGTCGGACCCTCACCTGGACCCTAAACCGTCCCCGTCCCCTAACCGTAAACCTAGCCCGAACCCTAACCCTAAAACTTCCCCGAAGCCTGACCCTCACCCATCACCTAGTCCTAACCCGTAGGCTCACACTAACCCACGCCCTCACACGCACGCTCCCCCTAAAGCATTGTCGGACCCTCACCTGGATCCTAAACCGTCCCCGTCCCCTAACCCTAACCCTAGCCCGAACCCTAACTCTAACCCTTCCCCGAAGCATGACCCTCACCCGTCCCCTAATCCTAAGCCGTACGCTAACACTAACCCACGCCCTCACACGCACGCTCCCCCTAAAGCGTTGTCGGACCCTCACCTGGACCCTAAACCGTCCCCGTCCCCTAACCCTAACCCTAGCCCGAACCCTAACCCTAACCCTTCCCCGAAGCCTGACCCTCACCCGTCCCCTAATCCTAACCCGTACGCTAACACTAACCCACGCCCTCACACGCACGCTCCCCCTAAAGCGTTGTCGGACCCTCACCTGGACCCTAAACCGTCCCCGTCCCCTAACCCTAACCCTAGCCCGAACCCTAACCCTAACCCTTCCCCGAAGCCTGACGCTCACCCGTCCCCTAATCCTAACCCGTACGGTACACTAACCCGCGCCCTCACACGCACGCTCCCCCTAAAGCGTTGTCGGAACCTCACCTGGACCCTAAACCGTCCCCGTCCCCTAACCCTAACCCTAGCCCGAACCCTAACCCTAACCCTTCCTCGAAGCCTGACCCTCACCCGTCCCCTAATCCTAACCCGTAGGCTCACACTAACCCGCGCCCTCACACGCACGCTCCCCCTAAAGCGTTGTCGGACCCTCACCTGGACCCTAAACCGTCCCCGTCCCCTAACCCTAACCCTAGCCCGAACCCTAACCCTAACCCTTCCCCGAAGCCTGACCCTCATCCGTTCCCTAATCCTAACCCGTACGCTAACACTAACCCGCGCCCTCACATGCACGCTCCCCCTAAAGCGTTGTCGGACCCTCAGCTGGATCCTAAACCGTCCCCGTCCCCTAACCCTAACCCTAGCCCGAACCCTAACCCTAACCCTTCCCCGAAGCCTGACCCTCACCCGTCCCCTAATCCTAACCCGTACGCTAACACTAACCCGCGCCCTCACACGCACGCTCCCCCTAAAGTGTTGTCGGACCCTCACCTGGACCCTAAACCGTCTCCGTCCCCTAACCCTAACCCTAGCCCGAACCCTAACCCTAACCCTTCCCCGAAGCCTGACCCTCACCCGTTCCCTAATCCTAACCCGTAGGCTCACACTAACCCGCGCCCTCACACGCACGCTCCCCCTAAAGCGTTGTCGGACCCTCACCTGGACCCTAAACCGTCCCCGTACCCTAACCCTACCCCTAGACCGAACCCTAAACCTAACCCTTCAACAAAGCCTGACCCTCACCCGTCCCCTAATCCTAACCCGTAGGCTCACACTAACCCGCGCCCTCACACGCACGCTCCCCCTAAAGCGTTGTCGGACCCTCACCTGGACCCTAAACCGTCCCCGTCCCCTAACCCTAACCCTAGCCCGAACCCTAACCCTAACCCTTCCCCGAAGCCTGACGCTCACCCGTCCCCTAATCCTAACCCGTACGGTAACACTAACCCGCGCCCTCACACGCACGCTCCCCCTAAAGCGTTGTCGGACCCTCACCTGGACCCTAAACCGTCCCCGTCCCCTAACCCTAACCCTAGCCCGAACCCTAACCCTAACCCTTCCCCGAAGCATGACCCTCACCCGTCCCCTAATCCTAAGCCGTACGCTAACACTAACCCGCGCCCTCACACGCACGCTCCCCCTAAAGCGTTGTCGGACCCTCACCTGGACCCTAAACCGTCCCCGTCCCCTAACCCTAACCCTAGCCCGAACCCTAACCCTAACCCTTCCCCGAAGCCTGACCCTCACCCGTCCCCTAATCCTAACCCGTAGGCTCACACTAACCCGCGCCCTCACACGCACGCTCCCCCTAAAGCGTTGTCGGACCCTCACCTGGACCCTAAACCGTCCCCGTCCCCTAACCCTAACCCTAGCCCGAACCCTAACCCTAACCCTTCCCCGAAGCCTGACCCTCACCCGTCCCCTAATCCTAACCCGTACGCTAACACAAACCCGCGCCCTCACACGCACGCTCCCCCTAAAGTGTTGTCGGACCCTCACCTGGACTCTAAACCGTCTCCGTCCCCTAACCCTAACCCTAGCCCGAATCCTAACCCTAACCCTTCCCCGAAGCCTGACCCTCACCCGTTCCCTAATCCTAACCCGTAGGCTCACACTAACCCGCGCCCTCACACGCACGCTCCCCCTAAAGCGTTGTCGGACCCTCACCTCCACCGTAAACCGTCCCCGTCCCCTAACCCTAACCCTAGCCCGAACCCTAACCCTAACCCTTCCCCGAAGCCTGACCCTCATCCGTTCCCTAATCCTAACCCGTACGCTAACACTAACCCGCGCCCTCACATGGACGCTCCCCCTAAACCGTTGTCGGACCCTCAGCTGGATCCTAAACCGTCCCCGTCCCCTAAACCTAACCCTAGCCCGAACCCTAACCCTAACCCTTCCCCGAAGCCTGACCCTCACCCGTCCCCTAATCCTAACCCGTAGGCTCACACTAACCCGCGCCCTTACACGCACGCTCCCCCTAAAGCGTTGTCGGACCCTCAACAGGACCCTAAACCGTCCCCGTCCCCTAACCCTAACCCTAGCCCGAACCCTAACCATAACACTTCCCCGAAGCCTGACCCTCAAACGTCTCCTAATCCTAATCCGTACGCTCACACTAACTCGCGCCCTCACACGCACGCTCCCCCTAAAGCGTTGTCAGACCCTCACCTGGACCCTAAACCGTCCCCGTCCCCTAACCCTAACCCTAGCCCGAACCCTAACCCTAACCCTTCCCCGAAGCCTGACCCTCAGCCGTCCCCTAATCCTAACCCGTAGGCTCACACTAACCCGCGCCCTCACACGCACGCTCCCCCTAAAGCGTTGTCGGACCCTCACCTGGACCCTAAACCGTCCCCGTCCCCTAACCCTAACCCTAGCCCGAACCCTAACCCTAACCCTTCCCCGAAGCCTGACGCTCACCTGTCCCCTAATCCTAACCCGTACGGTAACACTAACCCGCGCCCTCACACGCACGCTCCCCCTAAAGCGTTGTCGGAACCTCACCTGGACCCTAAACCGTCCCCGTCCCCTAACCCTAACCCTAGCCCGAACCCTAACCCTAACCCTTCCCCGAAGCCTGACCCTCACCCGTCCCCTAATCCTAACCCGTAGGCTCACACTAACCCGCGCCCTCACACGCACGATCCCCCTAAAGCGTTGTCGGACCCTCACCTGGACCCTAAACCGTCCCCGTCCCCTAACCCTAACCCTAGCCCGAACCCTAACCCTAACCCTTCCCCGAAGCATGACCCTCACCCGTCCCCTAATCCTAAGCCGTACGCTAACACTAACCCGCGCCCTCACACGCACGCTCCCCCTAAAGCGTTCTCGGACCCTCACCTGGACCCTAAACCGTCCCCGTCCCCTAACCCTAACCCTAGCCCGAACCCTAACCCTAACCCTTCCCCGAAGCCTGACCCTCACCCGTCCCCTAATCCTAACCCGTACGCTAACACTAACCCGCGCCCTCACACGCACGCTCCCCCTAAAGTGTTGTCGGACCCTCACCTGGACCCTAAACCGTCTCCGTCCCCTAACCCTAACCCTAGCCCGAACCCTAACCCTAACCCTTCCCCGAAGCCTGACCCTCACCCGTTCCCTAATCCTAACCCGTAGGCTCACACTAACCCGCCCCCTCACACGCACGCTCCCCCTAAAGCGTTGTCGGACCCTCACCTGGACCCTAAACCGTCCCCGTACCCTAACCCTACCCCTAGCCCGAACCCTAACCCTAACCCTTCAACAAAGCCTGACCCTCACCCGTCCCCTAATCCTAACCCGTAGGCTCACACTAACCCCCGCCCTCACACGCACGCTCCCCCTAAAGCGTTGTCGGACCCTCACCTGGACCCTAAACCGTCCCCGTCCCCTAACCCTAACCCTAGCCCGAACCCTAACCCTAACCCTTCCCCGAAGCCTGACCCTCACACGTCCCCTAATCCTAACCCGTACGCTAACACAAACCCGCGCCCTCACACGCACGCTCCCCCTAAAGTGTTGTCGGACCCTCACCTGGTCTCTAAACCGTCTCCGTCCCCTAACCCTAACCCTAGCCCGAACCCTAACCCTAACCCTTCCCCGAAGCCTGACCCTCACCCGTTCCCTAATCCTAACCCGTAGGCTCACACTAACCCGCGCCCTCACACGCACGCTCCCCCTAAAGCGTTGTCGGACCCTCACCTCGACCGTAAACCGTCCCCGTCCCCTAACCCTAACCCTAGCCCGAACCCTAACCCTAACCCTTCCCCGAAGCCTGACCCTCATCCGTTCCCTAATCCTAACCCGTACGCTAACACTAACCCGCGCCCTCACATGCACGCTCCCCCTAAAGCGTTGTCGGACCCTCAGCTGGATCCTAAACCGTCCCCGTCCCCTAACCCTAACCCTAGCCCGAACCCTAACCCTAACCCTTCCCCGAAGCCTGACCCTCACCCGTCCCCTAATCCTAACCCGTAGGCTCACACTAACCCGCGCCCTTACACGCACGCTCCCCCTAAAGCGTTGTCGGACCCTCAACAGGACCCTAAACCGTCCCCGTCCCCTAACCCTAACCCTAGCCCGAAACCTAACCATAACACTTCCCCGAAGCCTGACCCTCAAACGTCTCCTAATCCTAATCCGTACGCTCACACTAACTCGCGCCCTCACACGCACGCTCCCCCTAAAGCGTTGTCAGACCCTCACCTGGACCCTAAACCGTCCCCGTCCCCTAACCCTAACCCTAGCCCGAACCCTAACCCTAACACTTCCCCGAAGCCTGACCCTCAGCCGTCCCCTAATCCTAACCCGTAGGCTCACACTAACCCGCGCCCTCACACGCACGCTCCCCCTAAAGCGTTGTCGGACCCTCACCTGGACCCTAAACCGTCCCCGTCCCCTAACCCTAACCCTAGCCCGAACCCTAACCCTAACCCTTCCCCGAAGCCTGACGCTCACCTGTCCCCTAATCCTAACCCGTACGGTAACACTAACCCGCGCCCTCACACGCACGCTCCCCCTAAAGCGTTGTCGGAACCTCACCTGGACCCTAAACCGTCCCCGTCCCCTAACCCTAACCCTAGCCCGAACCCTAACCCTAACCCTTCCCCGAAGCCTGACCCTCACCCGTCCCCTAATCCTAACCCGTAGGCTCACACTAACCCGCGCCCTCACACGCACGATCCCCCTAAAGCGTTGTCGGACCCTCACCTGGACCCTAAACCGTCCCCGTCCCCTAACCCTAACCCTAGCCCGAACCCTAACCCTAACCCTTCCCCGAAGCATGACCCTCACCCGTCCCCTAATCCTAAGCCGTACGCTAACACTAACCCGCGCCCTCACACGCACGCTCCCCCTAAAGCGTTCTCGGACCCTCACCTGGACCCTAAACCGTCCCCGTCCCCTAACCCTAACCCTAGCCCGAACCCTAACCCTAACCCTTCCCTGAAGCCTGACCCTCACCCGTCCCCTAATCCTAACCCGTACGCTAACACTAACCCGCGCCCTCACACGCACGTTCCCGCTAAAGTGTTGTCGGACCCTCACCTGGACCCTAAACCGTCTCCGTCCCCTAACCCTAACCCTAGCCCGAACCCTAACCCTAACCCTTCCCCGAAGCCTGACGCTCACCCGTTCCCTAATCCTAACCCGTAGGCTCACACTAACCCGCCCCCTCACACGCACGCTCCCCCTAAAGCGTTGTCGGACCCTCACCTGGACCCTAAACCGTCCCCGTACCCTAACCCTACCCCTAGCCCGAACCCTAACCCTAACCCTTCAACAAAGCCTGACCCTCACCCGTCCCCTAATCCTAATCCGTAGGCTCACACTAATCCGCGCCCTCACACGCACGCTCCCCCTAAAGCGTTGTCGGACCCTCACCTGGACCCTAAACCGTCCCCGTCCCCTAACCCTAACCCTAGCCCGAACCCTAACCCTAACCCTTCCCCGAAGCCTGACCCTCACCCGTCCCCTAATCCTAACCCGTACGCTAACACAAACCCGCGCCCTCACACGCACGCTCCCCCTAAAGTGTTGTCGGACCCTCACCTGGACTCTAAACCGTCTCCGTCCCCTAACCCTAACCCTAGCCCGAACCCTAACCCTAACCCTTCCCCGAAGCCTGACCCTCACCCGTTCCCTAATCCTAACCCGTAGGCTCACACTAACCCGCGCCCTCACACGCACGCTCCCCCTAAAGCGTTGTCGGACCCTCACCTCGACCGTAAACCGTCCCCGTCCCCTAACCCTAACCCAAGCCCGAACCCTAACCCTAACCCTTCCCCGAAGCCTGACCCTCATCCGTTCCCTAATCCTAACCCGTACGCTAACACTAACCCGCGCCCTCACATGCACGCTCCCCCTAAAGCGTTGTCGGACCCTCAGCTGGATCCTAAACCGTCCCCGTCCCCTAACCCTAACCCTAGCCCGAACCCTAACCCTAACCCTTCCCCGAAGCCTGACACTTACCCGTCCCCTAATCCTAACCCGTAGGCTCACACTAACCCGCGCCCTTACACGCACGCTCCCCCTAAAGCGTTGTCGGACCCTCAACAGGACCCTAAACCGTCCCCGTCCCCTAACCCTAACCCTAGCCCGAACCCTAACCATAACACTTCCCCGAAGCCTGACCCTCAAACGTCTCCTAATCCTAATCCGTACGCTCACACTAACTCGCGCCCTCACACGCACGCTCCCCCTAAAGCGTTGTCAGACCCTCACCTGGACCCTAAACCGTCCCCGTCCCCTAACCCTAACCCTAGCCCGAACCCTAACCCTAACCCTTCCCCGAAGCCTGACCCTCAGCCGTCCCCTAATCCTAACCCGTAGGCTCACACTAACCCGCGCCCTCACACGCACGCTCCCCCTAAAGCGTTGTCGGACCCTCACCTGGACCCTAAACCATCCCCGTCCCCTAACCCTAACCCTAGCCCGAACCCTAACCCTAACCCTTCCCCGAAGCCTGACCCTCACCCGTCCCCTAATCCTAACCCGTAGGCTCTACACTAACCCGAGCCCTTACATGCACGCTCCCCCTAAAGCATTGTCGGAACCTCACCTGGACCCTAAACCGTCCCCGTCCCCTAACCCTAACCCTAGCCCGAACCCTAACCCTAACCCTTCCCCGAAGCCTGACCCTCACCCGTCCGCTAATCCTTACCCGTACGCTAACACTAACCCGCGCCCTCACACGCACGCTCCCCCTAAAGCGTTGTCGGACCCTCAATTGGACCCTAAGCCGTCCCCGTCCCCTAACCCTAACCCTAGCCCGAACCCTAACCCTAACACTTCCCCGAAGGCTGACCCTCACCCGTCCCCTAATCCTAACCCGCACGCTAACACTAACCCGGGCCCTCACACGCATGCTCCCCCTAAAGCGTTGTCGGACCCTCACCTGGACCCTAAACCGTCCCCGTCCCCTAAACCTAACCTTAGCCCGAACCCTAACCCTAACACTTCCCCGAAGCCTGACCCTCACCCGTCCCCTAATCCTAACCCGTAGGCTCACACTAACCCGCGCCCTCACACGCACGCTCCCTCTAAAGCGTTGTCGGATCCTCACCTGGACCCTAAACCGTCCCCATACCCTAACCCTACCCCTAGCCCGAACCCTAACCCTAACTCTTCAACAAAGCCTGACCCTCACCCGTCCCCTAATCCTAACCCGTAGGCTCACACTAACCCGCGCCCTCACACGCACGCTCCCCCTAAAGCGTTGTCGGACCCTCACCTGGACCCTAAACCGTCCCCGTCCCCTAACCCTAACCCTAGCCCGAACCCTAACCCTAACCCTTCCCCGAAGCCTGACCCTCACCCGTCCCCTAATCTTAACCCGTACGCTAACACTAACCCACGCCCTCACATGCACGCTCCCCCTAAAGCGTTGTTGGACCCTCACCTGGACCCTAAACCGTCCCCGTCCCCTAACCCTAACCCTAGCCCGAACCCTAACCCTAACCCTTCCCCGAAGCCTGACGCTCACCTGTCCCCTAATCCTAACCCGTACGGTAACACTAACCCGCGCCCTCACACGCACGCTCCCCCTAAAACGTTGTCGGAACCTCACCTGGACCCTAAACCGTCCCCGTCCCCTAACCCTAACCCTAGCCCGAACCCTAACCCTAACCCTTCCCCGAAGCCTGACCCTCACCCGTCCCCTAATCCTAACCCGTAGGCTCACACTAACCCGCGCCCTTACACGCACGATCCCCCTAAAGCGTTGTCGGACCCTCACCTGGACCCTAAACCGTCCCCGTCCCCTAACCCTAACCCTAGCCCGAACCCTAACCCTAACCCTTCCCCGAAGCATGACCCTCACCCGTCCCCTAATCCTAAGCCGTACGCTAACACTAACCCGCGCCCTCACACGCACGCTCCCCCTAAAGCGTTGTCGGACCCTCACCTGGACCCTAAACCGTCCCCGTCCCCTAACCCTAACCCTAGCCCGAACCCTAACCCTAACCCTTCCCCGAAGCCTGACCCTCACCCGTCCCCTAATCCTAACCCGTACGCTAACACTAACCCGCGCCCTCACACGCACGCTCCCCCTAAAGTGTTGTCGGACCCTCACCTGGACCCTAAACCGTCTCCGTCCCCTAACCCTAACCCTAGCCCGAACCCTAACCCTAACCCTTCCCCGAAGCCTGACCCTCACCCGTTCCCTAATCCTAACCCGTAAGCTCACACTAACCCGCGCCCTCACACGCACGCTCCCCCTAAAGCGTTGTCGGACCCTCACCTCGACCGTAAACCGTCCCCGTCCCCTAACCCTAACCCTAGCCCGAACCCTAACCCTAACCCTTCCCCGAAGCCTGACCCTCACCCGTCCCCTAATCCTAACCCGTACGCTAACACTAACCCGCGCCCTCACATGCACGCTCCCCCTAAAGCGTTGTCGGACCCTCAGCTGGATCCTAAACCATCCCCGTCCCCTAACCCTAACCCTAGCCCGAACCCTAACCCTAACCCTTCCCCGAAGCCTGACCCTCACCCGTCCCCTAATCCTAACCCGTAGGCTCACACTAACCCGCGCCCTCACACGCACGCTCCCCCTAAAGCGTTGTCGGACCCTCACCTGGACCCTAAACCGTCCCCGTCCCCTAACCCTAACCCTAGCCCGAACCCTAACCCTAACCCTTCCCCGAAGCCTGACCCGCACCCGTTCCCTAATCCTAACCCGTACGCTAACACTAACCCACGCCCTCACACGCACGCTCCCCCTAAAGCTTTGTCGGACCCTCACCTGGACCCTAAACCGTCCCCGTCCCCTAACCCTAACCCTAGCCCGAACCCTAACCCTAACCCTTCCCCGAAGCCTGACGCTCACCCGTCCCGTAATCCTAACCCGTACGGTAACACTAACCCGCGCCCTCACACGCATGCTCCCCCTAAAGCGTTGTCGGACCCTCACCTGGACCCTAAACCGTCCCCGTCCCCTAAACCTAACCTTAGCCCGAACCCTAACCCTAACACTTCCCCGAAGCCTGACCCTCACCCGTCCCCTAATCCTAAACCGTAGGCTCACACTAACCCGCGCCCTTACACGCACGCTCCCCCTAAAGCGTTGTCGGACCCTCACCTGGACCCTAAACCGTCCCCATACCCTAACCCTAACCCTAGCCCGAACCCTAACCCTAACCCTTCAACAAAGCCTGACCCTCACCCGTCCCCTAATCCTAACCCGTAGGCTCACACTAACCCGCGCCCTCACACGCACGCTCACCCTAAAGCGTTGTCGGACCCTCACCTGGACCCTAAACCGTCCCCGTCCCCTAACCCTAACCCTAGCCCGAACCCTAACCCTAACCCTTCCCCGAAGCCTGACCCTCACCCGTCCCCTAATCCTAACCCGTACGCTAACACTAACCCACGCCCTCACACGCACGCTCCCCCTAAAGCGTTGTCGGACCCTCACCTGGACCCTAAACCGTCCCCGTCCCCTAACCCTAACCCTAGCCCGAACCCTAACCCTAACCCTTCCCCGAAGCCTGACCCTCACCCATCCCCTAATCCTAACCCGTAGGCTCACACTAACCCGCGACCTCACACGCACGATCCCCCTAAAGCGTTGTCGGACACTCACCTGGACCCTAAACCGTCCCCGTCCCCTAACCCTAACCCTAGCCCGAACCCTAACCCTAACCCTTCCCCGAAGCATGACCCTCACCCGTCCCCTAATCCTAAGCCGTACGCTAACACTAACCCGCGCCCTCACATGCACGCTCCCCCTAAAGCGTTGTCGGACCCTCACCTGGACCCTAAACCGTCCCCGTCCCCTAACCCTAACCCTAGCCCGAACCCTAACCCTAACCCTTCCCCGAAGCCTGACCCTCACCCGTCCCCTAATCCTAACCCGTACGCTAACACTAACCCGCGCCCTCACACGCACGCTCCCCCTAAAGTGTTGTCGGACCCTCACCTGGACCCTAAACCGTCTCCGTCCCCTAACCCTAACCCTAGCCCGAACCCTAACCCTAACCCTTCCCCGAAGCCTGACCCTCACCCGTTCCCTAATCCTAACCCGTAGGCTCACACTAACCCGCGCCCTCACACGCACGCTCCCCCTAAAGCGTTGTCGGACCCTCACCTCGACCGTAAACCGTCCCCGTCCCCTAACCCTAACCCTAGCCCGAACCCTAACCCTAACCCTTCCCCGAAGCCTGACCCTCACCCGTCCCCTAATCCTAACCCGTACGCTAACACTAACCCGCGCCCTCACATGCACGCTCCCCCTAAAGCGTTGTCGGACCCTCAGCTGGATCCTAAACCGTCCCCGTCCCCTAACCCTAACCCTAGCCCGAACCCTAACCCTAACACTTCCCCGAAGCCTGACCCTCACCCGTCCCCTAATCCTAACCCGTAGGCTCACACTAACCCGCGCCCTCACACGCACGCTCCCCCTAAAGCGTTGTCGGACCCTCACCTGGACCCTAAACCGTCCCCGTCCCCTAACCCTAACCCTAGCCCGAACCCTAACCCTAACCCTTCCCCGAAGCCTGACCCTCACCCGTTCCCTAATCCTAACCCATACGCTAACACTAACCCACGCCCTCACACGCACGCTCCCCCTAAAGCTTTGTCGGACCCTCACCTGGACCCTAAACCGTCCCCGTCCCCTAACCCTAACCCTAGCCCGAACCCTACCCCTAACCCTTTCCCGAAGCCTGATGCTCACCCCTCCCGTAATCCTAACCCGTACGGTAACACTAACCCGCGCCCTCACACGCACGCTCCCCCTAAAGCGTTGTCGGAACCTCACCTGGACCCTAAACCGTCCCCGTCCCCTAACCCTAACCCTAGCCCGAACCCTAACCCTAACCCTTCCACGAAGCATGACCCTCACCCATCCCCTAATCCTAACCCGTAGGCTCACACTAACCCGCGCCCTTACACGCACGCTCCCCCTAAAGCGTTGTCGGACCCTCACCAGGACCCTAAACCGTCCCCATCCCCTAACCCTAACCCTAGCCCGAACCCTAACCATAACACTTCCCCGAAACCTGACCCTCACCCGTCCCCTAATCCTAACACGTACGCTCACAGTAACTCGCGCCCTCACACGCACGCTCCCCCTAAAGCGTTGTCAGACGCTCACCTGGACCCTAAACCGTCCCCGTCCCCTATCACTGACCCTAGCCCGAACCCTAATCCTAACCATTCCCCGAAGCCTGACCCTCACCCGTCCCCTAATCCTAACCCGCACGCTAACACTAACCCGGGCCCTCACACGCATGCTCCCCCTAAAGCGTTGTCGGACCCTCACCTGGACCCTAAACCGTCCCCGTCCCCTAAACCTAACCTTAGCCCGAACCCTAACCCTAACACTTCCCCGAAGCCTGACCCTCACCCGTCCCCTAATCCTAACCCGTACGCTAACACTAACCCGCGCCCTCACACGCACGCTCCCCCTAAAGCGTTGTCGGACCCTCACCTCGACCCTAAACCGTCCCCGTCCCCTAACCCTAACCCTAGCCCGAACCCTAACCCTAACCCTTCCCCGAAGCATGACCCTCAACCGTCCCCTAATCCTAACCCGTAGGCTCACACTAACCCGCGCCCTCACACGCACGCTCCCCCTAAAGCGTTGTCGGACCCTCACCTGGACCCTAAACCGTCCCCATCCCCTAACCCTAACCCTAGCCCGAACCCTAACCCTAACCCTTCCCCGAAGCCTGACCCTCACCCGTCCCCTAATCCTAACCCGTACGCTAACACTAACCCGCGCCCTCACATGCACGCTCCCCCTAAAGCGTTGTCGGACCCTCAGCTGGTTCCTAAACCGTCCCCGTCCCCTAACCCTAACCCTAGCCCGAACCCTAACCCTAACCCTTCCCCGAAGCCTGACCCTCACCCGTCCCCTAATCCTAACCCGTAGGCTCACACTAACCAGCGCCCTTACACGCACGCTCCCCCTAAAGCGTTGTCGGACCCTCACCTGGATCCTAAACCGTCCCCGTCCCCTAACCCTAACCCTAGCCCGAACCCTAACCCTAACCCTTCCCCGAAGCATGACCCTCACCCGTCCCCTAATCCTAAGCCGTACGCTAACACTAACCCGCGCCCTCACACGCACGCTCCCCCTAAAGCGTTGTCGGACCCTCACCTGGACCCTAAACCGTCCCCGTCCCCTAACCCTAACCTTGGCCCGAACCCTAACCCTAACCCTTCCCCGAAGCCTGACCCTCACCCGTCCCCTAATCCTAACCCGTACGCTAACACTAACCCGCGCCCTCACACGCACGCTCCCCCTAAAGTGTTGTCGGACCCTCACCTGGACCCTAAACCGTCTCCGTCCCCTAACCCTAACCCTAGCCCGAACCCTAACCCTAACCCTTCCCCGAAGCCTGACCCTCACCCGTTCCCTAATCCTAACCCGTAGGCTCACACTAACCCGCGCCCTCACACGCACGCTCACCCTAAAGCGTTGTCGGACCCTCACCTCGACCGTAAACCGTCCCCGTCCCCTAACCCTAACCCTAGCCCGAACCCTAACCCTAACCCTTCCCCGAAGCCTGACCCTCACCCGTTCCCTAATCCTAACCCGTACGCTAACACTAACCCGCGCCCTCACATGCACGCTCCCCCTAAAGCGTTGTCGGACCCTCAGCTGGATCCTAAACCGTCCCCGTCCCCTAACCCTAACCCTAGCCCGAACCCTAACCCTAACACTTCCCCGAAGCCTGACCCTCACCCGTCCCCTAATCCTAACCCGTAGGCTCACACTAACCCGCGCCCTCACACGCACGCTCCCCCTAAAGCGTTGTCGGACCCTCACCTGGACCCTAAACCGTCCCCGTCCCCTAACCCTAACCCTAGCCCGAACCCTAACCCTAACCCTTCCCCGAAGCCTGACCCTCACCCGTTCCCTAATCCTAACCCATACGCTAACACTAACCCACGCCCTCACACGCACGCTCCCCCTAAAGCTTTGTCGGACCCTCACCTGGACCCTAAACCATCCCCGTCCCCTAACCCTAACCCTAGCCCGAACCCTACCCCTAACCCTTCCCCGAAGCCTGATGCTCACCCCTCCCGTAATCCTAACCCGTACGGTAACACTAACCCGCGCCCTCACACGCACGCTCCCCCTAAAGCGTTGTCGGAACCTCACCTGGACCCTAAACCGTCCCCGTCCCCTAACCCTAACCCTAGCCCGAACCCTAACCCTAACCCTTCCCCGAAGCATGACCCTCACCCGTCCCCTAATCCTAACCCGTAGGCTCACACTAACCCGCGCCCTTACACGCACGCTCCCCCTAAAGCGTTGTCGGACCCTCACCAGGACCCTAAACCGTCCCCATCCCCTAACCCTAACCCTAGCCCGAACCCTAACCATAACACTTCCCCGAAACCTGACCCTCACCCGTCCCCTAATCCTAACACGTACGCTCACAGTAACTCGCGCCCTCACACGCACGCTCCCCCTAAAGCGTTGTCAGACCCTCACCTGGACCCTAAACCGTCCCCGTCCCCTATCACTGACCCTAGCCCGAACCCTAATCCTAACCATTCCCCGAAGCCTGACCCTCACCCGTCCCCTAATCCTAACCCGCACGCTAACACTAACCCGGGCCCTCACACGCATGCTCCCCCTAAAGCGTTGTCGGACCCTCACCTGGACCCTAAACCGTCCCCGTCCCCTAAACCTAACCTTAGCTCGAACCCTAACCCTAACACTTCCCCGAAGCCTGACCCTCACCCGTCCCCTAATCCTAACCCGTACGCTAACACTAACCCGCGCCCTCACACGCACGCTCCCCCTAAAGCGTTGTCGGACCCTCACCTCGACCCTAAACCGTCCCCGTCCCCTAACCCTAACCCTAGCCCGAACCCTAACCCTAACCCTTCCACGAAGCATGACCCTCAACCGTCCCCTAATCCTAACCCGTCGGCTCACACTAACCCGCGCCCTCACACGCACGCTCCCCCTAAAGCGTTGTCGGACCCTCACCTGGACCCTAAACCGTCCCCATCCCCTAACCCTAACCCTAGCCCGAACCCTAACCCTAACCCTTCCCCGAAGCCTAACCCTCACCCGTCCCCTAATCCTAACCCGTACGCTAACACTAACCCGCGCCCTCACATGCACGCTCCCCCTAAAGCGTTGTCGGACCCTCAGCTGGTTCCTAAACCGTCCCCGTCCCCTAACCCTAACCCTAGCCCGAACCCTAACCCTAACCCTTCCCCGAAGCCTGACCCTCACCCGTCCCCTAATCCTAACCCGTAGGCTCACACTAACCAGCGCCCTTACACGCACGCTCCCCCTAAAGCGTTGTCGGACCCTCACCTGGACCCTAAACCGTCCCCGTCCCCTAACCCTAACCCTAGCCCGAACCCTAACCCTAACCCTTCCCCGAAGCCTGACCCTCACCCGTCCCCTAATCCTAACCCGTACGCTCACACTAACTCGCGCCCTCACACGCACGCTCCCCCTAAAGTGTTGTCAGACCCTCACCTGGACCCTAAACCGTCCCCGTCCCCTAACCCTAATCCTAGCCCGAACCCTAGCCCTAACCCTTCCCCGAAGCCTGACCCTCACCCGTCCCCTAATCCTAACCCGCAGGCTCACACTAACCCGCGCCCTCACACGCACGCTCCCCCTAAAGCGTTGTCGGACCCTCACCTGGACCCTAAGCCGTCCCCGTCCCCTAACCCTAACCCTAGCCCGAACCCTAACCCTAACCCTTCCCCGAAGCCTGACGCTCACCCGTCCCCTAATCCTAATCCGTACAGTAACACTAACCCGCGCCCTCACACGCACGCTCCCCCTAAAGCGTTGTCGGACCCTCACCTGGACCCTAAACCGTCCCCGTCCCCTAACCCTAACCCTAGCCCGAACCCTAACCCTAACCCTTCCTCGAAGCCTGACACTCACCCGTCCCCTATTCCTAACCCGTACGCTAACACTAACCCGCGCCCTCACACGCACGCTCCCCCTAAAGTGTTGTCGGACACTCACCTGGACCCTAAACCGTCCCCGTCCCCTAACCCTAACCCTAGCCCGAACCCTAACCCTAACACTTCCCCGAAGCCTGACCCTCACCCGTCCCCTAATCCTAACCCGTAGGCTCACACTAACCAGCGCCCTCACATGCACGCTCCCCCTAAAGCGTTGTCGGACCCTCACCTCGACCCTAAACCGTCCCCGTCCCCTAACCCTAACCCTAGCCCGAACCCTAACCCTAACCCTTCCCCGAAGCCTGACCCTCACCCGTCCCCTAATCCTAACCCGTACGCTAACACTAATCCGCGCCCTCAAATGCACGCTCCCCCTAAAGCGTTGTTGGACCCTCAGCTGGATCCTAAACCGTCCCCGTCCCCTAACCCTAACACTTCCCCGAAGCCTGACCCTCACCCGTCCCGTAATCCTAACCCGTAGGCTCACACTGACCCGCGCCCTTACACGCACGCTCCCCCTAAAGCGTTGTCGGACCCTCACCAGGACCGTAAACCGTCCCCGTCCCCTAACCCTAACCCTAGCCCGAACCCTAACCCTAACCCTTCCCCGAAGCCTGACCCTCACTCGTCACCTAATCCTAACCCGTAGGCTCACACTAAACCGCGCCCTCACACGCACGCTCCCCCTAAAGCGTTGTCGGACCCTCACCTGGACCCTAAACCGTCCCCGTCCCCTAACCCTAACCCTAGCCCGAACCCTAACCATAACACTTCCCCGAAACCTGACCCTCACCCGTCCATTAATCCTAACACGTACGCTCACAGTAACTCGCGCCCTCACACGCACGCTTCCCCTAAAGCGTTGTCAGACACTCACCTGGACCCTAAACCGTCCCCGTCCCCTAACACTAACCCTAGCCCGAACCCTAATCCTAACCATTCCCCGAAGCCTGACCCTCACCCGTCCCCTAATCCTAACCCGCACGCTAACACTAACCCGGGCCCTCACACGCATGCTCCCCCTAAAGCGTTGTCGGACCCTCACCTGGACCCTAAACCGTCCCCGTCCCCTAAACCTAACCTTAGCCCGAACCCTAACCCTAACACTTCCCCGAAGCCTGACCCTCACCCGTCCCCTAATCCTAACCCGTACGCTAACACTAACCCGCGCCCTCACACGCACGCTCCCCCTAAAGCGTTGTCGGACCCTCACCTCGACCCTAAACCGTCCCCGTCCCCTAACCCTAACCCTAGCCCGAACCCTAACCCTAACCCTTCCCCGAAGCATGACCCTCAACCGTCCCCTAATCCTAACCCGTAGGCTCACACTAACCCGCGCCCTCACACGCACGCTCCCCCTAAAGCGTTGTCGGACCCTCACCTGGACCCTAAACCGTCCCCGTCCCCTAACCCTAACCCTAGCCCGAACCCTAACCCTAACCCTTCCCCGAAGCCTGACCCTCACCCGTCCCCTAATCCTAACCCGTACGCTAACACTAACCCGCGCCCTCACATGCACGCTCCCCCTAAAGCGTTGTCGGACCCTCAGCTGGTTCCTAAACCGTCCCCGTCCCCTAACCCTAACCCTAGCCCGAACCCTAACCCTAACCATTCCCCGAAGCCTGACCCTCACCCGTCCCCTAATCCTAACCCGTAGGCTCACACTAACCAGCGCCCTCACACGCACGCTCCCCCTAAAGCGTTGTCGGACCCTCACCTCGACCCTAAACCGTCCCCGTCCCCTAACCCTAACCCTAGCCCGAACCCTAACCCTAACCCTTCCCCGAAGCCTGACCCTCACCCGTCCCCTAATCCTAACCCGTACCCTAACACTAATCCGCGCCCTCACATGCACGCTCCCCCTAAAGCGTTGTTGGACCCTCAGCTGGATCCTAAACCGTCCCCGTCCGCTAACCCTAACACTTCCCCGAAGCCTGACCCTCACCCGTCCCGTAATCCTAACCCGTAGGCTCACACTGACCCGCGCCCTTACACGCACGCTCCCCCTAAAGCGTTGTCGGACCCTCACCAGGACCGTAAACCGTCCCCGTCCCCTAACCCTAACCCTAGCCCGAACCCTAACCATAACACTTCCCCGAAGCCTGACCCTCACCCGTCCCCTAATCCTAACACGTACGCTCACAGTAACTCGCGCCCTCACACGCACGCTCCCCCTAAAGCGTTGTCAGACCCTCACCTGGACCGTAAACCGTCCCCGTCCCCTAAAACTAACCCTAGCCCGAACCCTAATCCTAACCCTTCCCCGAAGCCTGACCCTCACCCGTCCCCTAATCGTAACCCGCACGCTAACACTAACCCGGGCCCTCACACGCATGCTCCCCCTAAAGCGTTGTCGGACCCTCACCTGGACCCTAAACCGTCCCCGTCCCCTAAACCTAACCTTAGCCCGAACCCTAACCCTAACACTTCCCCGAAGCCTGACCCTCACCCGTCCCCTAATCCTAACCCGTAGGCTCACACTAACCCGCGCCCTCACACGCACGCTCCCCCTAAAGCGTTGTCGGACCCTCACCTCGACCCTAAACCTTCCCCATCCCCTAACCCTAACCCTAGCCCGAACCCTAACCCTAACCCTTCCCCGAAGCCTAACCCTCACCCGTCCCCTAATCCTAACCCGTACGCTAACACTAACCCGCGCCCTCACATGCACGCTCCCCCTAAAGCGTTGTCGGACTCTCAGCTGGATCCTAAACCGTCCCCGTCCCCTAACCCTAACCCTAGCCCGAACCCTAACCCTAACCCTTCCCCGAAGCCTGACCCTCACCCGTCCCCTAATCCTAACCCGTAGGCTCACACTAACCCGCGCCCTTACATGCACGCTACCCCTAAAGCGTTGTCGGACCCTCGTCTGGACCCTAAACCGTCCCCGTACCCTAACCCTAACCCTAGCCCGAACCCTAACCCTAACACTTCCCCGAAGCATGACCCTCACCCGTCCCCTAATCCTAACCCGTACGCTAACACTAACCCGCGCCCTCACACGCACGCTCCCCCTAAAGCGTTGTCGGACCCTCACCTGGACCCTAAACCGTCCCCGTCCCCTAACCCTAACCCTAGCCCGAACCCTAATCCTAACCCTTCCCCGAAGCCTGACCCTCACCCGTCCCCTAATCCTAACCCGTAGGCTCACACTAACCCGCGCCCTCACACGCACGCTCCCCCTAAAGCGTTGTCGGACCCTCACCTCGACCCTAAACCGTCCCCGTCCCCTAACCCTAGCCCTAGCCCGAACCCTAACCCTAACCCTTCCCCGAAGCCTGACACTCACCCGTCCCCTAATCCTAACCCGTACGCTAACACTAACCCGCGCCCTCACACGCACGCTCCCCCTAAAGCGTTGTCGGACCCTCACCTGGACCCTAAACCGTCCCCGTCCCCTAACCCTAACCCTAGCCCGAACCCTAACCCTAACCCTTCCCCGAAGCCTGACCCTCACCCGTCACCTAATCCTAACCCGTAGGCTCACACTAAACCGCGCCCTCACACGCACGATCCCCCTAAAGCGCTGTCGGACCCTCACCTGGACCCTAAACCGTCCCCGTCCCCTAACCCTAACCCTAGCCCGAACCCTAACCCTAACCCTTCCCCGAAGCATGACCCTCACCCGTCCCCTAATCCTAATCCGTACGCTAACACTAACCCGCGCCCTCACACGAACGCTCCCCCTAAAGCGTTGTCGGACCCTCACCTGGACCCTAAACCGTCCCCGTCCCCTAACACTAACCCTAGCCCGAACCCTAACCCTAACACTTCCCCGAAGCCTGACGGTCACCCGTCCCCTAATCCTAACCCGTACGGTAACACTAACCCGCGCCCTCACACGCACGCTCCCCCTAAAGCGTTGTCGGACCCTCACCTGGACTCTAAACCGTCCCCGTCCCCTAACCCTAAACCTAGCCCGAACCCTAACCCTAACCCTTCCCCGAAGCCTGACCCTCACCCGTCTCCTAATCCTAACCCGTAGGCTCACACTAACCCGCGCCCTCACACGCACGATCCCCCTAAAGCGTTGTCGGACCCTCACCTGGACCCTAAACCGTCCCCGTCCCCTAACCCTAACCCTAGCCCGAACCCTAACCCTAACCCTTCCCCGAAGCCTGACCCTCACCCGTCCCCTAATCCTAACC
Organism: Lagenorhynchus albirostris; assembly: GCF_949774975.1. Lineage (NCBI taxonomy): Eukaryota > Metazoa > Chordata > Mammalia > Artiodactyla > Delphinidae > Lagenorhynchus > Lagenorhynchus albirostris. The sequence goes on from NC_083098.1 coordinate 319,696, forward strand.
CGTACGCTAACACTAACCCGCGCCCTCACACGCACGCTCCCCCTAAAGCATTGTCGGACCCTCACCTGGACCCTAAACTGTCCCCGTCCCCTAACCCTAACCCTAGCCCGAACCCTAACCCTAACCCTTCCCCGAAGCCTGACCCTCACCCGTCCCCTAATCCTAACCCGTAGGCTCACACTAACCCGCGCCCTCACACGCACGCTCCCCCTAAAGCGTTGTCGGACCCTCACCTCGACCCTAAACCGTCTCCTAACCCTAACCCTAACCCTAGCCCGAACCCTAACCCTAACCCTTCCCCGAAGCCTGACCCTCACCCGTCCCCTAATCCTAACCCGTACGCTCACACTAACCAGCGCCCTTACACGCACGCTACCCCTAAAGCGTTGTCGGACCCTCACCTGGTCCCTAAACCGTCCCCGTCCCCTAACCCTAACCCTAGCCCGAACCCTAACCCTAACCCTTCCACGAAGCCTGACTCTCACCCGTCCCCTAATCCTAACCCGCACGCTAACACTAACCCGGGCCCTCACACGCATGCTCCCCCTAAAACGTTGTCGGACCCTCACCTGGACCCTAAACCGTCCCCGTCCCCTAAACCTAACCTTAGCCCGAACCCTAACCCTAACACTTCCCCAAAGCCTGACCCTCACCCGTCCCCTAATCCTAACCCGTACGCTAACACTAACCCGCGCCCTCACACGCACGCTCCCCCTAAAGCGTTGTCGGACCCTCACCTCGACCCTAAACCGTCCCCGTCCCCTAACCCTAACCCTAGCCCGAACCCTAACCCTAACCCTTCCCCGAAGCATGACCCTCAACCGTCCCCTAATCCTAACCCGTAGGCTCACACTAACCCGCGCCCTCACACGCACGCTCCCCCTAAAGCGTTGTCGGACCCTCACCTCGACCCTAAACCGTCCCCGTCCCCTACCCTAACCCTAGCCCGAACCCTAACCCTAACCCTTCCCCGAAGCCTGACCCTCACCCGTCCCCTAATCCTAACCCGTAGGCTCACACTAACCAGCGCCCTTACACGCACGCTACCCCTAAAGCGTTGTCGGACCCTCACCTGGACCCTAAACCGTCCCCGTCCCCTAACCCTAACCCTAGCCCGAACCCTAACCCTAACCCTTCCACGAAGCCTGACCCTCACCCGTCCCCTAATCCTAACTCGCAGGCTCACACTAACCCGTGCCCTCACACGCACGCTCCCCCTAAAGCGTTGTCGGACCCTCACCTGGACCCTAAGCCGTCCCCGTCCCCTAACCCTAACCCTAGCCCGAACCCTAACCCAAACCCTTCCCCGAAGCCTGACGCTCACCCGTCCCCTAATCCTAACCCGTACGGTAACACTAACCCGCGCCCTGACACGCACGGTCCCCCTAAAGCGTTGTCGGACCCTCACCTGGACCCTAAACCGTCCCCGTACCCTAACCCTAACCCTAGCCCGAAACCTAACCCTAACCCTTCCCCGAAGCATGACCCTCACCCGTCCCCTAATCCTAACCCGTACGCTAACACTAACCCGCGCCCTCACACGCACGCTCCCCCTAAAGCGTTGTCGGACCCTCACCTGGACCCTAAACCGTCCCCGTCCCCTAACCCTAACCCTAGCCCGAACCCTAACCCTAACCCTTCCCCGAAGCCTGACGCTCACCCGTCCCCTAATCCTAATCCGTACAGTAACACTAACCCGTGCCCTCACACGCACGCTCCCCCTAAAGCGTTGTCGGACCCTCACCTGGACCCTAAACCGTCCCCGTCCCCTAACCCTAACCCTAGCCCGAACCCTAACCCTAACCCTTCCCCGAAGCATGACCCTCACCCGTCCCCTAATCCTAAGCCGTACGCTAACACTAACCCGCGCCCTCACACACACGCTCCCCCTAAAGCGTTGTCGGACCCTCACCTGGACCCTAAACCGTCCCCGTCCCCTAACCCTAACCCTAGCCCGAACCCTAACCCTAACCCTTCCCCGAAGCCTGACACTCACCCGTCCCCTATTCCTAACCCGTACGCTAACACTAACCCGCGCCCTCACACGCACGCTCCCCCTAAAGTGTTGTCGGACACTCACCTGGACCCTAAACCGTCCCCGTCCCCTAACCCTAAACCTAGCCCGAACCCTAACCCTAACACTTCCCCGAAGCCTGACCCTCACCCGTCCCCTAATCCTAACCCGTAGGCTCACACTAACCAGCGCCCTCACACGCACGCTCCCCCTAAAGCGTTGTCGGACCCTCACCTCGACCCTAAACCGTCCCCGTCCCCTAACCCTAACCCTAGCCCGAACCCTAACCCTAACCCTTCCCCGAAGCCTGACCCTCACCCGTCCCCTAATCCTAACCCGTACGCTAACACTAATCCGCGCCCTCACATGCACGCTCCCCCTAAAGCGTTGTTGGACCCTCAGCTGGATCCTAAACCGTCCCCGTCCCCTAACCCTAACACTTCCCCGAAGCCTGACCCTCACCCGTCCCGTAATCCTAACCCGTAGGCTCACACTGACCCGCGCCCTTACACGCACGCTCCCCCTAAAGCGTTGTCGGACCCTCACCAGGACCGTAAACCGTCCCCGTCCCCTAACCCTAACCCTAGCCCGAACCCTAACCATAACACTTCCCCGAAGCCTGACCCTCACCCGTCCCCTAATCCTAACACGTACGCTCACAGTAACTCGCGCCCTCACACGCACGCTCCCCCTAAAGCGTTGTCAGACCCTCACCTGGACCGTAAACCGTCCCCGTCCCCTAAAACTAACCCTAGCCCGAACCCTAATCCTAACCCTTCCCCGAAGCCTGACCCTCACCCGTCCCCTAATCGTAACCCGCACGCTAACACTAACCCGGGCCCTCACACGCATGCTCCCCCTAAAGCGTTGTCGGACCCTCACCTGGACCCTAAACCGTCCCCGTCCCCTAAACCTAACCTTAGCCCGAACCCTAACCCTAACACTTCCCCGAAGCCTGACCCTCACCCGTCCCCTAATCCTAACCCGTAGGCTCACACTAACCCACGCCCTCACACGCACGCTCCCCCTAAAGCGTTGTCGGACCCTCACCTGGACCCTAAACCGTCACCGTACCCTAACCCTAACCCTAGCCCGAAACCTAACCCTAACCCTTCCCCGAAGCATGACCCTCACCCGTCCCCTAATCCTAACCCGTACGCTAACACTAACCCGCGCCCTCACACGCACGCTCCCCCTAAAGCGTTGTCGGACCCTCACCTGGACCCTAAACCGTCCCCGTCCCCTAACCCTAACCCTAGCCCGAACCCTAACCCTAACCCTTCCCCGAAGCCTGACCCTCACCCGTCCCCTAATCCTAACACGTACGCTAACACTAACCCGCGCCCTCACACGCACGCTCCCCCTAAAGCGTTGTCGGACCCTCACCTGGACCCTAAACCGTCCCCGTCCCCTAACCCTAACCCTAGCCCGAACCCTAACCCTAACCCTTCCCCGAAGCCTGACCCTCACCCGTCCCCTAATCCTAACCCGTAGGCTCACACTAACCCGCGCCCTCACACGCACGCTCCCCCTAAAGCGTTGTCGGACCCTCACCTCGACCCTAAACCGTCCCCATCCCCTAACCCTAACCCTAGCCCGAACCCTAACCCTAACCCTTCCCCGAAGCCTAACCCTCACCCGTCCCCTAATCCTAACCCGTACGCTAACACTAACCCGCGCCCTCACATGCACGCTCCCCCTAAAGCGTTGTCGGACTCTCAGCTGGATCCTAAACCGTCCCCGTCCCCTAACCCTAACCCTAGCCCGAACCCTAACCCTAACCCTTCCCCGAAGCCTGACCCTCACCCGTCCCCTAATCCTAACCCGTAGGCTCACACTAACCCGCGCCCTTACATGCACGCTACCCCTAAAGCGTTGTCGGACCCTCGTCTGGACCCTAAACCGTCCCCGTACCCTAACCCTAACCCTAGCCCGAACCCTAACCCTAACACTTCCCCGAAGCATGACCCTCACCCGTCCCCTAATCCTAACCCGTACGCTAACACTAACCCGCGCCCTCACACGCACGCTCCCCCTAAAGCGTTGTCGGACCCTCACCTGGACCCTAAACCGTCCCCGTCCCCTAACCCTAACCCTAGCCCGAACCCTAATCCTAACCCTTCCCCGAAGCCTGACCCTCACCCGTCCCCTAATCCTAACCCGTAGGCTCACACTAACCCGCGCCCTCACACGCACGCTCCCCCTAAAGCGTTGTCGGACCCTCACCTCGACCCTAAACCGTCCCCGTCCCCTAACCCTAGCCCTAGCCCGAACCCTAACCCTAACCCTTCCCCGAAGCCTGACACTCACCCGTCCCCTAATCCTAACCCGTACGCTAACACTAACCCGCGCCCTCACACGCACGCTCCCCCTAAAGCGTTGTCGGACCCTCACCTGGACCCTAAACCGTCCCCGTCCCCTAACCCTAACCCTAGCCCGAACCCTAACCCTAACCCTTCCCCGAAGCCTGACCCTCACCCGTCACCTAATCCTAACCCGTGGGCTCACACTAACCCGCGCCCTCACACGCACGATCCCCCTAAAGCGCTGTCGGACCCTCACCTGGACCCTAAACCGTCCCCGTCCCCTAACCCTAACCCTAGCCCGAACCCTAACCCTAACCCTTCCCCGAAGCATGACCCTCACCCGTCCCCTAATCCTAATCCGTACGCTAACACTAACCCGCGCCCTCACACGAACGCTCCCCCTAAAGCGTTGTCGGACCCTCACCTGGACCCTAAACCGTCCCCGTCCCCTAACACTAACCCTAGCCCGAACCCTAACCCTAACACTTCCCCGAAGCCTGACGGTCACCCGTCCCCTAATCCTAACCCGTACGGTAACACTAACCCGCGCCCTCACACGCACGCTCCCCCTAAAGCGTTGTCGGACCCTCACCTGGACTCTAAACCGTCCCCGTCCCCTAACCCTAAACCTAGCCCGAACCCTAACCCTAACCCTTCCCCGAAGCCTGACCCTCACCCGTCTCCTAATCCTAACCCGTAGGCTCACACTAACCCGCGCCCTCACACGCACGATCCCCCTAAAGCGTTGTCGGACCCTCACCTGGACCCTAAACCGTCCCCGTCCCCTAACCCTAACCCTAGCCCGAACCCTAACCCTAACCCTTCCCCGAAGCCTGACCCTCACCCGTCCCCTAATCCTAACCCGTACGCTAACACTAACCCGCGCCCTTACACGCACGCTCCCCCTAAAGCATTGTCGGACCCTCACCTGGACCCTAAACTGTCCCCGTCCCCTAACCCTAACCCTAGCCCGAACCCTAACCCTAACCCTTCCCCGAAGCCTGACCCTCACCCGTCCCCTAATCCTAACCCGTAGGCTCACACTAACCCGCGCCCTCACACGCACGCTCCCCCTAAAGCGTTGTCGGACCCTCACCTCGACCCTAAACCGTCTCCTAACCCTAACCCTAACCCTAGCCCGAACCCTAACCCTAACCCTTCCCCGAAGCCTGACCCTCACCCGTCCCCTAATCCTAACCCGTACGCTCACACTAACCAGCGCCCTTACACGCACGCTACCCCTAAAGCGTTGTCGGACCCTCACCTGGTCCCTAAACCGTCCCCGTCCCCTAACCCTAACCCTAGCCCGAACCCTAACCCTAACCCTTCCACGAAGCCTGACCCTCACCCGTCCCCTAATCCTAACCCGCACGCTAACACTAACCCGGGCCCTCACACGCATGCTCCCCCTAAAACGTTGTCGGACCCTCACCTGGACCCTAAACCGTCCCCGTCCCCTAAACCTAACCTTAGCCCGAACCCTAACCCTAACACTTCCCCAAAGCCTGACCCTCACCCGTCCCCTAATCCTAACCCGTACGCTAACACTAACCCGCGCCCTCACACGCACGCTCCCCCTAAAGCGTTGTCGGACCCTCACCTCGACCCTAAACCGTCCCCGTCCCCTAACCCTAACCCTAGCCCGAACCCTAACCCTAACCCTTCCCCGAAGCATGACCCTCAACCGTCCCCTAATCCTAACCCGTAGGCTCACACTAACCCGCGCCCTCACACGCACGCTCCCCCTAAAGCGTTGTCGGACCCTCACCTCGACCCTAAACCGTCCCCGTCCCCTACCCTAACCCTAGCCCGAACCCTAACCCTAACCCTTCCCCGAAGCCTGACCCTCACCCGTCCCCTAATCCTAATCCGTACGCTAACACTAACCCGCGCCCTCACACGCACGCTCCCCCTAAAGCGTTGTCGGACCCTCACCTGGACCCTAAACCGTCCCCGTCCCCTAACACTAACCCTAGCCCGAACCCTAACCCTAACACTTCCCCGAAGCCTGACGGTCACCCGTCCCCTAATCCTAACCCGTACGGTAACACTAACCCGCGCCCTCACACGCACGCTCCCCCTAAAGCGTTGTCGGACCCTCACCTGGACTCTAAACCGTCCCCGTCCCCTAACCCTAAACCTAGCCCGAACCCTAACCCTAACACTTCCCCGAAGCCTGACCCTCACCCGTCTCCTAATCCTAACCCGTAGGCTCACACTAACCCGCGCCCTCACACGCACGATCCCCCTAAAGCGTTGTCGGACCCTCACCTGGACCCTAAACCGTCCCCGTCCCCTAACCCTAACCCTAGCCCGAACCCTAACCCTAACCCTTCCCCGAAGCCTGACCCTCACCCGTCCCCTAATCCTAACCCGTACGCTAACACTAACCCGCGCCCTCACACGCACGCTCCCCCTAAAGCATTGTCGGACCCTCACTAGGACCCTAAACTGTCCCCGTCCCCTAACCCTAACCCTAGCCCGAACCCTAACCCTAACCCTTCCCCGAAGCCTGACCCTCACCCGTCCCCTAATCCTAACCCGTAGGCTCACACTAACCCGCGCCCTCACACGCACGCTCCCCCTAAAGCGTTGTCGGACCCTCACCTCGACCCTAAACCGTCCCCTAACCCTAACCCTAACCCTAGCCCGAACCCTAACCCTAACCCTTCCCCGAAGCCTGACCCTCACCCGTCCCCTAATCCTAACCCGTAGGCTCACACTAACCCGCGCCCTCACACGCACGCTACCCCTAAAGCGTTGTCGGACCCTCACCTCGACCCTAAACCGTCCCCATCCCCTAACCCTAACCCTAGCCCGAACCCTAACCCTAACCCTTCCCCGAAGCCTAACCCTCACCCGTCCCCTAATCCTAACCCGTACGCTAACACTAACCCGCGCCCTCACATGCACGCTCCCCCTAAAGCGTTGTCGGACTCTCAGCTGGATCCTAAACCGTCCCCGTCCCCTAACCCTAACCCTAGCCCGAACCCTAACCCTAACCCTTCCCCGAAGCCTGACCCTCACCCGTCCCCTAATCCTAACCCGTAGGCTCACACTAACCCGCGCCCTTACATGCACGCTACCCCTAAAGCGTTGTCGGACCCTCGTCTGGACCCTAAACCGTCCCCGTACCCTAACCCTAACCCTAGCCCGAACCCTAACCCTAACACTTCCCCGAAGCATGACCCTCACCCGTCCCCTAATCCTAACCCGTACGCTAACACTAACCCGCGCCCTCACACGCACGCTCCCCCTAAAGCGTTGTCGGACCCTCACCTGGACCCTAAACCGTCCCCGTCCCCTAACCCTAACCCTAGCCCGAACCCTAATCCTAACCCTTCCCCGAAGCCTGACCCTCACCCGTCCCCTAATCCTAACCCGTAGGCTCACACTAACCCGCGCCCTCACACGCACGCTCCCCCTAAAGCGTTGTCGGACCCTCACCTCGACCCTAAACCGTCCCCGTCCCCTAACCCTAGCCCTAGCCCGAACCCTAACCCTAACCCTTCCCCGAAGCCTGACACTCACCCGTCCCCTAATCCTAACCCGTACGCTAACACTAACCCGCGCCCTCACACGCACGCTCCCCCTAAAGCGTTGTCGGACCCTCACCTGGACCCTAAACCGTCCCCGTCCCCTAACCCTAACCCTAGCCCGAACCCTAACCCTAACCCTTCCCCGAAGCCTGACCCTCACCCGTCACCTAATCCTAACCCGTAGGCTCACACTAACCCGCGCCCTCACATGCACGATCCCCCTAAAGCGCTGTCGGACCCTCACCTGGACCCTAAACCGTCCCCGTCCCCTAACCCTAACCCTAGCCCGAACCCTAACCCTAACCCTTCCCCGAAGCATGACCCTCACCCGTCCCCTAATCCTAATCCGTACGCTAACACTAACCCGCGCCCTCACACGAACGCTCCCCCTAAAGCGTTGTCGGACCCTCACCTGGACCCTAAACCGTCCCCGTCCCCTAACACTAACCCTAGCCCGAACCCTAACCCTAACACTTCCCCGAAGCCTGACGGTCACCCGTCCCCTAATCCTAACCCGTACGGTAACACTAACCCGCGCCCTCACACGCACGCTCCCCCTAAAGCGTTGTCGGACCCTCACCTGGACTCTAAACCGTCCCCGTCCCCTAACCCTAAACCTAGCCCGAACCCTAACCCTAACCCTTCCCCGAAGCCTGACCCTCACCCGTCTCCTAATCCTAACCCGTAGGCTCACACTAACCCGCGCCCTCACACGCACGATCCCCCTAAAGCGTTGTCGGACCCTCACCTGGACCCTAAACCGTCCCCGTCCCCTAACCCTAACCCTAGCCCGAACCCTAACCCTAACCCTTCCCCGAAGCCTGACCCTCACCCGTCCCCTAATCCTAACCCGTACGCTAACACTAACCCGCGCCCTCACACGCACGCTCCCCCTAAAGCATTGTCGGACCCTCACCTGGACCCTAAACTGTCCCCGTCCCCTAACCCTAACCCTAGCCCGAACCCTAACCCTAACCCTTCCCCGAAGCCTGACCCTCACCCGTCCCCTAATCCTAACCCGTAGGCTCACACTAACCCGCGCCCTCACACGCACGCTCCCCCTAAAGCGTTGTCGGACCCTCACCTCGACCCTAAACCGTCTCCTAACCCTAACCCTAACCCTAGCCCGAACCCTAACCCTAACCCTTCCCCGAAGCCTGACCCTCACCCGTCCCCTAATCCTAACCCGTACGCTCACACTAACCAGCGCCCTTACACGCACGCTACCCCTAAAGCGTTGTCGGACCCTCACCTGGTCCCTAAACCGTCCCCGTCCCCTAACCCTAACCCTAGCCCGAACCCTAACCCTAACCCTTCCACGAAGCCTGACCCTCACCCGTCCCCTAATCCTAACCCGCACGCTAACACTAACCCGGGCCCTCACACGCATGCTCCCCCTAAAACGTTGTCGGACCCTCACCTGGACCCTAAACCGTCCCCGTCCCCTAAACCTAACCTTAGCCCGAACCCTAACCCTAACACTTCCCCAAAGCCTGACCCTCACCCGTCCCCTAATCCTAACCCGTACGCTAACACTAACCCGCGCCCTCACACGCACGCTCCCCCTAAAGCGTTGTCGGACCCTCACCTCGACCCTAAACCGTCCCCGTCCCCTAACCCTAACCCTAGCCCGAACCCTAACCCTAACCCTTCCCCGAAGCATGACCCTCAACCGTCCCCTAATCCTAACCCGTAGGCTCACACTAACCCGCGCCCTCACACGCACGCTCCCCCTAAAGCGTTGTCGGACCCTCACCTCGACCCTAAACCGTCCCCGTCCCCTACCCTAACCCTAGCCCGAACCCTAACCCTAACCCTTCCCCGAAGCCTGACCCTCACCCGTCCCCTAATCCTAATCCGTACGCTAACACTAACCCGCGCCCTCACACGCACGCTCCCCCTAAAGCGTTGTCGGACCCTCACCTGGACCCTAAACCGTCCCCGTCCCCTAACACTAACCCTAGCCCGAACCCTAACCCTAACACTTCCCCGAAGCCTGACGGTCACCCGTCCCCTAATCCTAACCCGTACGGTAACACTAACCCGCGCCCTCACACGCACGCTCCCCCTAAAGCGTTGTCGGACCCTCACCTGGACTCTAAACCGTCCCCGTCCCCTAACCCTAAACCTAGCCCGAACCCTAACCCTAACCCTTCCCCGAAGCCTGACCCTCACCCGTCTCCTAATCCTAACCCGTAGGCTCACACTAACCCGCGCCCTCACACGCACGATCCCCCTAAAGCGTTGTCGGACCCTCACCTGGACCCTAAACCGTCCCCGTCCCCTAACCCTAACCCTAGCCCGAACCCTAACCCTAACCCTTCCCCGAAGCCTGACCCTCACCCGTCCCCTAATCCTTACCCGTACGCTAACACTAACCCGCGCCCTCACACGCACGCTCCCCCTAAAGCATTGTCGGACCCTCACTAGGACCCTAAACTGTCCCCGTCCCCTAACCCTAACCCTAGCCCGAACCCTAACCCTAACCCTTCCCCGAAGCCTGACCCTCACCCGTCCCCTAATCCTAACCCGTAGGCTCACACTAACCCGCGCCCTCACACGCACGCTCCCCCTAAAGCGTTGTCGGACCCTCACCTCGACCCTAAACCGTCCCCTAACCCTAACCCTAACCCTAGCCCGAACCCTAACCCTAACCCTTCCCCGAAGCCTGACCCTCACCCGTCCCCTAATCCTAACCCGCACGCTAACACTAACCCGGGCCCTCACACGCATGCTCCCCCTAAAACGTTGTCGGACCCTCACCTGGACCCTAAACCGTCCCCGTCCCCTAAACCTAACCTTAGCCCGAACCCTAACCCTAACACTTCCCCAAAGCCTGACCCTCACCCGTCCCCTAATCCTAACCCGTACGCTAACACTAACCCGCGCCCTCACACGCACGCTCCCCCTAAAGCGTTGTCGGACCCTCACCTCGACCCTAAACCGTCCCCGTCCCCTAACCCTAACCCTAGCCCGAACCCTAACCCTAACCCTTCCCCGAAGCATGACCCTCAACCGTCCCCTAATCCTAACCCGTAGGCTCACACTAACCCGCGCCCTCACACGCACGCTCCCCCTAAAGCGTTGTCGGACCCTCACCTCGACCCTAAACCGTCCCCGTCCCCTACCCTAACCCTAGCCCGAACCCTAACCCTAACCCTTCCCCGAAGCCTGACCCTCACCCGTCCCCTAATCCTAACCCGTACGCTAACACTAACCCGCGCCCTCACATGCACGCTCCCCCTAAAGCGTTGTCGGACCCTCAGCTGGTTCCTAAACCGTCCCCGTCCCCTAACCCTAACCCTAGCCCGAACCCTAACCCTAACCCTTCCCCGAAGCCTGACCCTCACCCGTCCCCTAATCCTAACCCGTAGGCTCACACTAACCAGCGCCCTTACACGCACGCTACCCCTAAAGCGTTGTCGGACCCTCACCTGGTCCCTAAACCGTCCCCGTCCCCTAACCCTAACCCTAGCCCGAACCCTAACCCTAACCCTTCCACGAAGCCTGACCCTCACCCGTCCCCTAATCCTAACCCGTACGCTCACACTAACTCGCGCCCTCACACGCACGCTCCCCCTAAAGCGTTGTCGGACCCTCACCTGGACCCTAAACCGTCCCCGTCCCCTAACCCTAACCCTAGCCCGAACCCTAACCCTAACCCTTCCCCGAAGCCTGACACTCACCCGTCCCCTATTCCTAACCCGTACGCTAACACTAACACGCGCCCTCACACGCACGCTCCCCCTAAAGTGTTGTCGGACCCTCACCTGGACCCTAAACCGTCCTCGTCCCCTAACCCTAACCCTAGCCCGAACCCTAACCCTAACACTTCCCCGAAGCCTGACCCTCACCCGTCCCCTAATCCTAACCCGTACGCTAACACTAATCCGCGCCCTCACATGCACGCTCCCCCTAAAGCGTTGTTGGACCCTCAGCTGGATCCTAAACCGTCCCCGTCCCCTAACCCTAACACTTCCCCGAAGCCTGACCCTCACCCGTCCCGTAATCCTAACCCGTAGGCTCACACTGACCCGCGCCCTTACACGCACGCTCCCCCTAAAGCGTTGTCGGACCCTCACCAGTACCGTAAACCGTCCCCGTCCCCTAACCCTAACCCTAGCCCGAACCCTAACCATAACACTTCCCCGAAGCCTGACCCTCACCCGTCCCCTAATCCTAACACGTACGCTCACAGTAACTCGCGCCCTCACACGCACGCTCCCCCTAAAGCGTTGTCAGACCCTCACCTGGACCCTAAACCGTCCCCGTCCCCTAAAACTAACCCTAGCCCGAACCCTAATCCTAACCCTTCCCCGAAGCCTGACCCTCACCCGTCCCCTAAACGTAACCCGCACGCTAACACTAACCCGGGCCCTCACACGCATGCTCCCCCTAAAGCGTTGTCGGACCCTCACCTGGACCCTAAACCGTCCCCGTCCCCTAAACCTAACCTTAGCCCGAACCCTAACCCTAACACTTCCCCGAAGCCTGACCCTCACCCGTCCCCTAATCCTAACCCGTAGGCTCACACTAACCCGCGCCCTCACACGCACGCTCCCCCTAAAGCGTTGTCGGACCCTCACCTGGACCCTAAACCGTCCCCGTCCCCTAACCCTAACCCTAGCCCGAACCCTAACCCTAACCCTTCAACTAAGCCTGACCCTCACCCGTCCCCTAATCCTAACCCGTACACTAACACTAACCCACGCCCTCACATGCACGCTCCCCCTAAAGCGTTGTCGGACCCTCACCTGGACGCTAAACCGTCCCCGTCCCCTAACCCTAACCCTAGCCCGAACCCTAACCCTAACCCTTCCCCGAAGCCTGACGCTCACCCGTCCCCTAATCCTAACCCGTACGGTAACACTAACCCGCGCCCTCACACGCACGCTCCCCCTAAAGCGTTGTCGGACCCTCACCTGGACCCTAAACCGTCCCCGTACCCTAAGCCTAACCCTAGCCCGAACCCTAACCCTAACCCTTCCCCGAAGCCTGACCCTCACCCGTCACCTAATCCTAACCCGTAGGCTAACACTAACCCACGCCCTCACACGCACGATCCCCCTAAAGCGTTGTCGGACCCTCACCTGAACCCTAAACCGTCCCCGTCCCCTAACCCTAACCCTAGCCCGAACCCTAACCCTAACCCTTACCCGAAGCCTGACACTCACCCGTCACCTAATCCTAACCCGTAGGCTCACACTAACCCGCGCCCTCACACGCACGCTCCCCCTAAAGCGTTGTCGGACCCTCACCTGGACCCTAAACCGTCCCCGTACCCTAACCCTAACCCTAGCCCGAAACCTAACCCTAACCCTTCCCCGAAGCATGACCCTCACACGTCCCCTAATCCTAACCCGTATGCTAACACTAACCCGCGCCCTCACACGCACGCTCCCCCTAAAGCGTTGTCGGACCCTCACCTGGACCCTAAACCGTCCCCGTCCCCTAACCCTAACCCTAGCCCGAACCCTAACCCTAACCCTTCCCCGAAGCCTGACCCTCACCCGTCCCCTAATCCTAACCCGTACGCTAACACTAACCCGTGCCCTCACACGCACGCTCCCCCTAAAGCGTTGTCGGACCCTCACCTGGACCCTAAACCGTCCCCGTCCCCTAACCCTAACCCTACCCCGAACCCTAACCCTAACCCTTCCCCGAAGCCTGACACTCACCCGTCCCCTAATCCTAACCCGTAGGCTCACACTAACCCGCGCCCTCACACGCACGCTCCCCCTAAAGCGTTGTCGGACCCTCACCTCGACCCTAAACCGTCCCCGTCCCCTAACCCTAACCCTAGCCCGAACCCTAACCCTAACCCTTCCCCGAAGCCTAAACCTCACCCGTCCGCTAATCCTAACCCGTACGCTAACACTAACCCGCGCCCTCACATGCACGCTCCCCCTAAAGCGTTGTCGGACTCTCAGCTGGATCCTAAACCGTCCCCGTCCCCTAACCCTAACCCTAGCCCGAACCCTAACCCTAACCCTTCCCCGAAGCCTGACCCTCACCCGTCCCCTAATCCTAACCCGTAGGCTCACACTAACCCGCGCCCTTACACGCACGCTACCCCTAAAGCGTTGTCGGACCCTCACCTGGACCCTAAACCGTCCCCGTCCCCTAACCCTAACCCTAGCCCGAACCCTAACCCTAACACTTCCCCGAAGCATGACCCTCACCCGTCCCCTAATCCTAACCCGTACGCTAACACTAACCCGCGCCCTCACACGCACGCTCCCCCTAAAGCGTTGTCGGACCCTCACCTGGACCCTAAACCGTCCCCGTCCCCTAACCCTAACCCTAGCCTGAACCCTAACCCTAACACTTCCCCGAAGCCTGACCATCACCCGTCCCCTAATCCTAACCCGTACGGTAACACTAACCCGCGCCCTCACACGCACGTTCCCCCTAAAGCGTTGTCGGACCCTCACCTGGACCCTAAACCGTCCCCGTCCCCTAACCCTAACCCTAGCCCGAACCCTAACCCTAACCCTTCCCCGAAGCCTGACCCTCACCCGTCCCCTAATCCTAACCCGTAGGCTCACACTAACCCGCGCCCTCACACGCACGCTCCCCTTAAAGCGTTGTCGGACCCTCACCTGGACCCTAAACCGTCCCCGTCCCCTAACCCTAACCCTAGCCCGAACCCTAACCCTAACCCTTCCCCGAAGCCTGACCCTCACCCGTCCCCTAATCCTAACCCGTAGGCTCACACTAACCCGCGCCCTTACACGCACGCTCCCCCTAAAGCGTTGTCGGACCCTCACCAGGACCCTAAACCGTCCCCATCCCCTAACCCTAACCCTAGCCCGAACCCTAACCATAACACTTCCCCGAAACCTGACCCTCACCCGTCCCCTTATCCTAACACATACGCTCACAGTAACTCGCGCCCTCACACGCACGCTCCCCCTAAAGCGTTGTCAGACCCTCACCTGGACCCTAAACCGTCCCCGTCCCCTAACACTAACCCTAGCCCGAACCCTAATCCTAACCATTCCCCGAAGCCTGACCCTCACCCGTCCCCTAATCCTAACCCGAACGCTAACACTAACCCGGGCCCTCACACGCATGCTCCCCCTAAAGCGTTGTCGGACCCTCACCTGGAACCTAAACCGTCCCCGTCCCCTAAACCTAACCTTAGCCCGAACCCTAACCCTAACACTTCCCCGAAGCCTGACCCTCACCCGTCCCTTAATCCTAACCCGTACGCTAACACTAACCCGCGCCCTCACACGCACGCTCCCCCTAAAGCGTTGTCGGACCCTCACCTCGACCCTAAACCGTCCCCGTCCCCTAACCCTAACCCTAGCCCGAACCCTAACCCTAACCCTTCCCCGAAGCATGACCCTCAACCGTCCCCTAATCCTAACCCGTAGGCTCACACTAACCCGCGCCCTCACACGCACGCTCCCCCTAAAGCGTTGTCGGACCCTCACCTCGACCCTAAACCGTCCCCGTGCCCTACCCTAACCCTAGCCCGAACCCTAACCCTAACCCTTCCCCGAAGCCTGACCCTCACCCGTCCCCTAATCCTAACCCGTACGCTAACACTAACCCGCGCCATCACATGCACGCTCCCCCTAAAGCGTTGTCGGACCCTCAGCTGGTTCCTAAACCGTCCCCTAACCCTAACCCTAACCCTAGCCCGAACCCTAACCCTAACCCTTCCCCGAAGCCTGACCCTCACCCGTCCCCTAATCCTAACCCGTAGGCTCACACTAACCAGCGCCCTTACACGCACGCTACCCCTAAAGCGTTGTCGGACCCTCACCTGGACCCTAAACCGTCCCCGTCCCCTAACCCTAACCCTAGCCCGAACCCTAATCCTAACCCTTCCACGAAGCCTGACCCTCACCCGTCCCCTAATCCTAACCCGTACGCTCACACTAACTCGCGCCCTCACACGCACGCTCCCCCTAAAGCGTTGTCAGACCCTCACCTGGACCCTAAACCGTCCCCGTCCCCTAACCCTAACCCTAGCCCGAACCCTAACCCTAACCCTTCCCCGAAGCCTGACCCTCACCCGTCCCCTAATCCTAACCCGCAGGCTCACACTAACCCGCGCCCTCACACGCACGCTCCCCCTAAAGCGTTGTCGGACCCTCACCTGGACCCTAAGCCGTCCCCGTCCCCTAACCCTAACCCTAGCCCGAACCCTAACCCTAACCCTTCCCCGAAGCCTGACGCTCACCCGTCCCCTAATCCTAATCCGTACAGTAACACTAACCCGCGCCCTCACACGCACGCTCCCCCTAAAGCGTTGTCGGACCCTCACCTGGACCCTAAACCGTCCCCGTCCCCTAACCCTAACCATAGCCCGAACCCTAACCCTAACCCTTCCCCGAAGCATGACCCTCACCCGTCCCCTAATCCTAAGCCGTACGCTAACACTAACCCGCGCCCTCACACACACGCTCCCCCTAAAGCGTTGTCGGACCCTCACCTGGACCCTAAACCGTCCCCGTCCCCTAACCCTAACCCTAGCCCGAACCCTAACCCTAACCCTTCCCCGAAGCCTGACACTCACCCGTCCACTATTCCTAACCCGTACGCTAACACTAACCCGCGCCCTAACACGCACGCTCCCCCTAAAGTGTTGTCGGACCCTCACCTGGACCCTAAACCGTCCCCGTCCCCTAACCCTAACCCTAGCCCGAACCCTAACCCTAACAGTTCCCCGAAGCCTGACCCTCACCCGTCCCCTAATCCTAACCCGTAGGCTCACGCTAACCAGCGCCCTCACACGCAAGCTCCCCCTAAAGCGTTGTCGGACCCTCACCTCGACCCTAAACCGTCCCCGTCCCCTAACCCTAACCCTAGCCCGAACCCTAACCCTAACCCTTCCCCGAAGCCTGACCCTCACCCGTCCCCTAATCCTAACCCGTACGCTAACAGTAATCCGCGCCCTCACATGCACGCTCCCCCTAAAGCGTTGTTGGACCCTCAGCTGGATCCTAAACCGTCCCCGTCCCCTAACCCTAACACTTCGCCGAAGCCTGACCCTCACCCGTCCCGTAATCCTAACCCGTAGGCTCACACTGACCCGCGCCCTTACACGCACGCTCCCCCTAAAGCGTTGTCGGACCCTCACCAGTACCGTAAACCGTCCCCGTCCCCTAACCCTAACCCTAGCCCGAACCCTAACCATAACACTTCCCCGAAGCCTGACCCTCACCCGTCCCATAATCCTAACACGTACGCTCACAGTAACTCACGCCCTCACACGCACGCTCCCCCTAAAGCGTTGTCAGACCCTCACCTGGACCCTAAACCGTCCCCGTCCCCTAAAACTAACCCTAGCCCGAACCCTAATCCTAACCCTTCCCCGAAGCCTGACGCTCACCCGTCCCCTAATCCTAATCCGTACAGTAACACTAACCCGCGCCCTCACACGCACGCTCCCCCTAAAGCGTTGTCGGACCCTCACCTGGACCCTAAACCGTCCCCGTCCCCTAAACCTAACCCTAGCCCGAACCCTAACCCTAACCCTTCCCCGAAGCCTGACCCTCACCCGTCACCTAATCCTAACCCGTAGGCTCACACTAACCCGCGCCCTCACACGCACGATCCCCCTAAAGCGTTGTCGGACCCTCACCTGGACCCTAAACCGTCCCCGTCCCCTAACCCTAACCCTAGCCCGAACACTAACCCTAACCCTTCCCCGAAGCATGACCCTCACCCGTCCCCTAATCCTAAGCCGTACGCTAACACTAACCCGCGCCCTCACACGCACGCTCCCCCTAAAGCGTTGTCGGACCCTCACCTGGACCCTAAACCGTCCCCGTCCCCTAACCCTAACCCTAGCCCGAACCCTAACCCTAACCCTTCCCCGAAGCCTGAAGCTCACCCGTCCCCTAATCCTAACCCGTACGGTAACACTACCCACGCCCTCACACGCACGCTCCCCCTAAAGCGTTGTCGGACCCTCTCCTGGACCCTAAACCGTCCCCGTCCCCTAACCCTAACCCTAGCCCGAACCCTAACCCTAACCCTTCCCCGAAGCCTGACCCTCACCCGTCACCTAATCCTAACCCGTAGGCTCACACTAACCCGCGCCCTCACACGCACGATCGCCCTAAAGCGTTGTCGGACCATCACCTGGACCCTAAACCGTCCCCATCCCCTAACCCTAACCCTAGCCCGAACCCTAACCCTAACCCTTCCCCGAAGCCTGACGCTCACCCGTCCCCTAATCCTAACCCGTACGCTAACACTAACCCGCGCCCTCACACGCACGCTCCCCCTAAAGCGTTGTCGGACCCTCACCTGGACCCTAAACCGTCCCCGTCCCCTAACCCTAACCCTAGACCGAACCCTATCCCTAACCCTTCCCCGAAGCCTGACCCTCACCCGTCACCTAATCCTAACCCGTAGGCTCACACTAACCCGCGCCCTCACACGCACGATCCCCCTAAAGCGTTGTCGGACCCTCACCTGGACCCTAAACCGTCCCCGTCCCCTAACCCTAACCCTAGCCCGAACCCTAACCCTAACCCTTCCCCGAAGCATGACCCTCACACGTCCCCTAATCCTAATCCGTACGCTAACACTAACCCGCGCCCTCACACGCACGCTCCCTCTAAAGCGTTGTCGGACCCTCACCTGGACCCTAAACCGTCCCCGTCCCCTAACCCTAACCCTAGCCCGAACCCTAACCCTAACCCTTCCCCGAAGCCTGACGCTCACCCGTCCCCTAATCCTAACCCGTACGGTAACACTAACCCGCGCCCTCACACGCACGCTCCCCCTAAAGCGTTGTCGGACCCTCACCTGGACCCTAAACCGTCCCCGTCCCCTAACCCTAAACCTAGCCCGAACCCTGACCCTAACCCTTCCCCGAAGCCTGACCCTCACCCGTCTCCTAATCCTAACCCGTAGGCTCACACTAACCCGCGCCCTCACACGCATGATCCCCCTAAAGCGTTGTCGGACCCTCACCTGGACCCTAAACCGTCCCCGTCCCCTAACCCTAACCCTAGCCCGAACCCTAACCCTAACCCTTCCCCGAAGCCTGACCCTCACCCGTCCCCTAATCCTAACCCGTACGCTAACACTAACCCGCGCCCTCACACGCACGCTCCCCCTAAAGCGTTGACGGACCCTCACCTGGACCCTAAACCGTCCCCGTCCCATAACCCTAACCCTAGCCCGAACCCTAACCCTAACCCTTCCCCGAAGCCTGACCCTCACCCGTCCCCTAATCCTAACCCGTAGGCTCACACTAACCCGCGTCCTCACACGCACGCTCCCCCTAAAGCGTTGTCGGACCCTCACCTCGACCCTAAACTGTCCCCGTCCCCTAACCCTAACCCTAGCCCGAACCCTAACCCTAACCCTTCCCCGAAGCCTGACCCTCACCCGTCCCCTAATCCTAACCCGTACGCTAACACTAACCCACGCCCTCACATGCACGCTCCCCCTAAAGCGTTGTCGGACCCTCAGCTGGATCCTAAACCGTCCCCGTCCCCTAACCCTAACCCTAGCCCGAACCCTAACCCTAACCCTTCCCCGAAGCCTGACCCTCACCTGTCCCCTAATCCTAACCCGTAGGCTCACACTAACCCGTGCCCTCACACGCACGCTCCCCCTAAGCGTTGTCGGACCCTCAATTGGACCCTAAGCCGTCCCCGTCCCCTAACCCTAACCCTAGCCCGAATCCTAACCCTAAACCTTCCTCGAAACCTGACCCTCACCTGTCCCCTAATCCTAACCCGTAGGCTCACACTAACCCGTGCCCTCACACGCACGCTCCCCCTAAAGCGTTGTCGGACCCTCAATTGGACCCTAAGCCGTCCCCGTCCCCTAACCCTAACCCTAGCCCGAATCCTAACCCTAACCCTTCCTCGAAACCTGAGCCTCACCCGTCCCCTAATCCTAACCCGCACGCTAACACTAACCCGGGCCCTCACACGCATGCTCCCCCTAAAGCGTTGTTGGACCCTCACCTGGACCCTAAACCTTCCCCGTCCCCTAACCCTAACCATAGCCCGAACCATAACCCTAACACTTCCCCGAAGCCTGACCCTCACCCGTCCCCTAATCCTAACCCGTACGCTAACACTAACCCGCACCCTCACACGCACGCTCCCCCTAAAGCGTTGTCGGACCCTCAATTGGACCCTAAAGCGTCCCCGTCCCCTAACCCTAACCCTAGCCCGAACCCTAACCCTAACCCTTCCCCGAAGCCTGACCCTCACCCGTCCCCTAATCTTAATCCGTACAGTAACACTAACCCGCGCCCTCACACGCACGCTCCCCCTAAAGCGTTGTCGGACCCTCACCTGGACCCTAAACCGTCCCCGTCCCCTAACCCTAACCCTAGCCCGAACCCTAACCCTAACCCTTCCCCGAAGCCTGACCCTCACCCGTCACCTAATCCTAACCCGTAGGCTCACACTAACCCGCGCCCTCACACGCACGATCCCCCTAAAGCGTTGTCGGACCCTCACCTGGACTCTAAACCGTCCCCGTACCCTAACCCTAACCCTAGCCCGAACACTAACCCTAACCCTTCCTCGAAGCATGACCCTCAACCGTCCCCTAATCCTAAGCCGTACGCTAAAACTAACCCGCGCCCTCACACGCACGCTCCCCCTAAAGCGTTGTCGGACCCTCACCTGGACCCTAAACCGTCCCCGTCCCCTAACCCTAACCCTAGCCCGAACCCTAACCCTAACCCTTCCCCGAAGCCTGACCCTCACCCGTCACCTAATCCTAACCCGTAGGCTCACACTAACCCGCGCCCTCACACGCACGATCGCCCTAAAGCGTTGTCGGACCCTCACCTGGACCCTAAACCGTCCCCATCCCCTAACCCTAACCCTAGCCCGAACCCTAACCCTAACCCTTCCCCGAAGCATGACCCTCACCCGTCCCCTAATCCTAACCCGTAGGCTCACACTAACCCGCGCCCTCACACGCACGCTCCCCCTAAAGCGTTGTCGGACCCTCACCTCGACCCTAAACCGTCCCCGTCCCCTAACACTAGCCCTAGCCCGAACCCTAACCCTAAACCTTCCCCGAAGCCTGACCCTCACCTGTCCCCTAATCCTAACCCGTACGCTAACACTAACCCGCGCCCTCACACGCACGCTCCCCCTAAAGCGTTGTCGGACCCTCAGCTGGATCCTAAACCGTCCCCGTCCCCTAACCCTAACCCTATCCCGAACCCTAACCCTAACCCTTCCCCGAAGCCTGACCCTCACCCGTCCCCTAATCCTAACCCGTAGGCTCACACTAACCCGCGCCCTTACACGCACGATCCCCCTAAAGCATTGTCGGACCCTCAGCAGGACCCTAAACCGTCCCCGTCCGCTAACCCTAACCCTAGCCCGAACCCTAACCCTAACCCTTCCCCGAAGCCTGACCCTCACCCGTCCCCTAATCCTAACCCGTAGGGTCACACTAACCCGCGCCCTCACACGCCCGCTCCCCCTAAAGCGTTGTCGGACCCTCACCTGGACCCTAAACCGTCCCCGTCCCCTAACCCTAACGCTAGCCCGAACCCTAACCCTAACCCTTCCCCGAAGCCTGACGCTCACCCGTCCCCTAATCCTAACACCGTACGGTAACACTAACCCGCGCCCTCACACGCACGCTCCCCCTAAAGCGTTGTCGGACCCTCACCTGGACCCTAAACCGTCCCCGTCCCCTAACCCTAACCCTAGCCCGAACCCTAACCCTAACACTTCCCCGAAGCCTGACCATCACCCGTCACCTAATCCTAACCCGTAGGCTCACACTAACCCGTGCCCTCACACGCACAATCCCCCTAAAGCGTTGTCGGACCCTCACCTGGACCCTAAACCGTCCCCGTCCCCTAACCCTAACCCTAGCCCAAACCCTAACCCTAACCCTTCCCCGTAGCATGACACTCACCCGTCCCCTAATCCTAATCCGTACGCTAACACTAACCCGCGCCCTCACACGCACGCTCCCCCTAAAGCGTTGTCGGACCCTCACCTGGACCCTAAACCGTCCCCGTCCCCTAACCCTAACCCTAGCCCGAACCCTAACCCTAACCCTTCCCCGAAGCCTGACGCTCACCCGTCCCCTAATCCTAAACCGTACGGTAACACTAACCCGCGCCCTCACACGCACGCTCCCCCTAAAGCGTTGTCGGACCCTCACCTGGACCCTAAACCGTCCCCGTCCCCTAACCCTAAACCGAGCCCGAACCCTGACCCTAACCCTTCCCCGAAGCCTGACCCTCACCCGTCTCCTAATCCTAACCCGTAGGCTCACACTAACCCGCGCCCTCACACGCACGATCCCCCTAAAGCGTTGTCGGACCCTCACCTGGACCCTAAACCGTCCCCGTCCCCTAACCCTAACCCTAGCCCGAATCCTAACCCTAACCCTTCCCCGAAGCCTGACTCTCACCCGTCCCATAATCCTAACCCGTACGCTAACACTAACCCGCGCCCTCACACGCACGCTCCCCCTAAAGCGTTGACGGACCCTCACCTGGACCCTAAACCGTCCCCGTCCCCTAACCCTAACCCTAGCCCGAACCCTAACCCTAACCCTTCCCCGAAGCCTGACCCTCACCCGTCCCCTAATCCTAACCCGTAGGCTCACACTAACCCGCGCCCTCACACGCACGCTCCCCCTAAAGCGTTGTCGGACCCTCACCTCGACCCTAAACTGTCCCCGTCCCCTAACCCTAACCCTAGCCCGAACCCTAACCCTAACCCTTCCCCGAAGCCTGACCCTCACCCGTCCCCTAATCCTAACCCGTACGCTAACACTAACCCACGCCCTCACATGCACGCTCCCCCTAAAGCGTTGTCGGACCCTCAGCTGGATCCTAAACCGTCCCCGTCCCCTAACCCTAACCCTAGCCCGAACCCTAACCCTAACCCTTCCCCGAAGCCTGACCCTCACCTGTCCCCTAATCCTAACCCGTAGGCTCACACTAACCCGTGCCCTCACACGCACGCTCCCCCTAAGCGTTGTCGGACCCTCAATTGGACCCTAAGCCGTCCCCGTCCCCTAACCCTAACCCTAGCCCGAATCCTAACCCTAAACCTTCCTCGAAACCTGACCCTCACCTGTCCCCTAATCCTAACCCGTAGGCTCACACTAACCCGTGCCCTCACACGCACGCTCCCCCTAAAGCGTTGTCGGACCCTCAATTGGACCCTAAGCCGTCCCCGTCCCCTAACCCTAACCCTAGCCCGAATCCTAACCCTAACCCTTCCTCGAAACCTGACCCTCACCCGTCCCCTAATCCTAACCCGCACGCTAACACTAACCCGGGCCCTCACACGCATGCTCCCCCTAAAGCGTTGTTGGACCCTCACCTGGACCCTAAACCTTCCCCGTCCCCTAACCCTAACCATAGCCCGAACCCTAACCCTAACCCTTCCCCGAAGCCTGACCCTCACCCGTCCCCTAATCCTAACCCGTAGGCTCACACTAACCCGCGCCCTCACACGCACGCTCCCCCTAAAGCGTTGTCGGACCCTCCCCTCGACCCTAAACCGTCCCCGTCCCCTAACCCTAACCCTAGCCCGAACCCTAACCCTAAACCTTCCCCGAAGCCTGACCCTCACGCGTCCCCTAATCCTAAGCCGTACGCTAACAGTAACCCGCGCCATCACACGCACGCTCCCCCTAAAGCGTTGTCGGACCCTCACCTGGACCCTAAACCGTCCCCGTCCCCTAACCCTAACCCTAGCCCAAACCCTAACCCTAACCTTTCCCCGAAGCCTGACCCTCACCCGTCCCCTAATCCTAACCCGTAGGCTCACACTAACCCACGCCCTCACACGCACGCTCCCCCTAAAGCGTTGTCGGACCCTCACCTCGACCCTAAACCGTCCCCGTCCCCTAACCCTAACCCTAGCCCGAACAATAATCCTAACCCTTCCCCGAAGCCTGACCCTCACCCGTCACCTAATCCTAATCCGTAGGCTCACACTAACCCGCGCCCTCACACGCACGCTCCCCCTAAAGCGTTGTCGGACCCTCACCTGGACCCTAAACCGTCCCCGTAACCTAACCCTAACCCTAGCCCGAACCCTATCCCTAACACTTCCCCGAAGCCTGACCCTCACCCGTCCCCTAATCCTAACCCGTACGCTAACACTAACCCGTGCCCTCACATGCACGCTCCCCCTAAAGCGTTGTCGGACCCTCACCTGAACCCTAAACCGTCCCCGTCCGCTAACCCTAACCCTAGCCCGAACCCTAACCCTTCCCCGAAGCCTGACCCTCACCCGTCACCTAATCCTAAGACGTACGCTAACACTAACCCGCGCCCTCACATGCACGCTCCCCCTAAAGCGTTGTCGGACCCTCACCTGGACCCTAAACCGTCCACGTCCCCTAACCCTAACCCTAGCCCGAACCCTAACCCTAACCCTTCCCCGAAGCCTGACCCTCACCCGTCCCCTAATCCTAACCCGTACGCTCACACTAACCCGCGCCCTCACACGCACACTCCCCCTAAAGCGTTGTCGGACCCTCACCTCGACCCTAAAACTTCCCCGTCCCCTAACACTAACCCTAGCCCGAACCCTAACCCTAACACTTCCCCGAAGCCTGACCCTCACACGTCACCTAATCGTAACCCGTAGGCTCACACTAACCCGCGCCCTCACACGCACGATCCCCCTAAAGCTTTGTCGGACCCTAAGCTGGATCCTAAACCGTCCCCGTCCCCTAACCCTAACCCTAGCCCGAACCCTAACCTTAACCGTTCCCCGAAGCATGACCCTCACCCGTCCCCTAATCCTAAGCCGTACGCTAACACTAACCCGCGCCCTCACACGCACGCTCCCCCTAAAGCGTTGTCGGACCCTCACCTGGACCCTAAACCGTCCCCGTCCCCTAACCCTAACCCTAGCCCGAACCCTAACCCTAACCCTTCCCCGAACCCTGACCCTCACCCGTCCCATAATCCTAACCCGTAGGCTAACACTAACCCGCGCCCTCACACGCACGCTCCCCCTAAAGCGTTGTCGGACCCTCACCTGGACCCTAAACCGTCCCCGTCCCCTAACCCTAACCCTAGCCCGAACCCTAACCCTAACCCTTCCCCGAAGCCTGACCCTCACCCGTCCCTTAATCCTAACCCGTACGCTAACACTAACCCGCGCCCTCACACGCACGCTCCCCCTAAAGCGTTGTCGGACCCTCACCTGGACCCTAAACCGTCCCCGTCCCCTAACCCTAACCCTAGCCCGAACCCTAACCCTAACCCTTCCCCGAAGCCTGACCCTCACCCGTCCCCTAATCCTAACCCGTACGCTCACACTAACTCGCGCCCTCACACGCACGCTCCCGCTAAAGCGTTGTCGGACCCTCACCTGGACTCTAAACCGTCCCCGTCCCCTAACCCTAACCCTAGCCCGAACCCTAACCCTAACCCTTCCCCGAAGCCTGACCCTCACCTGTCCCCTAATCCTAACGCGTAGGCTCACACTAACCCGCGCCCTCACACGCACGCTCCACCTAAAGCGTTGTCGGACCCTCAATTGGACCCTAAGCCGTCCCCGTCCCCTAACCCTAACCCTAGCCCGAACCCTAACCCTAACCCTTCCCCGAAACCTGAACCTCACCCGTCCCCTAATCCTAAACCGCACGCTAACACTAACCCGGGCCCTCACACGCAGGCTCCCCCTAAAGCGTTGTCGGACCCTCACCTGGACCCTAAACCGTCCCCGTCCCCTAACCCTAACCCTAGCGCGAACCATAACCCTAACACTTCCCCGAAGCCTGACCCTCACCCGTCCCCTAATCCTAACCCGTAGGCTCACACTAACCCGCGCCCTCACACGCACGCTCCCCCTAAAGCGTTGTCGGACCCTCACCTGGACCCTAAACCGTCCCCGACCCCTAACCCTAACCCTAGCCCGAACCCTAACCCTAACCCTTCCCCGAAACCTGACCCTCACCCGTCCCCTATTCCTAACCCGTACGCTCACACTAACATGCGCCCTCACACGCACGCTCCCCCTAAAGCGTTGTCGGACCCTCACCTGGACCCTAAACCGTCCCCGTCCCCTAACCCTAACCCTAGCCCGAACCCTAACCCTAACCCTTCCCTGAATCCTGACCCTCACCCGTCCCCTAATCCTAACCCGTAGGCTCACACTAACCCGCGCCCTCACACGCACGCTCCCCCTAAAGCGTTGTCGGACCCTCACCTGGACCCTAAACCGTCCCCATCCCCTAACCCTAACCCTAGCACGAACCCTAACCCTAACCCTTCCCCGAAGCCTGACCCTCACCCGTCCCCTAATATTAACCCGTAGGCTCACACAAACTCGCGCCCTCACACGCACGCTCCCCCTAAAGCGTTGTCAGACCCTCACCTGGACCCTAAACCGTCCCCGTCCCCTAACCCTAACCCTAGCCCGAACCCTAACCCTAACCCTTCCCCGAAACCTGACCCTCACCCGTCCCCTAATCCTAAACCGTAGGCTCACACTAACCCGCGCCCTCACACGCACGCTCCCCCTAAAGCGTTGTCGGACCCTCACCTGGACCCTAAACCGTCCCCGTCCCCTAACCCTAACCCTAGCCCGAACCCTAACCCTAACCCTTCCCCGAACCCTGACCCTCACCCGTCCCCTAATCCTAACACGTACGCTAACACTAACCCGCGCCCTCACATGCACGCTCCCCCTAAAGCGTTGTCGGACCCTCACCTGGACCCTAAACCGTCCCCGTACCCTAACCCTAACCCTAGCCCGAACCCTAACCCTAACCCTTCCCCGAAGCCTGACCCTCACCCGTCACCTAATCGTAACCCGTAGGCTCACACTAACCCGCGCCCTCACACGCACGATCCGCCTAAAGCGTTGTCGGACCCTCACCTGGACTCTAAACCGTCCCCGTCCCCTAACCCTAACCCTAGCCCGAACCCTAACCCTAACCCTTCCCCGAAGCATGACCCTCACCCGTCCCCTAATCCTAACCCGTACGCTAACACTAACCCGCGCCCTCACACGCACGCTCCCCCTAAAGCGTTGTCGGACCCTCACCTGGACCCTAAACCGTCCCCGTCCCCTAACCCTAACCCTAGCCCGAACCCTAACCCTAACCCTTCCCCGAAGCCTGACCCTCACCCGTCCCCTAATCCTAACCCGTACGCTAACACTAACCCGCGCCCTCACACGCACGCTCCCCCTAAAGCGTTGTCGGACCCTCACCTGGATCCTAAACCGTCCCCGTACCCTAACCCTAACCCTAGCCCGAACCCTAACCCTAACCCTTCCCCGAAGCCTGACCCTCACCCGTCCCCTAATCCTAAGCCGTAGGCTCACACTAACCCGCGCCCTCACACGCACGCTCCCCCTAAAGCGTTGTCGGACCCTCACCTCAACCCTAAACCGTCCCCGTCCCCTAACCCTAACCCTAGCCCGAACCCTAACCCTAACCCTTCCCCGAAACCTGACCCTCACCCGTCCCCTAATCCTAAACCGCACGCTAACACTAACCCGGGCCCTCACACGCATGCTCCCCCTAAAGCGTTGTCGGACCCTCACCTGGACCCTAAACCGTCCCCGTCCCCTAACCCTAACCCTAGCCCGAACCATAACCCTAACACTTCCCCGAAGCCTGACCCTCACCCGGTCCCTAATCCTAACCCGTAGGCTCACACTAACCCGCGCCCTCACACGCACGCTCCCCCTAAAGCGTTGTCGGACCCTCACCTGGACCCTAAACCGTCCCCGTCCCCTAACCCTAACCCTAGCCCTAACCCTAACCCTAACCCTTCCCTGAAGCCTGACCCTCACCCGTCCCCTAATCCTAACCCGTAGGCTCACACTAACCCGCGCCCTCACACGCACGATCCCCCTAAAGCGTTGTCGGACCCTCACCTGGACCCTAAACCGTCCCCATCCCCTAACCCTAACCCTAGCCCGAACCCTAACCCTAACCCTTCCCCGAAGCCTGACCCTCACCCGTCCCCTAATACTAACCCGTAGGCTCACACAAACTCACGCCCTCACACGCACGCTCCCCCTAAAGCGTTGTCAGACCCTCACCTGGACCCTAAACCGTCCCCGTCCCCTAACCCTAACCCTAGCCCGAACCCTAACCCTAACCCTTCCCCGAAACCTGACCCTCACCCGTCCCCTAATCCTAAACCGTAGGCTCACACTAACCCGCGCCCTCACACGCACGCTCCCCCTAAAGCGTTGTCGGACCCTCACCTGGACCCTAAACCGTCCCCGTCCCCTAACCCTAACCCTAGCCCGAACCCTAATCCTAACCCTTCCCCGAACACTGACCCTCACCCGTCCCCTAATCCTAACCCGTACGCTAACACTAACCCGCGCCCTCACACGCACGCTCCCCCTAAAGCGTTGTCGGACCCTCACCTCAACCCTAAACCGTCCCCGTCCCCTAACCCTAACCCTAGCCCGAACCCTAACCCTAACCCTTCCCCGAAGCCTGACCCTCACCCGTCCCCTAATCCTAACCCGTACGCTAACACTAACCCGCGCCCTCACACGCACGCTCCCCCTAAAGCGTTGTCGGACCCTCACCTGGACCCTAAACCGTCCCCGTCCCTTAACCCTAACCCTAGCCCGAACCCTAACCCTAACCCTTCCCCGAAGCCTGACCCTCACCCGTCCCCTAATCCTAAGCCGTAGGCTCACACTAACCCGCGCCCTCACACGCACGCTCCCCCTAAAGCGTTGTCGGACCCTCACCTCAACCCTAAACCGTCCCCGTCCCCTAACCCTAACCCTAGCCCGAACCCTAAACCTAACCCTTCCCCGAAACCTGACCCTCACCCGTCCCCTAATCCTAAACCGCACGCTAACACTAACCCGGGCCCTCACACGCATGCTCCCCCTAAAGCGTTGTCGGACCCTCACCTGGACCCTAAACCGTCCCCGTCCCCTAACCCTAACCCTAGCCCGAACCATAACCCTAACACTTCCCCGAAGCCTGACCCTCACCCGTCCCCTAATCCTAACCCGTAGGCTCACACTAACCCGCGCCCTCACACGCACGCTCCCCCTAAAGCGTTGTCGGACCCTCACCTGGACCCTAAACCGTCCCCGTCCCCTAACCCTAACCCTAGCCCTAACCCTAACCCTAACCCTTCCCTGAAGCCTGACCCTCACCCGTCCCCTAATCCTAACCCGTAGGCTCACACTAACCCGCGCCCTCACACGCACGCTCCCCCTAAAGCATTGTCGGACCCTCACCTGGACCCTAAACCGTCCCCGTCCCCTAACCCTAACCCTAGCCCGAACCCTAATCCTAACCCTTCCCCGAACACTGACCTTCACCCGTCCCCTAATCCTAACCCGTACGCTAACACTAACCCGCGCCCTCACACGCACGCTCCCCCTAAAGCGTTGTCGGACCCTCACCTGGACCCTAAACCGTCCCCATCCCCTAACCCTAACCCTAGCCCGAACCCTAACTCTAACCCTTCCCCGAAGCCTGACCCTCACCCGTCCCCTAATCCTAACCCGTAGGCTCACACTAACCCGCGCCCTCACACGCACGCTCCCCCTAAAGCGTTGTCGGACCCTCACCTCGACCCTAAACCGTCCCCGTCCCCTAACCCTAACCCTAGCCCGAACCCTAACCCTAACACTTCCCCGTAGCCTGACCCTCACCCGTCCCCTAATCCTAACACGTACGCTAACACTAACCCACGCCCTCACATGCACGCTCCCCCTAAAGCGTTGGCGGACCCTCACCTGGACCCTAAACCGTCCCCGTACCCTAACCCTAACCCTAGCCCGAACCCTAACCCTAACCCTTCCCCGAAGCCTGACCCTCACCCGTCACCTAATCGTGACCCGTAGGATCACACTAACCCGCGCCCTCACACGCACGATCCCCCTAAAGCGTTGTCGGACCCTCACCTGGACTCTAAACCGTCCCCGTCCCCTAACCCTAACCCTAGCCCGAACCCTAACCCTAACCCTTCCCCGAAGCATGACCCTCACCCGTCCCCTAATCCTAAGCCGTACGCTAACACTAACCCGCGCCCTCACACGCACGCTCCCCCTAAAGCGTTGTCGGACCCTCACCTGGACCCTAAACCGTCCCCGTCCCCTAACCCTAACCCTAGCCCGAACCCTAACCCTAACCCTTCCCCGAAGCCTGACCCTCACCCGTCCCCTAATCCTAACCCGTACGCTAACACTAACCCGCGCCCTCACACGCACGCTCCCCCTAAAGCGTTGTCGGACCCTCACCTGGACCCTAAACCGTCCCCGTCCCCTAACCCTAACCCTAGCCCGAACCCTAACCCTAAACCTTCCCCGAAGCCTGACACTCACCCGTCCCCTAATCCTAAGCCGTAGGCTCACACTAACCCGCGCCCTCACACGCACGCTCCCCCTAAAGCGTTGTCGGACCCTCACCTCGACCCTAAACCGTCCCCGTACCCTAACCCTAACCCTAGCCCGAACCCTAACCCTAACCCTTCCCCGAAGCCTGACACTCACCCGTCCCCTAATCCTAACCCGTACGCCAACACTAACCCGCGCCCTCATATGCACGCTCCCCCTAAAGCATTGTCGGACCCTCAGCTGGATCCTAAACCGTCCCCGTCCCCTAACCCTAACCCTAGCCTGAACCCTAACCCTAACACTTCCCCGAAGCCTGACCCTCACCCGTCCCCTAATCCTAACCCGTAGGCTCACACTAACCCACGCCCTCACACGCACGCTCCCCCTAAAGCGTTGTCGGACCCTCACCAGGACCCTAAACCGTCCCCGTCCCCTAACCCTAACCCTAGCCCGAACCCTAACCCTAACCCTTCCCCGAAGCCTGACCCTCACCTGTCCCCTAATCCTAACCCGTAGGCTCCCACTAACCCGCGCCCTCACACGCACGCTCCCCCTAAAGCGTTGTCGGACCCTCTCCTGGACCCTAAACCGTCCCCGTCCCCTAACCCTAACCCTAGCCCGAACCCTAACCCTAACCCTTCCCCGAAGCCTGACCCTCACCTGTCCCCTAATCCTAACCCGTAGGCTCCCACTAACCCGCGCCCTCACACGCACGCTCCCCCTAAAGCGTTGTCGGACCCTCACCTGGACCCTAAACCGTCCCCGTCCCCTAACCCTAACCCTAGCCCGAACCCTAACCCTAACCCTTCCCCGAAGCCTGACCCTCACCCGTCCCCTAATCCTAACCCGTGCGCTCACACTAACTCGCGCCCTCACACGCACACTCCCCCTAAAGCGTTGTCAGACCCTCACCTGGACCCTAAACCGTCCCCGTCCCCTAACCCTAACCCTAGCCCGAACCCTAACCCTAACCCTTCCCCGAAGCATGACCCTCAACCGTCCCCTAATCCTAACCCGTAGGCTCACACTAACCCGCGCCCTCACACGCACGCTCCCCCTAAAGCGTTGTCGGACCCTCACCTGGACCCTAAACCGTCCCCGTCCCCTAACCCTAACCCTAGCCCGAACCCTAACCCTAACCCTTCCCCGAAGCCTGACCCTCACCCGTCCCCTAATCCTAACCCGTACGCTAACACTAACCCGCGCCCTCACATGCACGCTCCCCCTAAAGCGTTGTCGGACCCTCAGCTGGTTCCTAAACCGTCCCCGTCCCCTAACCCTAACCCTAGCCCGAACCCTAACCCTAACCCTTCCCCGAAGCCTGACCCTCACCCGTCCCCTAATCCTAACCCGTAGGCTCACACTAACCAGCGCCCTTACACGCACGCTACCCCTAAAGCGTTGTCGGACCCTCACCTGGACCCTAAACCGTCCCCGTCCCCTAACCCTAACCCTAGCCCGAACCCTAACCCTAACCCTTCCACGAAGCCTGACCCTCACCCGTCCCCTAATCCTAACTCGCAGGCTCACACTAACCCGTGCCCTCACACGCACGCTCCCCCTAAAGCGTTGTCGGACCCTCACCTGGACCCTAAGCCGTCCCCGTCCCCTAACCCTAACCCTAGCCCGAACCCTAACCCAAACACTTCCCCGAAGCCTGACGCTCACCCGTCCCCTAATCCTAACCCGTACGGTAACACTAACCCGCGCCCTCACACGCACGGTCCCCCTAAAGCGTTGTCGGACCCTCACCTGGACCCTAAACCGTCCCCGTACCCTAACCCTAACCCTAGCCCGAAACCTAACCCTAACCCTTCCCCGAAGCATGACCCTCACCCGTCCCCTAATCCTAACCCGTACGCTAACACTAACCCGCGCCCTCACACGCACGCTCCCCCTAAAGCGTTGTCGGACCCTCACCTGGACCCTAAACCGTCCCCGTCCCCTAACCCTAACCCTAGCCCGAACCCTAACCCTAACCCTTCCCCGAAGCCTGACGCTCACCCGTCCCCTAATCCTAATCCGTACAGTAACACTAACCCGTGCCCTCACACGCACGCTCCCCCTAAAGCGTTGTCGGACCCTCACCTGGACCCTAAACCGTCCCCGTCCCCTAACCCTAACCCTAGCCCGAACCCTAACCCTAACCCTTCCCCGAAGCATGACCCTCACCCGTCCCCTAATCCTAAGCCGTACGCTAACACTAACCCGCGCCCTCACACACACGCTCCCCCTAAAGCGTTGTCGGACCCTCACCTGGACCCTAAACCGTCCCCGTCCCCTAACCCTAACCCTAGCCCGAACCCTAACCCTAACCCTTCCCCGAAGCCTGACACTCACCCGTCCCCTATTCCTAACCCGTACGCTAACACTAACCCGCGCCCTCACACGCACGCTCCCCCTAAAGTGTTGTCGGACACTCACCTGGACCCTAAACCGTCCCCGTCCCCTAACCCTAAACCTAGCCCGAACCCTAACCCTAACACTTCCCCGAAGCATGACCCTCACCCGTCCCCTAATCCTAACCCGTAGGCTCACACTAACCAGCGCCCTCACACGCACGCTCCCCCTAAAGCGTTGTCGGACCCTCACCTCGACCCTAAACCGTCCCCGTCCCCTAACCCTAACCCTAGCCCGAACCCTAACCCTAACCCTTCCCCGAAGCCTGACCCTCACCCGTCCCCTAATCCTAACCCGTACGCTAACACTAATCCGCGCCCTCACATGCACGCTCCCCCTAAAGCGTTGTTGGACCCTCAGCTGGATCCTAAACCGTCCCCGTCCCCTAACCCTAACACTTCCCCGAAGCCTGACCCTCACCCGTCCCGTAATCCTAACCCGTAGGCTCACACTGACCCGCGCCCTTACACGCACGCTCCCCCTAAAGCGTTGTCGGACCCTCACCAGGACCGTAAACCGTCCCCGTCCCCTAACCCTAACCCTAGCCCGAACCCTAACCATAACACTTCCCCGAAGCCTGACCCTCACCCGTCCCCTAATCCTAACACGTACGCTCACAGTAACTCGCGCCCTCACACGCACGCTCCCCCTAAAGCGTTGTCAGACCCTCACCTGGACCGTAAACCGTCCCCGTCCCCTAAAACTAACCCTAGCCCGAACCCTAATCCTAACCCTTCCCCGAAGCCTGACCCTCACCCGTCCCCTAATCGTAACCCGCACGCTAACACTAACCCGGGCCCTCACACGCATGCTCCCCCTAAAGCGTTGTCGGACCCTCACCTGGACCCTAAACCGTCCCCGTCCCCTAAACCTAACCTTAGCCCGAACCCTAACCCTAACACTTCCCCGAAGCCTGACCCTCACCCGTCCCCTAATCCTAACCCGTAGGCTCACACTAACCCACGCCCTCACACGCACGCTCCCCCTAAAGCGTTGTCGGACCCTCACCTGGACCCTAAACCGTCACCGTACCCTAACCCTAACCCTAGCCCGAAACCTAACCCTAACCCTTCCCCGAAGCATGACCCTCACCCGTCCCCTAATCCTAACCCGTACGCTAACACTAACCCGCGCCCTCACACGCACGCTCCCCCTAAAGCGTTGTCGGACCCTCACCTGGACCCTAAACCGTCCCCGTCCCCTAAACCTAACCCTAGCCCGAACCCTAACCCTAACCCTTCCCCGAAGCCTGACCCTCACCCGTCCCCTAATCCTAACACGTACGCTAACACTAACCCGCGCCCTCACACGCACGCTCCCCCTAAAGCGTTGTCGGACCCTCACCTGGACCCTAAACCGTCCCCGTCCCCTAACCCTAACCCTAGACCGAACCCTAACCCTAACCCTTCCCCGAAGCCTGACCCTCACCCGTCCCCTAATCCTAACCCGTAGGCTCACACTAACCCGCGCCCTCACACGCACGCTCCCCCTAAAGCGTTGTCGGACCCTCACCTCGACCCTAAACCGTCCCCATCCCCTAAACCTAACCCTAGCCCGAACCCTAACCCTAACCCTTCCCCGAAGCCTAACCCTCACCCGTCCCCTAATCCTAACCCGTACGCTAACACTAACCCGCGCCCTCACATGCACGCTCCCCCTAAAGCGTTGTCGGACTCTCAGCTGGATCCTAAACCGTCCCCGTCCCCTAACCCTAAGCCTAGCCCGAACCCTAACCCTAACCCTTCCCCGAAGCCTGACCCTCACCCGTCCCCTAATCCTAACCCGTAGGCTCACACTAACCCGCGCCCTTACATGCACGCTACCCCTAAAGCGTTGTCGGACCCTCGTCTGGACCCTAAACCGTCCCCGTCCCCTAACCCTAACCCTAGCCCGAACCCTAACCCTAACACTTCCCCGAAGCATGACCCTCACCCGTCCCCTAATCCTAACCCGTACGCTAACACTAACCCGCGCCCTCACACGCACGCTCCCCCTAAAGCGTTGTCGGACCCTCACCTGGACCCTAAACCGTCCCCGTCCCCTAACCCTAACCCTAGCCCGAACCCTAATCCTAACCCTTCCCCGAAGCCTGACCCTCACCCGTCCCCTAATCCTAACACGTAGGCTCACACTAACCCGCGCCCTCACACGCACGCTCCCCCTAAAGCGTTGTCGGACCCTCACCTCGACCCTAAACCGTCCCCGTCCCCTAACCCTTGCCCTAGCCCGAACCCTAACCCTAAACCTTCCCCGAAGCCTGACACTCACCCGTCCCCTAATCCTAACCCGTACGCTAACACTAACCCGCGCCCTCACACGCACGCTCCCCCTAAAGCGTTGTCGGACCCTCACCTGGACCCTAAACCGTCCCCGTCCCCTAACCCTAACCCTAGCCCGAACCCTAACCCTAACCCTTCCCCGAAGCCTGACCCTCACCCGTCACCTAATCCTAACCCGTAGGCTCACACTAACCCGCGCCCTCACACGCACGATCCCCCTAAAGCGCTGTCGGACCCTCACCTGGACCCTAAACCGTCCCCGTCCCCTAACCCTAACCCTAGCCCGAACCCTAACCCTAACCCTTCCCCGAAGCATGACCCTCACCCGTCCCCTAATCCTAATCCGTACGCTAACACTAACCCGCGCCCTCACACGAACGCTCCCCCTAAAGCGTTGTCGGACCCTCACCTGGACCCTAAACCGTCCCCATCCCCTAACACTAACCCTAGCCCGAACCCTAACCCTAACACTTCCCCGAAGCCTGACGGTCACCCGTCCCCTAATCCTAACCCGTACGGTAACACTAACCCGCGCCCTCACACGCACGCTCCCCCTAAAGCGTTGTCGGACCCTCACCTGGACTCTAAACCGTCCCCGTCCCCTAACCCTAAACCTAGCCCGAACCCTAACCCTAACCCTTCCCCGAAGCCTGACCCTCACCCGTCTCCTAATCCTAACCCGTAGGCTCACACTAACCCGCGCCCTCACACGCACGATCCCCCTAAAGCGTTGTCGGACCCTCACCTGGACCCTAAACCGTCCCCGTCCCCTAACCCTAACCCTAGCCCGAACCCTAACCCTAACCCTTCCCCGAAGCCTGACCCTCACCCGTCCCCTAATCCTAACCCGTACGCTAACACTAACCCGCGCCCTCACACGCACGCTCCCCCTAAAGCATTGTCGGACCCTCACCTGGACCCTAAACTGTCCCCGTCCCCTAACCCTAACCCTAGCCCGAACCCTAACCCTAACCCTTCCCCGAAGCCTGACCCTCACCCGTCCCCTAATCCTAACCCGTAGGCTCACACTAACCCGCGCCCTCACACGCACGCTCCCCCTAAAGCGTTGTCGGACCCTCACCTCGACCCTAAACCGTCCCCTAACCCTAACCCTAACCCTAGCCCGAACCCTAACCCTAACCCTTCCCCGAAGCCTGACCCTCACCCGTCCCCTAATCCTAACCCGTACGCTCACACTAACCAGCGCCCTTACACGCACGCTACCCCTAAAGCGTTGTCGGACCCTCACCTGGTCCCTAAACCGTCCCCGTCCCCTAACCCTAACCCTAGCCCGAACCCTAACCCTAACCCTTCCACGAAGCCTGACCCTCACCCGTCCCCTAATCCTAACCCGCACGCTAACACTAACCCGGGCCCTCACACGCATGCTCCCCCTAAAACGTTGTCGGACCCTCACCTGGACCCTAAACCGTCCCCGTCCCCTAAACCTAACCTTAGCCCGAACCCTAACCCTAACACTTCCCCAAAGCCTGACCCTCACCCGTCCCCTAATCCTAACCCGTACGCTAACACTAACCCGCGCCCTCACACGCACGCTCCCCCTAAAGCGTTGTCGGACCCTCACCTCGACCCTAAACCGTCCCCGTCCCCTAACCCTAACCCTAGCCCGAACCCTAACCCTAACCCTTCCCCGAAGCATGACCCTCAACCGTCCCCTAATCCTAACCCGTAGGCTCACACTAACCCGCGCCCTCACACGCACGCTCCCCCTAAAGCGTTGTCGGACCCTCACCTCGACCCTAAACCGTCCCCGTCCCCTACCCTAACCCTAGCCCGAACCCTAACCCTAACCCTTCCCCGAAGCCTGACCCTCACCCGTCCCCTAATCCTAATCCGTACGCTAACACTAACCCGCGCCCTCACACGCACGCTCCCCCTAAAGCGTTGTCGGACCCTCACCTGGACCCTAAACCGTCCCCGTCCCCTAACACTAACCCTAGCCCGAACCCTAACCCTAACACTTCCCCGAAGCCTGACGGTCACGCGTCCCCTAATCCTAACCCGTACGGTAACACTAACCCGCGCCCTCACACGCACGCTCCCCCTAAAGCGTTGTCGGACCCTCACCTGGACTCTAAACCGTCCCCGTCCCCTAACCCTAAACCTAGCCCGAACCCTAACCCTAACCCTTCCCCGAAGCCTGACCCTCACCCGTCTCCTAATCCTAACCCGTAGGCTCACACTAACCCGCGCCCTCACACGCACGATCCCCCTAAAGCGTTGTCGGACCCTCACCTGGACCCTAAACCGTCCCCGTCCCCTAACCCTAACCCTAGCCCGAACCCTAACCCTAACCCTTCCCCGAAGCCTGACCCTCACCCGTCCCCTAATCCTAACCCGTACGCTAACACTAACTCGCGCCCTCACACGCACGCTCCCCCTAAAGCATTGTCGGACCCTCACTAGGACCCTAAACTGTCCCCGTCCCCTAACCCTAACCCTAGCCCGAACCCTAACCCTAACCCTTCCCCGAAGCCTGACCCTCACCCGTCCCCTAATCCTAACCCGTAGGCTCACACTAACCCGCGCCCTCACACGCACGCTCCCCCTAAAGCGTTGTCGGACCCTCACCTCGACCCTAAACCGTCCCCTAACCCTAACCCTAACCCTAGCCCGAACCCTAACCCTAACCCTTCCCCGAAGCCTGACCCTCACCCGTCCCCTAATCCTAACCCGTACGCTCACACTAACCAGCGCCCTTACACGCACGCTACCCCTAAAGCGTTGTCGGACCCTCACCTGGTCCCTAAACCGTCCCCGTCCCCTAACCCTAACCCTAGCCCGAACCCTAACCCTAACCCTTCCACGAAGCCTGACCCTCACCCGTCCCCTAATCCTAACCCGCACGCTAACACTAACCCGGGCCCTCACACGCATGCTCCCCCTAAAACGTTGTCGGACCCTCACCTGGACCCTAAACCGTCCCCGTCCCCTAAACCTAACCTTAGCCCGAACCCTAACCCTAACACTTCCCCAAAGCCTGACCCTCACCCGTCCCCTAATCCTAACCCGTACGCTAACACTAACCCGCGGCCTCACACGCACGCTCCCCCTAAAGCGTTGTCGGACCCTCACCTCGACCCTAAACCGTCCCCGTCCCCTAACCCTAACCCTAGCCCGAACCCTAACCCTAACCCTTCCCCGAAGCATGACCCTCAACCGTCCCCTAATCCTAACCCGTAGGCTCACACTAACCCGCGCCCTCACACGCACGCTCCCCCTAAAGCGTTGTCGGACCCTCACCTCGACCCTAAACCGTCCCCGTCCCCTACCCTAACCCTAGCCCGAACCCTAACCCTAACCCTTCCCCGAAGCCTGACCCTCACCCGTCCCCTAATCCTAACCCGTACGCTAACACTAACCCGCGCCCTCACATGCACGCTCCCCCTAAAGCGTTGTCGGACCCTCAGCTGGTTCCTAAACCGTCCCCGTCCCCTAACCCTAACCCTAGCCCGAACCCTAACCCTAACCCTTCCCCGAAGCCTGACCCTCACCCGTCCCCTAATCCTAACCCGTAGGCTCACACTAACCAGCGCCCTTACACGCACGCTACCCCTAAAGCGTTGTCGGACCCTCACCTGGTCCCTAAACCGTCCCCGTCCCCTAACCCTAACCCTAGCCCGAACCCTAACCCTAACCCTTCCACGAAGCCTGACCCTCACCCGTCCCCTAATCCTAACCCGTACACTCACACTAACTCGCGCCCTCACACGCACGCTCCCCCTAAAGCGTTGTCAGACCCTCACCTGGACCCTAAACCGTCCCCGTCCCCTAACCCTAACCCTAGCCCGAACCCTAACCCTAACCCTTCCCCGAAGCCTGACACTCACCCGTCCCCTATTCCTAACCCGTACGCTAACACTAACACGCGCCCTCACACGCACGCTCCCCCTAAAGCGTTGTCGGACCCTCACCTGGACCCTAAACCATCCTCGTCCCCTAACCCTAACCCTAGCCCGAACCCTAACCCTAACACTTCCCCGAAGCCTGACCCTCACCCGTCCCCTAATCCTAACCCGTACGCTAACACTAATCCGCGCCCTCACATGCACGCTCCCCCTAAAGCGTTGTTGGACCCTCAGCTGGATCCTAAACCGTCCCCGTCCCCTAACCCTAACACTTCCCCGAAGCCTGACCCTCACCCGTCCCGTAATCCTAACCCGTAGGCTCACACTGACCCGCGCCCTTACACGCACGCTCCCCCTAAAGCGTTGTCGGACCCTCACCAGTACCGTAAACCGTCCCCGTCCCCTAACCCTAACCCTAGCCCGAACCCTAACCATAACACTTCCCCGAAGCCTGACCCTCACCCGTCCCCTAATCCTAACACGTACGCTCACAGTAACTCGCGCCCTCACACGCACGCTCCCCCTAAAGCGTTGTCAGACCCTCACCTGGACCCTAAACCGTCCCCGTCCCCTAAAACTAACCCTAGCCCGAACCCTAATCCTAACCCTTCCCCGAAGCTTGACCCTCACCCGTCCCCTAATCGTAACCCGCACGCTAACACTAACCCGGGCCCTCACACGCATGCTCCCCCTAAAGCGTTGTCGGACCCTCACCTGGACCCTAAACCGTCCCCGTCCCCTAAACCTAACCTTAGCCCGAACCCTAACCCTAACACTTCCCCGAAGCCTGACCCTCACCC
Source organism: Lagenorhynchus albirostris (assembly GCF_949774975.1). Classification (NCBI taxonomy): domain Eukaryota; kingdom Metazoa; phylum Chordata; class Mammalia; order Artiodactyla; family Delphinidae; genus Lagenorhynchus; species Lagenorhynchus albirostris. The sequence goes on from NC_083098.1 coordinate 359,192, forward strand.
GTCCCCTAATCCTAACCCGTAGGCTCACACTAACCCGCGCCCTCACACGCACGCTCCCCCTAAAGCGTTGTCGGACCCTCACCTGGACCCTAAACCGTCCCCGTACCCTAACCCTAACCCTAGCCCGAACCCTAACCCTAACCCTTCCCCGAAGCCTGACCCTCACCCGTCACCTAATCCTAACCCGTAGGCTAACACTAACCCACGCCCTCACACGCACGATCCCCCTAAAGCGTTGTCGGACCCTCACCTGAACCCTAAACCGTCCCCGTCCCCTAACCCTAACCCTAGCCCGAACCCTAACCCTAACCCTTCCCCGAAGCATGACCCTCACCCGTCCCCTAATCCTAAGACGTACGCTAACACTAACCCGCGCCCTCACACGCACGCTCCCCCTAAAGCATTGTCGGACCCTCACCTCGACCCTAAACCATCGCCGTCCCCTAAACCTAACCCTAGCCCGAACCCTAACCCTAACACTTCCCCGAAACCTGACGCTCACCCGTCCCCTAATCCTAACCCGTACGGTAACACTAACCAGCGCCCTCACACGCACGCTCCCCCTAAAGCGTTGTCGGACCCTCACCTGGACCCTAACCCTTCCCCGTCCCCTAACCCTAACCCTAGCCCGAACCCTAACCCTAACCCTTCCCCGAAGCCTGACACTCACCCGTCACCTAATCCTAACCCGTAGGCTCACACTAACCCGCGCCCTCACACGCACGCTCCCCCTAAAGCGTTGTCGGACCCTCACCTGGACCCTAAACCGTCCCCGTACCCTAACCCTAACCCTAGCCCGAAACCTAACCCTAACCCTTCCCCGAAGCATGACCCTCACACGTCCCCTAATCCTAACCCGTATGCTAACACTAACCCGCGCCCTCACACGCACGCTCCCCCTAAAGCGTTGTCGGACCCTCACCTGGACCCTAAACCGTCCCCGTCCCCTAACCCTAACCCTAGCCCGAACCCTAACCCTAACCCTTCCCCGAAGCCTGACCCTCACCCGTCCCCTAATCCTAACCCGTACGCTAACACTAACCCGTGCCCTCACACGCACGCTCCCCCTAAAGCGTTGTCGGACCCTCACCTGGACCCTAAACCGTCCCCGTCCCCTAACCCTAACCCTAGCCCGAACCCTAACCCTAACCCTTCCCCGAAGCCTGACACTCACCCGTCCCCTAATCCTAACCCGTAGGCTCACACTAACCCGCGCCCTCACACGCACGCTCCCCCTAAAGCGTTGTCGGACCCTCACCTCGACCCTAAACCGTCCCCGTCCCCTAACCCTAACCCTAGCCCGAACCCTAACCCTAACCCTTCCCCGAAGCCTAAACCTCACCCGTCCGCTAATCCTAACCGGTACGCTAACACTAACCCGCGCCCTCACATGCACGCTCCCCCTAAAGCGTTGTCGGACTCTCACCTGGATCCTAAACCGTCCCCGTCCCCTAACCCTAACCCTAGCCCGAACCCTAACCCTAACCCTTCCCCGAAGCCTGACCCTCACCCGTCCCCTAATCCTAACCCGTAGGCTCACACTAACCCGCGCCCTTACACGCACGCTACCCCTAAAGCGTTGTCGGACCCTCACCTGGACCCTAAACCGTCCCCGTCCCCTAACCCTAACCCTAGCCCGAACCCTAACCCTAACACTTCCCCGAAGCATGACCCTCACCCGTCCCCTAATCCTAACCCGTACGCTAACACTAACCCGCGCCCTCACACGCACGCTCCCCCTAAAGCGTTGTCGGACCCTCACCTGGACCCTAAACCGTCCCCGTCCCCTAACCCTAACCCTAGCCCGAACCCTAACCCTAACACTTCCCCGAAGCCTGACCATCACCCGTCCCCTAATCCTAACCCGTACGGTAACACTAACCCGCGCCCTCACACGCACGTTCCCCCTAAAGCGTTGTCGGACCCTCACCTGGACCCTAAACCGTCCCCGTCCCCTAACCCTAACCCTAGCCCGAACCCTAACCCTAACCCTTCCCCGAAGCCTGACCCTCACCCGTCCCCTAATCCTAACCCGTAGGCTCACACTAACCCGCGCCCTCACACGCACGCTCCCCTTAAAGCGTTGTCGGACCCTCACCTGGACCCTAAACCGTCCCCGTCCCCTAACCCTAACCCTAGCCCGAACCCTAACCCTAACCCTTCCCCGAAGCCTGACCCTCACCCGTCCCCTAATCCTAACCCGTAGGCTCACACTAACCCGCGCCCTTACACGCACGCTCCCCCTAAAGCGTTGTCGGACCCTCACCAGGACCCTAAACCGTCCCCATCACCTAACCCTAACCCTAGCCCGAACCCTAACCATAACACTTCCCCGAAACCTGACCCTCACCCGTCCCCTTATCCTAACACATACGCTCACAGTAACTCGCGCCCTCACACGCACGCTCCCCCTAAAGCGTTGTCAGACCCTCACCTGGACCCTAAACCGTCCCCGTCCCCTAACACTAACCCTAGCCCGAACCCTAATCCTAACCATTCCCCGAAGCCTGACCCTCACCCGTCCCCTAATCCTAACCCGCACGCTAACACTAACCCGGGCCCTCACACGCATGCTCCCCCTAAAGCGTTGTCGGACCCTCACCTGGAACCTAAACCGTCCCCGTCCCCTAAACCTAACCTTAGCCCGAACCCTAACCCTAACACTTCCCCGAAGCCTGACCCTCACCCGTCCCTTAATCCTAACCCGTACGCTAACACTAACCCGCGCCCTCACACGCACGCTCCCCCTAAAGCGTTGTCGGACCCTCACCTCGACCCTAAACCGTCCCCGTCCCCTAACCCTAACCCTAGCCCGAACCCTAACCCTAACCCTTCCCCGAAGCATGACCCTCAACCGTCCCCTAATCCTAACCCGTAGGCTCACACTAACCCGCGCCCTCACACGCACGCTCCCCCTAAAGCGTTGTCGGACCCTCACCTCGACCCTAAACCGTCCCCGTCCCCTACCCTAACCCTAGCCCGAACCCTAACCCTAACCCTTCCCCGAAGCCTGACCCTCACCCGTCCCCTAATCCTAACCCGTACGCTAACACTAACCCGCGCCATCACATGCACGCTCCCCCTAAAGCGTTGTCGGACCCTCAGCTGGTTCCTACACCGTCCCCTAACCCTAACCCTAACCCTAGCCCGAACCCTAACCCTAACCCTTCCCCGAAGCCTGACCCTCACCCGTCCCCTAATCCTAACCCGTAGGCTCACACTAACCAGCGCCCTTACACGCACGCTACCCCTAAAGCGTTGTCGGACCCTCACCTGGACCCTAAACCGTCCCCGTCCCCTAACCCTAACCCTAGCCCGAACCCTAACCCTAACCCTTCCACGAAGCCTGACCCTCACCCGTCCCCTAATCCTAACCCGTACGCTCACACTAACTCGCGCCCTCACACGCACGCTCCCCCTAAAGCGTTGTCAGACCCTCACCTGGACCCTAAACCGTCCCCGTCCCCTAACCCTAACCCTAGCCCGAACCCTAACCCTAACCCTTCCCCGAAGCCTGACCCTCACCCGTCCCCTAATCCTAACCCGCAGGCTCACACTAACCCGCGCCCTCACACGCACGCTCCCCCTAAAGCGTTGTCGGACCCTCACCTGGACCCTAAGCCGTCCCCGTCCCCTAACCCTAACCCTAGCCCGAACCCTAACCCTAACCCTTCCCCGAAGCCTGACGCTCACCCGTCCCCTAATCCTAATCCGTACAGTAACACTAACCCGCGCCCTCACACGCACGCTCCCCCTAAAGCGTTGTCGGACCCTCACCTGGACCCTAAACCGTCCCCGTCCCCTAACCCTAACCATAGCCCGAACCCTAACCCTAACCCTTCCCCGAAGCATGACCCTCACCCGTCCCCTAATCCTAAGCCGTACGCTAACACTAACCCGCGCCCTCACACACACGCTCCCCCTAAAGCGTTGTCGGACCCTCACCTGGACCCTAAACCGTCCCCGTCCCCTAACCCTAACCCTAGCCCGAACCCTAACCCTAACCCTTCCCCGAAGCCTGACACTCACCCGTCCACTATTCCTAACCCGTACGCTAACACTAACCCGCGCCCTCACACGCACGCTCCCCCTAAAGTGTTGTCGGACCCTCACCTGGACACTAAACCGTCCCCGTCCCCTAACCCTAACCCTAGCCCGAACCCTAACCCTAACAGTTCCCCGAAGCCTGACCCTCACCCGTCCCCTAATCCTAACCCGTAGGCTCACGCTAACCAGCGCCCTCACACGCAAGCTCCCCCTAAAGCGTTGTCGGACCCTCACCTCGACCCTAAACCGTCCCCGTCCCCTAACCCTAACCCTAGCCCGAACCCTAACCCTAACCCTTCCCCGAAGCCTGACCCTCACCCGTCCCCTAATCCTAACCCGTACGCTAACAGTAATCCGCGCCCTCACATGCACGCTCCCCCTAAAGCGTTGTTGGACCCTCAGCTGGATCCTAAACCGTCCCCGTCCCCTAACCCTAACACTTCGCCGAAGCCTGACCCTCACCCGTCCCGTAATCCTAACCCGTAGGCTCACACTGACCCGCGCCCTTACACGCACGCTCCCCCTAAAGCGTTGTCGGACCCTCACCAGTACCGTAAACCGTCCCCGTCCCCTAACCCTAACCCTAGCCCGAACCCTAACCATAACACTTCCCCGAAGCCTGACCCTCACCCGTCCCCTAATCCTAACACGTACGCTCACAGTAACTCACGCCCTCACACGCACGCTCCCCCTAAAGCGTTGTCAGACCCTCACCTGGACCCTAAACCGTCCCCGTCCCCTAAAACTAACCCTAGCCCGAACCCTAATCCTAACCCTTCCCCGAAGCCTGACGCTCACCCGTCCCCTAATCCTAATCCGTACAGTAACACTAACCCGCACCCTCACACGCACGCTCCCCCTAAAGCGTTGTCGGACCCTCACCTGGACCCTAAACCGTCCCCGTCCCCTAAACCTAACCCTAGCCCGAACCCTAACCCTAACCCTTACCCGAAGCCTGACCCTCACCCGTCACCTAATCCTAACCCGTAGGCTCACACTAACCCGCGCCCTCACACGCACGATCCCCCTAAAGCGTTGTCGGACCCTCACCTGGACCCTAAACCGTCCCCGTCCCCTAACCCTAACCCTAGCCCGAACACTAACCCTAACCCTTCCCCGAAGCATGACCCTCACCCGTCCCCTAATCCTAAGCCGTACGCTAACACTAACCCGCGCCCTCACACGCACGCTCCCCCTAAAGCGTTGTCGGACCCTCACCTGGACCCTAAACCGTCCCCGTCCCCTAACCCTAACCCTAGACCGAACCCTAACCCTAACCCTTCCCCGAAGCCTGACCCTCACCCGTCCCCTAATCCTAACCCGTAGGCTCACACTAACCCGCGCCCTCACACGCACGCTCCCCCTAAAGCGTTGTCGGACCCTCACCTCGACCCTAAACCGTCCCCGTCCCCTAACACTAGCCCTAGCCCGAACCCTAACCCTAACCCTTCCCCGAAGCCTGACGCTCACCCGTCCCCTAATCTTAATCCGTACAGTAACACTAACCCGCGCCCTCACACGCACGCTCCCCCTAAAGCGTTGTCGGACCCTCACCTGGACCCTAAACCGTCCCCATCCCCTAACCCTAACCCTAGCCCGAACCCTAATCCTAACCCTTCCCCGAAGCCTGAAGCTCACCCGTCCCCTAATCCTAACCCGTACGGTAACACTACCCACGCCCTCACACGCACGCTCCCCCTAAAGCGTTGTCGGACCCTCTCCTGGACCCTAAACCGTCCCCGTCCCCTAACCCTAACCCTAGCCCGAACCCTAACCCTAACACTTCCCCGAAGCCTGACCCTCACCCGTCACCTAATCCTAACCCGTAGGCTCACACTAACCCGCGCCCTCACACGCACGATCGCCCTAAAGCGTTGTCGGACCCTCACCTGGACCCTAAACCGTCCCCATCCCCTAACCCTAACCCTAGCCCGAACCCTAACCCTAACCCTTCCCCGAAGCATGACCCTCACCCGTCCCCTAATCCTAACCCGTAGGCTCACACTAACCCGCGCCCTCACACGCACGCTCCCCCTAAAGCGTTGTCGGACCCTCACCTCGACCCTAAACCGTCCCCGTCCCCTAACACTAGCCCTAGCCCGAACCCTAACCCTAACCCTTCCCCGAAGCCTGACCCTCACCTGTCCCCTAATCCTAACCCGTACGCTAACACTAACCCGCGCCCTCACACGCACGCTCCCCCTAAAGCGTTGTCGGACCCTCAGCTGGATCCTAAACCGTCCCCGTCCCCTAACCCTAACCCTAGCCCGAACCCTAACCCTAACCCTTCCCCGAAGCCTGACCCTCACCCGTCCCCTAATCCTAACCCGTAGGCTCACACTAACCCGCGCCCTTACACGCACGATCCCCCTAAAGCATTGTCGGACCCTCAGCAGGACCCTAAACCGTCCCCGTCCCCTAACCCTAACCCTAGCCCGAACCCTAACCCTAACCCTTCCCCGAAGCCTGACCCTCACCCGTCCCCTAATCCTAACCCGTAGGGTCACACTAACCCGCGCCCTCACACGCCCGCTCCCCCTAAAGCGTTGTCGGACCCTCACCTGGACCCTAAACCGTCCCCGTCCCCTAACCCTAACGCTAGCCCGAACCCTAACCCTAACCCTTCCCCGAAGCCTGACGCTCACCCGTCCCCTAATCCTAACACCGTACGGTAACACTAACCCGCGCCCTCACACGCACGCTCCCCCTAAAGCGTTGTCGGACCCTCACCTGGACCCTAAACCGTCCCCGTCCCCTAACCCTAACCCTAGCCCGAACCGTAACCCTAACACTTCCCCGAAGCCTGACCATCACCCGTCACCTAATCCTAACCCGTAGGCTCACACTAACCCGTGCCCTCACACGCACAATCCCCCTAAAGCGTTGTCGGACCCTCACCTGGACCCTAAACCGTCCCCGTCCCCTAACCCTAACCCTAGCCCAAACCCTAACCCTAACCCTTCCCCGTAGCATGACACTCACCCGTCCCCTAATCCTAATCCGTACGCTAACACTAACCCGCGCCCTCACACGCACGCTCCCCCTAAAGCGTTGTCGGACTCTCACCTGGACCCTAAACCGTCCCCGTCCCCTAACCCTAACCCTAGCCCGAACCCTAACCCTAACCCTTCCCCGAAGCCTGACGCTCACCCGTCCCCTAATCCTAACCCGTACGGTAACACTAACCCGCGCCCTCACACGCACGCTCCCCCTAAAGCGTTGTCGGACCCTCACCTGGACCCTAAACCGTCCCCGTCCCCTAACCCTAAACCTAGCCCGAACCCTGACCCTAACCCTTCCCCGAAGCCTGACCCTCACCCGTCTCCTAATCCTAACCCGTAGGCTCACACTAACCCGCGCCCTCACACGCACGATCCCCCTAAAGCGTTGTCGGACCCTCACCTGGACCCTAAACCGTCCCCGTCCCCTAACCCTAAACCTAGCCCGAACCCTGACCCTAACCCTTCCCCGAAGCCTGACCCTCACCCGTCTCCTAATCCTAACCCGTAGGCTCACACTAACCCGCGCCCTCACACGCACGCTCCCCCTAAAGCGTTGTCGGACCCTCACCTCGACCCTAAACTGTCCCCGTCCCCTAACCCTAACCCTAGCCCGAACCCTAACCCTAACCCTTCCCCGAAGCCTGACCCTCACCCGTCCCCTAATCCTAACCCGTACGCTAACACTAACCCACGCCCTCACATGCACGCTCCCCCTAAAGCGTTGTCGGACCCTCAGCTGGATCCTAAACCGTCCCCGTCCCCTAACCCTAACCCTAGCCCGAACCCTAACCCTAACCCTTCCCCGAAGCCTGACCCTCACCTGTCCCCTAATCCTAACCCGTAGGCTCACACTAACCCGTGCCCTCACACGCACGCTCCCCCTAAGCGTTGTCGGACCCTCAATTGGACCCTAAGCCGTCCCCGTCCCCTAACCCTAACCCTAGCCCGAATCCTAACCCTAAACCTTCCTCGAAACCTGACCCTCACCTGTCCCCTAATCCTAACCCGTAGGCTCACACTAACCCGTGCCCTCACACGCACGCTCCCCCTAAAGCGTTGTCGGACCCTCAATTGGACCCTAAGCCGTCCCCGTCCCCTAACCCTAACCCTAGCCCGAATCCTAACCCTAACCCTTCCTCGAAACCTGACCCTCACCCGTCCCCTAATCCTAACCCGCACGCTAACACTAACCCGGGCCCTCACACGCATGCTCCCCCTAAAGCGTTGTTGGACCCTCACCTGGACCCTAAACCTTCCCCGTCCCCTAACCCTAACCATAGCCCGAACCCTAACCCTAACCCTTCCCCGAAGCCTGACCCTCACCCGTCCCCTAATCCTAACCCGTAGGCTCACACTAACCCGCGCCCTCACACGCACGCTCCCCCTAAAGCGTTGTCGGACCCTCCCCTCGACCCTAAACCGTCCCCGTCCCCTAACCCTAACCCTAGCCCGAACCCTAACCCTAAACCTTCCCCGAAGCCTGACCCTCACGCGTCCCGTAATCCTAAGCCGTACGCTAACAGTAACCCGCGCCATCACACGCACGCTCCCCCTAAAGCGTTGTCGGACCCTCACCTGGACCCTAAACCGTCCCCGTCCCCTATCCCTAACCCTAGCCCAAACCCTAACCCTAACCCTTCCCCGAAGCCTGACCCTCACCCGTCCCCTAATCCTAACCCGTAGGCTCACACTAACCCACGCCCTCACACGCACGCTCCCCCTAAAGCGTTGTCGGACCCTCACCTCGACCCTAAACCGTCCCCGTCCCCTAACCCTAACCCTAGCCCGAACAATAATCCTAACCCTTCCCCGAAGCCTGACCCTCACCCGTCACCTAATCCTAATCCGTAGGCTCACACTAACCCGCGCCCTCACACGCACGCTCCCCCTAAAGCGTTGTCGGACCCTCACCTGGACCCTAAACCGTCCCCGTAACCTAACCCTAACCCTAGCCCGAACCCTATCCCTAACACTTCCCCGAAGCCTGACCCTCACCCGTCCCCTAATCCTAACCCGTACGCTAACACTAACCCGTGCCCTCACATGCACGCTCCCCCTAAAGCGTTGTCGGACCCTCACCTGAACCCTAAACCGTCCCCGTCCCCTAACCCTAACCCTAGCCCGAACCCTAACCCTTCCCCGAAGCCTGACCCTCACCCGTCACCTAATCCTAAGACGTACGCTAACACTAACCCGCGCCCTCACATGCACGCTCCCCCTAAAGCGTTGTCGGACCCTCACCTGGACCCTAAACCGTCCACGTCCCCTAACCCTAACCCTAGCCCGAACCCTAACCCTAACCCTTCCCCGAAGCCTGACCCTCACCCGTCCCCTAATCCTAACCCGTACGCTCACACTAACCCGCGCCCTCACACGCACGCTCCCCCTAAAGCGTTGTCGGACCCTCACCTCGACCCTAAAACTTCCCCGTCCCCTAACACTAACCCTAGCCCGAACCCTAACCCTAACACTTCCCCGAAGCCTGACCCTCACACGTCACCTAATCGTAACCCGTAGGCTCACACTAACCCGCGCCCTCACACGCACGATCCCCCTAAAGCTTTGTCGGACCCTCAGCTGGATCCTAAACCGTCCCCGTCCCCTAACCCTAACCCTAGCCCGAACCCTAACCTTAACCGTTCCCCGAAGCATGACCCTCACCCGTCCCCTAATCCTAAGCCGTACGCTAACACTAACCCGCGCCCTCACACGTACGCTCCCCCTAAAGCGTTGTCGGACCCTCACCTGGACCCTAAACCGTCCCCGTCCCCTAACCCTAACCCTAGCCCGAACCCTAACCCTAACCCTTCCCCGAACCCTGACCCTCACCCGTCCCCTAATCCTAACCCGTAGGCTAACACTAACCCGCGCCCTCACACGCACGCTCCCCCTAAAGCGTTGTCGGACCCTCACCTGGACCCTAAACCGTCCCCGTCCCCTAACCCTAACCCTAGCCCGAACCCTAACCCTAACCCTTCCCCGAAGCCTGACCCTCACCCGTCCCTTAATCCTAACCCGTACGCTAACACTAACCCGCGCCCTCACACGCACGCTCCCCCTAAAGCGTTGTCGGACCCTCACCTGGACGCTAAACCGTCCCCGTCCCCTAACCCTAACCCTAGCCCGAACCCTAACCCCAACCCTTCCCCGAAGCCTGACCCTCACCCGTCCCCTAATCCTAACCCGTACGCTCACACTAACTCGCGCCCTCACACGCACGCTCCCGCTAAAGCGTTGTCGGACCCTCACCTGGACTCTAAACCGTCCCCGTCCCCTAACCCTAACCCTAGCCCGAACCCTAACCCTAACCCTTCCCCGAAGCCTGACCCTCACCTGTCCCCTAATCCTAACCCGTAGGCTCACACTAACCCGCGCCCTCACACGCACGCTCCACCTAAAGCGTTGTCGGACCCTCAATTGGACCCTAAGCCGTCCCCGTCCCCTAACCCTAACCCTAGCCCGAACCCTAACCCTAACCCTTCCCCGAAACCTGACCCTCACCCGTCCCCTAATCCTAAACCGCACGCTAACACTAACCCGGGCCCTCACACGCAGGCTCCCCCTAAAGCGTTGTCGGACCCTCACCTGGACCCTAAACCGTCCCCGTCCCCTAACCCTAACCCTAGCCCGAACCATAACCCTAACACTTCCCCGAAGCCTGACCCTCACCCGTCCCCTAATCCTAACCCGTAGGCTCACACTAACCCGCGCCCTCACACGCACGCTCCCCCTAAAGCGTTGTCGGACCCTCACCTGGACCCTAAACCGTCCCCGACCCCTAACCCTAACCCTAGCCCGAACCCTAACCCTAACCCTTCCCCGAAGCCTGACCCTCACCCGTCCCCTATTCCTAACCCGTACGCTCACACTAACATGCGCCCTCACACGCACGCTCCCCCTAAAGCGTTGTCGGACCCTCACCTGGACCCTAAACCGTCCCCGTCCCCTAACCCTAACCCTAGCCCGAACCCTAACCCTAACCCTTCCCTGAATCCTGACCCTCACCCGTCCCCTAATCCTAACCCGTAGGCTCACACTAACCCGCGCCCTCACACGCACGCTCCCCCTAAAGCGTTGTCGGACCCTCACCTGGACCCTAAACCGTCCCCATCCCCTAACCCTAACCCTAGCACGAACCCTAACCCTAACCCTTCCCCGAAGCCTGACCCTCACCCGTCCCCTAATACTAACCCGTAGGCTCACACAAACTCGCGCCCTCACACGCACGCTCCCCCTAAAGCGTTGTCAGACCCTCACCTGGACCCTAAACCGTCCCCGTCCCCTAACCCTAACCCTAGCCCGAACCCTAACCCTAACCCTTCCCCGAAACCTGACCCTCACCCGTCCCCTAATCCTAAACCGTAGGCTCACACTAACCCGCGCCCTCACACGCACGCTCCCCCTAAAGCGTTGTCGGACCCTCACCTGGACCCTAAACCGTCCCCGTCCCCTAACCCTAACCCTAGCCCGAACCCTAACCCTAACCCTTCCCCGAACCCTGACCCTCACCCGTCCCCTAATCCTAAACGTACGCTAACACTAACCCGCGCCCTCACATGCACGCTCCCCCTAAAGCGTTGTCGGACCCTCACCTGGACCCTAAACCGTCCCCGTACCCTAACCCTAACCCTAGCCCGAACCCTAACCCTAACCCTTCCCCGAAGCCTGACCCTCACCCGTCACCTAATCGTAACCCGTAGGCTCACACTAACCCGCGCCCTCACACGCACGATCCGCCTAAAGCGTTGTCGGACCCTCACCTGGACTCTAAACCGTCCCCGTCCCCTAACACTAACCCTAGCCCGAACCCTAACCCTAACCCTTCCCCGAAGCATGACCCTCACCCGTCCCCTAATCCTAACCCGTACGCTAACACTAACCCGCGCCCTCACACGCACGCTCCCCCTAAAGCGTTGTCGGACCCTCACCTGGACCCTAAACCGTCCCCGTCCCCTAACCCTAACCCTAGCCCGAACCCTAACCTTAACGCTTCCCCGAAGCCTGACCCTCACCCGTCCCCTAATCCTAACCCGTACGCTAACACTAACCCGCGCCCTCACACGCACGCTCCCCCTAAAGCGTTGTCGGACCCTCACCTGGACCCTAAACCGTCCCCGTCCCCTAACCCTAACCCTAGCCCGAACCCTAACCCTAACCCTTCCCCGAAGCCTGACCCTCACCCGTCCCCTAATCCTAAGCCGTAGGCTCACACTAACCCGCGCCCTCACACGCACGCTCCCCCTAAAGCGTTGTCGGACCCTCACCTCAACCCTAAACCGTCCCCGTCCCCTAACCCTAACCCTAGCCCGAACCCTAACCCTAACCCTTCCCCGAAACCTGACCCTCACCCGTCCCCTAATCCTAAACCGCACGCTAACACTAACCCGGGCCCTCACACGCATGCTCCCCCTAAAGCGTTGTCGGACCCTCACCTGGACCCTAAACCGTCCCCGTCCCCTAACCCTAACCCTAGCCCGAACCATAACCCTAACACTTCCCCGAAGCCTGACCCTCACCCGGTCCCTAATCCTAACCCGTAGGCTCACACTAACCCGCGCCCTCACACGCACGCTCCCCCTAAAGCGTTGTCGGACCCTCACCTGGACCCTAAACCGTCCCCGTCCCCTAACCCTAACCCTAGCCCTAACCCTAACCCTAACCCTTCCCTGAAGCCTGACCCTCACCCGTCCCCTAATCCTAACCCGTAGGCTCACACTAACCCGCGCCCTCACACGCACGCTCCCCCTAAAGCGTTGTCGGACCCTCACCTGGACCCTAAACCGTCCCCATCCCCTAACCCTAACCCTAGCCCGAACCCTAACCCTAACCCTTCCCCGAAGCCTGACCCTCACCCGTCCCCTAATACTAACCCGTAGGCTCACACAAACTCGCGCCCTCACACGCACGCTCCCCCTAAAGCGTTGTCAGACCCTCATCTGGACCCTAAACCGTCCCCGTCCCCTAACCCTAACCCTAGCCCGAACCCTAACCCTAACCCTTCCCCGAAACCTGACCCTCACCCGTCCCCTAATCCTAAACCGTAGGCTCACACTAACCCGCGCCCTCACACGCACGCTCCCCCTAAAGCGTTGTCGGACCCTCACCTGGACCCTAAACCGTCCCCGTCCCCTAACCCTAACCCTAGCCCGAACCCTAATCCTAACCCTTCCCCGAACACTGACCCTCACCCGTCCCCTAATCCTAACCCGTACGCTAACACTAACCCGCGCCCTCACACGCACGCTCCCCCTAAAGCGTTGTCGGACCCTCACCTGGACCCTAAACCGTCCCCATCCCCTAACCCTAACCCTAGCCCGAACCCTAACTCTAACCCTTCCCCGAAGCCTGACCCTCACCCGTCCCCTAATCCTAACCCGTAGGCTCACACTAACCCGCGCCCTCACACGCACGCTCCCCCTAAAGCGTTGTCGGACCCTCACCTCGACCCTAAACCGTCCCCGTCCCCTAACCCTAACCCTAGCCCGAACCCTAACCCTAACACTTCCCCGTAGCCTGACCCTCACCCGTCCCCTAATCCTAACACGTACGCTAACACTAACCCACGCCCTCACATGCACGCTCCCCCTAAAGCGTTGGCGGACCCTCACCTGGACCCTAAACCGTCCCCGTACCCTAACCCTAACCCTAGCCCGAACCCTAACCCTAACCCTTCCCCGAAGCCTGACCCTCACCCGTCCCCTAATCCTAACCCGTAGGCTCACACTAACCCGCGCCCTCACACGCACGCTCCCCCTAAAGCGTTGTCGGACCCTCACCTCGACCCTAAACTGTCCCCGTCCCCTAACCCTAACCCTAGCCCGAACCCTAACCCTAACCCTTCCCCGAAGCCTGACCCTCACACGTCCCCTAATCCTAACCCGTACGCTAACACTAACCCACGCCCTCACATGCACGCTCCCCCTAAAGCGTTGTCGGACCCTCAGCTGGATCCTAAACCGTCCCCGTCCCCTAACCCTAACCCTAGCCCGAAACCTAACCCTAACCCTTCCCCGAAGCCTGACCCTCACCTGTCCCCTAATCCTAACCCGTAGGCTCACACTAACCCGTGCCCTCACACGCACGCTCCCCCTAAGCGTTGTCGGACCCTCAATCGGACCCTAAGCCGTCCCCGTCCCCTAACCCTAACCCTAGCCCGAATCCTAACCCTAAACCTTCCTCGAAACCTGACCCTCACCTGTCCCCTAATCCTAACCCGTAGGCTCACACTAACCCGTGCCCTCACACGCACGCTCCCCCTAAAGCGTTGTCGGACCCTCAATTGGACCCTAAGCCGTCCCCGTCCCCTAACCCTAACCCTAGCCCGAATCCTAACCCTAACCCTTCCTCGAAACCTGACCCTCACCCGTCCCCTAATCCTAACCCGCACGCTAACACTAACCCCGGCCCTCACACGCATGCTGCCCCTAAAGCGTTGTTGGACCCTCACCTGGACCCTAAACCTTCCCCGTCCCCTAACCCTAACCATAGCCCGAACCATAACCCTAACACTTCCCCGAAGCCTGACCCTCACCCGTCACCTAATCGTAACCCGTAGGCTCACACTAACCCGCGCCCTCACACGCACGATCCCCCTAAAGCGTTGTCGGACCCTCACCTGGACTCTAAACCGTCCCCGTCCCCTAACCCTAACCCTAGCCCGAACCCTAACCCTAACCCTTCCCCGAAGCATGACCCTCACCCGTCCCCTAATCCTAAGCCGTACGCTAACACTAACCCGCGCCCTCACACGCACGCTCCCCCTAAAGCGTTGTCGGACCCTCACCTGGACCCTAAACCGTCCCCGTCCCCTAACCCTAACCCTAGCCCGAACCCTAACCCTAACCCTTCCCCGAAGCCTGACCCTCACCCGTCCCCTAATCCTAACCCGTACGCTAACACTAACCCGCGCCCTCACACGCACGCTCCCCCTAAAGCGTTGTCGGACCCTCACCTGGACCCTAAACCGTCCCCGTCCCCTAACCCTAACCCTAGCCCGAACCCTAACCCTAACCCTTCCCCGAAGCCTGACACTCACCCGTCCCCTAATCCTAAGCCGTAGGCTCACACTAACCCGCGCCCTCACACGCACGCTCCCCCTAAAGCGTTGTCGGACCCTCACCTCGACCCTAAACCGTCCCCGTACCCTAACCCTAACCCTAGCCCGAACCCTAACCCTAACCCTTCCCCGAAGCCTGACACTCACCCGTCCCCTAATCCTAACCCGTACGCCAACACTAACCCGCGCCCTCATATGCACGCTCTCCCTAAAGCATTGTCGGACCCTCAGCTGGATCCTAAACCGTCCCCGTCCCCTAACCCTAACCCTAGCCTGAACCCTAACCCTAACACTTCCCCGAAGCCTGACCCTCACCCGTCCCCTAATCCTAACCCGTAGGCTCACACTAACCCACGCCCTCACACGCACGCTCCCCCTAAAGCGTTGTCGGACCCTCACCAGGACCCTAAACCGTCCCCGTCCCCTAACCCTAACCCTAGCCCGAACCCTAACCCTAACCCTTCCCCGAACCCTGACCCTCACCTGTCCCCTAATCCTAACCCGTAGGCTCCCACTAACCCGCGCCCTCACACGCACGCTCCCCCTAAAGCGTTGTCGGACCCTCTCTTGGACCCTAAACCGTCCCCGTACCCTAACCCTAACCCTAGCCCGAACCCTAACCCTAACCCTTCCCCGAAGCCTGACCCTCACCCGTCCCCTAATCCTAACCCGTACGCTAACACTAACCCACGCCCTCACACGCACGCTCCCCCTAAAGCGTTGTCGGACCCTCACCTGGACCCTAAACCGTCCCCGTCCCCTAACCCTAACCCTAGCCCGAACCCTAACCCTAACCCTTCCCCGAAGCCTGACCCTCACCCGTCCCCTAATCCTAACCCGTGCGCTCACACTAACTCGCGCCCTCACACGCACACTCCCCCTAAAGCGTTGTCAGACCCTCACCTGGACCCTAAACCGTCCCCGTCCCCTAACCCTAACCCTAGCCCGAACCCTAACCCTAACCCTTCCCCGAAGCCTGACCCTCACCTGTCCCCTAATCCTAACCCGCAGGCTCACACTAACCCGCGCCCTCACACGCACGCTCCCCCTAAAGCGTTGTCAGACCCTCTCCTGGACCCTAAACCGTCCCCGTCCCCTAACCCTAACCCTAGCCCGAACCCTAACCCTAACCCTTCCCCGAAGCCTGACCCGCACCCGTCACCTAATCGTAACCCGTAGGGTCAAACTAACCCGAGCCCTCACACGCACGATCCCCCTAAAGCGTTGTCGGACCCTCACCTGGACTCTAAACCGTCCCCGTCCCCTAACCCTAACCCTAGCCCAAACCCTAACCCTAACCCTTCCCCGAAGCATGACCTTCACACGTCCCCTAATCCTAAGCCGTACGCTAACACTAACCCGCGCCCTCACACGCACGCTCCCCCTAAAGCGTTGTCGGACCCTCACCTGGACCCTAAACCGTCCCCGTCCCCTAACCCTAACCCTAGCCCGAACCCTAACCCTAACCCTTCCCCGAAGCCTGACCCTCACCCGTCCCCTAATCCTAACCCGTACGCTAACACTAACCCGCGCCGTCACACACACGCTCCCCCTAAAGCGTTGTCGGACCCTCACCTGGACCCTAAACCGTCCCCGTCCCCTAACCCTAACCCTAGCCCGAACCCTAACCCTAACCCTTCAATGAAGCGTGACCCTCACCCGTCCCCTAATCCTAACCCGTAGGCTCACACTAACCCGCCCCCTCACACGCACGCTCCCCCTAAAGCGTTGTCGGACCCTCACCTGTACCCTAAACCGTCCCCGTCCCCTAACCCTAACCCTAACCCTAACCCTTCCCCGAAACCTGACCCTCACCCGTCCCCTAATCCTAAACCGTACGCTAACACTAACCCACGCCCTCACACGCACGCTCCCCCTAAAACGTTGTCGGACCCTCAACTGGACCCTAAACCGTCCCCGTCCCCTAACCCTAACCCTAGCCCGAACCCTAACCCTAACCCTTCCCCGAAGCCTGACCCTCACCCGTCCCCTAATCCTAACCTCTACGCTAACACTAACCCGCGCCCTCACACGCACGCTCCCCCTAAAGCGTTGTCGGACCCTCACCTGGACCCTAAACCGTCCCCGTCCCCTAACCCTAACCCTAGCCCGAACCCTAACCCTAAACCTTCCCTGAAGCCTGACCCTCACCCGTCCCCTAATCCTAACCCGTAGGCTCACACTAACCCGGGCCCTCACACGCACGCTCCCCCTAAAGCGTTGTCGGACCCTCACCTGGACCCTAAACCGTCCCCGTCCCCTAACCCTAACCCTAGCCCGAACCCTAACCCTAACCCTTCCCCGAACCCTGACCCTCACCCGTCCCCTAATCCTAACCCGTAGGCTAACACTAACCCGCGCCCTCACACGCACGCTCCCCCTAAAGCGTTGTCGGACCCTCACCTGGACCCTAAACCGTCCCCGTCCCCTAACCCTAACCCTAGCCCGAACCCTAACCCTAACCCTTCCCCGAAGCCTGACCCTCACCCGTCCCTTAATCCTAACCCGTACGCTAACACTAACCCGCGCCCTCACACGCACGCTCCCCCTAAAGCGTTGTCGGACCCTCACCTGGACCCTAAACCGTCCCCGTCCCCTAACCCTAACCCTAGCCCGAACCCTAACCCTAACCCTTCCCCGAAGCCTGACCCTCACCCGTCCCCTAATCCTAACCCGTACGCTCACACTAACTCGCGCCCTCACACGCACGCTCCCGCTAAAGCGTTGTCGGACCCTCACCTGGACTCTAAACCGTCCCCGTCCCCTAACCCTAACCCTAGCCCGAACCCTAACCCTAACCCTTCCCCGAAGCCTGACCCTCACCTGTCCCCTAATCCTAACCCGTAGGCTCACACTAACCCGCGCCCTCACACGCACGCTCCACCTAAAGCGTTGTCGGACCCTCAATTGGACCCTAAGCCGTCCCCGTCCCCTAACCCTAACCCTAGCCCGAACCCTAACCCTAACCCTTCCCCGAAACCTGACCCTCACCCGTCCCCTAATCCTAAACCGCACGCTAACACTAACCCGGGCCCTCACACGCAGGCTCCCCCTAAAGCGTTGTCGGACCCTCACCTGGACCCTAAACCGTCCCCGTCCCCTAACCCTAACCCTAGCCCGAACCATAACCCTAACACTTCCCCGAAGCCTGACCCTCACCCGTCCCCTAATCCTAACCCGTAGGCTCACACTAACCCGCGCCCTCACACGCACGCTCCCCCTAAAGCGTTGTCGGACCCTCACCTGGACCCTAAACCGTCCCCGACCCCTAACCCTAACCCTAGCCCGAACCCTAACCCTAACCCTTCCCCGAAGCCTGACCCTCACCCGTCCCCTATTCCTAACCCGTACGCTCACACTAACATGCGCCCTCACACGCACGCTCCCCCTAAAGCGTTGTCGGACCCTCACCTGGACCCTAAACCGTCCCCGTCCCCTAACCCTAACCCTAGCCCGAACCCTAACCCTAACCCTTCCCTGAATCCTGACCCTCACCCGTCCCCTAATCCTAACCCGTAGGCTCACACTAACCCGCGCCCTCACACGCACGCTCCCCCTAAAGCGTTGTCGGACCCTCACCTGGACCCTAAACCGTCCCCATCCCCTAACCCTAACCCTAGCACGAACCCTAACCCTAACCCTTCCCCGAAGCCTGACCCTCACCCGTCCCCTAATACTAACCCGTAGGCTCACACAAACTCGCGCCCTCACACGCACGCTCCCCCTAAAGCGTTGTCAGACCCTCACCTGGACCCTAAACCGTCCCCGTCCCCTAACCCTAACCCTAGCCCGAACCCTAACCCTAACCCTTCCCCGAAACCTGACCCTCACCCGTCCCCTAATCCTAAACCGTAGGCTCACACTAACCCGCGCCCTCACACGCACGCTCCCCCTAAAGCGTTGTCGGACCCTCACCTGGACCCTAAACCGTCCCCGTCCCCTAACCCTAACCCTAGCCCGAACCCTAACCCTAACCCTTCCCCGAACCCTGACCCTCACCCGTCCCCTAATCCTAACACGTACGCTAACACTAACCCGCGCCCTCACATGCACGCTCCCCCTAAAGCGTTGTCGGACCCTCACCTGGACCCTAAACCGTCCCCGTACCCTAACCCTAACCCTAGCCCGAACCCTAACCCTAACCCTTCCCCGAAGCCTGACCCTCACCCGTCACCTAATCGTAACCCGTAGGCTCACACTAACCCGCGCCCTCACACGCACGATCCGCCTAAAGCGTTGTCGGACCCTCACCTGGACTCTAAACCGTCCCCGTCCCCTAACACTAACCCTAGCCCGAACCCTAACCCTAACCCTTCCCCGAAGCATGACCCTCACCCGTCCCCTAATCCTAACCCGTACGCTAACACTAACCCGCGCCCTCACACGCACGCTCCCCCTAAAGCGTTGTCGGACCCTCACCTGGACACTAAACCGTCCCCGTCCCCTAACCCTAACCCTAGCCCGAACCCTAACCCTAACGCTTCCCCGAAGCCTGACCCTCACCCGTCCCCTAATCCTAACCCGTACGCTAACACTAACCCGCGCCCTCACACGCACGCTCCCCCTAAAGCGTTGTCGGACCCTCACCTGGACCCTAAACCGTCCCCGTCCCCTAACCCTAACCCTAGCCCGAACCCTAACCCTAACCCTTCCCCGAAGCCTGACCCTCACCCGTCCCCTAATCCTAAGCCGTAGGCTCACACTAACCCGCGCCCTCACACGCACGCTCCCCCTAAAGCGTTGTCGGACCCTCACCTCAACCCTAAACCGTCCCCGTCCCCTAACCCTAACCCTAGCCCGAACCCTAACCCTAACCCTTCCCCGAAACCTGACCCTCACCCGTCCCCTAATCCTAAACCGCACGCTAACACTAACCCGGGCCCTCACACGCATGCTCCCCCTAAAGCGTTGTCGGACCCTCACCTGGACCCTAAACCGTCCCCGTCCCCTAACCCTAACCCTAGCCCGAACCATAACCCTAACACTTCCCCGAAGCCTGACCCTCACCCGGTCCCTAATCCTAACCCGTAGGCTCACACTAACCCGCGCCCTCACACGCACGCTCCCCCTAAAGCGTTGTCGGACCCTCACCTGGACCCTAAACCGTCCCCGTCCCCTAACCCTAACCCTAGCCCTAACCCTAACCCTAACCCTTCCCTGAAGCCTGACCCTCACCCGTCCCCTAATCCTAACCCGTAGGCTCACACTAACCCGCGCCCTCACACGCACGCTCCCCCTAAAGCGTTGTCGGACCCTCACCTGGACCCTAAACCGTCCCCATCCCCTAACCCTAACCCTAGCCCGAACCCTAACCCTAACCCTTCCCCGAAGCCTGACCCTCACCCGTCCCCTAATACTAACCCGTAGGCTCACACAAACTCGCGCCCTCACACGCACGCTCCCCCTAAAGCGTTGTCAGACCCTCATCTGGACCCTAAACCGTCCCCGTCCCCTAACCCTAACCCTAGCCCGAACCCTAACCCTAACCCTTCCCCGAAACCTGACCCTCACCCGTCCCCTAATCCTAAACCGTAGGCTCACACTAACCCGCGCCCTCACACGCACGCTCCCCCTAAAGCGTTGTCGGACCCTCACCTGGACCCTAAACCGTCCCCGTCCCCTAACCCTAACCCTAGCCCGAACCCTAATCCTAACCCTTCCCCGAACACTGACCCTCACCCGTCCCCTAATCCTAACCCGTACGCTAACACTAACCCGCGCCCTCACACGCACGCTCCCCCTAAAGCGTTGTCGGACCCTCACCTGGACCCTAAACCGTCCCCATCCCCTAACCCTAACCCTAGCCCGAACCCTAACTCTAACCCTTCCCCGAAGCCTGACCCTCACCCGTCCCCTAATCCTAACCCGTAGGCTCACACTAACCCGCGCCCTCACACGCACGCTCCCCCTAAAGCGTTGTCGGACCCTCACCTCGACCCTAAACCGTCCCCGTCCCCTAACCCTAACCCTAGCCCGAACCCTAACCCTAACACTTCCCCGTAGCCTGACCCTCACCCGTCCCCTAATCCTAACACGTACGCTAACACTAACCCACGCCCTCACATGCACGCTCCCCCTAAAGCGTTGGCGGACCCTCACCTGGACCCTAAACCGTCCCCGTTCCCTAACCCTAACCCTAGCCCGAACCCTAACCCTAACCCTTCCCCGAAGCCTGACCCTCACCCGTCCCCTAATCCTAACCCGTAGGCTCACACTAACCCGCGCCCTCACACGCACGCTCCCCCTAAAGCGTTGTCGGACCCTCACCTCGACCCTAAACTGTCCCCGTCCCCTAACCCTAACCCTAGCCCGAACCCTAACCCTAACCCTTCCCCGAAGCCTGACCCTCACACGTCCCCTAATCCTAACCCGTACGCTAACACTAACCCACGCCCTCACATGCACGCTCCCCCTAAAGCGTTGTCGGACCCTCAGCTGGATCCTAAACCTTCCCCGTCCCCTAACCCTAACCCTAGCCCGAACCCTAACCCTAACCCTTCCCCGAAGCCTGATCCTCACCTGTCCCCTAATCCTAACCCGTAGGCTCACACTAACCCGTGCCCTCACACGCACGCTCCCCCTAAGCGTTGTCGGACCCTCAATTGGACCCTAAGCCGTCCCCGTCCCCTAACCCTAACCCTAGCCCGAATCCTAACCCTAAACCTTCCTCGAAACCTGACCCTCACCTGTCCCCTAATCCTAACCCGTAGGCTCACACTAACCCGTGCCCTCACACGCACGCTCCCCCTAAAGCGTTGTCGGACCCTCAATTGGACCCTAAGCCGTCCCCGTCCCCTAACCCTAACCCTAGCCCGAATCCTAACCCTAACCCTTCCTCGAAACCTGACCCTCACCCGTCCCCTAATCCTAACCCGCACGCTAACACTAACCCGGGCCCTCACACGCATGCTGCCCCTAAAGCGTTGTTGGACCCTCACCTGGACCCTAAACCTTCCCCGTCCCCTAACCCTAACCATAGCCCGAACCATAACCCTAACACTTCCCCGAAGCCTGACCCTCACCCGTCACCTAATCGTAACCCGTAGGCTCACACTAACCCGCGCCCTCACACGCACGATCCCCCTAAAGCGTTGTCGGACCCTCACCTGGACTCTAAACCGTCCCCGTCCCCTAACCCTAACCCTAGCCCGAACCCTAACCCTAACCCTTCCCCGAAGCATGACCCTCACCCGTCCCCTAATCCTAAGCCGTACGCTAACACTAACCCGTGCCCTCACACGCACGCTCCCCCTAAAGCGTTGTCGGACCCTCACCTGGACCCTAAACCGTCCCCGTCCCCTAACCCTAACCCTAGCCCGAACCCTAACCCTAACCCTTCCCCGAAGCCTGACCCTCACCCGTCCCCTAATCCTAACCCGTACGCTAACACTAACCCGCGCCCTCACACGCACGCTCCCCCTAAAGCGTTGTCGGACCCTCACCTGGACCCTAAACCGTCCCCGTCCC
The DNA here is from genome assembly GCF_949774975.1 of Lagenorhynchus albirostris. Lineage (NCBI taxonomy): Eukaryota > Metazoa > Chordata > Mammalia > Artiodactyla > Delphinidae > Lagenorhynchus > Lagenorhynchus albirostris. The sequence goes on from NC_083098.1 coordinate 381,764, forward strand.
CTAACCCTAACCCTAGCCCGAACCCTAACCCTAACCCTTCCCCGAAGCCTGACACTCACCCGTCCCCTAATCCTAAGCCGTAGGCTCACACTAACCCGCGCCCTCACACGCACGCTCCCCCTAAAGCGTTGTCGGACCCTCACCTCGACCCTAAACCGTCCCCGTACCCTAACCCTAACCCTAGCCCGAACCCTAACCCTAACCCTTCCCCGAAGCCTGACACTCACCCGTCCCCTAATCCTAACCCGTACGCCAACACTAACCCGCGCCCTCATATGCACGCTCTCCCTAAAGCATTGTCGGACCCTCAGCTGGATCCTAAACCGTCCCCGTCCCCTAACCCTACCCTAGCCTGAACCCTAACCCTAACACTTCCCCGAAGCCTGACCCTCACCCGTCCCCTAATCCTAACCCGTAGGCTCACACTAACCCACGCCCTCACACGCACGCTCCCCCTAAAGCGTTGTCGGACCCTCACCAGGACCCTAAACCGTCCCCGTCCCCTAACCCTAACCCTAGCCCGAACCCTAACCCTAACCCTTCCCCGAAGCCTGACCCTCACCTGTCCCCTAATCCTAACCCGTAGGCTCCCACTAACCCGCGCCCTCACACGCACGCTCCCCCTAAAGCGTTGTCGGACCCTCTCCTGGACCCTAAACCGTCCCCGTACCCTAACCCTAACCCTAGCCCGAACCCTAACCCTAACCCTTCCCCGAAGCCTGACCCTCACCCGTCCCCTAATCCTAACCCGTACGCTAACACTAACCCACGCCCTCACACGCACGCTCCCCCTAAAGCGTTGTCGGACCCTCACCTGGACCCTAAACCGTCCCCGTCCCCTAACCCTAACCCTAGCCCGAACCCTAACCCTAACCCTTCCCCGAAGCCTGACCCTCACCCGTCCCCTAATCCTAACCCGTGCGCTCACACTAACTCGCGCCCTCACACGCACACTCCCCCTAAAGCGTTGTCAGACCCTCACCTGGACCCTAAACCGTCCCCGTCCCCTAACCCTAACCCTAGCCCGAACCCTAACCCTAACCCTTCCCCGAAGCCTGACCCTCACCTGTCCCCTAATCCTAACCCGTAGGCTCACACTAACCCGCGCCCTCACACGCACGCTCCCCCTAAAGCGTTGTCAGACCCTCACCTGGACCCTAAACCGTCCCCGTCCCCTAACCCTAACCCTAGCCCGAACCCTAACCCTAACCCTTCCCCGAAGCCTGACCCGCACCCGTCACCTAATCGTAACCCGTAGGGTCAAACTAACCCGAGCCCTCACACGCACGATCCCCCTAAAGCGTTGTCGGACCCTCACCTGGACTCTAAACCGTCCCCGTCCCCTAACCCTAACCCTAGCCCAAACCCTAACCCTAACCCTTCCCCGAAGCATGACCTTCACACGTCCCCTAATCCTAAGCCGTACGCTAACACTAACCCGCGCCCTCACACGCACGCTCCCCCTAAAGCGTTGTCGGACCCTCACCTGGACCCTAAACCGTCCCCGTCCCCTAACCCTAACCCTAGCCCGAACCCTAACCCTAACCCTTCCCCGAAGCCTGACCCTCACCCGTCCCCTAATCCTAACCCGTACGCTAACACTAACCCGCGCCGTCACACACACGCTCCCCCTAAAGCGTTGTCGGACCCTCACCTGGACCCTAAACCGTCCCCGTCCCCTAACCCTAACCCTAGCCCGAACCCTAACCCTAACCCTTCAATGAAGCGTGACCCTCACCCGTCCCCTAATCCTAACCCGTAGGCTCACACTAACCCGCGCCCTCACACGCACGCTCCCCCTAAAGCGTTGTCGGACCCTCACCTGTACCCTAAACCGTCCCCGTCCCCTAACCCTAACCCTAACCCTAACCCTTCCCCGAAACCTGACCCTCACCCGTCCCCTAATCCTAAACCGTACGCTAACACTAACCCACGCCCTCACACGCACGCTCCCCCTAAAACGTTGTCGGACCCTCAACTGGACCCTAAACCGTCCCCGTCCCCTAACCCTAACCCTAGCCCGAACCCTAACCCTAACCCTTCCCCGAAGCCTGACCCTCACCCGTCCCCTAATCCTAACCTCTACGCTAACACTAACCCGCGCCCTCACACGCACGCTCCCCCTAAAGCGTTGTCGGACCCTCACCTGGACCCTAAACCGTCCCCGTCCCCTAACCCTAACCCTAGCCCGAACCCTAACCCTAAACCTTCCCTGAAGCCTGACCCTCACCCTTCCCCTTATCCTAACCCGTAGGCTCACACTAACCCGGGCCCTCACACGCACGCTCCCCCTAAAGCGTTGTCGGACCCTCACCTGGACCCTAAACCGTCCCCGTCCCCTAACCCTAACCCTAGCCCGAACCCTAATCCTAACCCTTCCCCGAAGCCTGACCCTCACCCGTCCCCTAATCGTAACCCGTAGGCTCACACTAACCCGCGCCCTTACACGCACGCTCCCCCTAAAGCGTTGTCGGACCCTCACCAGGACACTAAACCGTCCCCATCCCCTAACCCTAACCCTAGCCCGAACCCTAACCATAACACTTCCCCGAAGCCTGACCCTCACCCGTCCCCTAATCCTAACCCGTACGCTCACACTAACTCGCGCCCTCACACGCACGCTCCCCCTAAAGCGTTGTCGGACCCTCACCTGGACCCTAAACCGTCCTCGTCCCCTAAACCTAACCCTAGCCCGAACCCTAACCCTAACCCTTCCCCGATGCCTGACCCTCACCCGTCCCCAAATCCTAACCCGTAGGCTCACACTAACCTGCGCCCTCACACACACGCTCCCCCTAAAGCATTGTCGGAACCTCACCTGGACCCTAAACCGTCCCCATACCCTAACCCTAACCCTAGCCCGAACCCTAACCCTAACCCTTCCCCGAAGCCTGACCCTCACCCGTCCCCTAATCCTAACCCGTACGCTAACACTAACCCGCGCCCTCACACGCACGCTCCCCCTAAAGCGTTGTCGGACCCTAAATTGGACCCTAAGCCGTCCCCGTCCCCTAACCCTAACCCTAGCCCGAACCCTAACCCTAAACCTTCCCCGAAGCCTGACCCTCACCCGTCCCCTAATCCTAACCCGCACGCTAACACTAACCCGGGCCCTCAAACGCATGCTCCCCCTAAAGCGTTGTCGGACCCTCACCTGGACCCTAAACCGTCCCCGTCCCCTAACCCTAACCCTAGCCCGAACCCTAACCCTAACACTTCCCCGAAGCCTGACCCTCACCCGTCCCCTAATCCTAACCCGTACGCTAACACTAACCCGCGCCCTCACACGCACGCTCCCCCTAAAGCGTTGTCGGACCCTCACCTGGACCCTAAACCGTCCCCGTACCCTAACCCTAACCCTAGACCGAACCATAACCCTAACCCTTCCCCGAAGCCTGACCCTCACCCGTCACCTAATCGTAACCCGTAGGCTCACACTAACCCGCGCCCTCACACGCACGATCCCCCTAAAGCGTTGTCGGACCCTCACCTGGACCCTAAACCGTCCCCGTCCCCTAACCCTAACCCTAGCCCGAACCCTAACCCTAACCCTTCCCCGAAGCATGACCCTCACCCGTCCCCTAATCCTAAGCCGTACGCTAACACTAACCCGCACCCTCACACGCACGCTCCCCCTAAAGCGTTGTCGGACCCTCACCTGGACCCTAAACCGTCCCCGTCCCCTAACCCTAACCCTAGCCCGAACCCTAACCCTAACCCTTCCCCGAAGCCTGACCCTCACCCGTCCCCTAATCCTAACCCGTACGCTAACACTAACCCGCGCCCTCACACGCACGCTCCCCCTAAAGCGTTGTCGGACCCTCACCTGGACCCTAAACCGTCCCCGTCCCCTAACCCTAACCCTAGCCCGAACCCTAACCCTAACCCTTCCCCGAAGCCTGACCCTCACCCGTCCCCTAATCCTAACCCGTACGCTAACACTAACCCGCGCCCTCACACGCACGCTCCCCCTAAAGCGTTGTCGGACCCTCACCTGGACCCTAAACCGTCCCCGTCCCCTAACCCTAACCCTAGCCCGAACCCTAACCCTAACCCTTCCCCGAAGCCTGACCCTCACCCGTCCCCTAATCCTAAACCGTACGCTAACACTAACCCGCGCCGTCACAGGCACGCTCGCCCTAAAGCGTTGTCGGACCCTCACCTGGATCCTAAGCCGTCCCCGTCCCCTAACCCTAACCCTAGCCCGAACCCTAACCCTAACACTTCCCCGAAGCATGACCCTACCCGTCCCCTAATCCTAACCCGTAGGCTCACACTAACCCGCGCCCTTAAACGCATGCTCCCCCTAAAGCGTTGTCGGACCCTCACCAGGACCCTAAACCGTCCCCGTCCCCTAACCCTAACCCTAGCCCGAATCCTAACCATAACACTTCCCCGAAGCCTGACCCTCACCCGTCCCCAATCCTAACCCGTACGCTCACACAAACTCGCGCCCTCACACGCACGCTCCCCCTAAAGCGTTGTCAGACCCTCACCTGGACCCTAAACCGTCCCCGTCCCCTAACCCTAACACTAGCCCGAACCCTAACCCTAACCCTTCCCCGAAGCCTGACCCTCACCCGTCCCCTAATCCTAACCCACACGCTAACACTAACCAGGGCCCTCACACGCACGCTCCCCCTAAAGCGTTGTCAGACCCTCACCTGGACCCTAAACCGTCCCCGTCCCCTAACCCTAACCCTAGCCCGAACCCTAACCCTAAACCTTCCCCGAAGCCTGACCCTCACCCGTCCCCTAATCCTAACCCGCACGCTAACACTAACCCGGGCCCTCAAACGCATGCTCCCCCTAAAGCGTTGTCGGACCCTCACCTGGACCCTAAACCGTCCCCGTCCCCTAACCCTAACCCTAGCCCGAACCCTAACCCTAACACTTCCCCGAAGCCTGACCCTCACCCGTCCCCTAATCCTAACCCGTACGCTAACACTAACCCGCGCCCTCACACGCACGCTCCCCCTAACGCGTTGTCGGGCCCTCACCTGGACCCTAAACCGTCCCCGTACCCTAACCCTAACCCTAGACCGAACCATAACCCTAACCCTTCCCCGAAGCCTGACCCTCACCCGTCACCTAATCGTAACCCGTAGGCTCACACTAACCCGCACCCTCACACGCACGATCCCCCTAAAGCGTTGTCGGACCCTCACCTGGACCCTAAACCGTCCCCGTCCCCTAACCCTAACCCTAGCCCGAACCCTAACCCTAACCCTTCCCCGAAGCATGACCCTCACCCGTCCCCTAATCCTAAGCCGTACGCTAACACTAACCCGCACCCTCACACGCACGCTCCCCCTAAAGCGTTGTCGGACCCTCACCTGGACCCTAAAACGTCCCCGTCCCCTAACCCTAACCCTAGCCCGAACCCTAACCCTAACCCTTCCCCGAAGCCTGACCCTCACCCGTCCCCTAATCCTAACCCGTACGCTAACACTAACCCGCGCCCTCACACGCACGCTCCCCCTAAAGCGTTGTCGGACCCTCACCTGGACCCTAAACCGTCCCCGTCCCCTAACCCTAACCCTAGCCCGAACCCTAACCCTAACCCTTCCCCGAAGCCTGACCCTCACCCGTCCCCTAATCCTAACCCGTACGCTAACACTAACCCGCGCCCTCACACGCACGCTCCCCCTAAAGCGTTGTCGGACCCTCACCTGGACCCTAAACCGTCCCCGTCCCCTAACCCTAACCCTAGCCCGAACCCTAACCCTAACCCTTCCCCGAAGCCTGACCCTCACCCGTCCCCTAATCCTAAACCGTACGCTAACACTAACCCGCGCCCTCACAGGCACGCTCGCCCTAAAGCGTTGTCGGACCCTCACCTGGATCCTAAACCGTCCCCGTCCCCTAACCCTAACCCTAGCCCGAACCCTAACCCTAACACTTCCCCGAAGCATGACCCTACCCGTCCCCTAATCCTAACCCGTAGGCTCACACTAACCCGCGCCCTTAAACGCATGCTCCCCCTAAAGCGTTGTCGGACCCTCACCAGGACCCTAAACCGTCCCCGTCCCCTAACCCTAACCCTAGCCCGAATCCTAAACATAACACTTCCCCGAAGCCTGACCCTCACCCGTCCCCAATCCTAACCCGTACGCTCACACAAACTCGCGCCCTCACACGCACGCTCCCCCTAAAGCGTTGTCAGACCCTCACCTGGACCCTAAACCGTCCCCGTCCCCTAACCCTAACACTAGCCCGAACCCTAACCCTAACCCTTCCCCGAAGCCTGACCCTCACCCGTCCCCTAATCCTAACCCACACGCTAACACTAACCAGGGCCCTCACACGCACGCTCCCCCTAAAGCGTTGTCGGACCCTCACCTGGACCCTAAACCGTCCCCGTCCCCTAACCCTAACCCTAGCCCGAACCCTAACCCTAACCCTTCCCCGAAGCCTGACCCTCACCCGTCCCCTAATCCTAACCCGTACGCTAACACTAACCCGCGCCCTCACACGCACGCTCCCCCTAAAGCGTTGTCGGACCCTCACCTGGACCCTAAACCGTCCCAGTCCCCTAACCCTAACCCTAACCCTAACCCTTCCCCGAAGCCTGACCCTCACCCGTCCCCTAATCCTAACCCGTAGGCTCACACTAACCCGGGCCCTCACACGCACGCTCCCCCTAAAGCGTTGTCGGACCCTCACCTGGACCCTAAACCGTCCCCGTCCCCTAACCCTAACCCTAGCCCGAACCCTAAACCTAACACTTCCCCGAAGCCTGACCCTCACCCGTCCCCTAATCCTAACCCGTAGGCTCACACTAACCCGCGACCTCACACGCACGCTCCCCCTAAAGCATTGTCGGAACCTCACCTGGACCCTAAACCGTCCCCGTACCCTAACCCTAACCCTAGCCCGAACCCTAACCCTAACCCTTCCCCGAAGCCTGACCCTCACCCGTCCCCTAATCCTAACCCGCACGCTAACGCTAACCCGGGCCCTCACACGCATGCTCCCCCTAAAGCGTTGTCGGACCCTCATCTGGACCCTAAACCGTCCCCGTCCCCTAACCCTAACCCTAGCCCGAACCCTAACTCTAACACTTCCCCGAAGCCTGACCCTCACCCGTCCCCTAATCCTAACACGTAGGCTCACACTAACCCGCGCCCTCACACGCACGCTCCCCCTAAAGCGTTGTCGGACCCTCACCTGGACCCTAAACCGTCCCCGTACCCTAAGCCTAACCCTAGCCCGAACCCTAACCCTAACACTTCAACGAAGCCTGACCCTCACCCGTCCCCTAATCCTAACCCGTAGGCTCACACTAACCCGCGCCCTCACACGCACGCTCCCCCTAAAGCGTTGTCGGACCCTCACCTGGACCCTAAACCGTCCCCGTCCCCTAACCCTAACCCTAGCCCGAACCCTAACCCTAACCCTTCAATGAAGCGTGACCCTCACCCGTCCCCTAATCCTAACCCGTAGGCTCACACTAACCCGCGCCCTCACACGCACGCTCCCCCTAAAGCGTTGTCGGACCCTCACCTGTACCCTAAACCGTCCCCGTCCCCTAACCCTAACCCTAACCCTAACCCTTCCCCGAAACCTGAAGCTCACCCGTCCCCTAATCCTAAACCGTACGCTAACACTAACCCACGCCCTCACACGCACGCTCCCCCTAAAACGTTGTCGGACCCTCACCTGGACCCTAAACCGTCCCCGTCCCCTAACCCTAACCCTAGCCCGAACCCTAACCCTAACCCTTCCCCGAAGCCTGACCCTCACCCGTCCCCTAATCCTAACCTCTTCGCTAACACTAACCCGCGCCCTCACACGCACGCTCCCCCTAAAGCGTTGTCGGACCCTCACCGGGACCCTTAACCGTCCCCGTCCCCTAACCCTAACCCTAGCCCGAACCCTAACCCTAAACCTTCCCTGAAGCCTGACCCTCACCCTTCCCCTTATCCTAACCCGTAGGCTCACACTAACCCGGGCCCTCACACGCACGCTCCCCCTAAAGCGTTGTCGGACCCTCACCTGGACCCTAAACCGTCCCCGTCCCCTAACCCTAACCCTAGCCCGAACCCTAACCCTAACCCTTCCCCGAAGCCTGACCCTCACCCGTCCCCTAATCGTAACCCGTAGGCTCACACTAACCCGCGCCCTTACACGCACGCTCCCCCTAAAGCGTTGTCGGACCCTCACCAGGACACTAAACCGTCCCCATCCCCTAACCCTAACCCTAGCCCGAACCCTAACCATAACACTTCCACGAAGCCTGACCCTCACCCGTCACCTAATCCTAACCCGTACGCTCACACTAACTCGCGCCCTCACACGCACGCTCCCCCTAAAGCGTTGTCGGACCCTCACCTGGACCCTAAACCGTCCTCGTCCCCTAAACCTAACCCTAGCCCGAACCCTAACCCTAACCCTTCCCCGATGCCTGACCCTCACCCGTCCCCAAATCCTAACCCGTAGGCTCACACTAACCTGCGCCCTCACACACACGCTCCCCCTAAAGCATTGTCGGAACCTCACCTGGACCCTAAACCGTCCCCATACCCTAACCCTAACCCTAGCCCGAAACCTAACCCTAACCCTTCCCCGAAGCCTGACCCTCACCCGTCCCCTAATCCTAACCCGTACGCTAACACTAACCCGCGCCCTCACACGCACGCTCCCCCTAAAGCGTTGTCGGACCCTAAATTGGACCCTAAGCCGTCCCCGTCCCCTAACCCTAACCCTAGCCCGAACCCTAACCCTAAACCTTCCCCGAAGCCTGACCCTCACCCGTCCCCTAATCCTAACCCGCACGCTAACACTAACCCGGGCCCTCAAACGCATGCTCCCCCTAAAGCGTTGTCTGACCCTCACCTGGACCCTAAACCGTCCCCGTCCCCTAACCCTAACCCTAGCCCGAACCCTAACCCTAACACTTCCCCGAAGCCTGACCATCACCCGTCCCCTAATCCTAACCCGTAAGCTAACACTAACCCGCGCCCTCACACGCACGCTCCCCCTAAAGCGTTGTCGGACCCTCACCTGGACCCTAAACCGTCCCCGTACCCTAACCCTAACCCTAGACCGAACCATAACCCTAACCCTTCCCCGAAGCCTGACCCTCACCCGTCACCTAATCGTAACCCGTAGGCTCACACTAACCCGCGCCCTAACACGCACGATCCCCCTAAAGCGTTGTCGGACCCTCACCTGGACCCTAAACCGTCCCCGTCCCCTAACCCTAACCCTAGCCCGAACCCTAACCCTAACCCTTCCCCGAAGCATGACCCTCACCCGTCCCCTAATCCTAAGCCGTACGCTAACACTAACCCGCACCCTCACACGCACGCTCCCCCTAAAGCGTTGTCGGACCCTCACCTGGACCCTAAACCGTCCCCGTCCCCTAACCCTAACCCTAGCCCGAACCCTAACCCTAACCCTTCCCCGAAGCCTGAGCCTCACCCGTCCCCTAATCCTAACCCGTACGCTAACACTAACCCGCGCCCTCACACGCACGCTCCCCCTAAAGCGTTGTCGGACCCTCACCTGGACCCTAAACCGTCCCCGTCCCCTAACCCTAACCCTAGCCCGAACCCTAACCCTAACCCTTCCCCGAAGCCTGACCCTCACCCGTCCCCTAATCCTAAACCGTACGCTAACACTAACCCCCGCCCTCACAGGCACGCTCGCCCTAAAGCGTTGTCGGACCCTCACCTGGATCCTAAACCGTCCCCGTCCCCTAACCCTAACCCTAGCCCGAACCCTAACCCTAACACTTCCCCGAAGCATGACCCTACCCGTCCCCTAATCCTAACCCGTAGGCTCACACTAACCCGCGCCCTTAAACGCATGGTCCCCCTAAAGCGTTGTCGGACCCTCACCAGGACCATAAACCGTCCCCGTCCCCTAACCCTAACCCTAGCCCGAATCCTAAACATAACACTTCCCCGAAGCCTGACCCTCACCCGTCCCCAATCCTAACCCGTACGCTCACACAAACTCGCGCCCTCACACGCACGCTCCCCCTAAAGCGTTGTCAGACCCTCACCTGGACCCTAAACCGTCCCCGTCCCCTAACCCTAACACTAGCCCGAACCCTAACCCTAACCCTTCCCCGAAGCCTGACCCTCACCCGTCCCCTAATCCTAAACCACACGCTAACACTAACCAGGGCCCTCACACGCACGCTCCCCCTAAAGCGTTGTCGGACCCTCACCTGGACCCTAAACCGTCCCCGTCCCCTAACCCTAACCCTGGCCCGAACCCTAACCCTAACCCTTCCCCGAAGCCTGACCCTCACCCGTCCCCTAATCCTAACCCGTACGCTAACACTAACCCGCGCCCTCACACGCACGCTCCCCCTAAAGCGTTGTCGGACCCTCACCTGGACCCTAAACCGTCCCAGTCCCCTAACCCTAACCCTAACCCTAACCCTTCCCCGAAGCCTGACCCTCACCCGTCCCCTAATCCTAAGCCGTACGCTAACACTAACCCACGCCCTCACACGCACGCTCCCCCTAAAGCGTTGTCGGACCCTCACCTGGACCCTAAACCGTCCCCGTTCCCTAACCCTAACCCTAGCCCGAACCCTAACCCTAACCCTTCCCCGAAACCTGACGCTCACCCGTCCCCTAATCCTAACCCGTACGGTAACACTAACCCGCGCCCTCACACGCACGCTCCCCCTAAAGCGTTGTCGGACCCTCACCTGGACCCTAAACCGTCCCCGTCCCCTAACCCTAACCCTAGCCCGAACCCTAACCCTAACCCTTCCCCGAAGCCTGACCCTCACCCGTCACCTAATCCTAACCCGTAGGCTCAAACTAACCCGCGCCCTCACACGCACGCTCCCCCTAAAGCGTTGTCAGACCCTCACCTCGACCCTAAACCGTCCCCGTCCCCTAACCCTAACCCTAGCCCGAACACTAACCCTAACCCTTCCCCGAAGCCTGACCCTCACCCGTCCCCTAATCCTAACCTGTACGCTAACACTAACCCGCGCCCTCACATGCACGCTCCCCCTAAAGCGTTGTCGGACCCTCAGCTGGATCCTAAACCGTCCCCGTCCCCTAACCCTAACCCTAGCCCGAACCCTAACCCTAACCCTTCCCCGAAGCCTGACCCTCACCCGTCCCCTAATCCTAACCCGTAGGCTCACACTAACCCGGGCCCTCACACGCACGCTCCCCCTAAAGCGTTGTCGGACCCTCACCTGGACCCTAAACCGTCCCCGTCCCCTAACCCTAACCCTAGCCCGAACCCTAAACCTAACACTTCCCCGAAGCCTGACCCTCACCCGTCCCCTAATCCTAACCCGTAGGCTCACACTAACCCGCGCCCTCACACGCACGCTCCCCCTAAAGCATTGTCGGAACCTCACCTGGACCCTAAACCGTCCCCGTACCCTAACCCTAACCCTAGCCCGAACCCTAACCCTAACCCTTCCCCGAAGCCTGACCCTCACCCGTCCCCTAATCCTAACCCGCCCGCTAACGCTAACCCGGGCCCTCACACGCATGCTCCCCCTAAAGCGTTGTCGGACCCTCATCTGGACCCTAAACCGTCCCCGTCCCCTAACCCTAACCCTAGCCCGAAACCTAACTCTAACACTTCCCCGAAGCCTGACCCTCACCCGTCCCCTAATCCTAACGCGTAGGCTCACACTAACCCGCGCCCTCACACGCACGCTCCCCCTAAAGCGTTGTCGGACCCTCACCTGGACCCTAAACCGTCCCCGTACCCTAAGCCTAACCCTAGCCCGAACCCTAACCCTAACCCTTCAACGAAGCCTGACCCTCACCCGTCCCCTAATCCTAACCCGTAGGCTCACACTAACACGCGCCCTCACACGCACGCTCCCCCTAAAGCGTTGTCGGACCCTCACCTGGACCCTAAACCGTCCCCGTCCCCTAACCCTAACCCTAGCCCGAACCCTAACCCTAACCCTTCCCCGAAGCATGACCCTCACCCGTCCCCTAATCCTAAGCCGTACGCTAACACTAACCCGCACCCTCACACGCACGCTCCCCCTAAAGCGTTGTCGGACCCTCACCTCGACCCTAAACCGTCCCCGTCCCCTAACCCTAACCCTAGCCCGAACCCTAACCCTAACACTTCCCCGAAGCCTGACCCTCACCCGTCCCGTAATCCTAACCCGTAGGCTCACACTAACCCGCGCCCTCACACGCACGCTCCCCCTAAAGCGTTGTCGGACCCTCACCTCGACCCTAAACCGTCCCCGTCCCCTAACCCTAACCCTAGCCCGAACCCTAACCCTAACCCTTCCCCGAAGCCTGACCCTCACCCGTCCCCTAATCCTAACCCGTACGCTAACACTAACCCGCGCCCTCACATGCACGCTCCCCCTAAAGCGTTGTCGGACCCTCAGCTGGATCCTAAACCGTCCCCGTCCCCTAACCCTAACCCTAGCCCGAACCCCAACCCTAACCTTTCCCCGAAGCCTGACACTCACCCGTCCCATAATCCTAACCCGTAGGCTCACACTAACCCGCGCCCTCACACGCACGCTCCCCCTAAAGCGTTGTTGGACCCTCACCTGGACCCTAAACCTTCCCCGTCCCCTAACCCTAACCCTAGCCCGAACCCTAACCCTAACACTTCCCCGAAGCCTGACCCTCACCCGTCCCCTAATCCTAACACGTAGGCTCACACTAACCCGCGCCCTCACACGCACGCTCCCCTTAAAGCATTGTCGGAACCTCACCTGGACCCTAAACCGTCCCCGTACACTAACCCTAACCCTAGCCCGAACCCTAACCCTAACCCTTCCCCGAAGCCTGACCCTCACCCGTCCCCTAATCCTAACCCGCACGCTAACACTAACCCGGGCCCTCACACGCATGCTCCCCCTAAAGCATTGTCGGACCCTCATCTGGACCCTAAACCGTCCCCGTCCCCTAACCCTAACCCTAGCCCGAACCCTAACCCTAACCCTTCCCCGAAGCCTGACCCTCACCCGTCCCCTAATCCTAACCCGTACGCTCACACTAACTCGCGCCCTCACACGCACGCTCCCCCTAAAGCGTTGTCGGACCCTCACCTGGACCCTAAACCGTCCCCGTCCCCTAACCCTAACCCTAGCCCGAACCCTAACCCTAACCCTTCCCCGAAGCCTGACCCTCACCCGTCCCCTAATCCTAACCCGTAGGCTCACACTAACCCGCGCCCTCACACGCACGCTCCCCCTAAAGCATTGTCGGACCCTCACCTGGACCCTAAACCTTCCCCGTCCCCTAACCCTAACCCTAGCCCGAACCCTAACCCTAACCCTTCCCCGAAGCCTGACCCTCACCCGTCCCCTAATCCTAACCCGTACGCTAACACTAACCCGCGCCCTCACACGCACGCTCCCCCTAAAGCATTGTCGGACCCTCACCTGGACCCTAAACCGTCCCCGTCCCCTAACCCTAACCCTAGCCCGAACCCTAACCCTAACCCTTCCCCGAAGCCTGACCCTCACCCGTCCCCTAATCCTAACCCGTACGCTAACACTAACCCACGCCCTCACACGCACGCTCCCCCTAAAGCGTTGTCGGACCCTCACCTGGACCCTAAACCGTCCCCGTCCCCTAACCCTAGCCCGAACCCTAATCCTAACACTTCCCCGAAACCTGACGCTCACCCGTCCCCTAATCCTAACCCGTATGGTAACACTAACCCGCGCCCTCACACGCACGCTCCCCCTAAAGCGTTGTCGGACCCTCACCTGGACCCTAAACCGTCCCCGTCCCCTAACCTTAACCCTAGCCCGAACCCTAACCCTAACCCTTCCCCGAAGCCTGACCCTCACCCGTCACCTAATCCTAACCCGTAGGCTCACACTAACACGCGCCCTCACACGCACGATCCCGCTAAAGCGTTGTCGGACCCTCACCTGGACCCTAAACCGTCCCCGTCCCCTAACCCTAACCCTAGCCCGAACCCTAACCCTAACCCTTCCCCGAAGCATGACCCTCACCCGTCCCCTAATCCTAAGCCGTACGCTAACACTAACCCGCACCCTCACACGCACGCTCCCCCTAAAGCGTTGTCGGACCCTCACCTGGACCCTAAACCGTCTCCGTCCCCTAACCCTAACCCTAGCCCGAACCCTAACCCTAACCCTTCCCCGAAGCCTGACCCTCACCCGTCCCGTAATCCTAACCCGTAGGCTCACACTAACCCGCGCCCTCACACGCACGCTCCCCCTAAAGCGTTGTCGGACCCTCACCTCGACCCTAAACCGTCCCCGTCCCCTAAACCTAACCCTAGCCCGAACCCTAACCCTAACCCTTCCCCGAAGCCTGACCCTCACCCGTCCCCTAATCCTAACCCGTACGCTAACACTAACCCGCGCCCTCACATGCACGCTCCCCCTAAAGCGTTGTCGGACCCTCAGCTGGATCCTAAACCGTCCCCGTCCCCTAACCCTAACCCTAGCCCGAACCCCAACCCTAACCTTTCCCCGAAGCCTGACCCTCACCCGTCCCATAATCCTAACCCGTAGGCTCACACTAACCCGCGCCCTCACACGCACGCTCCCCCTAAAGCGTTGTTGGACCCTCACCTGGACCCTAAACCGTCCCCGTACACTAACCCTAACCCTAGCCCGAACCCTAACCCTAACCCTTCCCCGAAGCCTGACCCTCACCCGTCCCCTAATCCTAACCCGCACGGTAACATTAACCCGGGCCCTCACACGCATGCTCCCCCTAAAGCATTGTCGGACCCTCATCTGGACCCTAAACCGTCCCCGTCCCCTAACCCTAACCCTAGCCCGAACCCTAACCCTAACCCTTCCCCGAAGCCTGACCCTCACCCGTCCCCTAATCCTAACCCGTACGCTCACACTAACTCGCGCCCTCACACGCACGCTCCCCCTAAAGCGTTGTCGGACCCTCACCTGGACCCTAAACCGTCCCCGTCCCCTAACCCTAACCCTAGCCCGAACCCTAACCCTAACCCTTCCCCGAAGCCTGACCCTCACCCGTCCCCTAATCCTAACCCGTATGCTCACACTAACCCGCGCCCTCACACGCACGCTCCCCCTAAAGCATTGTCGGACCCTCACCTGGACCCTAAACCTTCCCCGTCCCCTAACCCTAACCCTAGCCCGAACCCTAACCCTAACCCTTCCCCGAAGCCTGACCCTCACCCGTCCCCTAATCCTAACCCGTACGCTAACACTAACCCGTGCCCTCACACGCACGCTCCCCCTAAAGCATTGTCGGACCCTCACCTGGACCCTAAACCGTCCCCGTCCCCTAACCCTAACCATACCCCGAACCCTAACCCTAACCCTTCCCCGAAGCCTGACCCTCACCCGTCCCCTAATCCTAACCCGTACGCTAACACTAACCCACGCCCTCACACGCACGCTCCCCCTAAAGCGTTGTCGGACCCTCACCTGGACCCTAAACCGTCCCCGTCCCCTAACCCTAGCCCGAACCCTAACCCTAACACTTCCCCGAAGCCTGACCCTCACCCGTCCCCTAATCCTAACCCGTACGCTCACACTAACTCGCGCCCTCACACGTACGCTCCCCCTAAAGCGTTGTCGGACCCTCACCTGGACCCTAAACCGTCCCCGTCCCCTAACCCTAACCCTAGCCCGAACCCTAACCCTAACCCTTCCCCGAAGCCTGACCCTCACCTGTCCCCTAATCCTAACCCGTATGCTCACACTAACCCGCGCCCTCACACGCATGCTCCACCTAAAGCGTTGTCGGACCCTCACCTGGACCCTAAACCGTCCCCGTCCCCTAACCCTAACCCTAGCCCGAACCCTAACCCTAACCCTTCCCCGAAACCTGACCCTCACCCGTCCCCTAATCCTAACCCGCACGCTAACACTAACCCGGGCCCTCACACGCATGCTCCCCCTAAAGCGTTGTCGGACCCTCACCTGGACCCTAAACCGTCCCCGTCCCCTAACCCTAACCCTATCCCGAACCATAACCCTAACACTTCCCCGAAGCCTGACCCTCACCCGTCCCCTAATCCTAACCCGTAGGCTCACACTAACCCGCGCCCTCACACGCACGCTCCCCCTAAAGCATTGTCGGACCCTCACCTGGACCCTAAACCGTCCCCGTCCCCTAACCCTAACCCTAGCCCGAACCCTAACCCTAACCCTTCCCCGAAACCTGACCCTCACCCGTCCCCTAATCCTAACCCGTACGCTAACACTAACCCGCGCCCTCACACGCACGCTCCCCCTAAAGCGTTGTCGGACCCTCACCTGGACCCTAAACCGTCCCCGTCCCCTAACCCTAACCCTAGCCCGAACCCTAACCCTAACCCTTCAACGAAGCCTGACCCTCACCCGTCCCCTAATCCTAACCCGTAGGCTAACACTAACCCGTGCCCTCACACGCACGCTCCCCCTAAAGCGTTGTCGGACCCTCACCTGGACCCTAAACCGTCCCCGTCCCCTAACCCTAACCCTAGCCCGAACCCTAACCCTAACCCTTCCCCGAAGCCTGACCCTCACCCGTCCCCTAATCCTAACCCGTACGCTAACACTAACCCGCGCCCTCACATGCACTCTCCCCCTAAAGCTTTGTCGGACCCTCAGCTGGATCCTAAACCGTCCCCGTCCCCTAACCCTAACCCTAGCCCGAACCCTAACCATAACACTTCCCCGAAGCCTGACCCTCACCCGTCCCCTAATCCTAAACCGTAGGCTCACACTAACCCGCACCCTTACACGCACGCTCCCCCTAAAGCGTTGTCAGACCCTCACCTGGACCCTAAACCGTCCCCGTCCCCTAACCCTAAACCTAGCCCGAACCCTAACCCTAACCCTTCCCCGAAGCCTGACCCTCACCCGTCCCCTAATCCTAACCCGTACGCTCACACAAACTCGCGCCCTCACACGCACGCTCCCCCTAAAGCGTTGTCAGACCCTCACCTGGACCCTAAACCTTCCCCGTCCCCTAACCCTAACCCTAGCCCGAACCCTAACCCTTCCCCGAGCCTGACCCTCACCCGTCCCCTAATCCTAAAACGTACGCTAACACTAACCCACGCCCTCACACGCACGCTCCCACTAAAGCGTTGTCGGACCCTCACCTGGACCCTAAACCGTCCCCGTCCCCTAACCCTAACCCTAGCCCGAACCCTAACCCTAACCCTTCCCCGAAGCCTGACCCTCACCCGTCCCCTAATCCTAACCCGTACGCTCACACTAACTCGCGCCCTCACACGCACGCTCCCCCTAAAGCGTTGTCGGACCCTCACCTGGACCCTAAACCGTCCCCGTCCCCTAACCCTAACCCTAGCCCGAACCCTAACCCTAACACTTCCCCGAAGCCTGACCCTCACCTGTCCCCTAATCCTAACCTGTAGGCTCACACTAACCCGCGCCCTCACACGCATGCTCCACCTAAAGCGTTGTCGGACCCTCAATTGGACCCTAAGCCGTCCCCGTCCCCTAACCCTAACCCTAGCCCGAACCCTAACCCTAACCCTTCCCCGAAACCTGACCCTCACCCGTCCCCTAATCCTAACCCGCACGCTAACACTAACCCGCGCCCTCATATGCACGCTCCCCCTAAAGCGTTGTTGGACCCTCAGCTGGATCCTAAACCGTCCCCGTCCCCTAACCCTAACCCTAGCCTGAACCCTAACCCTAACACTTCCCCGAAGCCTGAACCTCACCCGTCCCCTAATCCTAAACCGTAGGCTCACACTAACCCGCGCCCTCACACGCACGCTCCCCCTAAAGCATTGTCGGACCCTCACCTGGACCCTAAACCGTCCCCGTCCCCTAACCCTAACCCTAGCCCTAACCCTAACCCTAACACTTCCCCGAAGCCTGACCCTCACCCGTCCCTTAATCCTAAGCCGTACGCTAACACTAACCCGCGCCCTCACACGCACGCTCCCCCTAAAGCGTTGTCGGACCCTCACCTGGACCCTAAACCGTCCCCGTCCCCTAACCCTAACCCTAGCCCGAACCCTAACCCTAACCCTTCCCCGAAACCTGACCCTCACCCGTCCCCTAATCCTAACCCGTACGCTAACACTAACCCGCGCCCTCACACGCACGCTCCCCCTAAAGCGTTGTCGGACCCTCACCTGGACCCTAAACCGTCCCCGTCCCCTAACCCTAACCCTAGCCCGAACCCTAACCCTAACCCTTCAACGAAGCCTGACCCTCACCCGTCCCCTAATCCTAACCCGTAGGCTAACACTAACCCGTGCCCTCACACGCACGCTCCCCCTAAAGCGTTGTCGGACCCTCACCTGGACCCTAAACCGTCCCCGTCCCCTAACCCTAACCCTAGCCCGAACCCTAACCCTAACCCTTCCCCGAAGCCTGACCCTCACCCGTCCCCTAATCCTAACCCGTACGCTAACACTAACCCGCGCCCTCACATGCACTCTCCCCCTAAAGCTTTGTCGGACCCTCAGCTGGATCCTAAACCGTCCCCGTCCCCTAACCCTAACCCTAGCCCGAACCCTAACCATAACACTTCCCCGAAGCCTGACCCTCACCCGTCCCCTAATCCTAAACCGTAGGCTCACACTAACCCGCACCCTTACACGCACGCTCCCCCTAAAGCGTTGTCAGACCCTCACCTGGACCCTAAACCGTCCCCGTCCCCTAACCCTAAACCTAGCCCGAACCCTAACCCTAACCCTTCCCCGAAGCCTGACCCTCACCCGTCCCCTAATCCTAACCCGTACGCTCACACAAACTCGCGCCCTCACACGCACGCTCCCCCTAAAGCGTTGTCAGACCCTCACCTGGACCCTAAACCTTCCCCGTCCCCTAACCCTAACCCTAGCCCGAACCCTAACCCTTCCCCGAAGCCTGACCCTCACCCGTCCCCTAATCCTAAAACGTACGCTAACACTAACCCACGCCCTCACACGCACGCTCCCACTAAAGCGTTGTCGGACCCTCACCTGGACCCTAAACCGTCCCCGTCCCCTAACCCTAACCCTAGCCCGAACCCTAACCCTAACCCTTCCCCGAAGCCTGACCCTCACCCGTCCCCTAATCCTAACCCGTACGCTCACACTAACTCGCGCCCTCACACGCACGCTCCCCCTAAAGCGTTGTCGGACCCTCACCTGGACCCTAAACCGTCCCCGTCCCCTAACCCTAACCCTAGCCCGAACCCTAACCCTAACCCTTCCCCGAAGCCTGACCCTCACCTGTCCCCTAATCCTAACCTGTAGGCTCACACTAACCCGCGCCCTCACACGCATGCTCCACCTAAAGCGTTGTCGGAACCCTCAATTGGACCCTAAGCCGTCCCCGTCCCCTAACCCTAACCCTAGCCCGAACCCTAACCCTAACCCTTCCCCGAAACCTGACCCTCACCCGTCCCCTAATCCTAACCCGTACGCTAACACTAACCCGCGCCCTCACACGCACGCTCCCCCTAAAGCGTTGTCGGACCCTCACCTGGACCCTAAACCGTCCCCGTCCCCTAACCCTAACCCTAGCCCGAACCCTAACCCTAACCCTTCAACGAAGCCTGACCCTCACCCGTCCCCTAATCCTAACCCGTAGGCTAACACTAACCCGTGCCCTCACACGCACGCTCCCCCTAAAGCGTTGTCGGACCCTCACCTGGACCCTAAACCGTCCCCGTCCCCTAACCCTAACCCTAGCCCGAACCCTAACCCTAACACTTCCCCGAAGCCTGACCCTCACCCGTCCCCTAATCCTAACCCGTACGCTAACACTAACCCGCGCCCTCACATGCACTCTCCCCCTAAAGCTTTGTCGGACCCTCAGCTGGATCCTAAACCGTCCCCGTCCCCTAACCCTAACCCTAGCCCGAACCCTAACCATAACACTTCCCCGAAGCCTGACCCTCACCCGTCCCCTAATCCTAAACCGTAGGCTCACACTAACCCGCACCCTTACACGCACGCTCCCCCTAAAGCGTTGTCAGACCCTCACCTGGACCCTAAACCGTCCCCGTCCCCTAACCCTAAACCTAGCCCGAACCCTAACCCTAACCCTTCCCCGAAGCCTGACCCTCACCCGTCCCCTAATCCTAACCCGTACGCTCACACAAACTCGCGCCCTCACACGCACGCTCCCCCTAAAGCGTTGTCAGACCCTCACCTGGACCCTAAACCGTCCCCGTCCCCTAACCCTAACCCTAGCCCGAACCATAACCCTAACACTTCCCCGAAGCCTGACCCTCACCCGTCCCCTAATCCTAACCCGTAGGCTCACACTAACCCGCGCCCTCACACGCACGCTCCCCCTAAAGCGTTGTCGGACCCTCACCTGGACCCTAAACCGTCCCCGTCCCCTAACCCTAACCCTAGCCCGAACCCTAACCCTAACCCTTCCCCGAAGCCTGACCCTCACGCGTCCCCTAATCCTAAGCCGTACGCTAACACTAACCCGCGCCCTCACACGCACGCTCCCCCTAAAGCGTTGTCGGACCCTCACCTGGACCCTAAACCGTCCCCTAACCCTAACCCTAACCCTAGCCCGAACCCTAACCCTAACACTTCCCCGAAGCCTGACCCTCACCCGTCCCCTAATCCTAACCCGTAGGCTCACACTAACCCGCGCCCTCACACGCACTCTCCCCCTAAAGCGTTGTCGGACCCTCACCTCGACCCTAAACCGTCCCCGTCCCCTAACCCTAACCCTAGCCCGAACCCTAATCCTAACCCTTCCCCGAAGCCTGACCCTCACCCGTCCCCTAATCCTAATCCGTACGCTAACACTAACCCGCGCCCTCACATGCACGCTCCCCCTAAAACGTTGTCGGACCCTCACCTGGACCCTAAACCGTCTCCGTCCCCTAACCCTAACCCTAGCCCGAACCCTAACCCTAACCCTTCCCCGAAGCCTGACCCTCACCCGTCCCCTAATCCTAAGACGTACGCTAACACTAACCCGCGCCCTCACACGCACGCTCCCCCTAAAGCGTTGTCGGACCCTCACCTGTACACTAAACCGTCCCCGTCCCCTAACCCTAACCCTAGCCCGAACCCTAACCCTAACCCTTCCCCGAAGCCTGACCCTCACCCGTCCCCTATTCCTAACCCGTACGCTCACACTAACACGTGCCCTCACACGCACGCTCCCCCTAAAGCGTTGTCGGACCCTCACCTGGAGCCTAAACCGTCCCCGTCCCCTAACCCTAACCCTAGCCCGAACCCTAAACCTAACCCTTCCCCGAAGCCTGACCCTCACCCGTCCCCTAATCCTAACCCGTACGCTAACACTAACCCACGCCCTCACACGCGCGCTCCCCCTAAAGCGTTGTCGGACCCTCACCTGGACCCTAAATCGTCCCCGTCCCCTAAGCCTAACCCTAGCCCGAACCCTAACCCTAAACCTTCCCCGAAGCCTGACCCTCACCCGTCCCCTAATCCTAACCCGTACGCTCACACTAACTCGCGCCCTCACACGCACGCTCCCCCTAAAGCGTTGTCAGACCCTCACCTGGACCCTAAACCGTCCCCGTCCCCTAACCCTAACCCTAGCCCGAACCCTAACCCTAACCCTTCCCCGAAGCCTGAACCTCACCCGTCCCCTATTCCTAACCCGTACGCTCACACTACCCCGCACCCTCACACGCACGCTCCCCCTAAAGCGTTGTCGGACCCTCACCTGGACCCTAAACCGTCCCCGTCCCCTAACCCTAACCCTAGCCCGAACCCTAACCCTAACCCTTCCCTGAAGCCTGACCCTCACCCGTCCCCTAATCCTAAACCGTAGGCTCACATTAAGGCGCGCCCTCACACGCATGATCCCCCTAAAGCTTTGTCGGACCCTCACCTGGACCCTAAACCGTCCCCGTCCCCTAACCCTAACCCTATCCCGAACCCTAACCCTAACACTTCCCCGAAGCCTGACCCTCACCCGTCCCCTATTCCTAACCCATACGCTCACACTAACCCGCGCCCTCACACACACGATCCCCCTAAAGCGTTGTCGGACCCTCACCTGGACCCTAAACCGTCCCCGTCCCCTAACGCTAACCCTAGCCCGAACCCTAACCCTAACCCTTCCCCGAAGCCTGACCCTCACCCGTCCCATAATCCTAAGCCGTACGCTAACACTAACCCGCGCCCTCACAAGCACGATCCCCCTAAAGCGTTGTCGGACCCTCACCTGGACCCTAAACCGTCCCCGTCCCCTAACCCTAACCCTAGCACGAACCCTAACCCTAACACTTCCCCGAAGCCTGACCCTCACCCGTCCCCTAATCCTAACCCGTACGCTAACACTAACCCGCGCCCTCACACGCACGCTCCCTCTAAAGCGTTGTCGGACCCTCACCTGGACCCTAAACCGTCCCCGTACCCTAACCCTAACCCTAGCCCGAACCCTAACCCTAACCCTTCCCCGAAGCATGAGCCTCACCCGTCCCCTAATCCTAAACCGTAGGCTCACACTAACCCGCGCCCTCACACGCACGCTCCCCCTAAAGCGTTGTCGGACACTCACCTGGACCCTAAACCGTCCCCGTCCCCGTCCCCTAACCCTAGCCCGAACCCTAACCCTAACCCTTCAACGAAGCCTGACCCTCACCCGTCCCCTAATCCTAACCCGTAGGCTCACACTAACCCGCGCCCTCACACGCACGCTCCCCCTAAAGCGTTGTCAGACCCTCACCTGGACCCTAAACTGTCCCCGTCCCCTAACCCTAACCCTAGCCCGAACCCTAACCCTAACCCTTCCCTGAAGCCTGACCCTCACCCGTCCCCTAATCCTAAACCGTAGGCTCACATTAAGGCGCGCCCTCACACGCGCGCTCCCCCTAAAGCGTTGTCGGACCCTCACCTGGACCCTAAACCGTCCCCGTCCCCTAAGCCTAACCCTAGCCCGAACCCTAACCCTAAACCTTCCCCGAAGCCTGACCCTCACCCGTCCCCTAATCCTAACCCGTACGCTCACACTAACTCGCGCCCTCACACGCACGCTCCCCCTAAAGCGTTGTCAGACCCTCACCTGGACCCTAAACCGTCCCCGTCCCCTAACCCTAACCCTAGCCCGAACCCTAACCCTAACCCTTCCCCGAAGCCTGACCCTCACCCGTCCCCTAATCCTAACCTCTTCGCTAACACTAACCCGCGCCCTCACACGCACGCTCCCCCTAAAGCGTTGTCGGACCCTCACCTGGACCCTAAACCGTCCCCGTCCCCTAACCCTAACCCTAGCCCGAACCCTAACCCTAAACCTTCCCTGAAGCCTGACCCTCACCCTTCCCCTTATCCTAACCCGTAGGCTCACACTAACCCGGGCCCTCACACGCACGCTCCCCCTAAAGCGTTGTCGGACCCTCACCTGGACCCTAAACCGTCCCCGTCCCCTAACCCTAACCCTAGCCCGAACCCTAACCCTAACCCTTCCCCGAAGCCTGACCCTCACCCGTCCCCTAATCCTAACCCGTACGCTAACACTAACCCGCGCCCTCACATGCACGCTCCCCCTAAAGCGTTGTCGGACCCTCAGCTGGATCCTAAACCGTCCCCGTCCCCTAACCCTAACCCTAGCCCGAACCCCAACCCTAACCTTTCCCCGAAGCCTGACACTCACCCGTCCCATAATCCTAACCCGTAGGCTCACACTAACCCGCGCCCTCACACGCACGCTCCCCCTAAAGCGTTGTTGGACCCTCACCTGGACCCTAAACCTTCCCCGTCCCCTAACCCTAACCCTAGCCCGAACCCTAACCCTAACACTTCCCCGAAGCCTGACCCTCACCCGTCCGCTAATCCTAACACGTAGGCTCACACTAACCCGCGCCCTCACACGCACGCTCCCCTTAAAGCATTGTCGGAACCTCACCTGGACCCTAAACCGTCCCCGTACACTAACCCTAACCCTAGCCCGAACCCTAACCCTAACCCTTCCCCGAAGCCTGACCCTCACCCGTCCCCTAATCCTAACCCGCACGCTAACACTAACCCGGGCCCTCACACGCATGCTCCCCCTAAAGCATTGTCGGACCCTCATCTGGACCCTAAACCGTCCCCGTCCCCTAACCCTAACCCTAGCCCGAACCCTAACCCTAACCCTTCCCCGAAGCCTGACCCTCACCCGTCCCCTAATCCTAACCCGTACGCTCACACTAACTCGCGCCCTCACACGCACGCTCCCCCTAAAGCGTTGTCGGACCCTCACCTGGACCCTAAACCGTCCCCGTCCCCTAACCCTAACCCTAGCCCGAACCCTAACCCTAACCCTTCCCCGAAGCCTGACCCTCACCCGTCCCCTAATCCTAACCCGTAGGCTCACACTAACCCGCGCCCTCACACGCACGCTCCCCCTAAAGCATTGTCGGACCCTCACCTGGACCCTAAACCTTCCCCGTCCCCTAACCCTAACCCTAGCCCGAACCCTAACCCTAACCCTTCCCCGAAGCCTGACCCTCACCCGTCCCCTAATCCTAACCCGTACGCTAACACTAACCCGCGCCCTCACACGCACGCTCCCCCTAAAGCATTGTCGGACCCTCACCTGGACCCTAAACCGTCCCCGTCCCCTAACCCTAACCCTAGCCCGAACCCTAACCCTAACCCTTCCCCGAAGCCTGACCCTCACCCGTCCCCTAATCCTAACCCGTACGCTAACACTAACCCACGCCCTCACACGCACGCTCCCCCTAAAGCGTTGTCGGACCCTCACCTGGACCCTAAACCGTCCCCGTCCCCTAACCCTAGCCCGAACCCTAATCCTAACACTTCCCCGAAACCTGACGCTCACCCGTCCCCTAATCCTAACCCGTATGGTAACACTAACCCGCGCCCTCACACGCACGCTCCCCCTAAAGCGTTGTCGGACCCTCACCTGGACCCTAAACCGTCCCCGTCCCCTAACCTTAACCCTAGCCCGAACCCTAACCCTAACCCTTCCCCAAAGCCTGACCCTCACCCGTCACCTAATCCTAACCCGTAGGCTCACACTAACACGCGCCCTCACACGCACGATCCCGCTAAAGCGTTGTCGGACCCTCACCTGGACCCTAAACCGTCCCCGTCCCCTAACCCTAACCCTAGCCCGAACCCTAACCCTAACCCTTCCCCGAAGCATGACCCTCACCCGTCCCCTAATCCTAAGCCGTACGCTAACACTAACCCGCACCCTCACACGCACGCTCCCCCTAAAGCGTTGTCGGACCCTCACCTGGACCCTAAACCGTCTCCGTCCCCTAACCCTAACCCTAGCCCGAACCCTAACCCTAACCCTTCCCCGAAGCCTGACCCTCACCCGTCCCGTAATCCTAACCCGTAGGCTCACACTAACCCGCGCCCTCACACGCACGCTCCCCCTAAAGCGTTGTCGGACCCTCACCTCGACCCTAAACCGTCCCCGTCCCCTAAACCTAACCCTAGCCCGAACCCTAACCCTAACCCTTCCCCGAAGCCTGACCCTCACCCGTCCCCTAATCCTAACCCGTACGCTCACACTAACCCGCGCCCTCACATGCACGCTCCCCCTAAAGCGTTGTCGGACCCTCAGCTGGATCCTAAACCGTCCCCGTCCCCTAACCCTAACCCTAGCCCGAACCCCAACCCTAACCTTTCCCCGAAGCCTGACCCTCACCCGTCCCATAATCCTAACCCGTAGGCTCACACTAACCCGCGCCCTCACACGCACGCTCCCCCTAAAGCGTTGTTGGACCCTCACCTGGACCCTAAACCGTCCCCGTACACTAACCCTAACCCTAGCCCGAACCCTAACCCTAACCCTTCCCCGAAGCCTGACCCTCACCCGTCCCCTAATCCTAACCCGCACGCTAACATTAACCCGGGCCCTCACACGCATGCTCCCCCTAAAGCATTGTCGGACCCTCATCTGGACCCTAAACCGTCCCCGTCCCCTAACCCTAACCCTAGCCCGAACCCTAACCCTAACCCTTCCCCGAAGCCTGACCCTCACCCGTCCCCTAATCCTAACCCGTACGCTCACACTAACTCGCGCCCTCACACGCACGCTCCCCCTAAAGCGTTGTCGGACCCTCACCTGGACCCTAAACCGTCCCCGTCCCCTAACCCTAACCCTAGCCCGAACCCTAACCCTAACCCTTCCTCGAAGCCTGACCCTCACCCGTCCCCTAATCCTAACCCGTATGCTCACACTAACCCGCGCCCTCACACGCACGCTCCCCCTAAAGCATTGTCGGACCCTCACCTGGACCCTAAACCTTCCCCGTCCCCTAACCCTAACCCTAGCCCGAACCCTAACCCTAACCCTTCCCCGAAGCCTGACCCTCACCCGTCCCCTAATCCTAACCCGTACGCTAACACTAACCCGTGCCCTCACACGCACGCTCCCCCTAAAGCATTGTCGGACCCTCACCTGGACCCTAAACCGTCCCCGTCCCCTAACCCTAACCCTAGCCCGAACCCTAACCCTAACCCTTCCCCGAAGCCTGACCCTCACCCGTCCCCTAATCCTAACCCGTACGCTAACACTAACCCACGCCCTCACACGCACGCTCCCCCTAAAGCGTTGTCGGACCCTCACCTGGACCCTAAACCGTCCCCGTCCCCTAACCCTAGCCCGAACCCTAACCCTAACACTTCCCCGAAGCCTGACCCTCACCCGTCCCCTAATCCTAACCCGTACGCTCACACTAACTCGCGCCCTCACACGTACGCTCCCCCTAAAGCGTTGTCGGACCCTCACCTGGACCCTAAACCGTCCCCGTCCCCTAACCCTAACCCTAGCCCGAACCCTAACCCTAACCCTTCCCCGAAGCCTGACCCTCACCTGTCCCCTAATCCTAACCCGTATGCTCACACTAACCCGCGCCCTCACACGCATGCTCCACCTAAAGCGTTGTCGGACCCTCACCTGGACCCTAAACCGTCCCCGTCCCCTAACCCTAACCCTAGCCCGAACCCTAACCCTAACCCTTCCCCGAAACCTGACCCTCACCCGTCCCCTAATCCTAACCGGCACGCTAACACTAACCCGGGCCCTCACACGCATGCTCCCCCTAAAGCGTTGTCGGACCCTCACCTGGACCCTAAACCGTCCCCGTCCCCTAACCCTAACCCTATCCCGAACCATAACCCTAACACTTCCCCGAAGCCTGACCCTCACCCGTCCCCTAATCCTAACCCGTAGGCTCACACTAACCCGCGCCCTCACACGCACGCTCCCCCTAAAGCATTGTCGGACCCTCACCTGGACCCTAAACCGTCCCCGTCCCCTAACCCTAACCCTAGCCCGAACCCTAACCCTAACCCTTCCCCGAAACCTGACCCTCACCCGTCCCCTAATCCTAACCCGTACGCTAACACTAACCCGCGCCCTCACACGCACGCTCCCCCTAAAGCGTTGTCGGACCCTCACCTGGACCCTAAACCGTCCCCGTCCCCTAACCCTAACCCTAGCCCGAACCCTAACCCTAACCCTTCAACGAAGCCTGACCCTCACCCGTCCCCTAATCCTAACCCGTAGGCTAACACTAACCCGTGTCCTCACACGCACGCTCCCCCTAAAGCGTTGTCGGACCCTCACCTGGACCCTAAACCGTCCCCGTCCCCTAACCCTAACCCTAGCCCGAACCCTAACCCTAACCCTTCCCCGAAGCCTGACCCTCACCCGTCCCCTAATCCTAACCCGTACGCTAACACTAACCCGCGCCCTCACATGCACTCTCCCCCTAAAGCTTTGTCGGACCCTCAGCTGGATCCTAAACCGTCCCCGTCCCCTAACCCTAACCCTAGCCCGAACCCTAACCATAACACTTCCCCGAAGCCTGACCCTCACCCGTCCCCTAATCCTAAACCGTAGGCTCACACTAACCCGCACCCTTACACGCACGCTCCCCCTAAAGCGTTGTCAGACCCTCACCTGGACCCTAAACCGTCCCCGTCCCCTAACCCTAACCCTAGCCCGAACCCTAACCCTAACCCTTCCCCGAAGCCTGACCCTCACCCGTCCCCTAATCCTAACCCGTACGCTCACACAAACTCGCGCCCTCACACGCACGCTCCCCCTAAAGCGTTGTCAGACCCTCACCTGGACCCTAAACCTTCCCCGTCCCCTAACCCTAACCCTAGCCCGAACCCTAACCCTTCCCCGAAGCCTGACCCTCACCCGTCCCCTAATCCTAAAACGTACGCTAACACTAACCCACGCCCTCACACGCACGCTCCCACTAAAGCGTTGTCGGACCCTCACCTGGACCCTAAACCGTCCCCGTCCCCTAACCCTAACCCTAGCCCGAACCCTAACCCTAACCCTTCCCCGAAGCCTGACCCTCACCCGTCCCCTAATCCTAACCCGTACGCTCACACTAACTCGCGCCCTCACACGCACGCTCCCCCTAAAGCGTTGTCGGACCCTCACCTGGACCCTAAACCGTCCCCGTCCCCTAACCCTAACCCTAGCCCGAACCCTAACCCTAACACTTCCCCGAAGCCTGACCCTCACCTGTCCCCTAATCCTAACCTGTAGGCTCACACTAACCCGCGCCCTCACACGCATGCTCCACCTAAAGCGTTGTCGGACCCTCAATTGGACCCTAAGCCGTCCCCGTCCCCTAACCCTAACCCTAGCCCGAACCCTAACCCTAACCCTTCCCCGAAACCTGACCCTCACCCGTCCCCTAATCCTAACCCGCACACTAACACTAACCCGCGCCCTCATATGCACGCTCCCCCTAAAGCGTTGTTGGACCCTCAGCTGGATCCTAAACCGTCCCCGTCCCCTAACCCTAACCCTAGCCTGAACCCTAACCCTAACACTTCCCCGAAGCCTGAACCTCACCCGTCCCCTAATCCTAAACCGTAGGCTCACACTAACCCGCGCCCTCACACGCACGCTCCCCCTAAAGCATTGTCGGACCCTCACCTGGACCCTAAACCGTCCCCGTCCCCTAACCCTAACCCTAGCCCTAACCCTAACCCTAACACTTCCCCGAAGCCTGACCCTCACCCGTCCCTTAATCCTAAGCCGTACGCTAACACTAACCCGCGCCCTCACACGCACGCACCCCCTAAAGCGTTGTCGGACCCTCACCTGGACCCTAAACCGTCCCCGTCCCCTAACCCTAACCCTAGCCCGAACCCTAACCCTAACCCTTCCCCGAAACCTGACCCTCACCCGTCCCCTAATCCTAACCCGTACGCTAACACTAACCCGCGCCCTCACACGCACGCTCCCCCTAAAGCGTTGTCGGACCCTCACCTGGACCCTAAACCGTCCCCGTCCCCTAACCCTAACCCTAGCCCGAACCCTAACCCTAACCCTTCAACGAAGCCTGACCCTCACCCGTCCCCTAATCCTAACCCGTAGGCTAACACTAACCCGTGCCCTCACACGCACGCTCCCCCTAAAGCGTTGTCGGACCCTCACCTGGACCCTAAACCGTCCCCGTCCCCTAACCCTAACCCTAGCCCGAACCCTAACCCTAACCCTTCCCCGAAGCCTGACCCTCACCCGTCCCCTAATCCTAACCCGTACGCTAACACTAACCCGCGCCCTCACATGCACTCTCCCCCTAAAGCTTTGTCGGACCCTCAGCTGGATCCTAAACCGTCCCCGTCCCCTAACCCTAACCCTAGCCCGAACCCTAACCATAACACTTCCCCGAAGCCTGACCCTCACCCGTCCCCTAATCCTAAACCGTAGGCTCACACTAACCCGCACCCTTACACGCACGCTCCCCCTAAAGCGTTGTCAGACCCTCACCTGGACCCTAAACCGTCCCCGTCCCCTAACCCTAAACCTAGCCCGAACCCTAACCCTAACCCTTCCCCGAAGCCTGACCCTCACCCGTCCCCTAATCCTAACCCGTACGCTCACACAAACTCGCGCCCTCACACGCACGCTCCCCCTAAAGCGTTGTCAGACCCTCACCTGGACCCTAAACCTTCCCCGTCCCCTAACCCTAACCCTAGCCCGAACCCTAACCCTTCCCCGAAGCCTGACCCTCACCCGTCCCCTAATCCTAAAACGTACGCTAACACTAACCCACGCCCTCACACGCACGCTCCCACTAAAGCGTTGTCGGACCCTCACCTGGACCCTAAACCGTCCCCGTCCCCTAACCCTAACCCTAGCCCGAACCCTAACCCTAACCCTTCCCCGAAGCCTGACCCTCACCCGTCCCCTAATCCTAACCCGTACGCTCACACTAACTCGCGCCCTCACACGCACGCTCCCCCTAAAGCGTTGTCGGACCCTCACCTGGACCCTAAACCGTCCCCGTCCCCTAACCCTAACCCTAGCCCGAACCCTAACCCTAACCCTTCCCCGAAGCCTGACCCTCACCTGTCCCCTAATCCTAACCTGTAGGCTCACACTAACCCGCGCCCTCACACGCATGCTCCACCTAAAGCGTTGTCGGAACCCTCAATTGGACCCTAAGCCGTCCCCGTCCCCTAACCCTAACCCTAGCCCGAACCCTAACCCTAACCCTTCCCCGAAACCTGACCCTCACCCGTCCCCTAATCCTAACCCGTACGCTAACACTAACCCGCGCCCTCACACGCACGCTCCCCCTAAAGCGTTGTCGGACCCTCACCTGGACCCTAAACCGTCCCCGTCCCCTAACCCTAACCCTAGCCCGAACCCTAACCCTAACCCTTCAACGAAGCCTGACCCTCACCCGTCCCCTAATCCTAACCCGTAGGCTAACACTAACCCGTGCCCTCACACGCACGCTCCCCCTAAAGCGTTGTCGGACCCTCACCTGGACCCTAAACCGTCCCCGTCCCCTAACCCTAACCCTAGCCCGAACCCTAACCCTAACCCTTCCCCGAAGCCTGACCCTCACCCGTCCCCTAATCCTAACCCGTACGCTAACACTAACCCGCGCCCTCACATGCACTCTCCCCCTAAAGCTTTGTCGGACCCTCAGCTGGATCCTAAACCGTCCCCGTCCCCTAACCCTAACCCTAGCCCGAACCCTAACCATAACACTTCCCCGAAGCCTGACCCTCACCCGTCCCCTAATCCTAAACCGTAGGCTCACACTAACCCGCACCCTTACACGCACGCTCCCCCTAAAGCGTTGTCAGACCCTCACCTGGACCCTAAACCGTCCCCGTCCCCTAACCCTAAACCTAGCCCGAACCCTAACCCTAACCCTTCCCCGAAGCCTGACCCTCACCCGTCCCCTAATCCTAACCCGTACGCTCACACAAACTCGCGCCCTCACACGCACGCTCCCCCTAAAGCGTTGTCAGACCCTCACCTGGACCCTAAACCGTCCCCGTCCCCTAACCCTAACCCTAGCCCGAACCATAACCCTAACACTTCCCCGAAGCCTGACCCTCACCCGTCCCCTAATCCTAACCCGTAGGCTCACACTAACCCGCGCCCTCACACGCACGCTCCCCCTAAAGCGTTGTCGGACCCTCACCTGGACCCTAAACCGTCCCCGTCCCCTAACCCTAACCCTAGCCCGAACCCTAACCCTAACCCTTCCCCGAAACCTGACCCTCACGCGTCCCCTAATCCTAAGCCGTACGCTAACACTAACCCGCGCCCTCACACGCACGCTCCCCCTAAAGCGTTGTCGGACCCTCACCTGGACCCTAAACCGTCCCCTAACCCTAACCCTAACCCTAGCCCGAACCCTAACCCTAACACTTCCCCGAAGCCTGACCCTCACCCGTCCCCTAATCCTAACCCGTAGGCTCACACTAACCCGCGCCCTCACACGCACTCTCCCCCTAAAGCGTTGTCGGACCCTCACCTCGACCCTAAACCGTCCCCGTCCCCTAACCCTAACCCTAGCCCGAACCCTAATCCTAACCCTTCCCCGAAGCCTGACCCTCACCCGTCCCCTAATCCTAATCCGTACGCTAACACTAACCCGCGCCCTCACATGCACGCTCCCCCTAAAACGTTGTCGGACCCTCACCTGGACCCTAAACCGTCTCCGTCCCCTAACCCTAACCCTAGCCCGAACCCTAACCCTAACCCTTCCCCGAAGCCTGACCCTCACCCGTCCCCTAATCCTAACCCGTAGGCTCACACTAACCCGCGCCCTCACACGCACGCTCCCCCTAAAGCGTTGTCGGACCCTCACCTGTACACTAAACCGTCCCCGTCCCCTAACCCTAACCCTAGCCCGAACCCTAACCCTAACCCTTCCCCGAAGCCTGACCCTCACCCGTCCCCTATTCCTAACCCGTACGCTCACACTAACACGTGCCCTCACACGCACGCTCCCCCTAAAGCGTTGTCGGACCCTCACCTGGAGCCTAAACCGTCCCCGTCCCCTAACCCTAACCCTAGCCCGAACCCTAACCCTAACCCTTCCCCGAAGCCTGACCCTCACCCGTCCCCTAATCCTAACCCGTACGCTAACACTAACCCACGCCCTCACACGCGCGCTCCCCCTAAAGCGTTGTCGGACCCTCACCTGGACCCTAAATCGTCCCCGTCCCCTAAGCCTAACCCTAGCCCGAACCCTAACCCTAAACCTTCCCCGAAGCCTGACCCTCACCCGTCCCCTAATCCTAACCCGTACGCTCACACTAACTCGCGCCCTCACACGCACGCTCCCCCTAAAGCGTTGTCAGACCCTCACCTGGACCCTAAACCGTCCCCGTCCCCTAACCCTAACCCTAGCCCGAACCCTAACCCTAACCCTTCCCCGAAGCCTGAACCTCACCCGTCCCCTATTCCTAACCCGTACGCTCACACTACCCCGCACCCTCACACGCACGCTCCCCCTAAAGCGTTGTCGGACCCTCACCTGGACCCTAAACCGTCCCCGTCCCCTAACCCTAACCCTAGCCCGAACCCTAACCCTAACCCTTCCCTGAAGCCTGACCCTCACCCGTCCCCTAATCCTAAACCGTAGGCTCACATTAAGGCGCGCCCTCACACGCATGATCCCCCTAAAGCTTTGTCGGACCCTCACCTGGACCCTAAACCGTCCCCGTCCCCTAACCCTAACCCTATCCCGAACCCTAACCCTAACACTTCCCCGAAGCCTGACCCTCACCCGTCCCCTATTCCTAACCCATACGCTCACACTAACCCGCGCCCTCACACACACGATCCCCCTAAAGCGTTGTCGGACCCTCACCTGGACCCTAAACCGTCCCCGTCCCCTAACGCTAACCCTAGCCCGAACCCTAACCCTAACCCTTCCCCGAAGCCTGACCCTCACCCGTCCCATAATCCTAAGCCGTACGCTAACACTAACCCGCGCCCTCACAAGCACGATCCCCCTAAAGCGTTGTCGGACCCTCACCTGGACCCTAAACCGTCCCCGTCCCCTAACCCTAACCCTAGCACGAACCCTAACCCTAACACTTCCCCGAAGCCTGACCCGCACCCGTCCCCTAATCCTAACCCGCACGCTAACACTAACCCGGGCCCTCACACGCATGCTCCCCCTAAAGCATTGTCGGACCCTCATCTGGACCCTAAACCGTCCCCGTCCCCTAACCCTAACCCTAGCCCGAACCCTAACCCTAACCCTTCCCCGAAGCCTGACCCTCACCCGTCCCCTAATCCTAACCCGTACGCTAACACTAACCCGCGCCCTCACATGCACTCTCCCCCTAAAGCTTTGTCGGACCCTCAGCTGGATCCTAAACCGTCCCCGTCCCCTAACCCTAACCCTAGCCCGAACCCTAACCATAACACTTCCCCGAAGCCTGACCCTCACCCGTCCCCTAATCCTAAACCGTAGGCTCACACTAACCCGCACCCTTACACGCACGCTCCCCCTAAAGCGTTGTCAGACCCTCACCTGGACCCTAAACCGTCCCCGTCCCCTAACCCTAACCCTAGCCCGAACCCTAACCCTAACCCTTCCCCGAAGCCTGACCCTCACCCGTCCCCTAATCCTAACCCGTACGCTCACACAAACTCGCGCCCTCACACGCACGCTCCCCCTAAAGCGTTGTCAGACCCTCACCTGGACCCTAAACCTTCCCCGTCCCCTAACCCTAACCCTAGCCCGAACCCTAACCCTTCCCCGAAGCCTGACCCTCACCCGTCCCCTAATCCTAAAACGTACGCTAACACTAACCCACGCCCTCACACGCACGCTCCCACTAAAGCGTTGTCGGACCCTCACCTGGACCCTAAACCGTCCCCGTCCCCTAACCCTAACCCTAGCCCGAACCCTAACCCTAACCCTTCCCCGAAGCCTGACCCTCACCCGTCCCCTAATCCTAACCCGTACGCTCACACTAACTCGCGCCCTCACACGCACGCTCCCCCTAAAGCGTTGTCGGACCCTCACCTGGACCCTAAACCGTCCCCGTCCCCTAACCCTAACCCTAGCCCGAACCCTAACCCTAACACTTCCCCGAAGCCTGACCCTCACCTGTCCCCTAATCCTAACCTGTAGGCTCACACTAACCCGCGCCCTCACACGCATGCTCCACCTAAAGCGTTGTCGGACCCTCAATTGGACCCTAAGCCGTCCCCGTCCCCTAACCCTAACCCTAGCCCGAACCCTAACCCTAACCCTTCCCCGAAACCTGACCCTCACCCGTCCCCTAATCCTAACCCGCACACTAACACTAACCCGCGCCCTCATATGCACGCTCCCCCTAAAGCGTTGTTGGACCCTCAGCTGGATCCTAAACCGTCCCCGTCCCCTAACCCTAACCCTAGCCTGAACCCTAACCCTAACACTTCCCCGAAGCCTGAACCTCACCCGTCCCCTAATCCTAAACCGTAGGCTCACACTAACCCGCGCCCTCACACGCACGCTCCCCCTAAAGCATTGTCGGACCCTCACCTGGACCCTAAACCGTCCCCGTCCCCTAACCCTAACCCTAGCCCTAACCCTAACCCTAACACTTCCCCGAAGCCTGACCCTCACCCGTCCCTTAATCCTAAGCCGTACGCTAACACTAACCCGCGCCCTCACACGCACGCACCCCCTAAAGCGTTGTCGGACCCTCACCTGGACCCTAAACCGTCCCCGTCCCCTAACCCTAACCCTAGCCCGAACCCTAACCCTAACCCTTCCCCGAAACCTGACCCTCACCCGTCCCCTAATCCTAACCCGTACGCTAACACTAACCCGCGCCCTCACACGCACGCTCCCCCTAAAGCGTTGTCGGACCCTCACCTGGACCCTAAACCGTCCCCGTCCCCTAACCCTAACCCTAGCCCGAACCCTAACCCTAACCCTTCAACGAAGCCTGACCCTCACCCGTCCCCTAATCCTAACCCGTAGGCTAACACTAACCCGTGCCCTCACACGCACGCTCCCCCTAAAGCGTTGTCGGACCCTCACCTGGACCCTAAACCGTCCCCGTCCCCTAACCCTAACCCTAGCCCGAACCCTAACCCTAACCCTTCCCCGAAGCCTGACCCTCACCCGTCCCCTAATCCTAACCCGTACGCTAACACTAACCCGCGCCCTCACATGCACTCTCCCCCTAAAGCTTTGTCGGACCCTCAGCTGGATCCTAAACCGTCCCCGTCCCCTAACCCTAACCCTAGCCCGAACCCTAACCATAACACTTCCCCGAAGCCTGACCCTCACCCGTCCCCTAATCCTAAACCGTAGGCTCACACTAACCCGCACCCTTACACGCACGCTCCCCCTAAAGCGTTGTCAGACCCTCACCTGGACCCTAAACCGTCCCCGTCCCCTAACCCTAAACCTAGCCCGAACCCTAACCCTAACCCTTCCCCGAAGCCTGACCCTCACCCGTCCCCTAATCCTAACCCGTACGCTCACACAAACTCGCGCCCTCACACGCACGCTCCCCCTAAAGCGTTGTCAGACCCTCACCTGGACACTAAACCTTCCCCGTCCCCTAACCCTAACCCTAGCCCGAACCCTAACCCTTCCCCGAAGCCTGACCCTCACCCGTCCCCTAATCCTAAAACGTACGCTAACACTAACCCACGCCCTCACACGCACGCTCCCACTAAAGCGTTGTCGGACCCTCACCTGGACCCTAAACCGTCCCCGTCCCCTAACCCTAACCCTAGCCCGAACCCTAACCCTAACCCTTCCCCGAAGCCTGACCCTCACCCGTCCCCTAATCCTAACCCGTACGCTCACACTAACTCGCGCCCTCACACGCACGCTCCCCCTAAAGCGTTGTCGGACCCTCACCTGGACCCTAAACCGTCCCCGTCCCCTAACCCTAACCCTAGCCCGAACCCTAACCCTAACCCTTCCCCGAAGCCTGACCCTCACCTGTCCCCTAATCCTAACCTGTAGGCTCACACTAACCCGCGCCCTCACACGCATGCTCCACCTAAAGCGTTGTCGGAACCCTCAATTGGACCCTAAGCCGTCCCCGTCCCCTAACCCTAACCCTAGCCCGAACCCTAACCCTAACCCTTCCCCGAAACCTGACCCTCACCCGTCCCCTAATCCTAACCCGTACGCTAACACTAACCCGCGCCCTCACACGCACGCTCCCCCTAAAGCGTTGTCGGACCCTCACCTGGACCCTAAACCGTCCCCGTCCCCTAACCCTAACCCTAGCCCGAACCCTAACCCTAACCCTTCAACGAAGCCTGACCCTCACCCGTCCCCTAATCCTAACCCGTAGGCTAACACTAACCCGTGCCCTCACACGCACGCTCCCCCTAAAGCGTTGTCGGACCCTCACCTGGACCCTAAACCGTCCCCGTCCCCTAACCCTAACCCTAGCCCGAACCCTAACCCTAACCCTTCCCCGAAGCCTGACCCTCACCCGTCCCCTAATCCTAACCCGTACGCTAACACTAACCCGCGCCCTCACATGCACTCTCCCCCTAAAGCTTTGTCGGACCCTCAGCTGGATCCTAAACCGTCCCCGTCCCCTAACCCTAACCCTAGCCCGAACCCTAACCATAACACTTCCCCGAAGCCTGACCCTCACCCGTCCCCTAATCCTAAACCGTAGGCTCACACTAACCCGCACCCTTACACGCACGCTCCCCCTAAAGCGTTGTCAGACCCTCACCTGGACCCTAAACCGTCCCCGTCCCCTAACCCTAAACCTAGCCCGAACCCTAACCCTAACCCTTCCCCGAAGCCTGACCCTCACCCGTCCCCTAATCCTAACCCGTACGCTCACACAAACTCGCGCCCTCACACGCACGCTCCCCCTAAAGCGTTGTCAGACCCTCACCTGGACCCTAAACCGTCCCCGTCCCCTAACCCTAACCCTAGCCCGAACCATAACCCTAACACTTCCCCGAAGCCTGACCCTCACCCGTCCCCTAATCCTAACCCGTAGGCTCACACTAACCCGCGCCCTCACACGCACGCTCCCCCTAAAGCGTTGTCGGACCCTCACCTGGACCCTAAACCGTCCCCGTCCCCTAACCCTAACCCTAGCCCGAACCCTAACCCTAACCCTTCCCCGAAGCCTGACCCTCACGCGTCCCCTAATCCTAAGCCGTACGCTAACACTAACCCGCGCCCTCACATGCACGCTCCCCCTAAAACGTTGTCGGACCCTCACCTGGACCCTAAACCGTCTCCGTCCCCTAACCCTAACCCTAGCCCGAACCCTAACCCTAACCCTTCCCCGAAGCCTGACCCTCACCCGTCCCCTAATCCTAACCCGTAGGCTCACACTAACCCGCGCCCTCACACGCACGCTCCCCCTAAAGCGTTGTCGGACCCTCACCTGTACACTAAACCGTCCCCGTCCCCTAACCCTAACCCTAGCCCGAACCCTAACCCTAACCCTTCCCCGAAGCCTGACCCTCACCCGTCCCCTATTCCTAACCCGTACGCTCACACTAACACGTGCCCTCACACGCACGCTCCCCCTAAAGCGTTGTCGGACCCTCACCTGGAGCCTAAACCGTCCCCGTCCCCTAACCCTAACCCTAGCCCGAACCCTAACCCTAACCCTTCCCCGAAGCCTGACCCTCACCCGTCCCCTAATCCTAACCCGTACGCTAACACTAACCCACGCCCTCACACGCGCGCTCCCCCTAAAGCGTTGTCGGACCCTCACCTGGACCCTAAATCGTCCCCGTCCCCTAAGCCTAACCCTAGCCCGAACCCTAACCCTAAACCTTCCCCGAAGCCTGACCCTCACCCGTCCCCTAATCCTAACCCGTACGCTCACACTAACTCGCGCCCTCACACGCACGCTCCCCCTAAAGCGTTGTCAGACCCTCACCTGGACCCTAAACCGTCCCCGTCCCCTAACCCTAACCCTAGCCCGAACCCTAACCCTAACCCTTCCCCGAAGCCTGAACCTCACCCGTCCCCTATTCCTAACCCGTACGCTCACACTACCCCGCACCCTCACACGCACGCTCCCCCTAAAGCGTTGTCGGACCCTCACCTGGACCCTAAACCGTCCCCGTCCCCTAACCCTAACCCTAGCCCGAACCCTAACCCTAACCCTTCCCTGAAGCCTGACCCTCACCCGTCCCCTAATCCTAAACCGTAGGCTCACATTAAGGCGCGCCCTCACACGCATGATCCCCCTAAAGCTTTGTCGGACCCTCACCTGGACCCTAAACCGTCCCCGTCCCCTAACCCTAACCCTATCCCGAACCCTAACCCTAACACTTCCCCGAAGCCTGACCCTCACCCGTCCCCTATTCCTAACCCATACGCTCACACTAACCCGCGCCCTCACACACACGATCCCCCTAAAGCGTTGTCGGACCCTCACCTGGACCCTAAACCGTCCCCGTCCCCTAACGCTAACCCTAGCCCGAACCCTAACCCTAACCCTTCCCCGAAGCCTGACCCTCACCCGTCCCATAATCCTAAGCCGTACGCTAACACTAACCCGCGCCCTCACAAGCACGATCCCCCTAAAGCGTTGTCGGACCCTCACCTGGACCCTAAACCGTCCCCGTCCCCTAACCCTAACCCTAGCACGAACCCTAACCCTAACACTTCCCCGAAGCCTGACCCTCACCCGTCCCCTAATCCTAACCCGTACGCTAACACTAACCCGCGCCCTCACACGCACGCTCCCTCTAAAGCGTTGTCGGACCCTCACCTGGACCCTAAACCGTCCCCGTACCCTAACCCTAACCCTAGCCCGAACCCTAACCCTAACCCTTCCCCGAAGCATGACCCTCACCCGTCCCCTAATCCTAAACCGTAGGCTCACACTAACCCGCGCCCTCACACGCACGCTCCCCCTAAAGCGTTGTCGGACACTCACCTGGACCCTAAACCGTCCCCGTCCCCGTCCCCTAACCCTAGCCCGAACCCTAACCCTAACCCTTCAACGAAGCCTGACCCTCACCCGTCCCCTAATCCTAACCCGTAGGCTCACACTAACCCGCGCCCTCACACGCACG
The DNA here is from genome assembly GCF_949774975.1 of Lagenorhynchus albirostris. NCBI lineage: Eukaryota > Metazoa > Chordata > Mammalia > Artiodactyla > Delphinidae > Lagenorhynchus > Lagenorhynchus albirostris. The sequence goes on from NC_083098.1 coordinate 420,909, forward strand.
CTCCCCCTAAAGCGTTGTCAGACCCTCACTTGGACCCTAAACTGTCCCCGTCCCCTAACCCTAACCCTAGCCCGAACCCTAACCCTAACCCTTCCCTGAAGCCTGACCCTCACCCGTCCCCTAATCCTAAACCGTAGGCTCACATTAAGGCGCGCCCTCACACGCGCGCTCCCCCTAAAGCGTTGTCGGACCCTCACCTGGACCCTAAACCGTCCCCGTCCCCTAAGCCTAACCCTAGCCCGAACCCTAACCCTAAACCTTCCCCGAAGCCTGACCCTCACCCGTCCCCTAATCCTAACCCGTACGCTCACACTAACTCGCGCCCTCACACGCACGCTCCCCCTAAAGCGTTGTCAGACCCTCACCTGGACCCTAAACCGTCCCCGTCCCCTAACCCTAACCCTAGCCCGAACCCTAACCCTAACCCTTCCCCGAAGCCTGACCCTCACCTGTCCCGTAATCCTAACCCGTAGGCTCACACTAACCCACGCCCTCACACACACGCTCCCCCTGAAGCGTTATCGGACCCTCAATTGGACCCTAAGCCGTCCCCGTCCCCTAACGCTAACCCTAGCCCGAACCCTAACCCTAACCCTTCCCCGAAACCTGACCCTCACCCGTCCCCTAATCCTAACCCGCACGCTAACACTAACCCGGGCCCTCACACGCATGCTCCCCCTAAAGCGTTGTCGGACCCTCACCTGGACCCTAAACCGTCCCCGTCCCCTAACCCTAACCCTAGCCCGAACCCTAACCCTAACACTTCCCCGAAGCCTGACCCTCACCCGTCCCCTAATCCTAACCCGTAGCCTCACACTAACCCGCGCCCTCACACGCACGCTCCCCCTAAAGCGTTGTCGGACCCTCACCTGGACCCTAAACCGTCCCCGTCCCCTAACCCTAACCCTAGCCCGAACCCTAACCCTAACCCTTCCCCGAAGCCTGACCCTCACCCGTCCCCTAATCCTAAGCCGTACGCTAACACTAACCCGCTACCTCACACGCACGCTCCCCCTAAAGCGTTGTCGGACCCTCACCTGGACCCTAAACCGTCCCCGTCCCCTAACCCTAACCCTAGCCCGAACCCTAACCCTAACCCTTCCCCGAAGCCTGACCCTCACCCGTCCCCTATTCCTAACCCGTACGCTCACACTAACCCGCGCCCTCACACGCACGCTCCCCCTAAAGCGTTGTCGGACACTCACCTGGACCCTAAACCGTCCCCGTCCCCTAACCCTAACCCTAGCCCGAACCCTAACCCTAACCCTTCCCTGACGCCTGACCCTCACCCGTCCCCTAATCCTAAACCGTAGGCTCACATTAAGGCGCGCCCTCACACGCATGATCCCCCTAAAGCTTTGTCGGACCCTCACCTGGACCCTAAACCGTCCCCGCCCCTAACCCTAACCCTATCCCGAACCCTAACCCTAACACTTCCCCGAAGCCTGACCCTCACCCGTCCCCTATTCCTAACCCATACGCTCACACTAACCCGCGCCCTCACACACACGATCCCCCTAAAGCGTTGTCGGACCCTCACCTGGACCCTAAACCGTCCCCGTCCCCTAACGCTAACCCTAGCCCGAACCCTAACCCTAACCCTTCCCCGAAGCCTGACCCTCACCCGTCCCATAATCCTAAGCCGTACGCTAACACTAACCCGCGCCCTCACAAGCACGATCCCCCTAAAGCGTTGTCGGACCCTCACCTGGACCCTAAACCGTCCCCGTCCCCTAACCCTAACCCTAGCACGAACCCTAACCCTAAAACTTCCCCGAAGCCTGACCCTCACCCGTCCCCTAATCCTAACCCGTACGCTAACACTAACCCGCGCCCTCACACGCACGCTCCCTCTAAAGCGTTGTCGGACCCTCACCTGGACCCTAGACCGTCCCCGTACCCTAACCCTAACCCTAGCCCGAACCCTAACCCTAACACTTCCCCGAAGCCTGACCCTCACCCGTCCCCTAATCGTAACCTGTACGCTAACACTAACCCGCGCCGTCACACGCACGGTCCCCCTAAAGCGTTGTCGGACGCTCACCTGGACCCTAAACCGTCCCCGTCCCCTAACCCTAACCCTAGCCCGAACTTTAACCCTAACACTTTCCCGAAGCCTGACCCTCACCCGTCCCCTAATCCTAAGACGTACGCTAACACTAACCCGCGCCCACACATGCACGCTCCCCCTAAAGCGTTTTCGGACCCTCACCTGGACCTTAAACCGTCCCCGTCCCCTAACCCTAACCCTAGCCCGAACCCTAACCCTAACCCTTCCCCGAAGCCTGACCCTCACCCGTCCCCTAATCCTAAACCGTAGGCTCACACTAACCCGCGCCCTCACACGCACGCTCCCCCTAAAGCGTTGTCGGACACTCACCTGGACCCTAAACCGTCCCCGTCCCCTAACCCTAACCCTAGCCCGAACCCTAACCCTAACCCTTCAACGAAGCCTGACCCTCACCCGTCCCCTAATCCTAAACCGTAGGCTCACATTAAGGCGCGCCCTCACACGCATGATCCCCCTAAAGCGTTGTCGGACCCTCACCTGGACCCTAAACCGTCCCCGTCCCCTAACCCTAACCCTAGCATGAACCCTAACCCTAACCCTTCCCCGAAGCCTGACCCTCACCCGTCCCCTAATCCTAAGCCGTACGCTAACACTAACCCACGCCCTCACACGCACGCTCCCCCTAAAGCGTTGTCGGACCCTCACCTGGACCCTAAACCGTCCCCGTCCCCTAACCCTAACCCTAGCCCGAACCCTAACCCTAACCCTTCCCCGAAGCCTGACCCTCACCCGTCCCCTAATCCTAACCCGTACGCTAACACTAACCCGCGCCCTCACACGCACGCTCCCCCTAAAGCATTGTCGGACCCTCACCTGGACCCTAAACCGTCCCCGTCCCCTAACCCTAACCCTAGCCCGAACCCTAACCCTAACCCTTCCCCGAAGCCTGACGCTCAACCGTCCCCTAATCCTAACCCGTACGGTAACACTAACCCGCGCCCTCACACGCACGCTCCCCCTAAAGCGTTGTCGGACCCTCACCTGGACCCTAAACCGTCCCCGTCCCCTAACCCTAACCCTAGCCCGAACCCTAACCCTAACCCTTCCCCGAAGCCTGACCCTCACCCGTCCCCTAATCCTAACCAGTAGGCTCACACTAACCCGCGCCCTCACACGCACGATCCCCCTAAAGCGTTGTCAGACCCTCACCTGGACCCTAAACCGTCCCCGTCCCCTAACCCTAACCCTAGCCCGAACCCTAAACCTAATCCTTCCCCGAAGCATGACCCTCACCCGTCCCCTAATCCTAACCCGTACGCTAACACTAACCCGCGCCCTCACACGCACGCTCCCCCTAAAGCGTTGTCGGACCCTCACCTGAACCCTAAACCGTCCCCTTCCCCTAACCCTAACCCTAGCCCGAACCCTAACCCTAACCCTTCCCCGAAGCCTGACCCTCACCCGTCCCCTAATCCTAACCCGTACGCTAACACTAACCCGCGCCCTCACACGCACGCTCCCCCTAAAGCGTTGTCGGACCCTCACCTGGACCCTAAACCGTCCCCGTCCCCTAACCCTAAACCTAGCCCGAACCCTAACCCTAACCCTTCCCCGAAGCCTGACCCTCACCCGTCCCCTAATCCTAACCCGTAGGCTCACACTAACACGCGCCCTCACACGCACGCTCCTCCTAAAGCGTTGTCGGACCCTCACCTCGACCCTAAACCGTCCCCGTCCCCTAACCCTAACCCTAGCCCGAACCCTAACCCTAACCCTTCCCCGAAGCCTGACCCTCACCCGTCCCCTAATCCTAACCCGTACGCTAACACTAACCCGCGCCCTCACATGCACGCTCCCCCTAAAGCGTTGTCGGACCCTCAGCTGGATCCTAAACCGTCCCCGTCCCCTAACCCTAACCCTAGCCCGAACCCTAACCCTAACACTTCCCCGAAGCCTGACCCTCACCCGTCCCTTAATCCTAACCCGTAGGCTCACACTAACCCGACCCTTACACGCACGTTCCCCCTAAAGCGTTGTCGGACCCTCACCAGGACCCTAAACCGTCCCCGTCCCCTAACCCTAACCCTAGCCCGAACCCTAACCATAACACTTCCCCGAAGCCTGACCCTCACCCGTCCCCTAATCCACACCCGTACGCTCACACTAACTCGCGCCCTCACACGCACGCTCCCCCTAAAGCGTTGTCAAACCCTCACCTGGACCCTAAACCGTCCCCGTCCCCTAACCCTAACCCTTGCCCGAACCCTAAGCCTAACCCTTCCCCGGAGCCTGACCCTCACCCGTCCCCTAATCCTAACCCGTACGCTAACACTAACCCGCGCCCTCACACGCACGCTCCCCCTAAAGCGTTGTCGGACCCTCACCTGGACCCTAAACCGTCCCCGTCCCCTAACCCTAACCCTAGCCCGAACCCTAACCCTAACCCTTCCCCGAAGCCTGACCCTCACCCGTCCCCTAATCCTAAACCGTAGGCTCACACTAACCCGCGCCCTCACACGCACGCTCCCCCTAAAGCATTGTCGGAACCTCACCTGGACCCTAAACTGTCCCCGTACCCTAACCCTAACCCTAGCCCGAACCCTAACCCTAACCCTTCCCCAAAGCCTGACCCTCACCCGTCCCCTAATCCTAACCCGTACGCTAACACTAACCTGCGCCCTCACACGCACGCTCCCCCTAAAGCGTTTTCGGACCCTCAATTGGACCCTAAGCCGTCCCCGTCCCCTAACCCTAACCCTAGCCCGAACCCTAACCCTAACCCTTCCCCGAAGCCTGACCCTCAACCGTCCCCTAATCCTAACCCGCACGCTAACACTAACCCGGGCCCTCACACGCATGCTCCCCCTAAAGCGTTGTCGGACCCTCACCTGGACCCTAAACCGGCCCCGTCCCCTAACCCTAACCCTAGCCCGAACCCTAAACCTAACCCTTCCCCGAAGCCTGATCCTCACCCGTTCCCTAATCCTAATCCGTAGGCTCACACTAATCCGCGCCCTCATACGCACGCTCCCCCTAAAGCGTTGTCGGACCCTCACCTGGACCCTAAACCGTCCCCGTCCCCTAACCCTATCCCTAGCCCGAACCCTAACCCTAACCCTTCCCCGAAGCCTGACCCTCACCCGTCCCCTAATCCTAACCCGTACGCTAACACTAACCCACGCCCTCACATGCACGCTCCCCCTAAAGCGTTGTCAGACCCTCAGGTGGATCCTAAACCGTCCCCGTCCCCTAACCCTAACCCTAGCCCGAACCCTAACCCTAACCCTTCCCCGAAGCCTGACCCTCACCCGTCCCCTAATCCTAACCCGTAGGCTCAAACTAACCCGCGCCCTTACACGCACGCTCCCCCTAAAGCGTTGTCGGACCCTCACCAGGACCCTAAATCCTCCCCGTCCCCTAACCCTAACCCTAGCCCGAACCCTAAACCTAACACTTCCCCGAAGCCTGACCCTCACCCGTCCCCTAATCCTAACCCGTACGCTCACACTAACTCGCGCCCTCACACGCACGCTCCCCCTAAAGCGTTGTCGGACCCTCACCTGGACCCTAAACCGTCCCCGTCCCCTAACCCTAACCCTAGCCCGAACCCTAACCCTAACCCTTCCCCGAAGCCTGACCCTCACCCGTCCCCTATTCCTAACCCGTACGCTCACACTACCCCGCACCCTCACACGCACGCTCCCCCTAAAGCGTTGTCGGACCCTCACCTGGACCCTAAACCGTCCCCGTCCCCTAACGCTAACCCTAGCCCGAACCCTAACCCTAACCCTTCCCCGAAGCCTGACCCTCACCCGTCCCATAATCCTAAGCCGTACGCTAACACTAACCCGCGCCCTCACAAGCACGATCCCCCTAAAGCGTTGTCGGACCCTCACCTGGACCCTAAACCGTCCCCGTCCCCTAACCCTAACCCTAGCACGAACCCTAACCCTAACACTTCCGCGAAGCCTGACCCTCACCCGTCCCCTAATCCTAACCCGTACGCTAACACTAACCCGCGCCCTCACACGCACGCTCCCTCTAAAGCGTTGTCGGACCCTCACCTGGACCCTAAACCGTCCCCGTACCCTAACCCTAACCCTAGCCCGAACCCTAACCCTAACCCTTCCCCGAAGCATGACCCTCACCCGTCCCCTAATCCTAAACCGTAGGCTCACACTAACCCGCGCCCTCACACGCACGCTCCCCCTAAAGCGTTGTCGGACACTCACCTGGACCCTAAACCGTCCCCGTCCCCGTCCCCTAACCCTAGCCCGAACCCTAACCCTAACCCTTCAACGAAGCCTGACCCTCACCCGTCCCCTAATCCTAACCCGTAGGCTCACACTAACCTGCGCCCTCACACGCACGCTCCCCCTAAAGCGTTGTCAGACCCTCACCTGGACCCTAAACTGTCCCCGTCCCCTAACCCTAACCCTAGCCCGAACCCTAACCCTAACCCTTCCCTGAAGCCTGACCCTCACCCGTCCCCTAATCCTAAACCGTAGGCTCACATTAAGGCGCGCCCTCACACGCGCGCTCCCCCTAAAGCGTTGTCGGACCCTCACCTGGACCCTAAACCGTCCCCGTCCCCTAAGCCTAACCCTAGCCCGAACCCTAACCCTAAACCTTCCCCGAAGCCTGACCCTCACCCGTCCCCTAATCCTAACCCGTACGCTCACACTAACTCGCGCCCTCACACGCACGCTCCCCCTAAAGCGTTGTCAGACCCTCACCTGGACCCTAAACCGTCCCCGTCCCCTAACCCTAACCCTAGCCCGAACCCTAACCCTAACCCTTCCCCGAAGCCTGACCCTCACCTGTCCCGTAATCCTAACCCGTAGGCTCACACTAACCCACGCCCTCACACACACGCTCCCCCTGAAGCGTTATCGGACCCTCAATTGGACCCTAAGCCGTCCCCGTCCCCTAACGCTAACCCTAGCCCGAACCCTAACCCTAACCCTTCCCCGAAACCTGACCCTCACCCGTCCCCTAATCCTAACCCGCACGCTAACACTAACCCGGGCCCTCACACGCATGCTCCCCCTAAAGCGTTGTCGGACCCTCACCTGGACCCTAAACCGTCCCCGTCCCCTAACCCTAACCCTAGCCCGAACCCTAACCCTAACACTTCCCCGAAGCCTGACCCTCACCCGTCCCCTAATCCTAACCCGTAGCCTCACACTAACCCGCGCCCTCACACGCACGCTCCCCCTAAAGCGTTGTCGGACCCTCACCTGGACCCTAAACCGTCCCCGTCCCCTAACCCTAACCCTAGCCCGAACCCTAACCCTAACCCTTCCCCGAAGCCTGACCCTCACCCGTCCCCTAATCCTAAGCCGTACGCTAACACTAACCCGCTACCTCACACGCACGCTCCCCCTAAAGCGTTGTCGGACCCTCACCTGGACCCTAAACCGTCCCCGTCCCCTAACCCTAACCCTAGACCGAACCCTAACCCTAACCCTTCCCCGAAGCCTGACCATCACCCGTCCCCTATTCCTAACCCGTACGCTCACACTACCCCGCGCCCTCACACGCACGCTCCCCCTAAAGCGTTGTCGGACACTCACCTGGACCCTAAACCGTCCCCGTCCCCTAACCCTAACCCTAGCCCGAACCCTAACCCTAACCCTTCCCTGAAGCCTGACCCTCACCCGTCCCCTAATCCTAAACCGTAGGCTCACATTAAGGCGCGCCCTCACACGCATGATCCCCCTAAAGCTTTGTCGGAGCCTCACCTGGACCCTAAACCGTCCCCGCCCCTAACCCTAACCCTATCCCGAACCCTAACCCTAACACTTCCCCGAAGCCTGACCCTCACCCGTCCCCTATTCCTAACCCATACGCTCACACTAACCCGCGCCCTCACACACACGATCCCCCTAAAGCGTTGTCGGACCCTCACCTGGACCCTAAACCGTCCCCGTCCCCTAACGCTAACCCTAGCCCGAACCCTAACCCTAACCCTTCCCCGAAGCCTGACCCTCACCCGTCCCATAATCCTAAGCCGTACGCTAACACTAACCCGCGCCCTCACAAGCACGATCCCCCTAAAGCGTTGTCGGACCCTCACCTGGACCCTAAACCGTCCCCGTCCCCTAACCCTAACCCTAGCACGATCCCTAACCCTAAAACTTCCCCGAAGCCTGACCCTCACCCGTCCCCTAATCCTAACCCGTACGCTAACACTAACCCGCGCCCTCACACGCACGCTCCCTCTAAAGCGTTGTCGGACCCTCACCTGGACCCTAGACCGTCCCCGTACCCTAACCCTAACCCTAGGCCGAACCCTAACCCTAACACTTCCCCGAAGCCTGACCCTCACCCGTCCCCTAATCCTAACCTGTACGCTAACACTAACCCGCGCCGTCACACGCACGGTCCCCCTAAAGCGTTGTCGGACGCTCACCTGGACCCTAAACCGTCCCCGTCCCCTAACCCTAACCCTAGCCCGAACTTTAACCCTAACTCTTTCCCGAAGCCTGACCCTCACCCGTCCCCTAATCCTAAGACGTACGCTAACACTAACCCGCGCCCACACATGCACGCTCCCCCTAAAGCGTTTTCGGACCCTCACCTGGACCTTAAACCGTCCCCGTCCCCTAACCCTAACCCTAGCCCGAACCCTAACCCTAACCCTTCCCCGAAGCCTGACCCTCACCCGTCCCCTAATCCTAAACCGTAGGCTCACACTAACCCGCGCCCTCACACGCACGCTCCCCCTAAAGCGTTGTCGGACACTCACCTGGACCCTAAACCGTCCCCGTCCCCTAACCCTAACCCTAGCCCGAACCCTAACCCTAACCCTTCAACGAAGCCTGACCCTCACCCGTCCCCTAATCCTAAACCGTAGGCTCACATTAAGGCGCGCCCTCACACGCATGATCCCCCTAAAGCGTTGTCGGACCCTCACCTGGACCCTAAACCGTCCCCGTCCCCTAACCCTAACCCTAGCATGAACCCTAACCCTAACCCTTCCCCGAAGCCTGACCCTCACCCGTCCCCTAATCCTAAGCCGTACGCTAACACTAACCCGCGCCCTCACACGCACGCTCCCCCTAAAGCGTTCTCGGACCCTCACCTGGACCCTAAACCGTCCCCGTCCCCTAACCCTAACCCTAGCCCGAACCCTAACCCTAACCCTTCCCCGAAGCCTGACCCTCACCCGTCCCCTAATCCTAACCCGTACGCTAACACTAACCCGCGCCCTCACACGCACGCTCCCCCTAAAGTGTTGTCGGACCCTCACCTGGACCCTAAACCGTCTCCGTCCCCTAACCCTAACCCTAGCCCGAACCCTAACCCTAACACTTCCCCGAAGCCTGACCCTCACCCGTCCCCTATTCCTAACCCATACGCTCACACTAACCCACGCCCTCACACACACGATCCCCCTAAAGCGTTGTCGGACCCTCACCTGGACCCTAAACCGTCCCCGTCCCCTAACGCTAACCCTAGCCCGAACCCTAACCCTAACCCTTCCCCGAAGCCTGACCCTCACCCGTCCCATAATCCTAAGCCGTACGCTAACACTAACCCGCGCCCTCACAAGCACGATCCCCCTAAAGCGTTGTCGGACCCTCACCTGGACCCTAAACCGTCCCCGTCCCCTAACCCTAACCCTAGCATGAACCCTAACCCTAACACTTCCCCGAAGCCTGACCCTCACCCGTCCCCTAATCCTAACCCGTACGCTCACACTAACTCGCGCCCTCACACGCACGCTCCCCCTAAAGCGTTGTCAGACCCTCACCTGGACCCTAAACCGTCCCCGTCCCCTAACCCTAACCCTAGCCCGAACCCTAACCCTAACCCTTCCCCGAAGCCTGACCCTCACCTGTCCCGTAATCCTAACCCGTAGGCTCACACTAACCCACGCCCTCACACACACGCTCCCCCTGAAGCGTTATCGGACCCTCAATTGGACCCTAAGCCGTCCCCGTCCCCTAACGCTAACCCTAGCCCGAACCCTAACCCTAACCCTTCCCCGAAACCTGACCCTCACCCGTCCCCTAATCCTAACCCGCACGCTAACACTAACCCGGGCCCTCACACGCATGCTCCCCCTAAAGCGTTGTCGGACCCTCACCTGGACCCTAAACCGTCCCCGTCCCCTAACCCTAACCCTAGCCCGAACCCTAACCCTAACACTTCCCCGAAGCCTGACCCTCACCCGTCCCCTAATCCTAACCCGTAGCCTCACACTAACCCGCGCCCTCACACGCAAGCTCCCCCTAAAGCGTTGTCGGACCCTCACCTGGACCCTAAACCGTCCCCGTCCCCTAACCCTAACCCTAGCCCGAACCCTAACCCTAACCCTTCCCCGAAGCCTGACCCTCACCCGTCCCCTAATCCTAAGCCGTACGCTAACACTAACCCGCTACCTCACACGCACGCTCCCCCTAAAGCGTTGTCGGACCCTCACCTGGACCCTAAACCGTCCCCGTCCCCTAACCCTAACCCTAGCCCGAACCCTAACCCTAACCCTTCCCCGAAGCCTGACCCTCACCCGTCCCCTATTCCTAACCCGTACGCTCACACTACCCCGCGCCCTCACACGCACGCTCCCCCTAAAGCGTTGTCGGACACTCACCTGGACCCTAAACCGTCCCCGTCCCCTAACCCTAACCCTAGCCCGAACCCTAACCCTAACCCTTCCCTGAAGCCTGACCCTCACCCGTCCCCTAATCCTAAACCGTAGGCTCACATTAAGGCGCGCCCTCACACGCATGATCCCCCTAAAGCTTTGTCGGACCCTCACCTGGACCCTAAACCGTCCCCGCCCCTAACCCTAACCCTATCCCGAACCCTAACCCTAACACTTCCCCGAAGCCTGACCCTCACCCGTCCCCTATTCCTAACCCATACGCTCACACTAACCCGCGCCCTCACACACACGATCCCCCTAAAGCGTTGTCGGACCCTCACCTGGACCCTAAACCGTCCCCGTCCCCTAACGCTAACCCTAGCCCGAACCCTAACCCTAACCCTTCCCCGAAGCCTGACCCTCACCCGTCCCATAATCCTAAGCCGTACGCTAACACTAACCCGCGCCCTCACAAGCACGATCCCCCTAAAGCGTTGTCGGACCCTCACCTGGACCCTAAACCGTCCCCGTCCCCTAACCCTAACCCTAGCACGAACCCTAACCCTAAAACTTCCCCGAAGCCTGACCCTCACCCGTCCCCTAATCCTAACCCGTACGCTAACACTAACCCGCGCCCTCACACGCACGCTCCCTCTAAAGCGTTGTCGGACCCTCACCTGGACCCTAGACCGTCCCCGTACCCTAACCCTAACCCTAGCCCGAACCCTAACCCTAACACTTCCCCGAAGCCTGACCCTCACCCGTCCCCTAATCCTAACCTGTACGCTAACACTAACCCGCGCCGTCACACGCACGGTCCCCCTAAAGCGTTGTCGGACGCTCACCTGGACCCTAAACCGTCCCCGTCCCCTAACCCTAACCCTAGCCCGAACTTTAACCCTAACTCTTTCCCGAAGCCTGACCCTCACCCGTCCCCTAATCCTAAGACGTACGCTAACACTAACCCGCGCCCACACATGCACGCTCCCCCTAAAGCGTTATCGGACCCTCACCTGGACCTTAAACCGTCCCCGTCCCCTAACCCTAACCCTAGCCCGAACCCTAACCCTAACCCTTCCCCGAAGCCTGACCCTCACCCGTCCCCTAATCCTAAACCGTAGGCTCACACTAACCCGCGCCCTCACACGCACGCTCCCCCTAAAGCGTTGTCGGACACTCACCTGGACCCTAAACCGTCCCCGTCCCCTAACCCTAACCCTAGCCCGAACCCTAACCCTAACCCTTCAACGAACCCTGACCCTCACCCGTCCCCTAATCCTAAACCGTAGGCTCACATTAAGGCGCGCCCTCACACGCATGATCCCCCTAAAGCGTTGTCGGACCCTCACCTGGACCCTAAACCGTCCCCGTCCCCTAACCCTAACCCTAGCATGAACCCTAACCCTAACCCTTCCCCGAAGCCTGACCCTCACCCGTCCCCTAATCCTAAGCCGTACGCTAACACTAACCCACGCCCTCACACGCACGCTCCCCCTAAAGCGTTGTCGGACCCTCACCTGGACCCTAAACCGTCCCCGTCCCCTAACCCTAACCCTAGCCCGAACCCTAACCCTAACCCTTCCCCGAAGCCTGACCCTCACCCGTCCCCTAATCCTAACCCGTACGCTAACACTAACCCGCGCCCTCACACGCACGCTCCCCCTAAAGCATTGTCGGACCCTCACCTGGACCCTAAACCGTCCCCGTCCCCTAACCCTAACCCTAGCCCGAACCCTAACCCTAACCCTTCCCCGAAGCCTGACGCTCAACCGTCCCCTAATCCTAACCCGTACGGTAACACTAACCCGCGCCCTCACACGCACGCTCCCCCTAAAGCGTTGTCGGACCCTCACCTGGACCCTAAACCGTCCCCGTCCCCTAACCCTAACCCTAGCCCGAACCCTAACCCTAACCCTTCCCCGAAGCCTGACCCTCACCCGTCCCCTAATCCTAACCAGTAGGCTCACACTAACCCGCGCCCTCACACGCACGATCCCCCTAAAGCGTTGTCAGACCCTCACCTGGACCCTAAACCGTCCCCGTCCCCTAACCCTAACCCTACCCCGAAACCTAAACCTAATCCTTCCCCGAAGCATGACCCTCACCCGTCCCCTAATCCTAACCCGTACGCTAACACTAACCCGCGCCCTCACACGCACGCTCCCCCTAAAGCGTTGTCGGACCCTCACCTGAACCCTAAATCGTCCCCTTCCCCTAACCCTAACCCTAGCCCGAACCCTAACCCTAACCCTTCCCCGAAGCCTGACCCTCACCCGTCCCCTAATCCTAACCCATACGCTAACACTAACCCGCGCCCTCACACGCACGCTCCCCCTAAAGCGTTGTCGGACCCTCACCTGGACCCTAAACCGTCCCCGTCCCCTAACCCTAAACCTAGCCCGAACCCTAACCCTAACCCTTCCCCGAAGCCTGACCCTCACCCGTCCCCTAATCCTAACCCGTAGGCTCACACTAACACGCGCCCTCACACGCACGCTCCCCCTAAAGCGTTGTCGGACCCTCACCTCGACCCTAAACCGTCCCCGTCCCCTAACCCTAACCCTAGCCCGAACCCTAACCCTAACCTATCCCCGAAGCCTGACCCTCACCCGTCCCCTAATCCTAACCCGTACGCTAACACTAACCCGCGCCCTCACATGCACGCTCCCCCTAAAGCGTTGTCGGACCCTCAGCTGGATCCTAAACCGTCCCCGTCCCCTAACCCTAACCCTAGCCCGAACCCTAACCCTAACACTTCCCCGAAGACTGACCCTCACCCGTCCCTTAATCCTAACCCGTAGGCTCACACTAACCCGACCCTTACACGCACGTTCCCCCTAAAGCGTTGTCGGACCCTCACCAGGACCCTAAACCGTCCCCGTCCCCTAACCCTAACCCTAGCCCGAACCCTAACCATAACACTTCCCCGAAGCCTGACCCTCACCCGTCCCCTAATCCACACCCGTACGCTCACACTAACTCGCGCCCTCACACGCACGCTCCCCCTAAAGCGTTGTCAAACCCTCACCTGGACCCTAAACCGTCCCCGTCCCCTAACCCTAACCCTTGCCCGAACCCTAACCCTAACCCTTCCCCGAAGCCTGACCCTCACCCGTCCCCTAATCCTAACCCGTACGCTAACACTAACCCGCGCCCTCACACGCACGCTCCCCCTAAAGCGTTGTCGGACCCTCACCTGGACCCTAAACCGTCCCCGTCCCCTAACCCTAACCCTAGCCCGAACCCTAACCCTAACCCTTCCCCGAAGCCTGACCCTCACCCGTCCCCTAATCCTAAATCGTAGGCTCACACTAACCCGCGCCCTCACACGCACGCTCCCCCTAAAGCATTGTCGGAACCTCACCTGGACCCTAAACTGTCCCCGTACCCTAACCCTAACCCTAGCCCGAACCCTAACCCTAACCCTTCCCCGAAGCCTGACCCTCACCCGTCCCCTAATCCTAACCCGTACGCTAACACTAACCTGCGCCCTCACACGCACGCTCCCCCTAAAGCGTTTTCGGACCCTCAATTGGACCCTAAGCCGTCCCCATCCCCTAACCCTAACCCTAGCCCGAACCCTAACCCTAACCCTTCCCCGAAGCCTGACCCTCAACCGTCCCCTAATCCTAACCCGCACGCTAACACTAACCCGGGCCCTCACACGCATGCTCCCCCTAAAGCGTTGTCGGACCCTCACCTGGACCCTAAACCGTCCCCGTCCCCTAACCCTATCCCTAGCCCGAACCCTAACCCTAACCCTTCCCCGAAGCCTGACCCTCACCCGTCCCCTAATCCTAACCCGTACGCTAACACTAACCCACGCCCTCACATGCACGCTCCCCCTAAAGCGTTGTCAGACCCTCAGGTGGATCCTAAACCGTCCCCGTCCCCTAACCCTAACCCTAGCCCGAACCCTAACCCTAACCCTTCCCCGAAGCCTGACCCTCACCCGTCCCCTAATCCTAACCCGTAGGCTCACACTAACCCGCGCCCTTACACGCACGCTCCCCCTAAAGCGTTGTCGGACCCTCACCAGGACCCTAAATCCTCCCCGTCCCCTAACCCTAACCCTAGCCCGAACCCTAAACCTAACACTTCCCCGAAGCCTGACCCTCACCCGTCCCCTAATCCTAACCCGTACGCTCACACTAACTCGCGCCCTCACACGCACGCTCCCCCTAAAGCGTTGTCAGACCCTCACCTGGACCCTAAACCGTCCCCGTCCCCTAACCCTAACCCTAACCCGAACCCTAACCCTAACCCTTCCCCGAAGCCTGACCCTCACCCGTCCCCTAATCCTAACCCGTAGGCTCACACTAACCCGTGCCCTCACACGCACGCTCCCCCTAAAGCGTTGTCGGACCCTCACCTGGACCCTAAACCGTCCCCGTCCCCTAACCCTAACCCTAGCCCGAACCCTAACCCTAACCCTTCCCCGAAGCCTGACCCTCACCCGTCCCCTAATCCTAACCCGTAGGCTCACACTAACTCGCGCCCTCACACGCATGCTCCCCCTAAAGCGTTGTCGGACCCTCACCTGGACCCTAAACCGTCCCCGTACCCTAACCTTAACCCTAGCCCGAACCCTAACCCTAACCCTTCAACGAAGCCTGACCCTCACCCGTCCCCTAATCCTAAACCATAGGCTCACACTAACCCGCGCCCTCACACGCACGCTCCCCCTAAAGCGTTGTCGGACCCTCACCTGGACCCTAAACCGTTCCCGTCCCCAAACCCTAACCCTAGCCCGAACCCTAACCCTAACCCTTCCCCGAAGCCTGACGCTCACCCGTCCCCTAATCCTAACCCGTACGCTAACACTAACCCGCGCCCTCACACGCACGCTCCCCCTAAAGCGTTGTCGGACCCTCACCTGGACCCTAAACCGTCCCCGACCCCTAACCCTAACCATAGCCCGAACCCTAATCTAACACTTCCCCAAAGCCTGACCATCACCCGTCACCTAATCCTAACCCGTAGGCTCACACTAACCCGCGCCCTCACACGCACGATCCCCCTAAAGCGTTGTCGGACACTCACCTGGACCCTAAACCGTCCCCGTCCCCTAACCCTAACCCTAGCACGAACCCTAACCCTAACCCTTCCCCGAAGCATGACCCTCACCCGTCCCCTAATCCTAAGCCGTACGCTAACACTAACCCGCGCCCTCACACGCACGCTCCCCCTAAAGCGTTGTCGGACCCTCACTTGGACCCTAAACCGTCCCCGTCCCCTAACCCTAACCCTACCCCGAAACCTAAACCTAATCCTTCCCCGAAGCATGACCCTCACCCGTCCCCTAATCCTAACCCGTACGCTAACACTAACCCGCGCCCTCACACGCACGCTCCCCCTAAAGCGTTGTCGGACCCTCACCTGAACCCTAAATCGTCCCCTTCCCCTAACCCTAACCCTAGCCCGAACCCTAACCCTAACCCTTCCCCGAAGCCTGACCCTCACCCGTCCCCTAATCCTAACCCATACGCTAACACTAACCCGCGCCCTCACACGCACGCTCCCCCTAAAGCGTTGTCGGACCCTCACCTGGACCCTAAACCGTCCCCGTCCCCTAACCCTAAACCTAGCCCGAACCCTAACCCTAACCCTTCCCCGAAGCCTGACCCTCACCCGTCCCCTAATCCTAACCCGTAGGCTCACACTAACACGCGCCCTCACACGCACGCTCCCCCTAAAGCGTTGTCGGACCCTCACCTCGACCCTAAACCGTCCCCGTCCCCTAACCCTAACCCTAGCCCGAACCCTAACCCTAACCTATCCCCGAAGCCTGACCCTCACCCGTCCCCTAATCCTAACCCGTACGCTAACACTAACCCGCGCCCTCACATGCACGCTCCCCCTAAAGCGTTGTCGGACCCTCAGCTGGATCCTAAACCGTCCCCGTCCCCTAACCCTAACCCTAGCCCGAACCCTAACCCTAACACTTCCCCGAAGACTGACCCTCACCCGTCCCTTAATCCTAACCCGTAGGCTCACACTAACCCGACCCTTACACGCACGTTCCCCCTAAAGCGTTGTCGGACCCTCACCAGGACCCTAAACCGTCCCCGTCCCCTAACCCTAACCCTAGCCCGAACCCTAACCATAACACTTCCCCGAAGCCTGACCCTCACCCGTCCCCTAATCCACACCCGTACGCTCACACTAACTCGCGCCCTCACACGCACGCTCCCCCTAAAGCGTTGTCAAACCCTCACCTGGACCCTAAACCGTCCCCGTCCCCTAACCCTAACCCTTGCCCGAACCCTAACCCTAACCCTTCCCCGAAGCCTGACCCTCACCCGTCCCCTAATCCTAACCCGTACGCTAACACTAACCCGCGCCCTCACACGCACGCTCCCCCTAAAGCGTTGTCGGACCCTCACCTGGACCCTAAACCGTCCCCGTCCCCTAACCCTAACCCTAGCCCGAACCCTAACCCTAACCCTTCCCCGAAGCCTGACCCTCACCCGTCCCCTAATCCTAAATCGTAGGCTCACACTAACCCGCGCCCTCACACGCACGCTCCCCCTAAAGCATTGTCGGAACCTCACCTGGACCCTAAACTGTCCCCGTACCCTAACCCTAACCCTAGCCCGAACCCTAACCCTAACCCTTCCCCGAAGCCTGACCCTCACCCGTCCCCTAATCCTAACCCGTACGCTAACACTAACCTGCGCCCTCACACGCACGCTCCCCCTAAAGCGTTTTCGGACCCTCAATTGGACCCTAAGCCGTCCCCATCCCCTAACCCTAACCCTAGCCCGAACCCTAACCCTAACCCTTCCCCGAAGCCTGACCCTCAACCGTCCCCTAATCCTAACCCGCACGCTAACACTAACCCGGGCCCTCACACGCATGCTCCCCCTAAAGCGTTGTCGGACCCTCACCTGGACCCTAAACCGTCCCCGTCCCCTAACCCTATCCCTAGCCCGAACCCTAACCCTAACCCTTCCCCGAAGCCTGACCCTCACCCGTCCCCTAATCCTAACCCGTACGCTAACACTAACCCACGCCCTCACATGCACGCTCCCCCTAAAGCGTTGTCAGACCCTCAGGTGGATCCTAAACCGTCCCCGTCCCCTAACCCTAACCCTAGCCCGAACCCTAACCCTAACCCTTCCCCGAAGCCTGACCCTCACCCGTCCCCTAATCCTAACCCGTAGGCTCACACTAACCCGCGCCCTTACACGCACGCTCCCCCTAAAGCGTTGTCGGACCCTCACCAGGACCCTAAATCCTCCCCGTCCCCTAACCCTAACCCTAGCCCGAACCCTAAACCTAACACTTCCCCGAAGCCTGACCCTCACCCGTCCCCTAATCCTAACCCGTACGCTCACACTAACTCGCGCCCTCACACGCACGCTCCCCCTAAAGCGTTGTCAGACCCTCACCTGGACCCTAAACCGTCCCCGTCCCCTAACCCTAACCCTAACCCGAACCCTAACCCTAACCCTTCCCCGAAGCCTGACCCTCACCCGTCCCCTAATCCTAACCCGTAGGCTCACACTAACCCGTGCCCTCACACGCACGCTCCCCCTAAAGCGTTGTCGGACCCTCACCTGGACCCTAAACCGTCCCCGTCCCCTAACCCTAACCCTAGCCCGAACCCTAACCCTAACCCTTCCCCGAAGCCTGACCCTCACCCGTCCCCTAATCCTAACCCGTAGGCTCACACTAACTCGCGCCCTCACACGCATGCTCCCCCTAAAGCGTTGTCGGACCCTCACCTGGACCCTAAACCGTCCCCGTACCCTAACCTTAACCCTAGCCCGAACCCTAACCCTAACCCTTCAACGAAGCCTGACCCTCACCCGTCCCCTAATCCTAAACCATAGGCTCACACTAACCCGCGCCCTCACACGCACGCTCCCCCTAAAGCGTTGTCGGACCCTCACCTGGACCCTAAACCGTTCCCGTCCCCAAACCCTAACCCTAGCCCGAACCCTAACCCTAACCCTTCCCCGAAGCCTGACGCTCACCCGTCCCCTAATCCTAACCCGTACGCTAACACTAACCCGCGCCCTCACACGCACGCTCCCCCTAAAGCGTTGTCGGACCCTCACCTGGACCCTAAACCGTCCCCGACCCCTAACCCTAACCATAGCCCGAACCCTAATCTAACACTTCCCCAAAGCCTGACCATCACCCGTCACCTAATCCTAACCCGTAGGCTCACACTAACCCGCGCCCTCACACGCACGATCCCCCTAAAGCGTTGTCGGACACTCACCTGGACCCTAAACCGTCCCCGTCCCCTAACCCTAACCCTAGCACGAACCCTAACCCTAACCCTTCCCCGAAGCATGACCCTCACCCGTCCCCTAATCCTAAGCCGTACGCTAACACTAACCCGCGCCCTCACACGCACGCTCCCCCTAAAGCGTTGTCGGACCCTCACTTGGACCCTAAACCGTCCCCGTCCCCTAACCCTAACCCTAGCCCGAACCCTAACCCTAACCCTTCCCCGAAGCCTGACCCTCACCCGTCCCCTAATCCTAACCCGTAGGCTAACACTAACCCACGCCCTCACACGCACGCTCCCCCTAAAGCGTTGTCGGACCCTCACCTCGACCCTAAACCGTCCCCGTCCCCTAACCCTAACCCTAGGCCGAACCCTAACACTAACCCTTCCCCGAAGCCTGACCCTCACCCGTCCCCTAATCCTAACCCGTACTCTAACACTAACCCGCGCCCTCACATGCACGCTCCCCCTAAAGCGTTGTCGGACCCTCAGCTGGATCCTCAACGGTCCCCGTCCCCTAACCCTAACCCTAGCCCGAACCCTAACCCTAACCCTTCCCCGAAGCCTGACCCTCACCCGTCCCCTAATCCTAACCCGTAGGCTCACACTAACCCGCGCCCTTACACGCATGCTCCCCCTAAAGCGTTGTCGGACCCTCACCAGGACCCTAAACCGTCCCCGTCCCCTAACCCTAACCCTAGCCCGAACTCTAACCATAACACTTCCCCGAAGCCTGACCCTCACCCGTCCCCTAATCCTAACCCGTACGCTCACACTAACTCGCGCCCTCACACGCACGCTCCCGCTAAAGCGTTGTCAGACCCTCCTCTGGACCCTAAACCGTCCCCGTCCCCTAACCCTAACCCTAGCCCGAACCCTAACCCTAACCCTTCCCCGAAGCCTGACCCTCACCCGTCCCCTAATCCTAACCCGTAGGCTCACACTAACCCGCGCCCTCACACGCACGCTCCCCCTAAAGCGTTGTCGGACCCTCACCTGGACCCTAAACCGTCCCCATCCCCTAACCCTAACCCTAGCCCGAACCCTAACCCTAACCCTTCCCCTAAGCCTGACACTCACCTGTCCCCTAATCATAACCCGTAGGCTCACACTAACCCGCGCCCTCACACGCACGCTCCTCCTAAAGCATTGTCGGAACCTCACCTGGACCCTAAACCGTCCCCGTACCCTAACGCTAACCCTAGCCCGAACCCTAACCCTAACCCTTCCCCGAAACCTGACCCTCACCCGTCCCCTAATCCTAACACGTACGCTAACACTAACCCGCGCCCTCACACGCACGCTCCCCCTAAAGCGTTGTCGGACCCTCAATTGGACCTTAAGCCGTCCCCGTCCCCTAACCCTAACCCTAGCCCGAACCCTAACCCTAACCCTTCCCCGAAGCCTGACCCTCACCCGTCCCCTAATCCTAACCCGCACGCTAACACTAACACGGGCCCTCACACGCATGCTCCCCCTAAAGCGTTGTCGGACCCTCACCTGGACCCTAAACCTTCCCCGTCGCCTAACCCTAACCCTAGCCCGAACCCTAACCCTAACACTTCCCCGAAGCCTGACCCTCACCCGTCCCCTAATCCTAACCCGTAGGCTCACACTAACCCGCGCCCTCACACGCACGCTCCCCCTAAAGCGTTGTCGGACCCTCACCTGGACCCTAAACCGTCCCCGTACCCTAACCCTAACCCTAGCCCGAACCCTAACCCTAACCCTTCAACGAAGCCTGACCCTCACCCGTCCCCTAATCCTAACCCGTACGCTAACACTAACCAGCGCCCTCACACGCACGCTCCCCCTAAAGCGTTGTCGGACACTCACCTGTACCCTAAACCATCCCCGTCCCCTAACCCTAACCCTAAGCCTAACCCTTCCCCGAAGCCTGACCCTCACCCGTCCCCTAATCCTAAACCGTACGCTAACACTAACCCACGCCCTCACACGCACGCCCCCCCTAAAGCGTTGTCGGACCCTCACCTGGACCCTAAACCGTCCCCGTCCCCTAACCCTAACCCTAGCCCGAACCCTAACCCTAACCCTTCCCCGAAACCTGACGCTCACCCGTCCCCTAATCCTAACCCGTACGGTAACACTAACCCGCGCCCTCACACGCACGCTCCCCCTAAAGCGTTTTCGGACCCTCACCTGGACCCTAAACCGTCCCCGTCCCCTAACCCTAACCCTAGCCCGAACCCTAACCCTAACACTTCCCCGAAGCCTGACGCTCACCCGTCACCTATTCCTAACCCGTATGGTAACACTAACCCGCGCCCTCACAAGCACGCTACCCCTAAAGCGTTGTCGGACCCTCACCTGGACCCTAAACGGTCCCCGTCACCTAACCCTACCCCTAGCCCGAACCCTAACCCTAACCCTTCCCCGAAGCCTGACCCTCACCCGTCCCCTAATCCTAACCCGTAGGCTCACACTAACCCGCGCCCTCACACGCACGCTCCCCCTAAAGCGTTGTCAGAACCTCACCTGGACCCTAAACCGTCCCCGTCCCCTAACCCTAACCCTAGCCCGAACCCTAACCCTAACCCTTCCCCGAAGCCTGACCCTCACCCGTCCCCTAATCCTAACCCGTACGCTAACACTAACCCACGCCCTCACACGCGCGCTCCCCCTAAAGCGTTGTCGGACCCTCACCTGGACCCTAAATCGTCCCCGTCCCCTAAGCCTAACCCTAGCCCGAACCCTAACCCTAAACCTTCCCCGAAGCCTGACCCTCACCCGTCCCCTAAT
Source organism: Lagenorhynchus albirostris (assembly GCF_949774975.1). Lineage (NCBI taxonomy): Eukaryota > Metazoa > Chordata > Mammalia > Artiodactyla > Delphinidae > Lagenorhynchus > Lagenorhynchus albirostris. The sequence goes on from NC_083098.1 coordinate 442,518, forward strand.
CCTAACCCGTACGCTCACACTAACTCGCGCCCTCACATGCACGCTCCCCCTAAAGCGTTGTCAGACCCTCACCTGGACCCTAAACCGTCCCCGTCCCCTAACCCTAACCCTAGCCCGAACCCTAACCCTAACCCTTCCCCGAAGCCTGAACCTCACCCGTCCCCTATTCCTAACCCGTACGCTCACACTACCCCGCACCCTCACAGGCACGCTCCCCCTAAAGCGTTGTCGGACCCTCACCTGGACCCTAAACCGTCCCCGTCCCCTAACCCTAACCCTAGCCCGAACCCTAACCCTAACCCTTCCCTGAAGCCTGACCCTCACCCGTCCCCTAATCCTAAACCGTAGGCTCACATTAAGGCGCGCCCTCACACGCATGATCCCCCTAAAGCTTTGTCGGACCCTCACCTGGACCCTAAACCGTCCCCGTCCCCTAACCCTAACCCTATCCCGAACCCTAACCCTAACACTTCCCCGAAGCCTGACCCTCACCCGTCCCCTATTCCTAACCCATACGCTCACACTAACCCGCGCCCTCACACACACGATCCCCCTAAAGCGTTGTCGGACCCTCACCTGGACCCTAAACCGTCCCCGTCCCCTAACGCTAACCCTAGCCCGAACCCTAACCCTAACCCTTCCCCGAAGCCTGACCCTCACCCGTCCCATAAACCTAAGCCGTACGCTAACACTAACCCGCGCCCTCACAAGCACGATCCCCCTAAAGCGTTGTCGGACCCTCACCTGGACCCTAAACCGTCCCCGTCCCCTAACCCTAACCCTAGCACGAACCCTAACCCTAACACTTCCCCGAAGCCTGACCCTCACCCGTCCCCTAATCCTAACCCGTACGCTAACACTAACCCGCGCCCTCACACGCACGCTCCCTCTAAAGCGTTGTCGGACCCTCACCTGGACCCTAAACCGTCCCCGTACCCTAACCCTAACCCTAGCCCGAACCCTAACCCTAACCCTTCCCCGAAGCATGACCCTCACCCGTCCCCTAATCCTAAACCGTAGGCTCACACTAACCCGCGCCCTCACACGCACGCTCCCCCTAAAGCGTTGTCAGACCCTCACCTGGACCCTAAACTGTCCCCGTCCCCTAACCCTAACCCTAGCCCGAACCCTAACCCTAACCCTTCCCTGAAGCCTGACCCTCACCCGTCCCCTAATCCTAAACCGTAGGCTCACATTAAGGCGCGCCCTCACACGCGCGCTCCCCCTAAAGCGTTGTCGGACCCTCACCTGGACCCTAAACCGTCCCCGTCCCCTAAGCCTAACCCTAGCCCGAACCCTAACCCTAAACCTTCCCCGAAGCCTGACCCTCACCCGTCCCCTAATCCTAACCCGTACGCTCACACTAACTCGCGCCCTCACACGCACGCTCCCCCTAAAGCGTTGTCAGACCCTCACCTGGACCCTAAACCGTCCCCGTCCCCTAACCCTAACCCTAGCCCGAACCCTAACCCTAACCCTTCCCCGAAGCCTGACCCTCACCTGTCCCGTAATCCTAACCCGTAGGCTCACACTAACCCACGCCCTCACACACACGCTCCTCCTGAAGCGTTATCGGACCCTCATTTGGACCCTAAGCCGTCCCCGTCCCCTAACCCTAACCCTAGCCCGAACCCTAACCCTAACCCTTCCCCGAAACCTGACCCTCACCCGTCCCCTAATCCTAACCCGCACGCTAACACTAACCCGGGCCCTCACACGCATGCTCCCCCTAAAGCGTTGTCGGACCCTCACCTGGACCCTAAACCGTCCCCGTCCCCTAACCCTAACCCTAGCCCGAACCCTAACCCTAACACTTCCCCGAAGCCTGACCCTCACCCGTCCCCTAATCCTAACCCGTAGCCTCACACTAACCCGCGCCCTCACACGCACGCTCCCCCTAAAGCGTTGTCGGACCCTCACCTGGACCCTAAACCGTCCCCGTCCCCTAACCCTAACCCTAGCCCGAACCCTAACCCTAACCCTTCCCCGAAGCCTGACCCTCACCCGTCCCCTAATCCTAAGCCGTACGCTAACACTAACCCGCTACCTCACACGCACGCTCCCCCTAAAGCGTTGTCGGACCCTCACCTGGACCCTAAACCGTCCCCGTCCCCTAACCCTAACCCTAGCCCGAACCCTAACCCTAACCCTTCCCCGAAGCCTGACCCTCACCCGTCCCCTATTCCTAACCCGTACGCTCACACTACCCCGCGCCCTCACACGCACGCTCCCCCTAAAGCGTTGTCGGACACTCACCTGGACCCTAAACCGTCCCCGTCCCCTAACCCTAACCCTAGCCCGAACCCTAACCCTAACCCTTCCCTGAAGCCTGACCCTCACCCGTCCCCTAATCCTAAACCGTAGGCTCACATTAAGGCGCGCCCTCACACGCATGATCCCCCTAAAGCTTTGTCGGACCCTCACCTGGACCCTAAACCGTCCCCGCCCCTAACCCTAACCCTATCCCGAACCCTAACCCTAACACTTCCCCGAAGCCTGACCCTCACCCGTCCCCTATTCCTAACCCATACGCTCACACTAACCCGCGCCCTCACACACACGATCCCCCTAAAGCGTTGTCGGACCCTCACCTGGACCCTAAACCGTCCCCGTCCCCTAACGCTAACCCTAGCCCGAACCCTAACCCTAACCCTTCCCCGAAGCCTGACCCTCACCCGTCCCATAATCCTAAGCCGTACGCTAACACTAACCCGCGCCCTCACAAGCATGATCCCCCTAAAGCGTTGTCGGACCCTCACCTCGACCCTAAACCGTCCCCGTCCCCTAACCCTAACCCTAGCACGAACCCTAACCCTAAAACTTCCCCGAAGCCTGACCCTCACCCGTCCCCTAATCCTAACCCGTACGCTAACACTAACCCACGCCCTCACACGCACGCTCCCTCTAAAGCGTTGTCGGACCCTCACCTGGACCCTAGACCGTCCCCGTACCCTAACCCTAACCCTAGCCCGAACCCTAACCCTAACACTTCCCCGAAGCCTGACCCTCACCCGTCCCCTAATCCTAACCTGTACGCTAACACTAACCCGCGCCGTCACACGCACGGTCCCCCTAAAGCGTTGTCGGACGCTCACCTGGACCCTAAACCGTCCCCGTCCCCTAACCCTAACCCTAGCCCGAACTTTAACCCTAACTCTTTCCCGAAGCCTGACCCTCACCCGTCCCCTAATCCTAAGACGTACGCTAACACTAACCCGCGCCCACACATGCACGCTCCCCCTAAAGCGTTTTCGGACCCTCACCTGGACCTTAAACCGTCCCCGTCCCCTAACCCTAACCCTAGCCCGAACCCTAACCCTAACCCTTCCCCGAAGCCTGACCCTCACCCGTCCCCTAATCCTAAACCGTAGGCTCACACTAACCCGCGCCCTCACACGCACGCTCCCCCTAAAGCGTTGTCGGACACTCACCTGGACCCTAAACCGTCCCCGTCCCCTAACCCTAACCCTAGCCCGAACCCTAACCCTAACCCTTCAACGAAGCCTGACCCTCACCCGTCCCCTAATCCTAAACCGTAGGCTCACATTAAGGCGCGCCCTCACACGCATGATCCCGCTAAAGCGTTGTCGGACCCTCACCTGGACCCTAAACCGTCCCCGTCCCCAAACCCTAACCCTAGCATGAACCCTAACCCTAACCCTTCCCCGAAGCCTGACCCTCACCCGTCCCCTAATCCTAAGCCGTACGCTAACACTAACCCACGCCCTCACACGCACGCTCCCCCTAAAGCGTTGTCGGACCCTCACCTGGACCCTAAACCGTCCCCGTCCCCTAACCCTAACCCTAGCCCGAACCCTAACCCTAACCCTTCCCCGAAGCCTGACCCTCACCCGTCCCCTAATCCTAACCCGTACGCTAACACTAACCCGCGCCCGCACACGCACGCTCCCCCTAAAGCATTGTCGGACCCTCACCTGGACCCTAAACCGTCCCCGTTCCCTAACCCTAACCCTAGCCCGAACCCTAACCCTAACACTTCCCCGAAGCCTGACCCTCACCCGTCCCCTAATCCTAACCCGTAGGCTCACACTAACCCGCGCCCTCACACGCACGCTACCCCTAAAGCGTTGTCGGACCCTCACCTGGACCCTAAACCGTCCCCGTACCCTAACCCTAACCCTAGCCCGAAACCTAACCCTAACCCTTCAACGAAGCCTGACCCTCACCCGTCCCCTAATCCTAACCCGTACGCTAACACTAACCCGCGCCCTCACACGCACGCTCCCCCTAAAGCGTTGTCGGACACTCACCTGTACCCTAAACCATCCCCGTCCCCTAACCCTAACCCTAAGCCTAACCCTTCCCCGAAGCCTGACCCTCACCCGTCCCCTAATCCTAAACCGTACGCTAACACTAACCCACGCCCTCACACGCACGCTCCCCCTAAAGCGTTGTCGGACCCTCACCTGGACCCTAAACCGTCCCCGTCCCCTAACCCTAACCCTAGCCCGAACCCTAACCCTAACCCTTCCCCGAAACCTGACGCTCACCCGTCCCCTAATCCTAACCCGTACGGTAACACTAACCCGCGCCCTCACACGCACGCTCCCCCTAAAGCGTTTTCGGACCCTCACCTGGACCCTAAACCGTCCCCGTCCCCTAACCCTAACCCTAGCCCGAACCCTAACCCTAACACTTCCCCGAAGCCTGACGCTCACCCGTCACCTATTCCTAACCCGTATGGTAACACTAACCCGCGCCCTCACAAGCACGCTACCCCTAAAGCGTTGTCGGACCCTCACCTGGACCCTAAACGGTCCCCGTCACCTAACCCTAACCCTAGCCCGAACCCTAACCCTAACCCTTCCCCGAAGCCTGACCCTCACCCGTCCCCTAATCCTAACCCGTAGGCTCACACTAACCCGCGCCCTCACACGCACGCTCCCCCTAAAGCGTTGTCAGACCCTCACCTCGACACTAAACCGTCCCCGTACCCTAACCCTAACCCTAGCCCGAACCCTAACCCTAACCCTTCCCCGAAGCCTGACCCTCACCCGTCCCCTAATCCTAACCCGTAGGCTCACACTAACCCGCGCCCTCACACGCACGCTCCCCCTAAAGCGTTGTCAGAACCTCACCTGGACCCTAAACCGTCCCCGTCCCCTAACCCTAACCCTAGCCCGAACCCTAACCCTAACCCTTCCCCGAAGCCTGACCCTCACCCGTCCCCTAATCCTAACCCGTACGCTAACACTAACCCACGCCCTCACACGCGCGCTCCCCCTAAAGCGTTGTCGGACCCTCACCTGGACCCTAAATCGTCCCCGTCCCCTAAGCCTAACCCTAGCCCGAACCCTAACCCTAAACCTTCCCCGAAGCCTGACCCTCACCCGTCCCCTCATCCTAACCCGTACGCTCACACTACCCCGCACCCTCACATGCACGCTCCCCCTAAAGCGTTGTCGGACCCTCACCTGGACCCTAAACCGTCCCCGTCCCCTAACCCTAACCCTAGCCCGAACCCTAACCCTAACCCTTCCCTGAAGCCTGACCCTCACCCGTCCCCTAATCCTAAACCGTAGGCTCACATTAAGGCGCGCCCTCACACGCATGATCCCCCTAAAGCTTTGTCGGACCCTCACCTGGACCCTAAACCGTCCCCGTCCCCTAACCCTAACCCTATCCCGAACCCTAACCCTAACACTTCCCCGAAGCCTGACCCTCACCCATCCCCTATTCCTAACCCATACGCTCACACTAACCCGCGCCCTCACACACACGATCCCCCTAAAGCGTTGTCGGACCCTCACCTGGACCCTAAACCATCCCCGTCCCCTAACGCTAACCCTAGCCCGAACCCTAACCCTAACCCTTCCCCGAAGCCTGACCCTCACCCGTCCCATAATCCTAAGCCGTACGCTAACACTAACCCGCGCCCTCACAAGCACGATCCCCCTAAAGCGTTGTCGGACCCTCACCTGGACCCTAAACCGTCCCCGTCCCCTAACCCTAACCCTAGCACGAACCCTAACCCTAACACTTCCCCGAAGCCTGACCCTCACCCGTCCCCTAATCCTAACCCGTACGCTAACACTAACCCGCGCCCTCACACGCACGCTCCCTCTAAAGCGTTGTCGGACCCTCACCTGGACCCTAAACCGTCCCCGTACCCTAACCCTAACCCTAGCCCGAACCCTAACCCTAACCCTTCCCCGAAGCATGACCCTCACCCGTCCCCTAATCCTAAACCGTAGGCTCACACTAACCCGCGCCCTCACACGCACGCTCCCCCTAAAGCGTTGTCGGACACTCACCTGGACCCTAAACCGTCCCCGTCCCCTAACCCTAACCCTAGCCCGAACCCTAACCCTAACCCTTCCCTGAAGCCTGACCCTCACCCGTCCCCTAATCCTAAACCGTAGGCTCACATTAAGGCGCGCCCTCACACGCGCGCTCCCCCTAAAGCGTTGTCGGACCCTCACCTGGACCCTAAACCGTCCCCGTCCCCTAAGCCTAACCCTAGCCCGAACCCTAACCCTAAACCTTCCCCGAAGCCTGACCCTCACCCGTCCCCTAATCCTAACCCGTACGCTCACACTAACTCGCGCCCTCACACGCACGCTCCCCCTAAAGCGTTGTCAGACCCTCACCTGGACCCTAAACCGTCCCCGTCCCCTAACCCTAACCCTAGCCCGAACCCTAACCCTAACCCTTCCCCGAAGCCTGACCCTCACCTGTCCCGTAATCCTAACCCGTAGGCTCACACTAACCCACGCCCTCACACACACGCTCCTCCTGAAGCGTTATCGGACCCTCAATTGGACCCTAAGCCTTCCCCGTCCCCTAAGCCTAACCCTAGCCCGAACCCTAACCCTAACCCTTCCCCGAAACCTGACCCTCACCCGTCCCCTAATCCTAACCCGCACGCTAACACTAACCCGGGCCCTCACACGCATGCTCCCCCTAAAGCGTTGTCGGACCCTCACCTGGACCCTAAACCGTCCCCGTCCCCTAACCCTAACCCTAGCCCGAACCCTAACCCTAACACTTCCCCGAAGCCTGACCCTCACCCGTCCCCTAATCCTAACCCGTAGCCTCACACTAACCCGCGCCCTCACACGCACGCTCCCCCTAAAGCGTTGTCGGACCCTCACCTGGACCCTAAACCGTCCCCGTCCCCTAACCCTAACCCTAGCCCGAACCCTAACCCTAACCCTTCCCCGAAGCCTGACCCTCACCCGTCCCCTAATCCTAAGCCGTACGCTAACACTAACCCTCTACCTCACACGCACGCTCCCCCTAAAGCGTTGTCGGACCCTCACCTGGACCCTAAACCGTCCCCGTCCCCTAACCCTAACCCTAGCCCGAACCCTAACCCTAAACCTTCCCCGAAGCCTGACCCTCACCCGTCCCCTATTCCTAACCCGTACGCTCACACTACCCCGCGCCCTCACACGCACGCTCCCCCTAAAGCGTTGTCGGACACTCACCTGGACCCTAAACCGTCCCCGTCCCCTAACCCTAACCCTAGCCCGAACCCTAACCCTAACCCTTCCCTGAAGCCTGACCCTCACCCGTCCCCTAATCCTAAACCGTAGGCTCACATTAAGGCGCGCCCTCACACGCATGATCCCCCTAAAGCTTTGTCGGACCCTCACCTGGACCCTAAACCGTCCCCGCCCCTAACCCTAACCCTATCCCGAACCCTAACCCTAACACTTCCCCGAAGCCTGACCCTCACCCCTCCCCTATTCCTAACCCATACGCTCACACTAACCCGCGCCCTCACACACACGATCCCCCTAAAGCGTTGTCGGACCCTCACCTGGACCCTAAACCGTCCCCGTCCCCTAACGCTAACCCTAGCCCGAACCCTAACCCTAACCCTTCCCCGAAGCCTGACCCTCACCCGTCCCATAATCCTAAGCCGTACGCTAACACTAACCCGCGCCCTCACAAGCACGATCCCCCTAAAGCGTTGTCGGACCCTCACCTGGACCCTAAACCGTCCCCGTCCCCTAACCCTAACCCTAGCACGAACCCTAACCCTAAAACTTCCCCGAAGCCTGACCCTCACCCGTCCCCTAATCCTAACCCGTACGCTAACACTAACCCGCGCCCTCACAGGCACGCTCCCCCTAAAGCGTTGTCGGACCCTCACCTGGACCCTAGACCGTCCCCGTACCCTAACCCTAACCCTAGCCCGAACCCTAACCCTAACACTTCCCCGAAGCCTGACCCTCATCCGTCCCCTAATCCTAACCTGTACGCTAACACTAACCCGCGCCGTCACACGCACGGTCCCCCTAAAGCGTTGTCGGACGCTCACCTGGACCCTAAACCGTCCCCGTCCCCTAACCCTAACCCTAGCCCGAACTTTAACCCTAACTCTTTCCCGAAGCCTGACCCTCACCCGTCCCCTAATCCTAAGACGTACGCTAACACTAACCCGCGCCCACACATGCACGCTCCCCCTAAAGCGTTTTCGGACCCTCACCTGGACCTTAAACCGTCCCCGTCCCCTAACCCTAACCCTAGCCCGAACCCTAACCCTAACCCTTCAACGAAGCCTGACCCTCACCCGTCCCCTAATCCTAAACCGTAGGCTCACATTAAGGCGCGCCCTCACACGCATGATCCCCCTAAAGCGTTGTCGGACCCTCACCTGGACCCTAAACCGTCCCCGTCCCCTAACCCTAACCCTAGCATGAACCCTAACCCTAACCCTTCCCCGAAGCCTGACCCTCACCCGTCCCATAATCCTAAGCCGTACGCTAACACTAACCCACGCCCTCACACGCACGCTCCCCCTAAAGCGTTGTCGGACCCTCACCTGGACCCTAAACCGTCCCCGTCCCCTAACCCTAACCCTAGCCCGAACCCTAACCCTAACCCTTCCCCGAAGCCTGACCCTCACCCGTCCCCTAATCCTAACCCGTACGCTAACACTAACCCGCGCCCTCACACGCACGCTCCCCCTAAAGCATTGTCGGACCCTCACCTGGACCCTAAACCGTCCCCGTTCCCTAACCCTAACCCTAGCCCGAACCCTAACCCTAACCCTTCCCCGAAGCCTGACGCTCAACCGTCCCCTAATCCTAACCCGTACGGTAACACTAACCCGCGCCCTCACACGCACGCTCCCCTAAAGCGTTGTCGGACCCTCACCTGGACCCTAAACCGTCCCCGTCCCCTAACCCTAACCCTAGCCCGAACCCTAACCCTAACCCTTCCCCGAAGCCTGACCCTCACCCGTCCCCTAATCCTAACCAGTAGGCTCACACTAACCCGCGCCCTCACACGCACGATCCCCCTAAAGCGTTGTCAGACCCTCACCTGGACCCTAAACCGTCCCCGTCCCCTAACCCTAACCCTAGCCCGAACCCTAAACCTAATCCTTCCCCGAAGCATGACCCTCACCCGTCCCCTAATCCTAACCCGTACGCTAACACTAACCCGCGCCCTCACACGCACGCTCCCCCTAAAGCGTTGTCGGACCCTCACCTGAACCCTAAACCGTCCCCTTCCCCTAACCCTAACCCTAGCCCGAACCCTAACCCTAACCCTTCCCCGAAGCCTGACCCTCACCCGTCCCCTAATCCTAACCCGTACGCTAACACTAACCCGCGCCCTCACACGCACGCTCCCCCTAAAGCGTTGTCGGACCCTCACCTGGACCCTAAACCGTCCCCGTCCCCTAACCCTAAACCTAGCCCGAACCCTAACCCTAACCCTTCCCCGAAGCCTGACCCTCACCCGTCCCCTAATCCTAACCCGTAGGCTCACACTAACACGCGCCCTCACACGCACGCTCCCCCTAAAGCGTTGTCGGACCCTCACCTCGACCCTAAACCGTCCCCGTCCCCTAACCCTAACCCTAGCCCGAACCCTAACCCTAACCCTTCCCCGAAGCCTGACCCTCACCCGTCCCCTAATCCTAACCCGTACGCTAACACTAACCCGCGCCCTCACATGCACGCTCCCCCTAAAGCGTTGTCGGACCCTCAGCTGGATCCTAAACCGTCCCCGTCCCCTAACCCTAACCCTAGCCCGAACCCTAACCCTAACACTTCCCCGAAGCCTGACCCTCACCCGTCCCTTAATCCTAACCCGTAGGCTCACACTAACCCGACCCTTACACGCACGTTCCCCCTAAAGCGTTGTCGGACCCTCACCAGGACCCTAAACCGTCCCCGTCCCCTAACCCTAACCCTAGCCCGAACCCTAACCATAACACTTCCCCGAAGCCTGACCCTCACCCGTCCCCTAATCCACACCCGTACGCTCACACTAACTCGCGCCCTCACACGCACGCTCCCCCTAAAGCGTTGTCAAACCCTCACCTGGACCCTAAACCGTCCCCGTCCCCTAACCCTAACCCTTGCCCGAACCCTAAGCCTAACCCTTCCCCGAAGCCTGACCCTCACCCGTCCCCTAATCCTAACCCGTACGCTAACACTAACCCGCGCCCTCACACGCACGCTCCCCCTAAAGCGTTGTCGGACCCTCACCTGGACCCTAAACCGTCCCCGTCCCCTAACCCTAACCCTAGCCCGAACCCTAACCCTAACCCTTCCCCGAAGCCTGACCCTCACCCGTCCCCTAATCCTAAACCGTAGGCTCACACTAACCCGCGCCCTCACACGCACGCTCCCCCTAAAGCATTGTCGGAACCTCACCTGGACCCTAAACTGTCCTCGTACCCTAACCCTAACCCTAGCCCGAACCCTAACCCTAACCCTTCCCCGAAGCCTGACCCTCACCCGTCCCCTAATCCTAACCCGTACGCTAACACTAACCTGCGCCCTCACACGCACGCTCCCCATAAAGCGTTTTCGGACCCTCAATTGGACCCTAAGCCGTCCCCGTCCCCTAACCCTAACCCTAGCCCGAACCCTAACCCCAACCCTTCCCCGAAGCCTGACCCTCAACCGTCCCCTAATCCTAACCCGCACGCTAACACTAACCCGGGCCCTCACACGCATGCTCCCCCTAAAGCGTTGTCGGACCCTCACCTGGACCCTAAACCGGCCCCGTCCCCTAACCCTAACCCTAGCCCGAACCCTAACCCTAACCCTTCCCCGAAGCCTGATCCTCACCCGTTCCCTAATCCTAATCCGTAGGCTCACACTAATCCGCGCCCTCATACGCACGCTCCCCCTAAAGCGTTGTCGGACCCTCACCTGGACCCTAAACCGTCCCCGTCCCCTAACCCTATCCCTAGCCCGAACCCTAACCCTAACCCTTCCCCGAAGCCTGACCCTCACCCGTCCCCTAATCCTAACCCGTACGCTAACACTAACCCACGCCCTCACATGCACGCTCCCCCTAAAGCGTTGTCAGACCCTCAGGTGGATCCTAAACCGTCCCCGTCCCCTAACCCTAACCCTAGCCCGAACCCTAACCCTAACCCTTCCCCGAAGCCTGACCCTCACCCGTCCCCTAATCCTAACCCGTAGGCTCAAACTAACCCGCGCCCTTACACGCACGCTCCCCCTAAAGCGTTGTCGGACCCTCACCAGGACCCTAAATCCTCCCCGTCCCCTAACCCTAACCCTAGCCCGAACCCTAAACCTAACACTTCCCCGAAGCCTGACCCTCACCCGTCCCCTAATCCTAACCCGTACGCTCACACTAACCCGCGCCCTCACACGCACGCTCCCCCTAAAGCGTTGTCAGACCCTCACCTGGACCCTAAACTGTCCCCGTCCCCTAACCCTAACCCTAGCCCGAACCCTAACCCTAACACTTCCCTGAAGCCTGACCCTCACCCGTCCCCTAATCCTAAACCGTAGGCTCACATTAAGGCGCGCCCTCACACGCGCGCTCCCCCTAAAGCGTTGTCGGACCCTCACCTGGACCCTAAACCGTCCCCGTCCCCTAAGCCTAACCCTAGCCCGAACCCTAACCCTAAACCTTCCCCGAAGCCTGACCCTCACCCGTCCCCTAATCCTAACCCGTACGCTCACACTAACTCGCGCCCTCACACGCACGCTCCCCCTAAAGCGTTGTCAGACCCTCACCTGGACCCTAAACCGTCCCCGTCCCCTAACCCTAACCCTAGCCCGAACCCTAACCCTAACCCTTCCCCGAAGCCTGACCCTCACCTGTCCCGTAATCCTAACCCGTAGGCTCACACTAACCCACGCCCTCACACACACGCTCCCCCTGAAGCGTTATCGGACCCTCAATTGGACCCTAAGCCGTCCCCGTCCCCTAACGCTAACCCTAGCCCGAACCCTAACCCTAACCCTTCCCCGAAACCTGACCCTCACCCGTCCCCTAATCCTAACCCGCACGCTAACACTAACCCGGGCCCTCACACGCATGCTCCCCCTAAAGCGTTGTCGGACCCTCACCTGGACCCTAAACCGTCCCCGTCCCCTAACCCTAACCCTAGCCCGAACCCTAACCCTAACACTTCCCCGAAGCCTGACCCTCACCCGTCCCCTAATCCTAACCCGTAGCCTCACACTAACCCGCGCCCTCACACGCACGCTCCCCCTAAAGCGTTGTCGGACCCTCACCTGGACCCTAAACCGTCCCCGTCCCCTAACCCTAACCCTAGCCCGAACCCTAACTCTAACCCTTCCCCGAAGCCTGACCCTCACCCGTCCCCTAATCCTAAGCCGTACGCTAACACTAACCCGCTACCTCACACGCAAGCTCCCCCTAAAGCGTTGTCGGACCCTCACCTGGACCCTAAACCGTCCCCGTCCCCTAACCCTAACCCTAGCCCGAACCCTAACCCTAACCCTTCCCCGAAGCCTGACCCTCACCCGTCCCCTATTCCTAACCCGTACGCTCACACTACCCCGCGCCCTCACACGCACGCTCCCCCTAAAGCGTTGTCGGACACTCACCTGGACCCTAAACCGTCCCCGTCCCCTAACCCTAACCCTAGCCCGAACCCTAACCCTAACCCTTCCCTGAAGCCTGACCCTCACCCGTCCCCTAATCCTAAACCGTAGGCTCACATTAAGGCGCGCCCTCACACGCATGATCCCCCTAAAGCTTTGTCGGACCCTCACCTGGACCCTAAACCGTCCCCGCCCCTAACCCTAACCCTATCCCGAACCCTAACCCTAACACTTCCCAGAAGCCTGACCCTCACCCGTCCCCTATTCCTAACCCATACGCTCACACTAACCCGCGCCCTCACACACACGATCCCCCTAAAGCGTTGTCGGACCCTCACCTGGACCCTAAACCGTCCCCGTCCCCTAACGCTAACCCTAGCCCGAACCCTAACCCTAACCCTTCCCCGAAGCCTGACCCTCACCCGTCCCATAATCCTAAGCCGTACGCTAACACTAACCCGCGCCCTCACAAGCACGATCCCCCTAAAGCGTTGTCGGACCCTCACCTGGACCCTAAACCGTCCCCGTCCCCTAACCCTAACCCTAGCACGAACCCTAAGCCTAAAACTTCCCCGAAGCCTGACCCTCACCCGTCCCCTAATCCTAACCCGTACGCTAACACTAACCCGCGCCCTCACACGCACGCTCCCTCTAAAGCGTTGTCGGACCCTCACCTGGACCCTAGACCGTCCCCGTACCCTAACCCTAACCCTAGCCCGAACCCTAACCCTAACACTTCCCCGAAGCCTGACCCTCACCCGTCCCCTAATCCTAACCTGTACGCTAACACTAACCCGCGCCGTGACACGCACGGTCCCCCTAAAGCGTTGTCGGACGCTCACCTGGACCCTAAACCGTCCCCGTCCCCTAACCCTAACCCTAGCCCGAACTTTAACCCTAACTCTTTCCCGAAGCCTGACCCTCACCCGTCCCCTAATCCTAAGACGTACGCTAACACTAACCCGCGCCCACACATGCACGCTCCCCCTAAAGCGTTTTCGGACCCTCACCTGGACCTTAAACCGTCCCCGTCCCCTAACCCTAACCCTAGCCCGAACCCTAACCCTAACCCTTCCCCGAAGCCTGACCCTCACCCGTCCCCTAATCCTAAACCGTAGGCTCACACTAACCCGCGCCCTCACACGCACGCTCCCCCTAAAGCGTTGTCGGACACTCACCTGGACCCTAAACCGTCCCCGTCCCCTAACCCTAACCCTAGCCCGAACCCTAACCCTAACCCTTCAACGAAGCCTGACCCTCACCCGTCCCCTAATCCTAAACCGTAGGCTCACATTAAGGCGCGCCCTCACACGCATGATCCCCCTAAAGCGTTGTCGGACCCTCACCTGGACCCTAAACCGTCCCCGTCCCCTAACCCTAACCCTAGCATGAACCCTAACCCTAACCCTTCCCCGAAGCCTGACCCTCACCCGTCCCCTAATCCTAAGCCGTACGCTAACACTAACCCACGCCCTCACACGCACGCTCCCCCTAAAGCGTTGTCGGACCCTCACCTGGACCCTAAACCGTCCCCGTCCCCTAACCCTAACCCTAGCCCGAACCCTAACCCTAACCCTTCCCCGAAGCCTGACCCTCACCCGTCCCCTAATCCTAACCCGTACGCTAACACTAACCCGCGCCCTCACACGCACGCTCCCCCTAAAGCATTGTCGGACCCTCACCTGGACCCTAAACCGTCCCCGTTCCCTAACCCTAACCCTAGCCCGAACCCTAACCCTAACCCTTCCCCGAAGCCTGACGCTCAACCGTCCCCTAATCCTAACCCGCACGCTAACACTAACACGGGCCCTCACACGCATGCTCCCCCTAAAGCGTGGTCGGACCCTCACCTGGACCCTAAACCTTCCCCGTCGCCTAACCCTAACCCTAGCCCGAACCCTAACCCTAACACTTCCCCGAAGCCTGACCCTCACCCGTCCCCTAATCCTAACCCGTAGGCTCACACTAACCCGCGCCCTCACACGCACGCTCCCCCTAAAGCGTTGTCGGACCCTCACCTGGACCCTAAACCGTCCCCGTACCCTAACCCTAACCCTAGCCCGAACCCTAACCCTAACCCTTCAACGAAGCCTGACCCTCACCCGTCCCCTAATCCTAACCCGTACGCTAACACTAACCCGCGCCCTCACACGCACGCTCCCCCTAAAGCGTTGTCGGACACTCACCTGTACCCTAAACCATCCCCGTCCCCTAACCCTAACCCTAAGCCTAACCCTTCCCCGAAGCCTGACCCTCACCCGTCCCCTAATCCTAAACCGTACGCTAACACTAACCCACGCCCTCACACGCACGCTCCCCCTAAAGCGTTGTCGGACCCTCACCTGGACCCTAAACCGTCCCCGTCCCCTAACCCTAACCCTAGCCCGAACCCTAACCCTAACCCTTCCCCGAAACCTGACGCTCACCCGTCCCCTAATCCTAACCCGTACGGTAACACTAACCCGCGCCCTCACACGCACGCTCCCCCTAAAGCGTTTTCGGACCCTCACCTGGACCCTAAACCGTCCCCGTCCCCTAACCCTAACCCTAGCCCGAACCCTAACCCTAACACTTCCCCGAAGCCTGACGCTCACCCGTCACCTATTCCTAACCCGTATGGAAACACTAACCCGCGCCCTCACAAGCACGCTACCCCTAAAGCGTTGTCGGACCCTCACCTGGACCCTAAACGGTCCCCGTCACCTAACCCTAACCCTAGCCCGAAACCTAACCCTAACCCTTCCCCGAAGCCTGACCCTCACCCGTCCCCTAATCCTAACCCGTAGGCTCACACTAACCCGCGCCCTCACACGCACGCTCCCCCTAAAGCGTTGTCAGACCCTCACCTCGACACTAAACCGTCCCCGTACCCTAACCCTAACCCTAGCCCGAACCCTAACCCTAACCCTTCCCCGAAGCCTGACCCTCACCCGTCCCCTAATCCTAACCCGTAGGCTCACACTAACCCGCGCCCTCACACGCACGCTCCCCCTAAAGCGTTGTCAGAACCTCACCTGGACCCTAAACCGTCCCCGTCCCCTAACCCTAACCCTAGCCCGAACCCTAACCCTAACCCTTCCCCGAAGCCTGACCCTCACCCGTCCCCTAATCCTAACCCGTACGCTAACACTAACCCACGCCCTCACACGCGCGCTCCCCCTAAAGCGTTGTCGGACCCTCACCTGGACCCTAAATCGTCCCCGTCCCCTAAGCCTAACCCTAGCCCGAACCCTAACCCTAAACCTTCCCCGAAGCCTGACCCTCACCCGTCCCCTAATCCTAACCCGTACGCTCACACTACCCCGCACCCTCACATGCACGCTCCCCCTAAAGCGTTGTCGGAACCTCACCTGGACCCTAAACCGTCCCCGTCCCCTAACCCTAACCCTAGCCCGAACCCTAACCCTAACCCTTCCCTGAAGCCTGACCCTCACCCGTCCCCTAATCCTAAACCGTAGGCTCACATTAAGGCGCGCCCTCACACGCATGATCCCCCTAAAGCTTTGTCGGACCCTCACCTGGACCCTAAACCGTCCCCGTCCCCTAACCCTAACCCTATCCCGAACCCTAACCCTAACACTTCCCCGAAGCCTGACCCTCACCCGTCCCCTATTCCTAACCCATACGCTCACACTAACCCGCGCCCTCACACACACGATCCCCCTAAAGCGTTGTCGGACCCTCACCTGGACCCTAAACCATCCCCGTCCCCTAACGCTAACCCTAGCCCGAACCCTAACCCTAACCCTTCCCCGAAGCCTGACCCTCACCCGTCCCATAATCCTAAGCCGTACGCTAACACTAACCCGCGCCCTCACAAGCACGATCCCCCTAAAGCGTTGTCGGACCCTCACCTGGACCCTAAACCGTCCCCGTCCCCTAACCCTAACCCTAGCACGAACCCTAACCCTAACACTTCCCCGAAGCCTGACCCTCACCCGTCCCCTAATCCTAACCCGTACGCTAACACTAACCCGCGCCCTCACACGCACGCTCCCTCTAAAGCGTTGTCGGACCCTCACCTGGACCCTAAACCGTCCCCGTACCCTAACCCTAACCCTAGCCCGAACCCTAACCCTAACCCTTCCCCGAAGCATGACCCTCACCCGTCCCCTAATCCTAAACCGTAGGCTCACACTACCCCACGCCCTCACACGCACGCTCCCCCTAAAGCGTTGTCGGACACTCACCTGGACCCTAAACCGTCCCCGTCCCCTAACCCTAACCCTAGCCCGAACCCTAACCCTAACCCTTCCCTGAAGCCTGACCCTCACCCGTCCCCTAATCCTAAACCGTAGGCTCACATTAAGGCGCGCCCTCACACGCATGATCCCCCTAAAGCTTTGTCGGACCCTCACCTGGACCCTAAACCGTCCCCGCCCCTAACCCTAACCCTATCCCGAACCCTAACCCTAACACTTCCCCGAAGCCTGACCCTCACCCGTCCCCTATTCCTAACCCATACGCTCACACTAACCCGCGCCCTCACACACACTATCCCCCTAAAGCGTTGTCGGACCCTCACCTGGACCCTAAACCGTCCCCGTCCCCTAACGCTAACCCTAGCCCGAACCCTAACCCTAACCCTTCCCCGAAGCCTGACCCTCACCCGTCCCATAATCCTAAGCCGTACGCTAACACTAACCCGCGCCCTCACAAGCACGATCCCCCTAAAGCGTTGTCGGACCCTCACCTGGACCCTAAACCGTCCCCGTCCCCTAACCCTAACCCTAGCACGAACCCTAACCCTAAAACTTCCCCGAAGCCTGACCCTCACCCGTCCCCTAATCCTAACCCGTACGCTAACACTAACCCGCGCCCTCACACGCACGCTCCCTCTAAAGCGTTGTCGGACCCTCACCTGGACCCTAGACCGTCCCCGTACCCTAACCCTAACCCTAGCCCGAACCCTAACCCTAACACTTCCCCGAAGCCTGACCCTCACCCGTCCCCTAATCCTAACCTGTACGCTAACACTAACCCGCGCCGTCACACGCACGGTCCCCCTAAAGCGTTGTCGGACGCTCACCTGGACCCTAAACCGTCCCCGTCCCCTAACCCTAACCCTAGCCCGAACTTTAACCCTAACTCTTTCCCGAAGCCTGACCCTCACCCGTCCCCTAATCCTAAGACGTACGCTAACACTAACCCGCGCCCACACATGCACGCTCCCCCTAAAGCGTTTTCGGACCCTCACCTGGACCTTAAACCGTCCCCGTCCCCTAACCCTAACCCTAGCCCGAACCCTAACCCTAACCCTTCCCCGAAGCCTGACCCTCACCCGTCCCCTAATCCTAAACCGTAGGCTCACACTAACCCGCGCCCTCACACGCACGCTCCCCCTAAAGCGTTGTCGGACACTCACCTGGACCCTAAACCGTCCCCGTCCCCTAACCCTAACCCTAGCCCGAACCCTAACCCTAACCCTTCAACGAAGCCTGACCCTCACCCGTCCCCTAATCCTAAACCGTAGGCTCACATTAAGGCGCGCCCTCACACGCATGATCCCCCTAAAGCGTTGTCGGACCCTCACCTGGACCCTAAACCGTCCCCGTCCCCTAACCCTAACCCTAGCATGAACCCTAACCCTAACCCTTCCCCGAAGCCTGACCCTCACCCGTCCCCTAATCCTAAGCCGTACGCTAACACTAACCCACGCCCTCACACGCACGCTCCCCCTAAAGCGTTGTCGGACCCTCACCTGGACCCTAAACCGTCCCCGTCCCCTAACCCTAACCCTAGCCCGAACCCTAACCCTAACCCTTCCCCGAAGCCTGACCCTCACCCGTCCCCTAATCCTAACCCGTACGCTAACACTAACCCGCGCCCTCACACGCACGCTCCCCCTAAAGCATTGTCGGACCCTCACCTGGACCCTAAACCGTCCCCGTTCCCTAACCCTAACCCTAGCCCGAACCCTAACCCTAACCCTTCCCCGAAGCCTGACGCTCAACCGTCCCCTAATCCTAACCCGTACGGTAACACTAACCCGCGCCCTCACACGCACACTCCCCCTAAAGCGTTGTCGGACCCTCACCTGGACCCTAAACCGTCCCCGTCCCCTAACCCTAACCCTAGCCCGAACCCTAACCCTAACCCTTCCCCGAAGCCTGACCCTCACCCGTCCCCTAATCCTAACCAGTAGGCTCACACTAACCCGCGCCCTCACACGCACGATCCCCCTAAAGCGTTGTCAGACCCTCACCTGGACCCTAAACCGTCCCCGTCCCCTAACCCTAACCCTAGCCCGAACCCTAAACCTAATCCTTCCCCGAAGCATGACCCTCACCCGTCCCCTAATCCTAACCCGTACGCTAACACTAACCCGCGCCCTCACTCGCACGCTCCCCCTAAAGCGTTGTCGGACCCTCACCTGAACCCTAAACCGTCCCCTTCCCCTAACCCTAACCCTAGCCCGAACCCTAACCCTAACCCTTCCCCGAAGCCTGACCCTCACCCGTCCCCTAATCCTAACCCGTACGCTAACACTAACCCGCGCCCTCACACGCACGCTCCCCCTAAAGCGTTGTCGGACCCTCACCTGGACCCTAAACCGTCCCCGTCCCCTAACCCTAAACCTAGCCCGAACCCTAACCCTAACCCTTCCCCGAAGCCTGACCCTCACCCGTCCCCTAATCCTAACCCGTAGGCTCACACTAACACGCGCCCTCACACGCACGCTCCCCCTAAAGCGTTGTCGGACCCTCACCTCGACCCTAAACCGTCCCCGTCCCCTAACCCTAACCCTAGCCCGAACCCTAACCCTAACCCTTCCCCGAAGCCTGACCCTCACCCGTCCCCTAATCCTAACCCGTACGCTAACACTAACCCGCGCCCTCACATGCACGCTCCCCCTAAAGCGTTGTCGGACCCTCAGCTGGATCCTAAACCGTCCCCGTCCCCTAACCCTAACCCTAGCCCGAACCCTAACCCTAACACTTCCCCGAAGCCTGACCCTCACCCGTCCCTTAATCCTAACCCGTAGGCTCACACTAACCCGACCCTTACACGCACGTTCCCCCTAAAGCGTTGTCGGACCCTCACCAGGACCCTAAACCGTCCCCGTCCCCTAACCCTAACCCTAGCCCGAACCCTAACCATAACACTTCCCCGAAGCCTGACCCTCACCCGTCCCCTAATCCACACCCGTACGCTCACACTAACTCGCGCCCTCACACGCACGCTCCCCCTAAAGCGTTGTCAAACCCTCACCTGGACCCTAAACCGTCCCCGTCCCCTAACCCTAACCCTTGCCCGAACCCTAAGCCTAACCCTTCCCCGAAGCCTGACCCTCACCCGTCCCCTAATCCTAACCCGTACGCTAACACTAACCCGCGCCCTCACACGCACGCTCCCCCTAAAGCGTTGTCGGACCCTCACCTGGACCCTAAACCGTCCCCGTCCCCTAACCCTAACCCTAGCCCGAACCCTAACCCTAACCCTTCCCCGAAGCCTGACCCTCACCCGTCCCCTAATCCTAAACCGTAGGCTCACACTAACCCGCGCCCTCACACGCACGCTCCCCCTAAAGCATTGTCGGAACCTCACCTGGACCCTAACCTGTCCCCGTCCCCTAACCCTAACCCTAGCCCGAACCCTAACCCTAACCCTTCCCCGAAGCCTGACCCTCACCCGTCCCCTAATCCTAACCCGTACGCTAACACTAACCTGCGCCCTCACACGCACGCTCCCCCTAAAGCGTTTTCGGACCCTCAATTGGACCCTAAGCCGTCCCCGTCCCCTAACCCTAACCCTAGCCCGAACCCTAACCCTAACCCTTCCCCGAAGCCTGACCCTCAACCGTCCCCTAATCCTAACCCGCACGCTAACACTAACCCGGGCCCTCACACGCATGCTACCCCTAAAGCGTTGTCGGACCCTCACCTGGACCCTAAACCGGCCCCGTCCCCTAACCCTAACCCTAGCCCGAACCCTAACCCTAACCCTTCCCCGAAGCCTGATCCTCACCCGTTCCCTAATCCTAATCCGTAGGCTCACACTAATCCGCGCCCTCATACGCACGCTCCCCCTAAAGCGTTGTCGGACCCTCACCTGGACCCTAAACCGTCCCCGTCCCCTAACCCTATCCCTAGCCCGAACCCTAACCCTAACCCTTCCCCGAAGCCTGACCCTCACCCGTCCCCTAATCCTAACCCGTACGCTAACACTAACCCACGCCCTCACATGCACGCTCCCCCTAAAGCGTTGTCAGACCCTCAGGTGGATCCTAAACCGTCCCCGTCCCCTAACCCTAACCCTAGCCCGAACCCTAACCCTAACCCTTCCCCGAAGCCTGACCCTCACCCGTCCCCTAATCCTAACCCGTAGGCTCAAACTAACCCGCGCCCTTACACGCACGCTCCCCCTAAAGCGTTGTCGGACCCTCACCAGGACCCTAAATCCTCCCCGTCCACTAACCCTAACCCTAGCCCGAACCCTAAACCTAACACTTCCCCGAAGCCTGACCCTCACCCGTCCCCTAATCCTAACCTGTACGCTCACACTAACTCGCGCCCTCACACGCACGCTCCCCCTAAAGCGTTGTCGGACCCTCACCTGGACCCTAAACCGTCCCCGTCCCCTAACCCTAACCCTAGCCCGAACCCTAACCCTAACCCTTCCCCGAAGCCTGAACCTCACCCGTCCCCTATTCCTAACCCGTACGCTCACACTACCCCGCACCCTCACACGCACGCTCCCCCTAAAGCGTTGTCGGACCCTCACCTGGACCCTAAACCGTCCCCGTCCCCTAACCCTAACCCTAGCCCGAACCCTAACCCTAACCCTTCCCTGAAGCCTGACCCTCACCCGTCCACTAATCCTAAACCGTAGGCTCACATTAAGGCGCGCCCTCACACGCATGATCCCCCTAAAGCTTTGTCGGACCCTCACCTGGACCCTAAACCGTCCCCGTCCCCTAACGCTAACCCTAGCCCGAACCCTAACCCTAACCCTTCCCCGAAGCCTGACCCTCACCCGTCCCATAATCCTAAGCCGTACGCTAACACTAACCCGCGCCCTCACAAGCACGATCCCCCTAAAGCGTTGTCGGACCCTCACCTGGACCCTAAACCGTCCCCGTCCCCTAACCCTAACCCTAGCACGAACCCTAACCCTAACACTTCCCCGAAGCCTGACCCTCACCCGTCCCCTAATCCTAACCCGTACGCTAACACTAACCCGCGCCCTCACACGCACGCTCCCTCTAAAGCGTTGTCGGACCCTCACCTGGACCCTAAACCGTCCCCGTACCCTAACCCTAACCCTAGCCCGAACCCTAACCCTAACCCTTCCCCGAAGCATGACCCTCACCCGTCCCCTAATCCTAAACCGTAGGCTCACACTAACCCGCGCCCTCACACGCACGCTCCCCCTAAAGCGTTGTCGGACACTCACCTGGACACTAAACCGTCCCCGTCCCCGTCCCCTAACCCTAGCCCGAACCCTAACCCTAACCCTTCAACGAAGCCTGACCCTCACCCGTCCCCTAATCCTAACCCGTAGGCTCACACTAACCCGCGCCCTCACACGCACGCTCCCCCTAAAGCGTTGTCAGACCCTCACCTGGACCCTAAACTGTCCCCGTCCCCTAACCCTAACCCTAGCCCGAACCCTAACCCTAACACTTCCCTGAAGCCTGACCCTCACCCGTCCCCTAATCCTAAACCGTAGGCTCACATTAAGGCGCGCCCTCACACGCGCGCTCCCCCTAAAGCGTTGTCGGACCCTCACCTGGACCCTAAACCGTCCCCGTCCCCTAAGCCTAACCCTAGCCCGAACCCTAACCCTAAACCTTCCCCGAAGCCTGACCCTCACCCGTCCCCTAATCCTAACCCGTACGCTCACACTAACTCGCGCCCTCACACGCACGCTCCCCCTAAAGCGTTGTCAGACCCTCACCTGGACCCTAAACCGTCCCCGTCCCCTAACCCTAACCCTAGCCCGAACCCTAACCCTAACCCTTCCCCGAAGCCTGACCCTCACCTGTCCCGTAATCCTAACCCGTAGGCTCACACTAACCCACGCCCTCACACACACGCTCCCCCTGAAGCGTTATCGGACCCTCAATTGGACCCTAAGCCGTCCCCGTCCCCTAACGCTAACCCTAGCCCGAACCCTAACCCTAACCCTTCCCCGAAACCTGACCCTCACCCGTCCCCTAATCCTAACCCGCACGCTAACACTAACCCGGGCCCTCACACGCATGCTCCCCCTAAAGCGTTGTCGGACCCTCACCTGGACCCTAAACCGTCCCCGTCCCCTAACCCTAACCCTAGCCCGAACCCTAACCCTAACACTTCCCCGAAGCCTGACCCTCACCCGTCCCCTAATCCTAACCCGTAGCCTCACACTAACCCGCGCCCTCACACGCACGCTCCCCCTAAAGCGTTGTCGGACCCTCACCTGGACCCTAAACCGTCCCCGTCCCCTAACCCTAACCCTAGCCCGAACCCTAACCCTAACCCTTCCCCGAAGCCTGACCCTCACCCGTCCCCTAATCCTAAGCCGTACGCTAACACTAACCCGCTACCTCACACGCACGCTCCCCCTAAAGCGTTGTCGGACCCTAACCTGGACCCTAAACCGTCCCCGTCCCCTAACCCTAACCCTAGCCCGAACCCTAACCCTAACCCTTCCCCGAAGCCTGACCCTCACCCGTCCCCTATTCCTAACCCGTACGCTCACACTACCCCGCGCCCTCACACGCACGCTCCCCCTAAAGCGTTGTCGGACACTCACCTGGACCCTAAACCGTCCCCGTCCCCTAACCCTAACCCTAGCCCGAACCCTAACCCTAACCCTTCCCTGAAGCCTGACCCTCACCCGTCCCCTAATCCTAAACCGTAGGCTCACATTAAGGCGCGCCCTCACACGCATGATCCCCCTAAAGCTTTGTCGGACCCTCACCTGGACCCTAAACCGTCCCCGCCCCTAACCCTAACCCTATCCCGAACCCTAACCCTAACACTTCCCCGAAGCCTGACCCTCACCCGTCCCCTATTCCTAACCCATACGCTCACACTAACCCGCGCCCTCACACACACGATCCCCCTAAAGCGTTGTCGGACCCTCACCTGGACCCTAAACCGTCCCCGTCCCCTAACGCTAACCCTAGCCCGAACCCTAACCCTAACCCTTCCCCGAAGCCTGACCCTCACCCGTCCCATAATCCTAAGCCGTACGCTAACACTAACCCGCGCCCTCACAAGCACGATCCCCCTAAAGCGTTGTCGGACCCTCACCTGGACCCTAAACCGTCCCCGTCCCCTAACCCTAACCCTAGCACGAACCCTAAGCCTAAAACTTCCCCGAAGCCTGACCCTCACCCGTCCCCTAATCCTAACCCGTACGCTAACACTAACCCGCGCCCTCACACGCACGCTCCCTCTAAAGCGTTGTCGGACCCTCACCTGGACCCTAGACCGTCCCCGTACCCTAACCCTAACCCTAGCCCGAACCCTAACCCTAACACTTCCCCGAAGCCTGACCCTCACCCGTCCCCTAATCCTAACCTGTACGCTAACACTAACCCGCGCCGTCACACGCACGGTCCCCCTAAAGCGTTGTCGGACGCTCACCTGGACCCTAAACCGTCCCCGTCCCCTAACCCTAACCCTAGCCCGAACTTTAACCCTAACTCTTTCCCGAAGCCTGACCCTCACCCGTCCCCTAATCCTAAGACGTACGCTAACACTAACCCGCGCCCACACATGCACGCTCCCCCTAAAGCGTTTTCGGACCCTCACCTGGACCTTAAACCGTCCCCGTCCCCTAACCCTAACCCTAGCCCGAACCCTAACCCTAACCCTTCCCCGAAGCCTGACCCTCACCCGTCCCCTAATCCTAAACCGTAGGCTCACACTAACCCGCGCCCTCACACGCACGCTCCCCCTAAAGCGTTGTCGGACACTCACCTGGACCCTAAACCGTCCCCGTCCCCTAACCCTAACCCTAGCCCGAACCCTAACCCTAACCCTTCAACGAAGCCTGACCCTCACCCGTCCCCTAATCCTAAACCGTAGGCTCACATTAAGGCGCGCCCTCACACGCATGATCCCCCTAAAGCGTTGTCGGACCCTCACCTGGACCCTAAACCGTCCCCGTCCCCTAACCCTAACCCTAGCATGAACCCTAACCCTAACCCTTCCCCGAAGCCTGACCCTCACCCGTCCCCTAATCCTAAGCCGTACGCTAACACTAACCCACGCCCTCACACGCACGCTCCCCCTAAAGCGTTGTCGGACCCTCACCTGGACCCTAAACCGTCCCCGTCCCCTAACCCTATCCCTAGCCCGAACCCTAACCCTAACCCTTCCCCGAAGCCTGACCCTCACCCGTCCCCTAATCCTAACCCGTACGCTAACACTAACCCACGCCCTCACATGCACGCTCCCCCTAAAGCGTTGTCAGACCCTCAGGTGGATCCTAAACCGTCCCCGTCCCCTAACCCTAACCCTAGCCCGAACCCTAACCCTAACCCTTCCCCGAAGCCTGACCCTCACCCGTCCCCTAATCCTAACCCGTAGGCTCACACTAACCCGCGCCCTTACACGCACGCTCCCCCTAAAGCGTTGTCGGACCCTCACCAGGACCCTAAATCCTCCCCGTCCCCTAACCCTAACCCTAGCCCGAACCCTAAACCTAACACTTCCCCGAAGCCTGACCCTCACCCGTCCCCTAATCCTAACCCGTACGCTCACACTAACTCGCGCCCTCACACGCACGCTCCCCCTAAAGCGTTGTCAGACCCTCACCTGGACCCTAAACCGTCCCCGTCCCCTAACCCTAACCCTAACACGAACCCTAACCCTAACCCTTCCCCGAAGCCTGACCCTCACCCGTCCCCTAATCCTAACCCGTAGGCTCACACTAACCCGTGCCCTCACACGCACGCTCCCCCTAAAGCGTTGTCGGACCCTCACCTGGACCCTAAACCGTCCCCGTCCCCTAACCCTAACCCTAGCCCGAACCCTAACCCTAACCCTTCCCCGAAGCCTGACCCTCACCCGTCCCCTAATCCTAACCCGTAGGCTCACACTAACTCACGCCCTCACACACATGCTCCCCCTAAAGCGTTGTCGGACCCTCACCTGGACCCTAAACCGTCCCCGTACCCTAACCTTAACCCTAGCCCGAACCCTAACCCTAACCCTTCCCCGAAGCCTGACCCTCACCCGTCCCCTAATCCTAAACCGTAGGCTCACACTAACCCGCGCCCTCACACGCACGCTCCCCCTAAAGCGTTGTCGGACCCTCA
Source organism: Lagenorhynchus albirostris (assembly GCF_949774975.1). NCBI lineage: Eukaryota > Metazoa > Chordata > Mammalia > Artiodactyla > Delphinidae > Lagenorhynchus > Lagenorhynchus albirostris. The sequence continues at coordinate 468,597 of NC_083098.1, forward strand.
CCTGGACCCTAAACCGTCCCCGTCCCCTAACCCTAACCCTAGCCCGAACCCTAACCCTAACCCTTCCCCGAAGCCTGACGCTCACCCGTCCCCTAATCCTAACCCGTACGCTAACACTAACCGGCGCCCTCACACGCACGCTCCCCCTAAAGCGTTGTCGGACCCTCACCTGGACCCTAAACCGTCCCCGACCCCTAACCCTAACCATAGCCCGAACCCTAATCTAACACTTCCCCAAAGCCTGACCATCACCCGTCACCTAATCCTAACCCGTAGGCTCACACTAACCCGCGCCCTCACACGCACGATCCCCCTAAAGCGTTGTCGGACACTCACCTGGACCCTAAACCGTCCCCGTCCCCTAACCCTAACCCTAGCACGAACCCTAACCCTAACCCTTCCCCGAAGCATGACCCTCACCCGTCCCCTAATCCTAAGCCGTACGCTAACACTAACCCGCGCCCTCACACGCACGCTCCCCCTAAAGCGTTGTCGGACCCTCACTTGGACCCTAAACCGTCCCCGTCCCCTAACCCTAACCCTAGCCCGAACCCTAACCCTAACCCTTCCCCGAAGCCTGACCCTCACCCGTCCCCTAATCCTAACCCGTAGGCTAACACTAACCCACGCCCTCACACGCACGCTCCCCCTAAAGCGTTGTCGGACCCTCACCTCGACCCTAAACCGTCCCCGTCCCCTAACCCTAACCCTAGGCCGAACCCTAACCCTAACCCTTCCCCGAAGCCTGACCCTCACCCGTCCCCTAATCCTAACCCGTACTCTAACACTAACCCGCGCCCTCACATGCACGCTCCCCCTAAAGCGTTGTCGGACCCTCAGCTGGATCCTCAACGGTCCCCGTCCCCTAACCCTAACCCTAGCCCGAACCCTAACCCTAACCCTTCCCCGAAGCCTGACCCTCACCCGTCCCCTAATCCTAACCCGTAGGCTCACACTAACCCGCGCCCTTACACGCATGCTCCCCCTAAAGCGTTGTCGGACCCTCACCTGGACCCTGAACCGTCCCCGTCCCCTAACCCTAACCCTAGCCCGAACTCTAACCATAACACTTCCCCGAAGCCTGACCCTCACCCGTCCCCTAATCCTAACCCGTACGCTCACACTAACTCGCGCCCTCACACGCACGCTCCCGCTAAAGCGTTGTCAGACCCTCCTCTGGACCCTAAACCGTCCCCGTCCCCTAACCCTAACCCTAGCCCGAACCCTAACCCTAACCCTTCCCCGAAGCCTGACCCTCACCCGTCCCCTAATCCTAACCCGTAGGCTCACACTAACCCGCGCCCTCACACGCACGCTCCCCCTAAAGCGTTGTCGGACCCTCACCTGGACCCTAAACCTTCCCCATCCCCTAACCCTAACCCTAGCCCGAACCCTAACCCTAACCCTTCCCCTAAGCCTGACACTCACCTGTCCCCTAATCATAACCCGTAGGCTCACACTAACCCGCGCCCTCACACGCACGCTCCTCCTAAAGCATTGTCGGAACCTCACCTGGACCCTAAACCGTCCCCGTACCCTAACGCTAACCCTAGCCCGAACCCTAACCCTAACCCTTCCCCGAAACCTGACCCTCACCCGTCCCCTAATCCTAACACGTACGCTAACACTAACCCGCGCCCTCACACGCACGCTCCCCCTAAAGCGTTGTCGGACCCTCAATTGGACCCTAAGCCGTCCCCATCCCCTAACCCTAACCCTAGCCCGAACCCTAACCCTAACCCTTCCCCGAAGCCTGACCCTCACCCGTCCCCTAATCCTAACCCGCACGCTAACACTAACACGGGCCCTCACACGCATGCTCCCCCTAAAGCGTTGTCGGACCCTCACCTGGACCCTAAACCTTCCCCGTCGCCTAACCCTAACCCTAGCCCGAACCCTAACCCTAACACTTCCCCGAAGCCTGACCCTCACCCGTCCCCTAATCCTAACCCGTAGGCTCACACTAACCCGCGCCCTCACACGCACGCTCCCCCTAAAGCGTTGTCGGACCCTCACCTGGACCCTAAACCGTCCCCGTACCCTAACCCTAACCCTAGCCCGAACCCTAACCCTAACCCTTCAACGAAGCCTGACCCTCACCCGTCCCCTAATCCTAACCCGTACGCTAACACTAACCCGCGCCCTCACACGCACGCTCCCCCTAAAGCGTTGTCGGACACTCACCTGTACCCTAAACCATCCCCGTCCCCTAACCCTAACCCTAAGCCTAACCCTTCCCCGAAGCCTGACCCTCACCCGTCCCCTAATCCTAAACCGTACGCTAACACTAACCCACGCCCTCACACGCACGCTCCCCCTAAAGCGTTGTCGGACCCTCACCTGGACCCTAAACCGTCCCCGTCCCCTAACCCTAACCCTAGCCCGAACCCTAACCCTAACCCTTCCCCGAAACCTGACGCTCACCCGTCCCCTAATCCTAACCCGTACGGTAACACTAACCCGCGCCCTCACACGCACGCTCCCCCTAAAGCGTTTTCGGACCCTCACCTGGACCCTAAACCGTCCCCGTCCCCTAACCCTAACCCTAGCCCGAACCCTAACCCTAACACTTCCCCGAAGCCTGACGCTCACCCGTCCCCTATTCCTAACCCGTATGGTAACACTAACCCGCGCCCTCACAAGCACGCTACCCCTAAAGCGTTGTCGGACCCTCACCTGGACCCTAAACGGTCCCCGTCACCTAACCCTAACCCTAGCCCGAACCCTAACCCTAACCCTTCCCCGAAGCCTGACCCTCACCCGTCCCCTAATCCTAACCCGTAGGCTCACACTAACCCGCGCCCTCACACGCACGCTCCCCCTAAAGCGTTGTCAGACCCTCACCTCGACACTAAACCGTCCCCGTACCCTAACCCTAACCCTAGCCCGAACCCTAACCCTAACCCTTCCCCGAAGCCTGACCCTCACCCGTCCCCTAATCCTAACCCGTAGGCTCACACTAACTCGCGCCCTCACACGCACGCTCCCCCTAAAGCGTTGTCGGACCCTCACCTGGACCCTAAACCATCCCCGTCCCCTAACCCTAACCCTAGCCCGAACCCTAACCCTAACCCTTCCCCGAAGCCTGACCCTCACCCGTCCCCTAATCCTAACCCGTACGCTAACACTAACCCGCGCCCTCACATGCACGCTCCCCCTAAAGCGTTGTCGGACCCTCAGCTGGATCCTAAACCGTCCCCGTCCCCTAACCCTAACACTAGCCCGAACCCTAACCCTAACACTTCCCCGAAGTCTGACCCTCACCCGTCCCCTAATCCTAACCCGTACGCTCACACTAACTCGCGCTCTCACACGCACGCTCCCCCTAAAGCGTTGTCATACCCTCACCTGGACCCTAAACCGTCCCCGTCCCCTAACCCTAACCCTAGCCCGAACCCTAACCCTAACCCTTCCCCGAAGCCTGACCCTCACCTGTCCCCTAATCCTAAACCGTAGGCTCACACTAACCCGCGCCCTCACACGCACGCTCCCCCTAAAGCGTTGTCGGACCCTCACCTGGACCCTAAACCGTCCCCGTCCCCTAACCCTAACCCTAGCCCTAGCCCGAACCCTAACCCTAACCCTTCCCCGAAGCCTGACCCTCACCCGTCCCCTAATCCTAACCCGTAGGCTCACACTAACCCGCGCCCTCACACGCACGCTCCCCCTAAAGCGTTGTCGGACCCTCACCTGGACCCTAAACCGTCCCCGTACCCTAACCCTAACCCTAGCCCGAACCCTAACCCTAACCCTTCAACGAAGCCTGACCCTCACCCGTCCCCTAATCCTAAACCGTAGGCTCACACTAACCCGCGCCCTCACACGCACGCTCCCCCTAAAGCGTTGTCGGACCCTCACCTGGACCCTAAACCGTCCCCGTCCCCTAACCCTAACCCTAGCCCGAACCCTAACACTAGCCCTTCCCCGAAGCCTGACCCTCACCCGTCCCCTAATCCTAACCCGTACGCTAAAACTAACCCGCGCCCTCACACGCACGCTCCCCCTAAAGCGTTGTCGGACCCTCAATTGGACCCTAAGCCGTCCCCGTCCCCTAACCCTAACCCTAGCCCGAACCCTAACCCTAACCCTTCCCCGAAGCCTGACCCTCACCCGTCCCCTAATCCTAACCCGCACGCTAACACTAACCCGGGCCCTCACACGCATGCTCCCCCTAAAGCGTTGTCGGACCCTCACCTGGACGCTAAACCTTCCCCGTCCCCTAACCCTAACCCTAGCCCGAACCCTAACCCTAACACTTCCCCGAAGCCTGACCCTCACCCGTCCCCTAATCCTAACCCGTAGGCTCACACTAACCCGCGCCCTCACACGCACGCTCCCCCTAAAGCGTTGTCGGACCCTCACCTGAACCCTAAACCGTCCCCGTCCCCTAACCCTAACCCTAGCCCGAACCCTAACCATAACCCTTCCCCGAAGCCTGACCCTCACCTGTCCCCTAATCCTAACCCGTAGGCTCACACTAACCCGCGCCCTCACAGACACGCTCCCCCTAAAGCGTTGTCGGACCCTCAACTGGACCCTAAACCGTCCCCGTCCCCTAACCCTAACCCTAGCCCGAACCCTAACCCTAACCCTTCAACGAAGCCTGACCCTCACCCGTCCCCTAATCCTAAACCGTAGGCTCACACTAACCCGCGCCCTCACACGCACGCTCCCCCTAAAGCGTTGTCGGACCCTCACCTGGACCCTAAACCGTCCCCATCCCCTAACCCTAACCCTAGCCCGAACCCTAACCCTAACCCTTCCCCGAAGCCTGACCCTCACCCGTCCCATAATCCTAGCCCATACGCTAACACTAACCCACGCCCTCACACGCACGCTCCCCCTAAAGCGTTGTCGGACCCTCACCTGGACCCTAAACCGTCCCCGTCCCCTAACCCTAACCCTAGCCCGAACCCTAACCCTAACCCTTCCCCGAAGCCTGACCCTTACCTGTCCCCTAATCCTAACCCGTAGGCTAACACTAACCCGCGCCCTTACACGCACGCTCCCCCTAAAGCGTTGTCGGACCCTCACCTGGACCGTAAACCGTCCCAGTCCCCTAACCCTAAACCTAGCCCGAACCCTAACCCTAACACTTCCCCGAAGCCTGACCCTCACCCGTCCCCTAATCCTAACCCGTAGGCTCACACTAACCCGCGCCCTCACACGCACGATCCCCCTAAAGCGTTGTCGGACCCTCACTTGGACTCTAAACCGTCCCCGTCCCCTAACCCTAACCCTAGCCCGAACCCTAACCCTAACCCTTCCCCGAAGCATGACCCTCACCCGTCCCCTAATCCTAAGCCGTACGCTAACACTAACCCGCGCCCTCACACGCACGCTCCCCCTAAAGCGTTGTCGGACCCTCACCTGGACCCTAAACCGTCCCCGTCCGCTAACCCTAACCCTAGCCCGAACCCTAACCATAACCCTTCCCCGAAGCCTGACCCTCACCCGTCCCCTAATCCTAACCCGTAGGCTCACACTAACCCGCGCCCTCACACGCACGCTCCCCCTAAAGCGTTGTCGGACCCTCACCTCGACCCTAAACCGTCCCCGTCCCCTAACCCTAAGCCTAGCCCGAACCCTAACTCTAACCCTTCCCCGAAGTCTGACCCTCACCCGTCCCCTAATCCTAACCCGTACGCTAACACTAACCCGCGCCCTCACAGGCACGCTCCTCCTAAAGCGTTGTCGGACCCTCACCTGGATCCTAAACCGTCCCCGTCCCCTAACCCTAACCCTAGCCCGAACCCTAACCCTAACACTTCCCCGAAGCCTGACCCTCACCCGTCCCCTAATCCTAACCCATAGGCTCACACTAATCCGCGCCCTTACACGCACGCTCCCCCTAAAGCGTTGTCGGACCCTCACCAGGACCCTAAACCGTCCCCGTCCCCTAACCCTAACCCTAGCCCGAAACCTAACCATAACACTTCCCCGAAGCCTGACCCTCACCCGTCCCCTAATCCTAACCCGTACGCTCACACAAACTCGCGCCCTCACACGCACGCTCCCCCTAAAGCGTTGTCAGCCCCTCACCTGGACCCTAAACCGTCCCCGTCCCCTAACCCTAACCCTAGCCCGAACCCTAACCCTAACCCTTCCCCGAAGCCTGACCCTCACCCGTCCCCTAATTTTAACCCACACGCTAACACTAACCCTGGCCCTCACACGCATGCTCCCCCTAAAGCGTTGTCGGACCCTCACCTGGACCCTAAACCGTCCCCGTCCCCTAACCCTAACCCTAGCCCGAACCCTAACCCTAACACTTCCCCGAAGCCTGACCCTCACCCGTCCCCTAATCCTAACCCGTAGGCTCACACTAACCAACGCCCTCACACGAACGCTCCCCCTAAAGCGTTGTCGGACCCTCACCTGGACCCTAACCGTCCCCGTACCCTAACCCTAACCCTAGCCCGAACCCTAACCCTAACACTTAAACGAAGCCTCACCCTCACCCGTCGCCTAATCCTAACCCGTAGGCTCACACTAACCCGCGCCCTCACAAGCACGCTCCCCCTAAAGCGTTGTCGGAACCTCACCTGGACCCTAAACCGTCCCCGTCCCCTAAACCTAACCCTAGCCCGAACCCTAACCCTAACCCTTCCCCGAAGCCTGACACTCACCCGTCCCCTAATCCTAACCCGTACGGTAACACTAACCCGCGCCCTCACAAGCACGCTCCCCCTAAAGCGTTGTCGGACCCTCACCTGAACCCTAAACGGTCCCCGTCCCCTAACCCTAACCCTAGCCCGAACCCTAACCCTAACCCTTCCCCGAAGCCTGACCCTTACCCGTCCCCTAATCCTAAGCCGTACGCTAACACTAACCCGCGCCCTCACACGCACGCTCCCCTAAAGCGTTGTCGGCCCCTCACCTGGACCCTAAACCGTCCCCGTCCCCTAACCCTAACCCTAGCCCGAACCCTAACCCTAACCCTTCCCCGAAGCCTGACCCTCACCCGTCCCCTAATCCTAACCCGTAGGCTCACACTAACTCGCTCCCTCACACGCACGCTCCCCCTAAAGCGTTGTCGGACCCTCACCTCGACCCTAAACCGTCCCCGTCCCCTAACCCTAACCCTAGCCCGAACCCTAACCCTAACCCTTCCCCGAAGCCTGACCCTCACCCGTCCCCTAATCCTAACCCGTAGGCTCACACTAACCCGCGCCCTCACACGCACGCTCCCCCTAAAGCGTTGTCGGACCCTCACCTGGACCCTAAACCTTCCCCATCCCCTAACCCTAACCCTAGCCCGAACCCTAACCCTAACCCTTCCCCTAAGCCTGACACTCACCTGTCCCCTAATCATAACCCGTAGGCTCACACTAACCCGCGCCCTCACAAGCACGCTCCTCCTAAAGCATTGTCGGAACCTCACCTGGACCCTAAACCGTCCCCGTACCCTAACGCTAACCCTAGCCCGAACCCTAACCCTAACCCTTCCCCGAAACCTGACCCTCACCCGTCCCCTAATCCTAACACGTACGCTAACACTAACCCGCGCCCTCACACGCACGCTCCCCCTAAAGCGTTGTCGGACCCTCAATTGGACCCTAAGCCGTCCCCGTCCCCTAACCCTAACCCTAGCCCGAACCCTAACCCTAACCCTTCCCCGAAGCCTGACCCTCACCCGTCCCCTAATCCTAACCCGCACGCTAACACTAACACGGGCCCTCACACGCATGCTCCCCCTAAAGCGTTGTCGGACCCTCACCTGGACCCTAAACCTTCCCCGTCGCCTAACCCTAACCCTAGCCCGAACCCTAACCCTAACACTTCCCCGAAGCCTGACCCTCACCCGTCCCCTAATCCTAACCCGTAGGCTCACACTAACCCGCGCCCTCACACGCACGCTCCCCCTAAAGCGTTGTCGGACCCTCACCTGGACCCTAAACCGTCCCCGTACCCTAACCCTAACCCTAGCCCGAACCCTAACCCTAACCCTTCAACGAAGCCTGACCCTCACCCGTCCCCTAATCCTAACCCGTACGCTAACACTAACCCGCGCCCTCACACGCACGCTCCCCCTAAAGCGTTGTCGGACACTCACCTGTACCCTAAACCATCCCCGTCCCCTAACCCTAACCCTAAGCCTAACACTTCCCCGAAGCCTGACCCTCACCCGTCCCCTAATCCTAAACCGTACGCTAACACTAACCCACGCCCTCACACGCACGCTCCCCCTAAAGCGTTGTCGGACCCTCACCTGGACCCTAAACCGTCCCCGTCCCCTAACCCTAACCCTAGCCCGAACCCTAACCCTAACCCTTCCCCGAAACCTGACGCTCACCCGTCCCCTAATCCTAACCCGTACGGTAACACTAACCCGCGCCCTCACACGCACGCTCCCCCTAAAGCGTTTTCGGACCCTCACCTGGACCCTAAACCGTCCCCGTCCCCTAACCCTAACCCTAGCCCGAACCCTAACCCTAACACTTCCCCGAAGCCTGACGCTCACCCGTCCCCTATTCCTAACCCGTATGGTAACACTAACCCGCGCCCTCACAAGCACGCTACCCCTAAAGCGTTGTCGGACCCTCACCTGGACCCTAAACGGTCCCCGTCACCTAACCCTAACCCTAGCCCGAACCCTAACCCTAACCCTTCCCCGAAGCCTGACCCTCACCCGTCCCCTAATCCTAACCCGTAGGCTCACACTAACCCGCGCCCTCACACGCACGCTCCCCTAAAGCGTTGTCAGACCCTCACCTCGACATTAAACCGTCCCCGTACCCTAACCCTAACCCTAGCCCGAACCCTAACCCTAACCCTTCCCCGAAGCCTGACCCTCACCCGTCCCCTAATCCTAACCCGTAGGCTCACACTAACTCGCGCCCTCACACGCACGCTCCCCCTAAAGCGTTGTCGGACCCTCACCTGGACCCTAAACCATCCCCGTCCCCTAACCCTAACCCTAGCCCGAACCCTAACCCTAACCCTTCCCCGAAGCCTGACCCTCACCCGTCCCCTAATCCTAACCCGTACGCTAACACTAACCCGCGCCCTCACATGCACGCTCCCCCTAAAGCGTTGTCGGACCCTCAGCTGGATCCTAAACCGTCCCCGTCCCCTAACCCTAACACTAGCCCGAACCCTAACCCTAACACTTCCCCGAAGTCTGACCCTCACCCGTCCCCTAATCCTAACCCGTACGCTCACACTAACTCGCGCTCTCACACGCACGCTCCCCCTAAAGCGTTGTCAGACCCTCACCTGGACCCTAAACCGTCCCCGTCCCCTAACCCTAACCCTAGCCCGAACCCTAACCCTAACCCTTCCCCGAAGCCTGACCCTCACCCGTCCCCTAATCCTAAACCGTAGGCTCACACTAACCCGCGCCCTCACACGCACGCTCCCCCTAAAGCGTTGTCGGACCCTCACCTGAACCCTAAACCGTCCCCGTCCCCTAACCCTAACCCTAGCCCGAACCCTAACCATAACCCTTCCCCGAAGCCTGACCCTCACCTGTCCCCTAATCCTAACCCGTAGGCTCACACTAACCCGCGCCCTCACAGACACGCTCCCCCTAAAGCGTTGTCGGACCCTCACCTGGACCCTAAACCGTCCCCGTCCCCTAACCCTAACCCTAGCCCGAACCCTAACCCTAACACTTCAACGAAGCCTGACCCTCACCCGTCCCCTAATCCTAAACCGTAGGCTCACACTAACCCGCGCCCTCACACGCACGCTCCCCCTAAAGCGTTGTCGGACCCTCACCTGGACCCTAAACCGTCCCCGTCCCCTAACCCTAACCCTAGCCCGAACCCTAACCCTAACCCTTCCCCGAAGCCTGACCCTCACCCGTCCCATAATCCTAGCCCATACGCTAACACTAACCCACGCCCTCACACGCACGCTCCCCCTAAAGCGTTGTCGGACCCTCACCTGGACCCTAAACCGTCCCCGTCCCCTAACCCTAACCCTAGCCCGAACCCTAAACCTAACCCTTCCCCGAAGCCTGACGCTCACCCGTCCCCTAATCCTAACCCGTACAGTAACACTAACCCGCGCCCTCACACGCACGCTCCCCCTAAAGCGTTGTCGGACCCTCACCTGGACCCTAAACCGTCCCCGACCCCTAACCCTAACCATAGCCCGAACCCTAATCTAACCCTTCCCCGAAGCCTGACCATCACCCGTCACCTAATCCTAACCCGTAGGCTCACACTTACCCGCGCCCTCACACGCACGATCCCCCTAAAGCATTGTCGGACCCTCACCTGGACTCTAAACCGTCCCCGTCCCCTAACCCTAACCCTAGCCCGAACCCTAACCCTAACCCTTCCCCGAAGCATGACCCTCACCCGTCCCCTAATCCTAAGCCGTACGCTAACACTAACCAGCGCCCTCACACGCACGCTCCCCCTAAAGCGTTGTCGGACCCTCACCTGGACCCTAAACCGTCCCCGTCCCCTAACCCTAACCCTAGCCCGAACCCTAACCCTAACCCTTCCCCGAAGCCTGACCCTCACCCGTCCCCTAATCCTAAACCGTAGGCTCACATTAAGGCGCGCCCTCACACGCATGATCCCCCTAAAGCTTTGTCGGACCCTCACCTGGACCCTAAACCGTCCCCGCCCCTAACCCTAACCCTATCCCGAACCCTAACCCTAACACTTCCCCGAAGCCTGACCCTCACCCGTCCCCTATTCCTAACCCATACGCTCACACTAACCCGCGCCCTCACACACACGATCCCCCTAAAGCGTTGTCGGACCCTCACCTGGACCCTAAACCGTCCCCGTCCCCTAACGCTAACCCTAGCCCGAACCCTAACCCTAACCCTTCCCCGAAGCCTGACCCTCACCCGTCCCATAATCCTAAGCCGTACGCTAACACTAACCCGCGCCCTCACAAGCACGATCCCCCTAAAGCGTTGTCGGACCCTCACCTGGACCCTAAACCGTCCCCGTCCCCTAACCCTAACCCTAGCACGAACCCTAAGCCTAAAACTTCCCCGAAGCCTGACCCTCACCCGTCCCCTAATCCTAACCCGTACGCTAACACTAACCCGCGCCCTCACACGCACGCTCCCTCTAAAGCGTTGTCGGACCCTCACCTGGACCCTAGACCGTCCCCGTACCCTAACCCTAACCCTAGCCCGAACCCTAACCCTAACACTTCCCCGAAGCCTGACCCTCACCCGTCCCCTAATCCTAACCTGTACGCTAACACTAACCCGCGCCGTCACACGCACGGTCCCCCTAAAGCGTTGTCGGACGCTCACCTGGACCCTAAACCGTCCCCGTCCCCTAACCCTAACCCTAGCCCGAACTTTAACCCTAACTCTTTCCCGAAGCCTGACCCTCACCCGTCCCCTAATCCTAAGACGTACGCTAACACTAACCCGCGCCCACACATGCACGCTCCCCCTAAAGCGTTTTCGGACCCTCACCTGGACCTTAAACCGTCCCCGTCCCCTAACCCTAACCCTAGCCCGAACCCTAACCCTAACCCTTCCCCGAAGCCTGACCCTCACCCGTCCCCTAATCCTAAACCGTAGGCTCACACTAACCCGCGCCCTCACACGCACGCTCCCCCTAAAGCGTTGTCGGACACTCACCTGGACCCTAAACCGTCCCCGTCCCCTAACCCTAACCCTAGCCCGAACCCTAACCCTAACCCTTCAACGAAGCCTGACCCTCACCCGTCCCCTAATCCTAAACCGTAGGCTCACATTAAGGCGCGCCCTCACACGCATGATCCCCCTAAAGCGTTGTCGGACCCTCACCTGGACCCTAAACCGTCCCCGTCCCCTAACCCTAACCCTAGCATGAACCCTAACCCTAACCCTTCCCCGAAGCCTGACCCTCACCCGTCCCCTAATCCTAAGCCGTACGCTAACACTAACCCACGCCCTCACACGCACGCTCCCCCTAAAGCGTTGTCGGACCCTCACCTGGACCCTAAACCGTCCCCGTCCCCTAACCCTATCCCTAGCCCGAACCCTAACCCTAACCCTTCCCCGAAGCCTGACCCTCACCCGTCCCCTAATCCTAACCCGTACGCTAACACTAACCCACGCCCTCACATGCACGCTCCCCCTAAAGCGTTGTCAGACCCTCAGGTGGATCCTAAACCGTCCCCGTCCCCTAACCCTAACCCTAGCCCGAACCCTAACCCTAACCCTTCCCCGAAGCCTGACCCTCACCCGTCCCCTAATCCTAACCCGTAGGCTCACACTAACCCGCGCCCTTACACGCACGCTCCCCCTAAAGCGTTGTCGGACCCTCACCAGGACCCTAAATCCTCCCCGTCCCCTAACCCTAACCCTAGCCCGAACCCTAAACCTAACACTTCCCCGAAGCCTGACCCTCACCCGTCCCCTAATCCTAACCCGTACGCTCACACTAACTCGCGCCCTCACACGCACGCTCCCCCTAAAGCGTTGTCAGACCCTCACCTGGACCCTAAACCGTCCCCGTCCCCTAACCCTAACCCTAACACGAACCCTAACCCTAACCCTTCCCCGAAGCCTGACCCTCACCTGTCCCCTAATCCTAAACCGTAGGCTCACACTAACCCGCGCCCTCACACGCACGCTCCCCCTAAAGCGTTGTCGGACCCTCACCTGGACCCTAAACCGTCCCCGTCCCCTAACCCTAACCCTAGCCCTAGCCCGAACCCTAACCCTAACCCTTCCCCGAAGCCTGACCCTCACCCGTCCCCTAATCCTAACCCGTAGGCTCACACTAACCCGCGCCCTCACACGCACGCTCCCCCTAAAGCGTTGTCGGACCCTCACCTGGACCCTAAACCGTCCCCGTACCCTAACCCTAACCCTAGCCCGAACCCTAACCCTAACCCTTCAACGAAGCCTGACCCTCACCCGTCCCCTAATCCTAAACCGTAGGCTCACACTAACCCGCGCCCTCACACGCACGCTCCCCCTAAAGCGTTGTCGGACCCTCACCTGGACCCTAAACCGTCCCCGTCCCCTAACCCTAACCCTAGCCCGAACCCTAACACTAGCCCTTCCCCGAAGCCTGACCCTCACCCGTCCCCTAATCCTAACCCGTACGCTAAAACTAACCCGCGCCCTCACACGCACGCTCCCCCTAAAGCGTTGTCGGACCCTCAATTGGACCCTAAGCCGTCCCCGTCCCCTAACCCTAACCCTAGCCCGAACCCTAACCCTAACCCTTCCCCGAAGCCTGACCCTCACCCGTCCCCTAATCCTAACCCGCACGCTAACACTAACCCGGGCCCTCACACGCATGCTCCCCCTAAAGCGTTGTCGGACCCTCACCTGGACGCTAAACCTTCCCCGTCCCCTAACCCTAACCCTAGCCCGAACCCTAACCCTAACACTTCCCCGAAGCCTGACCCTCACCCGTCCCCTAATCCTAACCCGTAGGCTCACACTAACCCGCGCCCTCACACGCACGCTCCCCCTAAAGCGTTGTCGGACCCTCACCTGAACCCTAAACCGTCCCCGTCCCCTAACCCTAACCCTAGCCCGAACCCTAACCATAACCCTTCCCCGAAGCCTGACCCTCACCTGTCCCCTAATCCTAACCCGTAGGCTCACACTAACCCGCGCCCTCACAGACACGCTCCCTCTAAAGCGTTGTCGGACCCTCACCTGGACCCTAAACCGTCCCCGTCCCCTAACCCTAACCCTAGCCCGAACCCTAACCCTAACACTTCAACGAAGCCTGACCCTCACCCGTCCCCTAATCCTAAACCGTAGGCTCACACTAACCCGCGCCCTCACACGCACGCTCCCCCTAAAGCGTTGTCGGACCCTCACCTGGACCCTAAACCGTCCCCGTCCCCTAACCCTAACCCTAGCCCTAGCCCGAACCCTAAACCTAACCCTTCCCCGAAGCCTGACGCTCACCCGTCCCCTAATCCTAACCCGTACAGTAACACTAACCCGTGCCCTCACACGCACGCTCCCCCTAAAGCGTTGTCGGACCCTCACCTGGACCCTAAACCGTCCCCGACCCCTAACCCTAACCATAGCCCGAACCCTAATCTAACCCTTCCCCGAAGCCTGACCATCACCCGTCACCTAATCCTAACCCGTAGGCTCACACTAACCCGCGCCCTCACACGCACGATCCCCCTAAAGCATTGTCGGACCCTCACCTGGACTCTAAACCGTCCCCGTCCCCTAACCCTAACCCTAGCCCGAACCCTAACCCTAACCCTTCCCCGAAGCATGACCCTCACCCGTCCCCTAATCCTAAGCCGTACGCTAACACTAACCAGCGCCCTCACACGCACGCTCCCCCTAAAGCGTTGTCGGACCCTCACCTGGACCCTAAACCGTCCCCGTCCCCTAACCCTAACCCTAGCCCGAACCCTAACCCTAACCCTTCCCCGAAGCCTGACCCTCACCCGTCCCCTAATCCTAACCCGCACGCTAACACTAACCCGGGCCCTCACATGCATGCTCCCCCTAAAGCGTTGTCGGACCCTCACCTGGACCCTAAACCGTCCCCCTACCCTAACCCTAACCCTAGCCCGAACCCTAACCCTAACACTTCCCCGAAACCTGACCCTCACCCGTCCCCTAATCCTAACACGTAGGCTCACACTAACCCGCGCCCTCACACGCACGCTCCCCCTAAAGCGTTGTCGGACCCTCACCTGGACCCTAAACCGTCCCCCTACCCTAACCCTAACCCTAGCCCGAACCCTAACCCTAACCCTTCAACGAAGCCTGACCCTCACCCGTCCCCTAATCCTAACCCGTAGGCTCACACTAACCCGCGCCCTCACACGCACGCTCCCCCTAAAGCGTTGTCGGACCCTCACCTGGGCCCTAAACCGTCCCCGTCCCCTAAACCTAACCCTAGCCCGAACCCTAACCCTAACCCTTCCCCGAAGCCTGACCCTCACCCGTCCCCTAATCCTAACCCGTACGCTAACACTAACACGCGCCCTCACATGCACGCTCCCCCTAAAGCGTTGTCGGACACTCACATGGACCCTAAACCGTCCCCATCCCCTAACCCTAACCCTAGCCCGAACCCTAACCCTAACCCTTCCCCGAAGCCTGACCCTCACCCGTCCCCTAATCCTAACCCGTACGCTAACACTAACCCGCGCCCTCACATGCACGCTCCCCCTAAAGTGTTGTCGGACCCTCAGCTGGATCCTAAACCGTCCCCGTCCCCTAACCCTAACCCTAGCCCGAACCCTAACCCTAACCCTTCCCCGAAGCCTGACCCTTACCTGTCCCCTAATCCTAACCCGTAGGCTAACACTAACCCGCGCCCTTACACGCACGCTCCCCCTAAAGCGTTGTCGGACCCTCACCTGGACCGTAAACCGTCCCAGTCCCCTAACCCTAACCCTAGCCCGAACCCTAACCCTAACACTTCCCCGAAGCCTGACCCTCACCCGTCCCCTAATCCTAACCCGTAGGCTCACACTAACCCGCGCCCTCACACGCACGATCCCCCTAAAGCGTTGTCGGACCCTCACTTGGACTCTAAACCGTCCCCGTCCCCTAACCCTAACCCTAGCCCGAACCCTAACCCTAACCCTTCCCCGAAGCATGACCCTCACCCGTCCCCTAATCCTAAGCCGTACGCTAACACTAACCCGCGCCCTCACACGCACGCTCCCCCTAAAGCGTTGTCGGACCCTCACCTGGACCCTAAACCGTCCCCGTCCGCTAACCCTAACCCTAGCCCGAACCCTAACCATAACCCTTCCCCGAAGCCTGACCCTCACCCGTCCCCTAATCCTAACCCGTAGGCTCACACTAACCCGCGCCCTCACACGCACGCTCCCCCTAAAGCGTTGTCGGACCCTCACCTCGACCCTAAACCGTCCCCGTCCCCTAACCCTAAGCCTAGCCCGAACCCTAACTCTAACCCTTCCCCGAAGTCTGACCCTCACCCGTCCCCTAATCCTAACCCGTACGCTAACACTAACACGCGCCCTCACAGGCACGCTCCTCCTAAAGCGTTGTCGGACCCTCACCTGGATCCTAAACCGTCCCCGTCCCCTAACCCTAACCCTAGCCCGAACCCTAACCCTAACACTTCCCCGAAGCCTGACCCTCACCCGTCCCCTAATCCTAACCCATAGGCTCACACTAATCCGCGCCCTTACACGCACGCTCCCCCTAAAGCGTTGTCGGACCCTCACCAGGACCCTAAACCGTCCCCGTCCCCTAACCCTAACCCTAGCCCGAAACCTAACCATAACACTTCCCCGAAGCCTGACCCTCACCCGTCCCCTAATCCTAACCCGTACGCTCACACAAACTCGCGCCCTCACACGCACGCTCCCCCTAAAGCGTTGTCAGCCCCTCACCTGGACCCTAAACCGTCCCCGTCCCCTAACCCTAACCCTAGCCCGAACCCTAACCCTAACCCTTCCCCGAAGCCTGACCCTCACCCGTCCCCTAATTCTAACCCACACGCTAACACTAACCCTGGCCCTCACACGCATGCTCCCCCTAAAGCGTTGTCGGACCCTCACCTGGACCCTAAACCGTCCCCGTCCCCTAACCCTAACCCTAGCCCGAACCCTAACCCTAACACTTCCCCGAAGCCTGACCCTCACCCGTCCCCTAATCCTAACCCGTAGGCTCACACTAACCAACGCCCTCACACGCACGCTCCCCCTAAAGCGTTGTCGGACCCTCACCTGGACCCTAACCGTCCCCGTACCCTAACCCTAACCCTAGCCCTAACCCTAACCCTAACACTTAAACGAAGCCTCACCCTCACCCGTCGCCTAATCCTAACCCGTAGGCTCACACTAACCCGCGCCCTCACAAGCACGCTCCCCCTAAAGCGTTGTCGGAACCTCACCTGGACCCTAAACCGTCCCCGTCCCCTAAACCTAACCCTAGCCCGAACCCTAACCCTAACCCTTCCCCGAAGCCTGACACTCACCCGTCCCCTAATCCTAACCCGTACGGTAACACTAACCCGCGCCCTCACAAGCACGCTCCCCCTAAAGCGTTGTCGGACCCTCACCTGAACCCTAAACGGTCCCCGTCCCCTAACCCTAACCCTAGCCCGAACCCTAACCCTAACCCTTCCCCGAAGCCTGACCCTTACCCGTCCCCTAATCCTAAGCCGTACGCTAACACTAACCCGCGCCCTCACACGCACGCTCCCCTAAAGCGTTGTCGGCCCCTCACCTGGACCCTAAACCGTCCCCGTCCCCTAACCCTAACCCTAGCCCGAACCCTAACCCTAACCCTTCCCCGAAGCCTGACCCTCACCCGTCCCCTAATCCTAACCCGTAGGCTCACACTAACTCGCTCCCTCACACGCACGCTCCCCCTAAAGCGTTGTCGGACCCTCACCTCGACCCTAAACCGTCCCCGTCCCCTAACCCTAACCCTAGCCCGAACCCTAACCCTAACCCTTCCCCGAAGCCTGACCCTCACCCGTCCCCTAATCCTAACCCGTACGCTCACACTAACCCGCGCCCTCACATGCACACTCCCCCTAAAGCGTTATCGGACCATCAGCTGGACCCTAAACCGTCCCCGTCCCCTAACCCTAACCCTAGCCCGAACCCTAACCCTAACCCTTCCCCGAAGCCTGACCCTCACCCGTCCCCTAATCCTAACCCGTAGGCTCACACTAACCCGCGCCCTTACACGCACGCTCCCCCTAAAGCGTTGTCGGACCCTCACCAGGACCCTAAACCGTCCCCGTCCCCTAACCCTAACCCTAGCCCGAACCCTAACCATAACACTTCCCCGAAGCCTGACCCTCACCCGTCCCCAAATCCTAACCCGTAGGCTCACACTAAGCCGCGCCGTCACATGCACGCTCCCCCTAAAGCGTTGTCGGACCCTCACCTGGACCCTAAACCGTCCCCGTCCCCTAACCCTAACCCTAGCCCGAACCGTAACCCTAACCCTTCCCCGAAGCCTGACGCTCACCCGTCCCCTAATCCTAACCCGTACGGTAACACTATCCCGCGCCCTCACACGCACCCTCCCCCTAAAGCGTTGTCGGACCCTCACCTGGACCCTAAACCGTCCCCGTCCCCTAACCCTAACCATAACCCGAACCCTAATCTAACCCTTCCCTGAAGCCTGACCATCACCCGTCACCTAATCCTAACCCGTAGGCTCACACTAACCCGCGCCCTCACACGCACGATCCCCCTAAAGCGTTGTCGGACCCTCACCTCGACCCTAAACCGTCCCCGTCCCCTAACCCTAACCCTAGCCCGAACCCTAACCCTAACCCTTCCCCGAAGCATGACCCTCACCCGTCCCCTAATCCTAAGCCGTACGCTAACACTAACCCGCGCCCTCACATGCACGCTCCCCCTAAAGCGTTGTCGGACCCTCACCTGGACCCTAAACCGTCCCCGTCCCCTAACCCTAACCCTAGCCTGAACCCTAACCCTAACCCTTCCCCGAATCCTGACCCTCACCCGTCCCCTAATCCTAACCCGTAGGCTCACACTAACCCGCGCCCTCACACGCACGCTCCCCCTAAAGCGTTTTCGGACCCTCACCTCGACCCTAATCCGTCCCCGTCCCCTAACCCTAACCCTAGCCCGAACCCTAACCCTAACCCTTCCCCGAAGCCTGACCCTCACCCGTCCCCTAATCCTAACCCGTACGCTAACACTAACCCGCGCCCTCACATGCACGCTCCCCCTAAAGCGTTGTTGGACCCTCAGCTGGATCCTAAACCGTCCCCGTCCCCTAACCCTAACCCTAGCCCGAAACCTAACCCTAACACTTCCCCGAAGCCTGACCCTCACCCGTCCCCTAATCCTAACACGTAGGCTCACACTAACCCGCGCCCTTACACGCATGCTCCCCCTAAAGCGTTGTCGGACCCTCACCAGGACCCTAAACCGTCCCCGTCCCCTAACCCTAACCCTAGCCCGAACCCTAACCATAACACTTCCCCGAAGCCTGACCCTCACCCGTCCCCTAATCCTAACCCGTACGCTCACACTAACTCGCGCTCTCACACGCACGCTCCCCCTAAAGCGTTGTCAGACCCTCATCTGGACCCTAAACCGTCCCCGTCCCCTAACCCTAACCCTAGCCCGAACCCTAACCCTAACCCTTCCCCGAAGCCTGACCCTCACCCGTCCTCTAATCCTAACCCGTACGCTAACACTAACCCACGCCCTCACACGTACGCTCCCCCTAAAGCGTTGTCGGACCCTCACCTGGACCCTAAACCGTCCCCGTCCCCTAACCCTAACCCTAGCCCGAAACCTAACCCTAACACTTCCCCGAAACCTGACGCTCACCCGTCCCCTAATCCTAACCCGTACGGTAACACTAACCCGCGCCCTCACACGCACGCTCCCCCTAAAGCGTTGTCGGACCCTCACCTGGACCCTAAACCGTCCCCGTCCCCTAACCCTAACCCTAGCCCGAACCCTAACCCTAACCCTTCCCCGAAGCCTGACCCTCACTCGTCACCTAATCCTAACCCGTAGGCTCACACTAACACGCGCCCTCACACGCACGATCCCCCTAAAGCGTTGTCGGACCCTCACCTGGACCCTAAACCGTCCCCGTCCCCTAACACTAACCCTAGCCCGAACCCTAACCCTAACCCTTCCCCGAAGCATGACCCTCACCCGTCCCCTAATCCTAAGCCGTACGCTAACACTAACCCGCACCCTCACATGCACGCTCCCCCTAAAGCGTTGTCGGACACTCACCTGGACCCTAAACCGTCCCCGTCCCCTAACCCTAACCCTAGCCCGAACCCTAACCCTAACCCTTCCCCGAAGCCTGACCCTCACCCGTCCCCTAATCCTAACCCGTACGCTAACACTAACCCGCGCCCTCACACGCACGCTCCCCCTAAAGCGTTGTCGGACCCTCACCTGGACCCTAAACCGTCCCCGTCCCCTAACCCTAACCCTAGCCCGAACCCTAACCCTAACCCTTCCCCGAAGCCTGACCCTCACCCGTCCCCTAATCCTAACCCGTAGGCTCACACTAACCCGCGCCCTCACACGCACGCTCCCCCTAAAGCGTTGTCGGACCCTCACCTCGACCCTAAACCGTCCCCGTCCCCTAACCCTAACCCTAGCCCGAACCCTAACCCTAACCCTTCCCCGAAGCCTGACCCTCACCCGTCCCCTAATCCTAACCCGTACGCTAACACTAACCCGCGCCCTCACATGCACGCTCCCCCTAAAGCGTTGTCGGACCCTCAGCTGGATCCTAAACAGTCCCCGTCCCCTAACCCTAACCGTAGCCCGAACCCTAACACTAACCCTTCCCCGAAGCCTGACCCTCACCCGTCCCATAATCCTAACCCGTAGGCTCACACTAACCCGCGCCCTCACACGCACGCTCCCCCTAAAGCGTTGTCGGACCCTCACCAGTACCCTAAACCGTCCCCGTCCCCTAACCCTAACCCTAGCCCGAACCCTAACCCTAACCCTTCCCCGAAGCCTGACCCTCACCCGTCCCCTAATCCTAACCCATAGGCTCACACTAACCCGCGCCCTCACACGCACGCTCCCCCTAAAGCGTTGTCGGACCCTCACCTGGACCCTAAACCGTCCCCGTACCCTAACCCTAACCCTAGCCCGAACGCTAACCCTAACCCTTCCCCGAAGCCTGACCCTCACCCGTCCCCTAATCCTAACCCGCACGCTAACACTAACCCGGGCCCTCACACGCATGCTCCCCCTAAAGCGTTGTCGGACCCTCATCTGGACCCTAAACCGTCCCCGTCCCCTAACCCTAACCCTAGCTCGAAACCTAACTCTAAAACTTCCCCGAAGCCTGACCCTCACCCGTCCCCTAATCCTAACCCGTAAGCTCACACTAACCCGCGCCCTCACACGCACGCTCCCCCTAAAGCGTTGTCGGACCCTCACCTGGACCCTAAACCGTCCCCGTCCCCTAACCCTAACCCTAGCCCGAACCCTAAACCTAACCCTTCCCCGAAGCCTAACCCTCACCCGTCCCCTAATCCTAACCCGTACGCTAATACTAACCCGCGCCCTCACATGCACGCTCCCCCTAAAGCGTTGTCGGACCCTCAGCTGGATCCTAAACCGTCCCCGTCCCCTAAACCTAACCCTAGCCCGAACCCTAACCCTAACCCTTCCCCGAAGCCTGACCCTCACCCGTCCCCTAATCCTAACCTGTAGGCTCACACTAACCCGCGCCCTTACACGCACGCCCTAACCCTAGCCCGAACCCTAACCATAACACTTCCCCGAAGCCTGACCCTCACCCGTCCCCTAATCCTAACCCGTACGCTCACACTAACTCGCGCCCTCACACGCACGCTCCCCCTAAAGCGTTGTCAGACCCTCACCTGGACCCTAAACCGTCCCCGTCCCCTAACCCTAACCCTAGCCCGAACCCTAACCCTAACCCTTCCCCGAAGCCTGACACTCACCCGTCCCCTAATCCTAACCCGTAGGCTCACACTAACTCGCGCCCTCACACGCACGCTCCCCCTAAAGCGTTGCCGGACCCTCACCTGGACCCTAAACCGTCCCCGTCCCCTAACCCTAACCCTAGCCAGAACCCTAACCCTAAACCTTCCCCGATGCCTGACCCTCACCCGTCCCCCAATCCTAACCCGTAGGCTCACACTAACCCGCGCCCTCACACGCACGATCCCCCTAAAGCATTGTAGGAACCTCACCTGGACCCTAAACCGTCCCCGTACCCTAACCCTAACCCTAGCCCGAACCCTAACCCTAACCCTTCCCCGAAGCCTGACCCTCACCCGTCCCCTAATCCTAACCCGTACGCTAACACTAACCCGCGCCCTCACACGCACGCTCCCCCTAAAGCGTTGTCGGACCCTAAATTGGACCCTAAGCCATCCCCGTCCCCTAACCCTAACCCTAGCCCGAACCCTAACCGTAACCCTTCCCCAAAGCCTGACCCTCACCCGTCCCCTAATCCTAAACCGCACGCTAACACTACCCCGGGCCCTCACACGCACGCTCCCCCTAAAGCGTTGTCAGACCCTCACCTGGACCCTAAACCTTACCCGTCCCCTAACACTAACCCTAGCCCGAAACCTAACCCTAACACTTCCCCGAAGCCTGACCCTCACCCGTCCCCTAATCCTAACCCGTAGGCTCACACTAACCCGCGCCCTCACACGCACGCTCGCCCTAAAGCGTTGTCGGACCCTCACCTGGACCCTAAACCGTCCCCGTACCCTAACCCTAACCCTAGCCCGAACCCTAACCCTAACCCTTCCCCGAAGCCTGACCCTCACCCGTCACCTAATCGTAACCCGTAGGCTCTCACTAACCCGCGCCCTCACACGCACGATCCGGCTAAAGCGTTGTCGGACCCTCACCTGGACTCTAAACCGTCCCCGTCCCCTAACCCTAACCCTAGCCCGAACCCTAACCCTAACCCTTCCCCGAAGCATGACCCTCACCCGTCCCCTAATCCTAAGCCGTACGCTAACACTAACCCGCGCCCTCACACGCACGCTCCCCCTAAAGCGTTGTCGGACCCTCACCTGGACCCTAAACCGTCCCCGTCCCCTAACCCTAACCCTAGCCCAAACCCTAACCCTAACGCTTCCCCGAAGCCTGACCCTCACCCGTCCCCTAATCCTAACCCGTACGCTAACACTAACCCGCGCCCTCACACGCACGCTCCCCCTAAAGCGTTCTAGGACCCTCACCTGGACCCTAAACCGTCCCCGTCCCCTAACCCTAACCCTAGCCCGAACCCTAACCCTAACCGTTCCCCGAAGCCTGACCCTCACCCGTCCCCTAATCCTATCCAGTAGGCTCACACTAACCCGCGCCCTCACACGCACGCTCCCCCTAAAGCGTTGTCGGACCCTCACCTGGACCCTAAACGGTCCCCGTCCCCTAACCCTAACCCTAGCCCGAACCCTAACCCTAACCCTTCCCCGAAGCCTGACCCTCACCCGTCCCCTAATCCTAACCCGTAGGCTCACACTAACCCACGCCCTTACACGCATGCTCCCCCTAAAGCGTTTTCGGACCCTCACCAGGACCCTAAACCGTCCCCGTCCCCTAACCCTAACCCTAGCCCGAACCCTAACCATAACACTTCCCCGAAGCCTGACCCTCACCCGTCCCCTAATCCTAACCCGTACGCTCACACTAACTCGCGCCCTCACACGCACGCTCCCGCTAAAGCGTTGTCAGACCCTCATCTGGACCCTAAACCGTCCCCGTCCCCTAACCCTAACCCTAGCCCGAACCCTAACCCTAACACTTCCCCGAAGCCTGACCCTCACCCGTCCCCTAATCCTAACCCGTAGGCTCACACTAACCCGCGCCCTCACACGCACGCTCCCCCTAAAGCGTTGTCGGACCCTCACCTGGACCCTAAACCGTCCCCGTACCCTAACCCTAACCCTAGCCCGAACGCTAACCCTAACCCTTCCCCGAAGCCTGACCCTCACCCGTCCCCTAATCCTAACCCGCACGCTAACACTAACCCGGGCCCTCACACGCATGCTCCCCCTAAAGCGTTGTCGGACCCTCATCTGGACCCTAAACCGTCCCCGTCCCCTAACCCTAACCCTAGCCCGAACCCTAACCCTAACCCTTCCCCGAAGCCTGACCCTCACTCGTCCCCTAATCCTAACCCGTACGCTAACACTAACCCGCGCCCTCACACGCACGCTCCCCCTAAAGCGTTCTAGGACCCTCACCTGGACCCTAAACCGTCCCCGTCCCCTAACCCTAACCCTAGCCCGAACCCTAACCCTAACCCTTCCCCGAAGCCTGACCCTCACCCGTCCCCTAATCCTATCCAGTAGGCTCACACTAACCCGCGCCCTCACACGCACGCTCCCCCTAAAGCGTTGTCGGACCCTCACCTGGACCCTAAACGGTCCCCGTCCCCTAACCCTAACCCTAGCCCGAACCCTAACCCTAACCCTTCCCCGAAGCCTGACCCTCACCCGTCCCCTAATCCTAACCCGTAGGCTCACACTAACCCACGCCCTTACACGCATGCTCCCCCTAAAGCGTTTTCGGACCCTCACCAGGACCCTAAACCGTCCCCGTCCCCTAACCCTAACCCTAGCCCGAACCCTAACCATAACACTTCCCCGAAGCCTGACCCTCACCCGTCCCCTAATCCTAACCCGTAGGCTCACACTAACCCGCGCCCTCACACGCACGCTCCCCCTAAAGCGTTGTCGGACCCTCACCTGGACCCTAAACCGTCCCCGTCCCCTAACCCTAACCCTAGCCCGAACCCTAACCCTAACCCTTCCCCGAAGCCTGACCCTCACCTGTCCCCTAATCATAACCCGTAGGATCACATTAACCCGCGCCCTCACACGCACGCTCCCCCTAAAGCATTGTCGGAACCTCACCTGGACCCTAAACCGTCCCCGTACCCTAACGCTAACCCTAGCCCGAACCCTAACCCTAACCCTTCCCCGAAGCCTGACCCTCACCCGTCCCCTAATCCTAACCCGTACGCTAACACTAACCCGCGCCCTCACACGCACGCTCCCCCTAAAGCGTTGTCGGACCCTCAATTGGACCCTAAGCCGTCCCCGTCCCCTAACCCTAACCCTAGCCCGAACCCTAACCCTAACCCTTCCCCGAAGCCTGACCCTCACCCGTCCCCTAATCCTAACCCGTAGGCTCACACTAACTCGCGCCCTCACACGCACGCTCCCCCTAAAGCGTTGTCGGACCCTCACCTGGACCCTAAACCATCCCCGTCCCCTAACCCTAACACTAGCCCGAACCCTAACCCTAACCCTTCCCCGAAGCCTGACCCTCACCCGTCCCCTAATCCTAACCCGTACGCTAACACTAACCCGCGCCCTCACATGCACGCTCCCCCTAAAGCGTTGTCGGACCCTCAGCTGGATCCTAAACCGTCCCCGTCCCCTAACCCTAACCCTAGCCCGAACCCTAACCCTAACCCTTCCCCGAAGCCAGACCCTCATCCGTCCCCTAATCCTAACCCGTATGCTCACACTAACTCGCGCCCTCACACGCACGCTCCCCCTAAAGCGTTGTCAGACCCTCACCTGGACCCTAAACCGTCCCCGTCCCCTAACCCTAACCCTAGCCCGAACCCTAACCCTAACCCTTCCCCGAAGCCTGACCCTCACCCATCCCCTAATCCTAACCCGTAGGCTCACACTAACCCACGCCCTCACAAGCACGCTCCCCCTAAAGCGTTGTCGGACCCTCACCTGGACCCTAAACCGTCCCCGTCCCCTAACCCTAACCCTAGCCCGAACCCTAACCCTAACACTTCAACGAAGCCTGACACTCACCCGTCCCCTAATCCTAACCCGTAGGCTCACACTAACCCGCGCCCTCACACGCACGCTCCCCCTAAAGCGTTGTCGGACCCTCACCTGAACCCTAAACCGTCCCCGTCCCCTAACCCTAACCCTAGCCCGAACCCTAACCCTAACCCTTCCCCGAAGCCTGACCCTCACCCGCCATTAATCCTAACCCGTAGGCTCACACTAACCCACGCCCTCACACGCACGCTCCCCCTAAAGCGTTGTCGGACCCTCACCTGGACCCTAAACCGTCCCCATACCCTAACCCTAACCCTAGCCCGAACCCTAACCCTAACCCTTCAACGAAGCCTGACCCTCACCCGTCCCCTAATCCTAACCCGTACGCTAACACTAACCCGCGCCCTCACACGCACGCTCCGCCTAAAGCGTTGTCGGACCCTCAATTGGACCCTAAGCCGTCCCCGTCACCTAACCCTAACCCTAGCCCGAACCCTAACCCTAACCCTTCCCCGAAGCCTGACCCTCACCCGTCCCCTAATCCTAACCCGCACGCTAACACTAACCCGGGCCCTCATACGCATGCTCCCCCTAAAGCGTTGTCGGACCCTCACCTGGACCCTAAACCTTCCCCGTCCCCTAACCCTAACCCTAGCCCGAACCCTAACCCTAACCCTTCAACGAAGCCTGACCCTCACCCGTCCCCTAATCCTAACCCGTAGGCTCACACTAACCCGCGCCCTCACACGCACGCTCCCCCTAAAGCGTTGTCGGACCCTCACCTGTACCCTAAACCGTCCCCGTCCCCTAACCCTAACCCTA
The DNA here is from genome assembly GCF_949774975.1 of Lagenorhynchus albirostris. Lineage (NCBI taxonomy): Eukaryota > Metazoa > Chordata > Mammalia > Artiodactyla > Delphinidae > Lagenorhynchus > Lagenorhynchus albirostris. The sequence continues at coordinate 494,603 of NC_083098.1, forward strand.
ACCCTAACCCTAACCCTTCCCCGAAGCCTGACCCTCACCCGTCCCCTAATCCTAACCCGTAGGCTAACACTAACCCGCGCCCTCACACGCACGCTCCCCCTAAAGCGTTGTCGGACCCTCACCTCGACCCTAAACCGTCCCCGTCCCCTAACCCTAACCCTGGGCCGAACCCTAACCCTAACCCTTCCCCGAAGCCTGACCCTCACCCGTCCCCTAATCCTAACCCGTACGCTAACACTAACCCGCGCCCTCACATGCACGCTCCCCCTAAAGCGTTGTCGGACCCTCAGCTGGATCCTAAACGGTCCCCGTCCCCTAACCCTAACCCTAGCCCGAACCCTAACCCTAACCCTTCCCCGAAGCCTGACCCTCACCCGTCCCCTAATCCTAACCCGTAGGCTCACACTAACCCACGCCCTTACACGCATGCTCCCCCTAAAGCGTTGTCGGACCCTCACCAGGACCCTAAACCGTCCCCGTCCCCTAACCCTAACCCTAGCCCGAACCCTAACCATAACACTTCCCCGAAGCCTGACCCTCACCCGTCCCCTAATCCTAACCCGTACGCTCACACTAACCCGCGCCCTCACACGCACGCTCCCCCTAAAGCGTTGTCGGACCCTCACCTGGACCCTAAACCGTCCCCGTCCCCTAACCCTAACCCTAGCCCGAACCCTAAACCTAACCCTTCCCCGAAGCCTAACCCTCACCCGTCCCCTAATCCTAACCCGTACGCTAACACTAACCCGCGCCCTCACATGCACGCTCCCCCTAAAGCGTTGTCGGACCCTCAGCTGGATCCTAAACCGTCCCCGTCCCCTAACCCTAACCCTAGCCCGAACCCTAACCCTAACCCTTCCCCGAAGCCTGACCCTCACCCGTCCCCTAATCCTAACCCGTAGGCTCACACTAACCCGCGCCCTTACACGCACGCCCTAACCCTACCCGAACCCTATCCATAACACTTCCCCGAAGCCTGACCCTCACCCGTCCCCTAATCCTAACCCGTACGCTCACACTAACTCGCGCCCTCACACGCACGCTCCCCCTAAAGCGTTGTCAGACCCTCACCTGGACCCTAAACCGTCCCCGTCCCCTAACCCTAACCCTAGCCGGAACCCTAACCCTAATCCTTCCCCGAAGCCTGACACTCACCCGTCCCCTAATCCTAACCCGTAGGCTCACACTAACTCGCGCCCTCACACGCACGCTCCCCATAAAGCGTTGTCGGACCCTCACCTGGACCCTAAACCGTCCCCGTCCCCTAACCCTAACCCTAGCCAGAACCCTAACCCTAAACCTTCCCCGATGCCTGACCCTCACCCGTCCCCCAATCCTAAACCGTAGGCTCACACTAACCCACGTCCTCACACGCACGCTCCCCCTAAAGCATTGTCGGAACCTCACCTGGACCCTAAACCGTCCCCGTACCCTAACCCTAACCCTAGCCCGAACCCTAACCCTAACCCTTCCCCGAAGCCTGACCCTCACCCGTCCCCTAATCCTAACCCGTACGCTAACACTAACCCACGCCCTCACACGCACGCTCCCCCTAAAGCGTTGTCGGACCCTAAATTGGACCCTAAGCCATCCCCGTCCCCTAACCCTAACCCTAGCCCGAACCCTAACCGTAACCCTTCCCCAAAGCCTGACCCTCACCCGTCCCCTAATCCTAAACCGCACGCTAACACTACCCCGGGCCCTCACACGCACGCTCCCCCTAAAGCGTTTTCAGACCCTCACCTGGACCCTAAACCTTCCCCGTCCCCTAACCCTAACCCTAGCCCGAAACCTAACCCTAACACTTCCCCGAAGCCTGACCCTCACCCGTCCCCTAATCCTAACCCGTAGGCTCACACTAACCCGCGCCCTCACACGCACGCTCGCCCTAAAGCTTTGTCGGACCCTCACCTGGACCCTAAACCGTCCCCGTACCCTAACCCTAACCCTAGCCCGAACCCTAACCCTAACCCTTCCCCAAAGCCTGACCCTCCCCGTCACCTAATCGTAACCTGTAGGCTCTCACTAACCCGCGCCCTAACACGCACGATCCGGCTAAAGCGTTGTCGGACCCTCACCTGGACTCTAAACCGTCCCCGTCCCCTAACCCTAACCCTAGCCCGAACCCTAACCCTAACCCTTCCCCGAAGCATGACCCTCACCCGTCCCCTAATCCTAAGCCGTACGCTAACACTAACCCGCGCCCTCACACGCACGCTCCCCCTAAAGCGTTGTCGGACCCTCACCTGGACCCTAAACCGTCCCCGTCCCCTAACCCTAACCCTAGCCCGAACCCTAACCCTAACCCTTCCCCGAAGCCTGACCCTCACCCGTCCCCTAATCCTAACCCGTACGCTAACACTAACCCGCGCCCTCACACGCACGCTCCCCCTAAAGCGTTCTCGGACCCTCACCTGGACCCTAAACCGTCCCCGTCCCCTAACCCTAACCCTAGCCCGAACCCTAACCCTAACCCTTCCCCGAAGCCTGACCCTCACCCGTCCCCTAATCCTATCCCGTAGGCTCACACTAACCCGCGCCCTCACACGCACGCTCCCCCTAAAGCGTTGTCGGACCCACACCTGGACCCTAAACCGTCCCCGTCCCCTAACCCTAACCCTAGCCCGAACCCTAACCTTAACTCTTCCCCGAAGCCTGACCCTCACCCGTCCCCTAATCCTAACCCGTAGGCTCACACTAACCCGCGCCCTCACACGCACGCTCCCCCTAAAGCATTGCCGGAACCTCACCTGGACCCTAAACCGTCCCCGTCCCCTAACCCTAACCCTAGCCCGAACCCTAACCCTAACCCTTCCCCGAAGCCTGACCCTCACCCGTCCCCTAATCCTAAACCGTAGGCTAACACTAACCCGCGCCCTCACACGCACGCTCCCCCTAAAGCGTTGTCGGACCCTCACCTCGACCCTAAACCGTCCCCGTCCCCTAACCCTAACCCTGGGCCGAACCATAACCCTAACCCTTCCCCGAAGCCTGACCCTCACCCGTCCCCTAATCCTAACCCGTACGCTAACACTAACCCGCGCCCTCACATGCACGCTCCCCCTAAAGCGTTGTCGGACCCTCAGCTGGATCCTAAACGGTCCCCGTCCCCTAACCCTAACCCTAGCCCGAACCCTAACCCTAACCCTTCCCCGAAGCCTGACCCTCACCCGTCCCCTAATCCTAACCCGTAGGCTCACACTAACCCACGCCCTTACACGCATGCTCCCCCTAAAGCGTTGTCGGACCCTCACCAGGACCCTAAACCGTCCCCGTCCCCTAACCCTAACCCTAACCCGAACCCTAACCATAACACTTCCCCGAAGCCTGACCCTCACCCGTCCCCTAATCCTAACCCGTACGCTCACACTAACTCGCGCCCTCACACGCACGCTCCCGCTAAAGCGTTGTCAGACCCTCATCTGGACCCTAAACCGTCCCCGTCCCCTAACCCTAACCCTAGCCCGAACCCTAACCCTAACCCTTCCCCGAAGCCTGACCCTCACCCGTCCCCTAATCCTAACCCGTAGGCTAACACTAACCCGCGCCCTCACACGCACGCTCCCCCTAAAGCGTTGTCGGACCCTCACCTGGACCCTAAACCGTCCCCGTCCCCTAACCCTAACCCTAGCCCGAACCCTAACCCTAACCCTTCCCCGAAGCCTGACCCTCATCTGTCCCCTAATCATAACCCGTAGGCTCACATTAACCCGCGCCCTCACACGCACGCTCCCCCTAAAGCATTGTCGGAACCTCACCTGGACCCTAAACCGTCCCCGTACCCTAACGCTAACCCTAGCCCGAACCCTAACCCTAACCCTTCCCCGAAGCCTGACCCTCACCCGTCCCATAATCCTAACCCGTACGCTAACACTAACCTGCGCCCTCACACGCACGCTCCCCCTAAAGCGTTGTCGGACCCTCAATTGGACCCTAAGCCGTCCCCGTCCCCTAACCCTAACCCTAGCCCGAACCCTAACCCTAACCCTTCCCCGAAACCTGACCCTCACCCGTCCCCTAATCCTAACCCGCACGCTAACACTAACACGGGCCCTCACACGCGTGCTCCCCCGAAAGCGTTGTCGGACCCTCACCTGGACCCTAAACCGTCCCCGTACCCTAACCCTAACCCTAGCCCGAACCCTAACCCTAACACTTCCCCGAAGCCTGACCCTCACCCGTCCCCTAATCCTAACCCGTAGGCTCACACTAACCCGTGCCCTCACACGCACGCTCCCCCTAAAGCGTTGTCGGACCCTCACCTGGACCCTAAACCGTCCCCGTACCCTAACCCTAACCCTAGCCCGAACCCTAACCCTAACACTTTAACGAAGCCTGACCCTCACCCGTCCCCTAATCCTAACCCGTAGGCTCACACTAACCCGCGCTCTCACACGCACGCTCCCTGTAAAGCGTTATCGGACCCTCACCTGTACCCTAAACCGTCCCCGTCCCCTAAACCTAACCCTAAGCCTAACCCTTCCCCGAAGCCTGACCCTCACCCGTCCCGTAATTCTAAACCGTACGCTAACACTAACCCACGCCCTCACACGCGCGCTCCCCCTAAAGCGTTGTCGGACCCTCACCTGGACCCTAAACCGTCCCCGTCCCCTAACCCTCACCCTAGCCCGAACCCTAACCCTAACCCTTCCCTGAACCCTGAAGCTCACCCGTCCCCTAATCCTAACCCGTACGGTAACACTAACCCACGCCCTCACACGCACGCTCCCCCTAAAGCGTTTTCGGACCCTCACCTGGACCCTAAACCGTCCCCGTCCCCTAACCCTAACCCTAGCCCGAACCCTAACCCTAACCCTTCCCCGAAGCCTGACCCTCACCCGCCATTAATCCTAACCCGTAGGCTCACACTAACCCACGCCCTCACACGCACGCTCCCCCTAAAGCGTTGTCGGACCCTCACCTGGACCCTAAACCGTCCCCATACCCTAACCCTAACCCTAGCCCGAACCCTAACCCTAACCCTTCAACGAAGCCTGACCCTCACCCGTCCCCTAATCCTAACCCGTACGCTAACACTAACCCGCGCCCTCACACGCACGCTCCGCCTAAAGCGTTGTCGGACCCTCAATTGGACCCTAAGCCGTCCCCGTCACCTAACCCTAACCCTAGCCCGAACCCTAACCCTAACCCTTCCCCGAAGCCTGACCCTCACCCGTCCCCTAATCCTAACCCGCACGCTAACACTAACCCGGGCCCTCATACGCATGCTCCCCCTAAAGCGTTGTCGGACCCTCACCTGGACCCTAAACCTTCCCCGTCCCCTAACCCTAACCCTAGCCCGAACCCTAACCCTAACCCTTCAACGAAGCCTGACCCTCACCCGTCCCCTAATCCTAACCCGTAGGCTCACACTAACCCGCGCCCTCACACGCACGCTCCCCCTAAAGCGTTGTCGGACCCTCACCTGTACCCTAAACCGTCCCCGTCCCCTAACCCTAACCCTAACCCTAACCCTAACCCTTCCCCGAAGCCTGACCCTCACCCGTCCCCTAATCCTAACCCGTAGGCTAACACTAACCCGCGCCCTCACACGCACGCTCCCCCTAAAGCGTTGTCGGACCCTCACCTCGACCCTAAACCGTCCCCGTCCCCTAACCCTAACCCTGGGCCGAACCCTAACCCTAACCCTTCCCCGAAGCCTGACCCTCACCCGTCCCCTAATCCTAACCCGTACGCTAACACTAACCCGCGCCCTCACATGCACGCTCCCCCTAAAGCGTTGTCGGACCCTCAGCTGGATCCTAAACGGTCCCCGTCCCCTAACCCTAACCCTAGCCCGAACCCTAACCCTAACCCTTCCCCGAAGCCTGACCCTCACCCGTCCCCTAATCCTAACCCGTAGGCTCACACTAACCCACGCCCTTACACGCATGCTCCCCCTAAAGCGTTGTCGGACCCTCACCAGGACCCTAAACCGTCCCCGTCCCCTAACCCTAACCCTAGCCCGAACCCTAACCATAACACTTCCCCGAAGCCTGACCCTCACCCGTCCCCTAATCCTAACCCGTACGCTCACACTAACCCGCGCCCTCACACGCACGCTCCCCCTAAAGCGTTGTCGGACCCTCACCTGGACCCTAAACCGTCCCCGTCCCCTAACCCTAACCCTAGCCCGAACCCTAAACCTAACCCTTCCCCGAAGCCTAACCCTCACCCGTCCCCTAATCCTAACCCGTACGCTAACACTAACCCGCGCCCTCACATGCACGCTCCCCCTAAAGCGTTGTCGGACCCTCAGCTGTATCCTAAACCGTCCCCGTCCCCTAACCCTAACCCTAGCCCGAACCCTAACCCTAACCCTTCCCCGAAGCCTGACCCTCACCCGTCCCCTAATCCTAACCCGTAGGCTCACACTAACCCGCGCCCTTACACGCACGCCCTAACCCTACCCGAACCCTATCCATAACACTTCCCCGAAGCCTGACCCTCACCCGTCCCCTAATCCTAACCCGTACGCTCACACTAACTCGCGCCCTCACACGCACGCTCCCCCTAAAGCGTTGTCAGACCCTCACCTGGACCCTAAACCGTCCCCGTCCCCTAACCCTAACCCTAGCCGGAACCCTAACCCTAATCCTTCCCCGAAGCCTGACACTCACCCGTCCCCTAATCCTAACCCGTAGGCTCACACTAACTCGCGCCCTCACACGCACGCTCCCCATAAAGCGTTGTCGGACCCTCACCTGGACCCTAAACCGTCCCCGTCCCCTAACCCTAACCCTAGCCAGAACCCTAACCCTAAACCTTCCCCGATGCCTGACCCTCACCCGTCCCCCAATCCTAAACCGTAGGCTCACACTAACCCACGTCCTCACACGCACGCTCCCCCTAAAGCATTGTCGGAACCTCACCTGGACCCTAAACCGTCCCCGTACCCTAACCCTAACCCTAGCCCGAACCCTAACCCTAACCCTTCCCCGAAGCCTGACCCTCACCCGTCCCCTAATCCTAACCCGTACGCTAACACTAACCCACGCCCTCACACGCACGCTCCCCCTAAAGCGTTGTCGGACCCTAAATTGGACCCTAAGCCATCCCCGTCCCCTAACCCTAACCCTAGCCCGAACCCTAACCGTAACCCTTCCCCAAAGCCTGACCCTCACCCGTCCCCTAATCCTAAACCGCACGCTAACACTACCCCGGGCCCTCACACGCACGCTCCCCCTAAAGCGTTTTCAGACCCTCACCTGGACCCTAAACCTTCCCCGTCCCCTAACCCTAACCCTAGCCCGAAACCTAACCCTAACACTTCCCCGAAGCCTGACCCTCACCCGTCCCCTAATCCTAACCCGTAGGCTCACACTAACCCGCGCCCTCACACGCACGCTCGCCCTAAAGCTTTGTCGGACCCTCACCTGGACCCTAAACCGTCCCCGTACCCTAACCCTAACCCTAGCCCGAACCCTAACCCTAACCCTTCCCCAAAGCCTGACCCTCCCCGTCACCTAATCGTAACCTGTAGGCTCTCACTAACCCGCGCCCTAACACGCACGATCCGGCTAAAGCGTTGTCGGACCCTCACCTGGACTCTAAACCGTCCCCGTCCCCTAACCCTAACCCTAGCCCGAACCCTAACCCTAACCCTTCCCCGAAGCATGACCCTCACCCGTCCCCTAATCCTAAGCCGTACGCTAACACTAACCCGCGCCCTCACACGCACGCTCCCCCTAAAGCGTTGTCGGACCCTCACCTGGACCCTAAACCGTCCCCGTCCCCTAACCCTAACCCTAGCCCGAACCCTAACCCTAACCCTTCCCCGAAGCCTGACCCTCACCCGTCCCCTAATCCTAACCCGTACGCTAACACTAACCCGCGCCCTCACACGCACGCTCCCCCTAAAGCGTTCTCGGACCCTCACCTGGACCCTAAACCGTCCCCGTCCCCTAACCCTAACCCTAGCCCGAACCCTAACCCTAACCCTTCCCCGAAGCCTGACCCTCACCCGTCCCCTAATCCTATCCCGTAGGCTCACACTAACCCGCGCCCTCACACGCACGCTCCCCCTAAAGCGTTGTCGGACCCACACCTGGACCCTAAACCGTCCCCGTCCCCTAACCCTAACCCTAGCCCGAACCCTAACCTTAACTCTTCCCCGAAGCCTGACCCTCACCCGTCCCCTAATCCTAACCCGTAGGCTCACACTAACCCGCGCCCTCACACGCACGCTCCCCCTAAAGCATTGCCGGAACCTCACCTGGACCCTAAACCGTCCCCGTCCCCTAACCCTAACCCTAGCCCGAACCCTAACCCTAACCCTTCCCCGAAGCCTGACCCTCACCCGTCCCCTAATCCTAAACCGTAGGCTAACACTAACCCGCGCCCTCACACGCACGCTCCCCCTAAAGCGTTGTCGGACCCTCACCTCGACCCTAAACCGTCCCCGTCCCCTAACCCTAACCCTGGGCCGAACCATAACCCTAACCCTTCCCCGAAGCCTGACCCTCACCCGTCCCCTAATCCTAACCCGTACGCTAACACTAACCCGCGCCCTCACATGCACGCTCCCCCTAAAGCGTTGTCGGACCCTCAGCTGGATCCTAAACGGTCCCCGTCCCCTAACCCTAACCCTAGCCCGAACCCTAACCCTAACCCTTCCCCGAAGCCTGACCCTCACCCGTCCCCTAATCCTAACCCGTAGGCTCACACTAACCCACGCCCTTACACGCATGCTCCCCCTAAAGCGTTGTCGGACCCTCACCAGGACCCTAAACCGTCCCCGTCCCCTAACCCTAACCCTAACCCGAACCCTAACCATAACACTTCCCCGAAGCCTGACCCTCACCCGTCCCCTAATCCTAACCCGTACGCTCACACTAACTCGCGCCCTCACACGCACGCTCCCGCTAAAGCGTTGTCAGACCCTCATCTGGACCCTAAACCGTCCCCGTCCCCTAACCCTAACCCTAGCCCGAACCCTAACCCTAACCCTTCCCCGAAGCCTGACCCTCACCCGTCCCCTAATCCTAACCCGTAGGCTAACACTAACCCGCGCCCTCACACGCACGCTCCCCCTAAAGCGTTGTCGGACCCTCACCTGGACCCTAAACCGTCCCCGTCCCCTAACCCTAACCCTAGCCCGAACCCTAACCCTAACCCTTCCCCGAAGCCTGACCCTCATCTGTCCCCTAATCATAACCCGTAGGCTCACATTAACCCGCGCCCTCACACGCACGCTCCCCCTAAAGCATTGTCGGAACCTCACCTGGACCCTAAACCGTCCCCGTACCCTAACGCTAACCCTAGCCCGAACCCTAACCCTAACCCTTCCCCGAAGCCTGACCCTCACCCGTCCCATAATCCTAACCCGTACGCTAACACTAACCTGCGCCCTCACACGCACGCTCCCCCTAAAGCGTTGTCGGACCCTCAATTGGACCCTAAGCCGTCCCCGTCCCCTAACCCTAACCCTAGCCCGAACCCTAACCCTAACCCTTCCCCGAAACCTGACCCTCACCCGTCCCCTAATCCTAACCCGCACGCTAACACTAACACGGGCCCTCACACGCGTGCTCCCCCGAAAGCGTTGTCGGACCCTCACCTGGACCCTAAACCGTCCCCGTACCCTAATCCTAACCCTAGCCCGAACCCTAACCCTAACACTTCCCCGAAGCCTGACCCTCACCCGTCCCCTAATCCTAACCCGTAGGCTCACACTAACCCGTGCCCTCACACGCACGCTCCCCCTAAAGCGTTGTCGGACCCTCACCTGGACCCTAAACCGTCCCCGTACCCTAACCCTAACCCTAGCCCGAACCCTAACCCTAACACTTTAACGAAGCCTGACCCTCACCCGTCCCCTAATCCTAACCCGTAGGCTCACACTAACCCGCGCTCTCACACGCACGCTCCCTGTAAAGCGTTATCGGACCCTCACCTGTACCCTAAACCGTCCCCGTCCCCTAAACCTAACCCTAAGCCTAACCCTTCCCCGAAGCCTGACCCTCACCCGTCCCGTAATTCTAAACCGTACGCTAACACTAACCCACGCCCTCACACGCGCGCTCCCCCTAAAGCGTTGTCGGACCCTCACCTGGACCCTAAACCGTCCCCGTCCCCTAACCCTCACCCTAGCCCGAACCCTAACCCTAACCCTTCCCTGAACCCTGAAGCTCACCCGTCCCCTAATCCTAACCCGTACGGTAACACTAACCCACGCCCTCACACGCACGCTCCCCCTAAAGCGTTTTCGGACCCTCACCTGGACCCTAAACCGTCCCCGTCCCCTAACCCTAACCCTAGCCCGAACCCTAACCCTAACCCTTCCCCGAAGCCTGACGCTCACCCGTCCCCTATTCCTAACCCGTACGGTAACACTAACCCGCGCCCTCACAAGCACGCTACCCCTAAAGCGTTGTCGGACCCTCACCTGGACCCTAAACGGTCCCCATCCCCTAACCCTAACCCTAGCCCGAACCCTAACCCTAACCCTTCCCCGAAGCCTGACACTCACCCGTCCCCTAATCCTAACCCGTAGGCTCACACTAACCCGCGCCCTCACACGCACGCTCCCCCTAAATCGTTGTCAGACCCTCACCTCGACACTAAACCGTCCCCGTCCCCTAACCCTAACCCTAGCCCGAACCCTAACCCTAACCCTTCCCCGAAGCCTGACCCTCACCCGTCCCCTAATCCTAACCCGTAGGCTCACACTAACTCGCGCCCTCACACGCACGCTCCCCCTAAAGCGTTGTCGGACCCTCACCTGGACCCTAACCATCCCCGTCCCCTAACCCTAACACTAGCCCGAACCCTAAGCCTAACCCTTCCCCGAAGCCTGACCCTCACCCGTCCCCTAATCCTAACCCGTACGCTAACACTAACCCGCGCCCTCACATGCACGCTCCCCCTAAAGCGTTGTCGGACCCTCAGCTGGATCCTAAACCGTCCCCGTCCCCTAACCCTAACCCTAGCCCGAACCCTAACCCTAACCCTTCCCCGAAGCCTGACCCTCATCCGTCCCCTAATCCTAACCCGTATGCTCACACTAACTCGCGCCCTCACACGCACGCTCCCCCTAAAGCGTTGTCGGACCCTCACCAGTACCCTAAACCGTCCCCGTCCCCTAACCCTAACCCTAGCCCGAACCCTAACCCTAACCCTTCCCCGAAGCCTGACCCTCACCCGTCCCCTAATCCTAACCCATAGGCTCACACTAACCCGCGCCCTCACACGCACGCTCCCCCTAAAGCGTTGTCGGACCCTCACCTGGACCCTAAACCGTCCCCGTACCCTAACCCTAACCCTAGCCCGAACGCTAACCCTAACCCTTCCCCGAAGCCTGACCCTCACCCGTCCCCTAATCCTAACCCGCACGCTAACACTAACCCGGGCCCTCACACGCATGCTCCCCCTAAAGCGTTGTCGGACCCTCATCTGGACCCTAAACCGTCCCCGTCCCCTAACCCTAACCCTAGCTCGAAACCTAACTCTAAAACTTCCCCGAAGCCTGACCCTCACCCGTCCCCTAATCCTAACCCGTAAGCTCACACTAACCCGCGCCCTCACACGCACGCTCCCCCTAAAGCGTTGTCGGACCCTCACCTGGACCCTAAACCGTCCCCGTCCCCTAACCCTAACCCTAGCCCGAACCCTAAACCTAACCCTTCCCCGAAGCCTAACCCTCACCCGTCCCCTAATCCTAACCCGTACGCTAATACTAACCCGCGCCCTCACATGCACGCTCCCCCTAAAGCGTTGTCGGACCCTCAGCTGGATCCTAAACCGTCCCCGTCCCCTAAACCTAACCCTAGCCCGAACCCTAACCCTAACCCTTCCCCGAAGCCTGACCCTCACCCGTCCCCTAATCCTAACCTGTAGGCTCACACTAACCCGCGCCCTTACACGCACGCCCTAACCCTAGCCCGAACCCTAACCATAACACTTCCCCGAAGCCTGACCCTCACCCGTCCCCTAATCCTAACCCGTACGCTCACACTAACTCGCGCCCTCACACGCACGCTCCCCCTAAAGCGTTGTCAGACCCTCACCTGGACCCTAAACCGTCCCCGTCCCCTAACCCTAACCCTAGCCCGAACCCTAACCCTAACCCTTCCCCGAAGCCTGACACTCACCCGTCCCCTAATCCTAACCCGTAGGCTCACACTAACTCGCGCCCTCACACGCACGCTCCCCCTAAAGCGTTGTCGGACCCTCACCTGGACCCTAAACCGTCCCCGTCCCCTAACCCTAACCCTAGCCAGAACCCTAACCCTAAACCTTCCCCGATGCCTGACCCTCACCCGTCCCCCAATCCTAACCCGTAGGCTCACACTAACCCGCGCCCTCACACGCACGATCCCCCTAAAGCATTGTCGGAACCTCACCTGGACCCTAAACCGTCCCCGTACCCTAACCCTAACCCTAGCCCGAACCCTAACCCTAACCCTTCCCCGAAGCCTGACCCTCACCCGTCCCCTAATCCTAACCCGTACGCTAACACTAACCCGCGCCCTCACACGCACGCTCCCCCTAAAGCGTTGTCGGACCCTAAATTGGACCCTAAGCCATCCCCGTCCCCTAACCCTAACCCTAGCCCGAACCCTAACCGTAACCCTTCCCCAAAGCCTGACCCTCACCCGTCCCCTAATCCTAAACCGCACGCTAACACTACCCCGGGCCCTCACACGCACGCTCCCCCTAAAGCGTTGTCAGACCCTCACCTGGACCCTAAACCTTACCCGTCCCCTAACACTAACCCTAGCCCGAAACCTAACCCTAACACTTCCCCGAAGCCTGACCCTCACCCGTCCCCTAATCCTAACCCGTAGGCTCACACTAACCCGCGCCCTCACACGCACGCTCGCCCTAAAGCGTTGTCGGACCCTCACCTGGACCCTAAACCGTCCCCGTACCCTAACCCTAACCCTAGCCCGAACCCTAACCCTAACCCTTCCCCGAAGCCTGACCCTCACCCGTCACCTAATCGTAACCCGTAGGCTCTCACTAACCCGCGCCCTCACACGCACGATCCGGCTAAAGCGTTGTCGGACCCTCACCTGGACTCTAAACCGTCCCCGTCCCCTAACCCTAACCCTAGCCCGAACCCTAACCCTAACCCTTCCCCGAAGCATGACCCTCACCCGTCCCCTAATCCTAAGCCGTACGCTAACACTAACCCGCGCCCTCACACGCACGCTCCCCCTAAAGCGTTGTCGGACCCTCACCTGGACCCTAAACCGTCCCCGTCCCCTAACCCTAACCCTAGCCCAAACCCTAACCCTAACCCTTCCCCGAAGCCTGACCCTCACCCGTCCCCTAATCCTAACCCGTACGCTAACACTAACCCGCGCCCTCACACGCACGCTCCCCCTAAAGCGTTCTAGGACCCTCACCTGGACCCTAAACCGTCCCCGTCCCCTAACCCTAACCCTAGCCCGAACCCTAACCCTAACCCTTCCCCGAAGCCTGACCCTCACCCGTCCCCTAATCCTATCCAGTAGGCTCACACTAACCCGCGCCCTCACACGCACGCTCCCCCTAAAGCGTTGTCGGACCCTCACCTGGACCCTAAACGGTCCCCGTCCCCTAACCCTAACCCTAGCCCGAACCCTAACCCTAACCCTTCCCCGAAGCCTGACCCTCACCCGTCCCCTAATCCTAACCCGTAGGCTCACACTAACCCACGCCCTTACACGCATGCTCCCCCTAAAGCGTTTTCGGACCCTCACCAGGACCCTAAACCGTCCCCGTCCCCTAACCCTAACCCTAGCCCGAACCCTAACCATAACACTTCCCCGAAGCCTGACCCTCACCCGTCCCCTAATCCTAACCCGTACGCTCACACTAACTCGCGCCCTCACACGCACGCTCCCGCTAAAGCGTTGTCAGACCCTCATCTGGACCCTAAACCGTCCCCGTCCCCTAACCCTAACCCTAGCCCGAACCCTAACCCTAACCCTTCCCCGAAGCCTGACCCTCACCCGTCCCCTAATCCTAACCCGTAGGCTCACACTAACCCGCGCCCTCACACGCACGCTCCCCCTAAAGCGTTGTCGGACCCTCACCTGGACCCTAAACCGTCCCCGTACCCTAACCCTAACCCTAGCCCGAACGCTAACCCTAACCCTTCCCCGAAGCCTGACCCTCACCCGTCCCCTAATCCTAACCCGCACGCTAACACTAACCCGGGCCCTCACACGCATGCTCCCCCTAAAGCGTTGTCGGACCCTCATCTGGACCCTAAACCGTCCCCGTCCCCTAACCCTAACCCTAGCTCGAACCCTAACTCTAAAACTTCCCCGAAGCCTGACCCTCACCCGTCCCCTAATCCTAACCCGTAAGCTCACACTAACCCGCGCCCTCACACGCACGCTCCCCCTAAAGCGTTGTCGGACCCTCACCTGGACCCTAAACCGTCCCCGTCCCCTAACCCTAACCCTAGCCCGAACCCTAAACCTAACCCTTCCCCGAAGCCTAACCCTCACCCGTCCCCTAATCCTAACCCGTACGCTAATACTAACCCGTGCCCTCACATGCACGCTCCCCCTAAAGCGTTGTCGGACCCTCAGCTGGATCCTAAACCGTCCCCGTCCCCTAACCCTAACCCTAGCCCGAACCCTAACCCTAACCCTTCCCCGAAGCCTGACCCTCACCCGTCCCCTAATCCTAACCTGTAGGCTCACACTAACCCGCGCCCTTACACGCACGCCCTAACCCTAGCCCGAACCCTAACCATAACACTTCCCCGAAGCCTGACCCTCACCCGTCCCCTAATCCTAACCCGTACGCTCACACTAACTCGCGCCCTCACACGCACGCTCCCCCTAAAGCGTTGTCAGACCCTCACCTGGACCCTAAACCGTCCCCGTCCCCTAACCCTAACCCTAGCCCGAACCCTAACCCTAACCCTTCCCCGAAGCCTGACACTCACCCGTCCCCTAATCCTAACCCGTAGGCTCACACTAACTCGCGCCCTCACACGCACGCTCCCCCTAAAGCGTTGTCGGACCCTCACCTGGACCCTAAACCGTCCCCGTCCCCTAACCCTAACCCTAGCCAGAACCCTAATCCTAAACCTTCCCCGATGCCTGACCCTCACCCGTCCCCCAATCCTAACCCGTAGGCTCACACTAACCCGCGCCCTCACACGCACGATCCCCCTAAAGCATTGTCGGAACCTCACCTGGACCCTAAACCGTCCCCGTACCCTAACCCTAACCCTAGCCCGAACCCTAACCCTAACCCTTCCCCGAAGCCTGACCCTCACCCGTCCCCTAATCCTAACCCGTACGCTAACACTAACCCGCGCCCTCACACGCACGCTCCCCCTAAAGCGTTGTCGGACCCTAAATTGGACCCTAAGCCATCCCCGTCCCCTAACCCTAACCCTAGCCCGAACCCTAACCGTAACCCTTCCCCAAAGCCTGACCCTCACCCGTCCCCTAATCCTAAACCGCACGCTAACACTACCCCGGGCCCTCACACGCACGCTCCCCCTAAAGCGTTGTCAGACCCTCACCTGGACCCTAAACCTTACCCGTCCCCTAACACTAACCCTAGCCCGAAACCTAACCCTAACACTTCCCCGAAGCCTGACCCTCACCCGTCCCCTAATCCTAACCCGTAGGCTCACACTAACCCGCGCCCTCACACGCACGCTCGCCCTAAAGCGTTGTCGGACCCTCACCTGGACCCTAAACCGTCCCCGTACCCTAACCCTAACCCTAGCCCGAACCCTAACCCTAACCCTTCCCCGAAGCCTGACCCTCACCCGTCACCTAATCGTAACCCGTAGGCTCTCACTAACCCGCGCCCTCACACGCACGATCCGGCTAAAGCGTTGTCGGACCCTCACCTGGACTCTAAACCGTCCCCGTCCCCTAACCCTAACCCTAGCCCGAACCCTAACCCTAACCCTTCCCCGAAGCATGACCCTCACCCGTCCCCTAATCCTAAGCCGTACGCTAACACTAACCCGCGCCCTCACACGCACGCTCCCCCTAAAGCGTTGTCGGACCCTCACCTGGACCCTAAACCGTCCCCGTCCCCTAACCCTAACCCTAGCCCGAACCCTAACCCTAACCCTTCCCCGAAGCCTGACCCTCACTCGTCCCCTAATCCTAACCCGTACGCTAACACTAACCCGCGCCCTCACACGCACGCTCCCCCTAAAGCGTTCTAGGACCCTCACCTGGACCCTAAACCGTCCCCGTCCCCTAACCCTAACCCTAGCCCGAACCCTAACCCTAACCCTTCCCCGAAGCCTGACCCTCACCCGTCCCCTAATCCTATCCAGTAGGCTCACACTAACCCGCGCCCTCACACGCACGCTCCCCCTAAAGCGTTGTCGGACCCTCACCTGGACCCTAAACGGTCCCCGTCCCCTAACCCTAACCCTAGCCCGAACCCTAACCCTAACCCTTCCCCGAAGCCTGACCCTCACCCGTCCCCTAATCCTAACCCGTAGGCTCACACTAACCCACGCCCTTACACGCATGCTCCCCCTAAAGCGTTTTCGGACCCTCACCAGGACCCTAAACCGTCCCCGTCCCCTAACCCTAACCCTAGCCCGAACCCTAACCATAACACTTCCCCGAAGCCTGACCCTCACCCGTCCCCTAATCCTAACCCGTACGCTCACACTAACTCGCGCCCTCACACGCACGCTCCCGCTAAAGCGTTGTCAGACCCTCATCTGGACCCTAAACCGTCCCCGTCCCCTAACCCTAACCCTAGCCCGAACCCTAACCCTAACCCTTCCCCGAAGCCTGACCCTCACCCGTCCCCTAATCCTAACCCGTAGGCTCACACTAACCCGCGCCCTCACACGCACGCTCCCCCTAAAGCGTTGTCGGACCCTCACCTGGACCCTAAACCGTCCCCGTCCCCTAACCCTAACCCTAGCCCGAACCCTAACCCTAACCCTTCCCCGAAGCCTGACCCTCACCTGTCCCCTAATCATAACCCGTAGGCTCACATTAACCCGCGCCCTCACACGCACGCTCCCCCTAAAGCATTGTCGGAACCTCACCTGGACCCTAAACCGTCCCCGTACCCTAACGCTAACCCTAGCCCGAACCCTAACCCTAACCCTTCCCCGAAGCCTGACCCTCACCCGTCCCCTAATCCTAACCCGTACGCTAACACTAACCCGCGCCCTCACACGCACGCTCCCCCTAAAGCGTTGTCGGACCCTCAATTGGACCCTAAGCCGTCCCCGTCCCCTAACCCTAACCCTAGCCCGAACCCTAACCCTAACCCTTCCCCGAAGCCTGACCCTCACCCGTCCCCTAATCCTAACCCGTAGGCTCACACTAACTCGCGCCCTCACACGCACGCTCCCCCTAAAGCGTTGTCGGACCCTCACCTGGACCCTAAACCATCCCCGTCCCCTAACCCTAACACTAGCCCGAACCCTAACCCTAACCCTTCCCCGAAGCCTGACCCTCACCCGTCCCCTAATCCTAACCCGTACGCTAACACTAACCCGCGCCCTCACATGCACGCTCCCCCTAAAGCGTTGTCGGACCCTAGCTGGATCCTAAACCGTCCCCGTCCCCTAACCCTAACCCTAGCCCGAACCCTAACCCTAACCCTTCCCCGAAGCCAGACCCTCATCCGTCCCCTAATCCTAACCCGTATGCTCACACTAACTCGCGCCCTCACACGCACGCTCCCCCTAAAGCGTTGTCAGACCCTCACCTGGACCCTAAACCGTCCCCGTCCCCTAACCCTAACCCTAGCCCGAACCCTAACCCTAACCCTTCCCCGAAGCCTGACCCTCACCCATCCCCTAATCCTAACCCGTAGGCTCACACTAACCCACGCCCTCACAAGCACGCTCCCCCTAAAGCGTTGTCGGACCCTCACCTGGACCCTAAACCGTCCCCGTCCCCTAACCCTAACCCTAGCCCGAACCCTAACCCTAACACTTCAACGAAGCCTGACACTCACCCGTCCCCTAATCCTAACCCGTAGGCTCACACTAACCCGCGCCCTCACACGCACGCTCCCCCTAAAGCGTTGTCGGACCCTCACCAGGACCCTAAACCGTCCCCGTCCCCTAACCCTAACCCTAGCCCGAACCCTAACCCTAACCCTTCCCCGAAGCCTGACCCTCACCCGCCCCTAATCCTAACCCGTAGGCTCACACTAACCCACGCCCTCACACGCACGCTCCCCCTAAAGCGTTGTCGGACCCTCACCTGGACCCTAAACCGTCCCCATACCCTAACCCTAACCCTAGCCCGAACCCTAACCCTAACCCTTCAACGAAGCCTGACCCTCACCCGTCCCCTAATCCTAACCCGTACGCTAACACTAACCCGCGCCCTCACACGCACGCTCCGTCTAAAGCGTTGTCGGACCCTCAATTGGACCCTAAGCCGTCCCCGTCACCTAACCCTAACCCTAGCCCGAACCCTAACCCTAACCCTTCCCCGAAGCCTGACCCTCACCCGTCCCCTAATCCTAACCCGCACGCTAACACTAACCCGGGCCCTCATACGCATGCTCCCCCTAAAGCGTTGTCGGACCCTCACCTGGACCCTAAACCTTCCCCGTCCCCTAACCCTAACCCTAGCCCGAACCCTAACCCTAACCCTTCAACGAAGCCTGACCCTCACCCGTCCCCTAATCCTAACCCGTAGGCTCACACTAACCCGCGCCCTCACACGCACGCTCCCCCTAAAGCGTTGTCGGACCCTCACCTGTACCCTAAACCGTCCCCGTCCCCTAACCCTAACCCTAACCCTAACCCTAACCCTTCCCCGAAGCCTGACCCTCACCCGTCCCCTAATCCTAACCCGTAGGCTAACACTAACCCGCGCCCTCACACACACGCTCCCCCTAAAGCGTTGTCGGACCCTCACCTCGACCCTAAACCGTCCCCGTCCCCTAACCCTAACCCTGGGCCGAACCCTAACCCTAACCCTTCCCCGAAGCCTGACCCTCACCCGTCCCCTAATCCTAACCCGTACGCTAACACTAACCCGCGCCCTCACATGCACGCTCCCCCTAAAGCGTTGTCGGACCCTCAGCTGGATCCTAAACGGTCCCCGTCCCCTAACCCTAACCCTAGCCCGAACCCTAACCCTAACCCTTCCCCGAAGCCTGACCCTCACCCGTCCCCTAATCCTAACCCGTAGGCTCACACTAACCCACGCCCTTACACGCATGCTCCCCCTAAAGCGTTGTCGGACCCTCACCAGGACCCTAAACCGTCCCCGTCCCCTAACCCTAACCCTAGCCCGAACCCTAACCATAACACTTCCCCGAAGCCTGACCCTCACCCGTCCCCTAATCCTAACCCGTACGCTCACACTAACCCGCGCCCTCACACGCACGCTCCCCCTAAAGCGTTGTCGGACCCTCACCTGGACCCTAAACCGTCCCCGTCCCCTAACCCTAACCCTAGCCCGAACCCTAAACCTAACCCTTCCCCGAAGCCTAACCCTCACCCGTCCCCTAATCCTAACCCGTACGCTAACACTAACCCGCGCCCTCACATGCACGCTCCCCCTAAAGCGTTGTCGGACCCTCAGCTGGATCCTAAACCGTCCCCGTCCCCTAACCCTAACCCTAGCCCGAACCCTAACCCTAACCCTTCCCCGAAGCCTGACCCTCACCCGTCCCCTAATCCTAACCCGTAGGCTCACACTAACCCGCGCCCTTACACGCACGCCCTAACCCTACCCGAACCCTATCCATAACACTTCCCCGAAGCCTGACCCTCACCCGTCCCCTAATCCTAACCCGTACGCTCACACTAACTCGCGCCCTCACACGCACGCTCCCCCTAAAGCGTTGTCAGACCCTCACCTGGACCCTAAACCGTCCCCGTCCCCTAACCCTAACCCTAGCCCGAACCCTAACCCTAATCCTTCCCCGAAGCCTGACACTCACCCGTCCCCTAATCCTAACCCGTAGGCTCACACTAACTCGCGCCCTCACACGCACGCTCCCCATAAAGCGTTGTCGGACCCTCACCTGGACCCTAAACCGTCCCCGTCCCCTAACCCTAACCCTAGCCAGAACCCTAACCCTAAACCTTCCCCGATGCCTGACCCTCACCCGTCCCCCAATCCTAAACCGTAGGCTCACACTAACCCACGTCCTCACACGCACGCTCCCCCTAAAGCATTGTCGGAACCTCACCTGGACCCTAAACCGTCCCCGTACCCTAACCCTAACCCTAGCCCGAACCCTAACCCTAACCCTTCCCCGAAGCCTGACCCTCACCCGTCCCCTAATCCTAACCCGTACGCTAACACTAACCCACGCCCTCACACGCACGCTCCCCCTAAAGCGTTGTCGGACCCTAAATTGGACCCTAAGCCATCCCCGTCCCCTAACCCTAACCCTAGCCCGAACCCTAACCGTAACCCTTCCCCAAAGCCTGACCCTCACCCGTCCCCTAATCCTAAACCGCACGCTAACACTACCCCGGGCCCTCACACGCACGCTCCCCCTAAAGCGTTTTCAGACCCTCACCTGGACCCTAAACCTTCCCCGTCCCCTAACCCTAACCCTAGCCCGAAACCTAACCCTAACACTTCCCCGAAGCCTGACCCTCACCCGTCCCCTAATCCTAACCCGTAGGCTCACACTAACCCGCGCCCTCACACGCACGCTCGCCCTAAAGCGTTGTCGGACCCTCACCTGGACCCTAAACCGTCCCCGTACCCTAACCCTAACCCTAGCCCGAACCCTAACCCTAACCCTTCCCCAAAGCCTGACCCTCCCCGTCACCTAATCGTAACCTGTAGGCTCTCACTAACCCGCGCCCTAACACGCACGATCCGGCTAAAGCGTTGTCGGACCCTCACCTGGACTCTAAACCGTCCCCGTCCCCTAACCCTAACCCTAGCCCGAACCCTAACCCTAACCCTTCCCCGAAGCATGACCCTCACCCGTCCCCTAATCCTAAGCCGTACGCTAACACTAACCCGCGCCCTCACACGCACGCTCCCCCTAAAGCGTTGTCGGACCCTCACCTGGACCCTAAACCGTCCCCGTCCCCTAACCCTAACCCTAGCCCGAACCCTAACCCTAACCCTTCCCCGAAGCCTGACCCTCACCCGTCCCCTAATCCTAACCCGTACGCTAACACTAACCCGCGCCCTCACACGCACGCTCCCCCTAAAGCGTTCTCGGACCCTCACCTGGACCCTAAACCGTCCCCGTCCCCTAACCCTAACCCTAGCCCGAACCCTAACCCTAACCCTTCCCCGAAGCCTGACCCTCACCCGTCCCCTAATCCTATCCCGTAGGCTCACACTAACCCGCGCCCTCACACGCACGCTCCCCCTAAAGCGTTGTCGGACCCTCACCTGGACCCTAAACCGTCCCCGTCCCCTAACCCTAACCCTAGCCCGAACCCTAACCCTAACTCTTCCCCGAAGCCTGACCCTCACCCGTCCCCTAATCCTAACCCGTAGGCTCACACTAACCCGCGCCCTCACACGCACGCTCCCCCTAAAGCATTGCCGGAACCTCACCTGGACCCTAAACCGTCCCCGTCCCCTAACCCTAACCCTAGCCCGAACCCTAACCCTAACCCTTACCCGAAGCCTGACCCTCACCCGTCCCCTAATCCTAAACCGTAGGCTAACACTAACCCGCGCCCTCACACGCACGCTCCCCCTAAAGCGTTGTCGGACCCTCACCTCGACCCTAAACCGTCCCCGTCCCCTAACCCTAACCCTGGGCCGAACCATAACCCTAACCCTTCCCCGAAGCCTGACCCTCACCCGTCCCCTAATCCTAACCCGTACGCTAACACTAACCCGCGCCCTCACATGCACGCTCCCCCTAAAGCGTTGTCGGACCCTCAGCTGGATCCTAAACGGTCCCCGTCCCCTAACCCTAACCCTAGCCCGAACCCTAACCCTAACCCTTCCCCGAAGCCTGACCCTCACCCGTCCCCTAATCCTAACCCGTAGGCTCACACTAACCCACGCCCTTACACGCACGCTCCCGCTAAAGCGTTGTCAGACCCTCATCTGGACCCTAAACCGTCCCCGTCCCCTAACCCTAACCCTAGCCCGAACCCTAACCCTAACCCTTCCCCGAAGCCTGACCCTCACCCGTCCCCTAATCCTAACCCGTAGGCTAACACTAACCCGCGCCCTCACACGCACGCTCCCCCTAAAGCGTTGTCGGACCCTCACCTGGACCCTAAACCGTCCCCGTCCCCTAACCCTAACCCTAGCCCGAACACTAACCCTAACCCTTCCCCGAAGCCTGACCCTCATCTGTCCCCTAATCATAACCCGTAGGCTCACATTAACCCGCGCCCTCACACGCACGCTCCCCCTAAAGCATTGTCGGAACCTCACCTGGACCCTAAACCGTCCCCGTACCCTAACGCTAACCCTAGCCCGAACCCTAACCCTAACCCTTCCCCGAAGCCTGACCCTCACCCGTCCCATAATCCTAACCCGTACGCTAACACTAACCTGCGCCCTCACACGCACGCTCCCCCTAAAGCGTTGTCGGACCCTCAATTGGACCCTAAGCCGTCCCCGTCCCCTAACCCTAACCCTAGCCCGAACCCTAACCCTAACCCTTCCCCGAAACCTGACCCTCACCCGTCCCCTAATCCTAACCCGCACGCTAACACTAACACGGGCCCTCACACGCGTGCTCCCCCGAAAGCGTTGTCGGACCCTCACCTGGACCCTAAACCGTCCCCGTACCCTAACCCTAACCCTAGCCCGAACCCTAACCCTAACACTTCCCCGAAGCCTGACCCTCACCCGTCCCCTAATCCTAACCCGTAGGCTCACACTAACCCGTGCCCTCACACGCACGCTCCCCCTAAAGCGTTGTCGGACCCTCACCTGGACCCTAAACCGTCCCCGTACCCTAACCCTAACCCTAGCCCGAACCCTAACCCTAACACTTTAACGAAGCCTGACCCTCACCCGTCCCCTAATCCTAACCCGTAGGCTCACACTAACCCGCGCTCTCACACGCACGCTCCCTGTAAAGCGTTATCGGACCCTCACCTGTACCCTAAACCGTCCCCGTCCCCTAAACCTAACCCTAAGCCTAACCCTTCCCCGAAGCCTGACCCTCACCCGTCCCGTAATTCTAAACCGTACGCTAACACTAACCCACGCCCTCACACGCGCGCTCCCCCTAAAGCGTTGTCGGACCCTCACCTGGACCCTAAACCGTCCCCGTCCCCTAACCCTCACCCTAGCCCGAACCCTAACCCTAACCCTTCCCTGAACCCTGAAGCTCACCCGTCCCCTAATCCTAACCCGTACGGTAACACTAACCCACGCCCTCACACGCACGCTCCCCCTAAAGCGTTTTCGGACCCTCACCTGGACCCTAAACCGTCCCCGTCCCCTAACCCTAACCCTAGCCCGAACCCTAACCCTAACCCTTCCCCGAAGCCTGACGCTCACCCGTCCCATATTCCTAACCCGTACGGTAACACTAACCCGCGCCCTCACAAGCACGCTACCCCTAAAGCGTTGTCGGACCCTCACCTGGACCCTAAACGGTCCCCGTCCCCTAACCCTAACCCTAGCCCGAACCCTAACCCTAACCCTTCCCCGAAGCCTGACCCTCACCCGTCCCCTAATCCTAACCCGTAGGCTCACACTAACCCGCGCCCTCACACGCACGCTCCCCCTAAATCGTTGTCAGACCCTCACCTCGACACTAAACCGTCCCCGTCCCCTAACCCTAACCCTAGCCCGAACCCTAACCCTAACCCTTCCCCGAAGCCTGACCCTCACCCGTCCCCTAATCCTAACCCGTAGGCTCACACTAACTCGCGCCCTCACACGCACGCTCCCCCTAAAGCGTTGTCGGACCCTCACCTGGACCCTAACCATCCCCGTCCCCTAACCCTAACACTAGCCCGAACCCTAACCCTAACCCTTCCCCGAAGCCTGACCCTCACCCGTCCCCTAATCCTAACCCGTACGCTAAAACTAACCCGCGCCCTCACATGCACGCTCCCCCTAAAGCGTTGTCGGACCCTCAGCTGGATCCTAAACCGTCCCCGTCCCCTAACCCTAACCCTAGCCCGAACCCTAACCCTAACCCTTCCCCGAAGCCTGACCCTCATCCGTCCCCTAATCCTAACCCGTATGCTCACACTAACTCGCGCCCTCACACGCACGCTCCCCCTAAAGCGTTGTCAGACCGTCACCTGGACCCTAAACCGTCCCCGTCCCCTAACCCTAACCCTAGCCCGAACACTAACCCTAACCCTTCCCCGAAGCCTGACCCTAACCCGTCCCCTAATCCTAACCCGTAGGCTCACACTAACCCACGCCCTCACAAGCACGCTCCCCCTAAAGCGTTGTCGGACCCTCACCTGGACCCTAAACCGTCCCCGTCCCCTAACCCTAACCCTAGCCCGAACCCTAACCCTAACCCTTCCCCGAAGCCTGACCCTCACCCGTCCCCTAATCCTAACCCGTAGGCTCACACTAACCCGCGCCCTCACACGCACGCTCCCCCTAAAGCGTTGTCGGACCCTCACCTGAACCCTAAACCGTCCCCGTCCCCTAACCCTAACCCTAGCCCGAACCCTAACCCTAACCCTTCCCCGAAGCCTGACCCTCACCCGTCCCCTAATCCTAACCCGTAGGCTCACACTAACCCGCGCCCTCACACGCACGCTCCCCCTAAAGCGTTGTCGGACCCTCACCTGGACCCTAAACCGTCCCCATACCCTAACCCTAACCCTAGCCCGAACCCTAACCCTAACCCTTCAACGAAGCCTGACCCTCACCCGTCCCCTAATCCTAACCCGTACGCTAACACTAACCCGCGCCGTCACACGCACGCTCCGCCTAAAGCGTTGTCGGACCCTCAATTGGACCCTAAGCCGACCCCGTCCCCTAACCCTAACCCTAGCCCGAACCCTAACCCTAACCCTTCCCCGAAGCCTGACCCTCACCCGTCCCCTAATCCTAACCCGTAGGCTCACACTAACCCGCGCCCTCACACGCACGCTCCCCCTAAAGCGTTGTCAGACCCTCACCTCCACCCTAAACCGTCCCCGTACCCTAACCCTAACCCTAGCCCGAAACCTAACCCTAACACTTCAACGAAGCCTCACCCTCACCCGTCCCCTAATCCTAACCCGTAGGCTCACACTAACCCGCGCCTCACACGCACGCTCACCCTAAAGCGTTGTCGGACCCTCACCTGGACCCTAAACTGTCCCCGACCCCTAACCCTAACCCTAGCCCGAACCCTAACCCTAAGCCTTCAACGAAGCCTGACCCTCACCCGTCCCCTAATCCTAACCCGTACGCTAACACTAACCCACGCCCTCACACGCACGCTCCCCCTAAAGCGTTGTCGGACCCTCACCTGGACCCTAAACCGTCCCCGTCCCCTAACCCTAAACCTAGCCCGAACCCTAACCCTAACCCTTCTCCGAAGCCTGACGCTCACCCGTCCCCTAATCCTAACCCGTACGGTAACACTAACCCGCGCCCTCACACGCACGCTCCCCCTAAAGCGTTGTCGGACCCTCACCTGGACCCTAAACCGTCCCCGTCCCCTAACCCTAACCCTAGCCCGAACCCTAACCCTAACCCTTCCCCGAAGCCTGACCCTCACCCGTCACCTAATCCTAACCCGTAGGCTCACACTAACCCGCGCCCTCACACGCACGATCCCCCTAAAGCGTTGTCGGACCCTCACCTGGACCCTAAACCGTCCCCGTCCCCTAACCCTAACCCTAGCCCGAACCCTAACCCTAACCCTTCCCGGAAGCATGACCCTCACCCGTCCCCTAATCCTAAGCCGTGTGCTAACACTAACCCGCGCCCTCACACGCACGCTCCCCCTAAAGCGTTGTCGGACCCTCACCTGGACCCTAAACCGTCCCCGTCCCCTAACCCTAACCCTAGCCCAAACCCTAACCCTAACCCTTCCCCGAAGCCTGACACTCACCCGTCCCCTAATCCTAACCCGTACGCTAACACTAACCCGCGCCCTGACACGCACGCTCCCCCTAAAGCGTTGTCGGACCCTCAGCTGGACCCTAAACCGTCCCCGTCCCCTAACCCTAACCCTAGCCCGAACCCTAACCCTAACCCTTCCCCGAAGCCTGACCCTCACCCGTCCCCTAATCCTAACCCGTACGCTAACACTAACCCGCGCCCTCACATGCACGCTCCCCCTAAAGCGTTGTCGGACCCTCAGCTGGATCCTAAACCGTCCCCGTCCCCTAACCATAACCCTAGCCCGAACCCTAACCCTAAACCTTCCCCGAAGCCTGACCCTCACCCGTCCCCTAACCCTAACCCGTAGGCTCACACTAACCCGCGCCCTTACACGCACGCTCCCCCTAAAGCGTTGTCGGACCCTCACCAGGACCCTAAACCGTCCCCGTCCCCTAACCCTAACCCTAGCCCGAACCCTAACCATAACACTTCCCCGAAGCCTGACCCACACCCGTCCCCTAATCCTAACCCGTACGCTCAAACTAACTCGCGCCCTCACACGCACGCTCCCCCTAAAGCGTTGTCAGACCCTCACCTGGACCCTAAACCGTCCCCGTCCCCTAACCCTAACCCTAGCCCGAACCCTAACCCTAACCCTTCCCCGAAGCCTGACCCTCACCCGTCCCCTAATCCTAACCCGTAGGCTCACACTAACCCGCGCCCTCACACGCACGCTCCCCCTAAAGCGTTGTCGGACCCTCACCTGGACCCTAAACCGTCCCCGTCCCCTAACCCTAAACCTAGCCCGAACCCTAACCCTAACCCTTCCCCGAAGCTTGACCCTCACCCGTCCCCTAATCCTAACCCGTAGGCTCACACTAACCCGCGCCCTCACACGCACGCTCCCCCTAAAGCGTTGTCGGACCCTCACCTGGACCCTAAACCGTCCCCGTCCCCTAACCCTAACACTAGCCCGAACCCTAACCCTAACACTTCCCCGAAGCCTGACCCTCACCCGTCCCCTAATCCTAACCCGTACGCTAACACTAACCCACGCCCTCACACGCACGCTCCCCCTAAAGCGTTGTCGGACCCTCACCTGGACCCTAAACCGTCCCCGTCCCCTAACCCTAACCCTAGCCCGAACCCTAAACGTAACCCTTCCCCGAAGCCTGACGCTCACCCGTCCCCTAATCCTAACCCGTACGGTAACACTAACCCGCGCCCTCACACGCACGCTCCCCCTAAAGCGTTGTCGGACCCTCACCTGGACCCTAAACCGTCCCCGACCCCTAACCCTAACCATAGCCCGAACCCTAATCTAACCCTTCCCCGAAGCCTGACCATCACCCGTCACCTAATCCTAACCCGTAGGCTCACACTAACCCGCGCCCTCACACGCACGATCCCCCTAAAGCGTTGTCGGACACTCACCTGGACTCTAAACCGTCCCCGTCCCCTAACCCTAACCCTAGCCCGAACCCTAAACCTAACCCTTCCCCGAAGCATGACCCTCACCCGTCCCCTAATCCTAAGCCGTACGCTAACACTAACCAGCGCCCTCACACGCACGCTCCCCCTAAAGCGTTGTCGGACCCTCACCTGGACCCTAAACCGTCCCCGTCCCCTAACCCTAACCCTAGCCCGAACCCTAACCCTAACCCTTCCCCGAAGCCTGACCCTCACCCGTCCCCTAATCCTAACCCGTAGGCTCACACTAACCCGCGCCCTCACACGCACGCTCCCCCTAAAGCGTTGTCGGACCCTCACCTCTACCCTAAACCGTCCCCGTCCCCTAACCCTAACCCTAGCCCGAACCCTAACCCTAACCCTTCCCCGAAGCCTGACCCTCACCCGTCCCCTAATCCTAACCCGCACGCTAACACTAACCCGCGCCCTCACACGCACGCTCCCCCTAAAGCGTTGTCGGACCCTCACCAGGACCCTAAACCGTCCCCATCCCCTAACCCTAACCCTAGCCCGAACCCTAACCATAACACTTCCCCGAAGCCTGACCCTCACCCTTCCCCTAATCCTAACCCGTACGCTCACAATAACTCGCGCCCTCACACGCACGCTCCCCCTAAAGCTTAGTCAGACCCTCACCTGGACCCTAAACCGTCCCAGTCCCCTAACCCTAACCCTAGCCCGAAACCTAACCCTAACACTTCCCCGAAGCCTGACCCTCACCCGTCCGCTAATCCTAACCCGTACGCTAACACTAACCCGCGCCCTCACACGCACGCTCCCCCTAAAGCATTATCGGACCCTAAATTGGGCCCTAAGCCGTCCCCGTCCCCTAACCCTAACCCTAGCCCGAACCCTAACCCTAACCCTTCCCCGAAGCCTGACCCTCACCCGTCCCCTAATCCTAACCCGCACGCTAACACTAACCCGGGCCCTCACACGCATGCTCCCCCTAAAGCGTTGTCGGACCCTCATCTGGACCCTAAACCATCCCCGTCACCTAACCCTAACCCTAGCCCGAACCCTAACCCTAACACTTCCCCGAAGCCTGACCCTCACCCGTCCCCTAATCCTAACACGTAGGCTCACACTAACCCGCGCCCTCACACGCACGCTTCCCCTAAAGCGTTGTCGGACCCTCACCTGGACCCTAAACCGTCCCCGTACCCTAACCCTAACCCTAGCCCGAACCCTAACCCTAACCCTTCAACGAAGCCTGACCCTCACCCGTCCCCTAATCCTAAGACGTACGCTAACACTAACCCGCGCCCTCACACGCACGCTCCCCCTAAAGCGTTGTCGGACCCTCACCTCCACCCTAAACCGTCCCCGTCCCCTAACCGTAACCCTAGCCCGAACCCTAACCCTAACCCTTCACCGCAGCCTGACCCTCACCCGTCCCCTAATCCTAACCCGTAGGCTCACACTAACCCGCGCCCTCACACGGACGCTCCCCCTAAAGCGTTGTAGGACCCTCACCTGGACCCTAAACCGTCCCCGTCCCCTAACCCTAACCCTAGCCCGAACCCTAACCCTAACCCTTCCTCGAAGCCTGACGCTCACCCGTCCCCTAATCCTAACCCGTACGGTAACACTAACCCGCGCCCTCACACGCACGCTCCCCCTAAAGCGTTGTCGGACCCTCACCTCGATCCTAAACCGTCCCCGTCCCCTAACCCTAACCCTAGCCCGAATCCTAACCCTAACCCTTCCCCGAAGCCTGACCCTCACCCGTACCCTAATCCTAACCCGTAGGCTCACACTAACCCGCGCCCTCACACGCACGCTCCCCCTAAAGCGTTGTCGGACCCTCACCTGAACCCTAAACCGTCCCCGTCCCCTAACCCTAACCCTAGCCCGAACCCTAACCCTAACCCTTCCCCGAAGCCTGACCCTCACCCGTCCCCTAATCCTAACCCGTAGGCTCACATTAACCCGCGCCCTCACACACACGCTCCCCCTAAAGCGTTGTCGGACCCTCACCTGGACCCTAAACCGTCCCGTCCCCTAACCCTAACCCTAGCCCGAACCCTAACCCTAAGCCTTCCCCGAAGCCTGACCCTCACCCGTCCCCTAATCCTAACCCGTACGCTAACACTAACCCGCGCCCTCACACGCACGCTCCCCCTAAATCGTTGTCGGACACTCACCTCGACCCTAAACCGTCCCCGTCCCCTAACCCTAACCCTAGCCCGAACCCTAACCCTAACCCTTCCCCGAAGCCTGACCCTCACCCGTCCGCTAATCCTAACCCTTATGCTCACACTAACCCGCGCCCTCACACGCACGCTCCCCCTAAAGCGTTGTCGGACCCTCACCTGGACCCTAAACCGTCCCCGTCCCCTAACCCTAACCCTAGCCCGAACCCTAACCCTAACACTTCCCCGAAGCCTGACCCTCACCCGTCCCCTAATCCTAACCCGTAGGCTCACACTAACCCGCGCCCTCACACGCACGGTCCCCCTAAAGCGTTGTCGGACCCTCACCTCGACCCTAAACCGTCCCCGCCCCTAACCCTAACCCTAGCCCGAATCCTAATCCTAAACCTTCCCCGATTCCTGACCCTCACCCGTCCCCTAATCCTAACCCGTAGGCTCACACTAACCCGCGCCCTCACACGCACGCTCCCCCTAAAGCGTTGTCGGACCCTCACCTCGACCCTAAACCGTCCCCGTCCCCTAACCCTAACCCTAGCCCGAACCCTAACCCTAACCCTTCCCCGAAGCCTGACCCTCACCCATCCCCTAATCCTAACCCGTACGCTAACACTAATCCACGCCCTCACACGCACACTCCCCCTAAAGCGTTGTCGGACCCTCACCTGGACCCTAAACTGTCCCCGTCCCCTAACCCTAACCCTAGCCCGAACCCTAACCCTAACCCTTCCCCGAAGCCTGACGCTCACCCGTCCCCTAATCCAACCCGTACGGTAACACTAACCCGCGCCCTCAAACGCACGCTCCCCCTAAAGCGTTGTCGGACCCTCACCTGGACACTAAACCGTCCCCGTCCCCTAATCCTAACCCTAGCCCGAACCCTAACCCTAACCCTTCCCCGAAGCCTGACCCTCACCCGTCCCCTAATCCTAACCCGTAGGCTCACACTAACCCGCGCCCTCACACGCACGCTCCCCCTAAAGCGTTGTCGGACCCTCACCTGGGCCCTAAACCGTCCCCGTCCCATAACCCTAACCCTAGCCCGAACCCTAACCCTAACACTTCCACGAAACCTGACCCTCACCCGTCCCCTAATCCTAACCCGTAGGCTCACACTAACCCGCGCCCTCACACGCACGCTCCCCCTAAAGCGTTGTCAGACCCTCACCTGGACCCTAAACCGTCCCCGTCCCCAACCCTAACCCTAGCCCGAACCCTAACCCTAACCCTTCCCCGAAGCCTGACCCTCACCCGTCCCCTAATCCTAACCCGTAGGCCACATTAACCCGCGCCCTCACACACACGCTCCCCCTAAAGCGTTGTCGGACCCTCACCTCGACCCTAAACCGTCCCCGTCCCCTAACACTAACCCTAGCCCGAATCCTAATCCTAACCCTTCTCCGAAGCCTGACCCTCACCCGTCCCCTAATCCTAACCCGTAGGCTCACACTAACCCGCGCCCTCACACGCACGCTCCCCCTAAAGCGTTGTCGGACCCTCACCTCGACCCTAAACCGTCCCCGTCCCCTAACCCTAACCCTAGCCCGAACCCTAACCCTAACCCTTCCCCGAAGCCTGACCCTCACCCGTCCCCTAATCCTAACACGTACGCTAACACTAACCCGCGCCACCACACGCACGCTCCCCCTAAAGCGTTGTCGGACCCTCACCTGGACCCTAAACGGTCCCCGTTCCCTAACCCTAACCCTAGCCCGAACCCTAACCCTAACCCTTCCCCAAAGCCTGACCCTCACCCGTCCCCTAATCCTAATCCGTACGCTAACACTAACCCACGCCCTCACATGCACGCTCCCCCTAAAGCTTTGTCGGACCCTCAGCTGGATCCTAAACCGTCCCCGTCCCCTAACCCTAACCCTAGCCCGAACCCTAACCCTAACCCTTCCCCGAAGCCTGACCCTCACCCGTCCCCTAATCCTAACCCGTAGGCTCACACTAACCCGCGCCCTCACACGCACGCTCCCCCTAAAGCGTTGTCGGACCCTCACCAGGACCCTAAACCGTCCCCGTCCCCTAACCCTAACCCTAGCCCGAACCCTAACCATAACACTTCCCCGAAGCCTGACCCTCACCCGTCCCCTACTCCTAACCCGTAGGCTCACACTAACCCGCGCCCTCACACGCACGCTCCCCCTAAAGCATTGTCGGAACCTCACCTGGACCCTAAACCGTCCCCGTCCCCTAACCCTAACCCTAGCCCAAACCCTAACCCTAACCATTCCCCGAAGCCTGACCCTCACCCGTCCCGTAATCCTAACCCGTATGCTAACACTAACCCACGCCCTCACACGCACGCTCCCCCTAAAGCGTTGTCGGACCCTCAATTGGACCCTAAGCCGTCCCCGTCCCCTAACCCTAACCCTAGCCCGAACCCTAACCCTAAGCCTTCCCCGAAGCCTGACCCTCACCCGTCCCCTAATCCTAACCCGCACGCTAACACTAACCCGGGCCCTCACACGCACGCTCCCCCTAAAGCGTTGTCGGACCCTCACCTGGACCCTAAACCGTCCCCGTCCCCTAACCCTAACCCTAGCCCGAACCCTAACCCTAACACTTCCCCGAAGCCTGACCCTCACCCGTCCCCTAATCCTAACCCGTAGGCTCACACTAACCCGCGCCCTCACATGCACGCTCCCCCTAAAGTGTTGTCGGACCCTCACCTGGACCCTAAACCGTCCCCGTCCCCTCAACCTAACCCTAGCCCGAACCCTAACCCTAACACTTCCCCGAACCCTGACCCTCACCCGTCCCCTAATCCTAACCCGTAGGCTCACACTAACCCACGCCCTCACACGCACGGTCCCCCTAAAGCGTTGTCGGACCCTCACCTCGACCCTAAACCGTCCCCGTCCCCTAACACTAACCCTAGCCCGAATCCTAATCCTAAACCTTCCCCGATTCCTGACCCTCACCCGTCCCCTAATCCTAACCCGTAGGCTCACACTAACCCGCGCCCTCACACGCACGCTCCCCCTAAACCGTTGTCGGACCCTCACCTCGACCCTAAACCGTCCCCGTCCCCTAACCCTAACCCTAGCCCGAACCCTAACCCTAACCCTTCCCCGAAGCCTGACCCTCACCCATCCCCTAATCCTAACCCGTACGCTAACACTAACCCACGCCCTCACACGCACGCTCCCCCTAAAGCGTTGTCGGACCCTCACCTGGACCCTAAACTGTCCCCGTCCCCTAACCCTAACCCTAGCCCGAACCCTAACCCTAACCCTTCCCCGAAGCCTGACGCTCACCCGTCCCCTAATCCTAACCCGTACGGTAACACTAACCCGCGCCCTCACACGCACGCTCCCCCTAAAGCGTTGTCGGACCCTCACCTGGACACTAAACCGTCCCCGTCCCCTAACCCTAACCCTAGCCCGAACCCTAACCCTAACCCTTCCCCGAAGCCTGACCCTCACCCGTCCCCTAATCCTAACCCGTAGGCTCACACTAACCCGCGCCCTCACACGCACGCTCCCCCTAAAGCGTTGTCGGACCCTCACCTGGACCGTAAACCGTCCCCGTCCCATAACCCTAACCCTAGCCCGAACCCTAACCCTAACACTTCCACGAAACCTGACCCTCACCCGTCCCCTAATCCTAACCCGTAGGCTCACAGTAACCCGCGCCCTCACACGCACGCTCACCCTAAAGCGTTGTCAGACCCTCACCTGGACCCTAAACCGTCCCCGTCCCCTAACCCTAACCCTAGCCCGAACCCTAAACCTAACCCTTCCCCGAAGCCTGACCCTCACCCGTCCCCTAATCCTAACCCGTAGGCTCACATTAACCCGCGCCCTCACACACACGCTCCCCCTAAAGCGTTGTCGGACCCTCACCTGGACCCTAAACCGTCCCCGTCCCCTAACCCTAACCCTAGCCCGAACCCTAACCCTAACACTTCCCCGAAGCCTGACCCTCACCCGTCCCCTAATCCTAACCCGTAGGCTCACACTAACCAGCGCCCTCACACGCACGCTCCCCCTAAAGCGTTGTCGGATCCTCACCTCGACCCTAAACCGTCCCCGTCCCCTAACACTAACCCTAGCCCGAATCCTAATCCTAACCCTTCCCCGAAGCCTGACCCTCACCCGTCCCCTAATCCTAACCCGTAGGCTCACACTAACCCGCGCCCTCACACGCACGCTCCCCCTAAAGCATTGTCGGACCCTCACCTCGACCCTAAACCGTCCCCGTCCCCTAACCCTAACCCTAGCCCGAACCCTAACCCTAACCCTTCCCCGAAGCCTGACCCTCACCCGTCCCCTAATCCTAACCCGTACGCTAACACTAACCCGCGCCCTCACACGCACGCTCCCCCTAAATCGTTGTCGGACCCTCACCTGGACCCTAAACGGTCCCCGTTCCCTAAACCTAACCCTAGCCCGAACCCTAACCCTAACCCTTCCCCAAAGCCTGACCCTCACCCGTCCCCTAATCCTAATCCGTACGCTAACACTAACCCACGCCCTCACATGCACGCTCCCCCTAAAGCTTTTTCGGACCCTCAGCTGGATCCTAAACCGTCCACGTCCCCTAAACCTAACCCTAGCCCGAACCCTAACCCTAACCCTTCCCCGAAGCCTGATCCTCACCCGTCCCCTAATCCTAACCCGTAGGCTCACACTAACCCGCGCCCTCACACGCACGCTCCCCCTAAAGCGTTGTCGGACCCTCACCAGGACCCTAAACCGTCCCCGTCCCCTAACCCTAACCCTAGCCCGAACCCTAACCATAACACTTCCCCGAAGCCTGACCCTCACCCGTCCCCTACTCCTAACCCGTAGGCTCACACTAACCCGCGCCCTCACACGCACGCTCCCCCTAAAGCATTGTCGGAACCTCACCTGGACCCTAAACCGTCCCCGTACCCTAACCCTAACCCTAGCCCGAACCCTAACCCTAACCATTCCCCGAAGCCTGACCCTCACCCGTCCCCTAATCCTAACCCGTATGCTAACACTAACCCACGCCCTCACACGCACGCTCCCCCTAAAGCGTTGTCGGACCCTCAATTGGACCCTAAGCCGTCCCCGTCCCCTAACCCTAACCCTAGCCCGAACCCTAACCCTAAGCCTTCCCCGAAGCCTGACCCTCACCCGTCCCCTAATCCTAACCCGCACGCTAACACTAACCCGGGCCCTCACACGCACGCTCCCCCTAAAGCGTTGTCGGACCCTCACCTGGACCCTAAACCGTCCCCGTCCCCTAACCCTAACCGTAGCCCGAACCCTAACCCTAACCCTTCCCCGAAGCCTGACCCTCACCCGTCCCCTAATCCTAACCCGTACGCTAACACTAACCCACGCCCTCACACGCACGCTCCCCCTAAAGCGTTGTCTGACCCTCACTTGGACCCTAAACCGTCCCCGTCCCTAACCCTAACCCTAGCCCGAACCCTAACCCTAACCCTTCCCCGAAGCCTGACGCTCACCCGTCCCCTAATCCTAACCCGTACGGTAACACTAAACCGCGCCCTCACACGCACGCTCCCCCTAAAGCGTTGTCGGACCCTCACCTGGACCCTAAACCGTCCCCGTCCCCTAACCCTAACCCTAGCCCGAACCCTAACCCTAACCCTTCCCCGAAGCCTGACCCTCACCCTTCACCTAATCCTAACGCGTAGGCTCACACTAACCCGCGCCCTCACACGCACGCTCCCCCTAAAGCGTTGTCGGACCCTCACCTGGACCCTAAACCGTCCCCGTCCCCTAACCCTAACCCTAGCCCGAACCCTAACCCTAACCCTTTCCCGAAGCCATACGCTCACCCGTCCCCTGATCCTAACCCGTACGGTAACACTAACCCGCGCCCTCACACACACGCTCCCCCTAAAGCGTTGTCGGACCCTCACCTCGACCCTAAACCGTCCCCGTCCCCTAACCCTAACCCTAGCCCGAACCCTAACCCTAACCCTGCCCCGAAGCCTGACCCTCACCCGTCCCCTAATCCTAACCCGTAGGCTCACACTAACCCGCGCTCTCACACGCACGCTCCCCCTAAAACGTTGTCGGACCCTCACCTGGACCCTAAACCGTCCCCGTCCCCTAACACTAACCCTAGCCCGAACCCTAACCCTAAACCTTCCCCGAAGCCTGACCCTCACCCGTCCCCTAATCCTAACCCGTAGGCTCACACTAACCCGCGCCCTCACACGCACGCTCCCCCTAAAGCGCTGTCGACCCTCACCTCGATCCTAAACCGTCCCCGTCCCCTAACCCTAACCCTAGCCCGAACCCTAACCCTAACCCTTCCCCGAAGCCTGACCCTCACCCGTCCCCTAATCCTAACCCGTAGGCTCACACTAACCCGCGCCCTCACACGCACGCTCCCCCTAAAGCATTGTCGGACCCTCACCAGGACCCTAAACCGTCCCCATCCCCTAACCCTAACCCTAGCCCGAACCCTAACCATAACACTTCCCCGAAGCCTGACCCTCACCCGTCCCCTAATCCTAACCCATACGCTCACACTAACTCGCGCCGTCACACGCACGCTCCCACTAAGGCATTGTCAGACCCTCACCTGGACCCTAAACCGTCCCCGTCCCCTAACCCTAACCCTAGCCCGAACCCTAACCCTAACCCTTCCCCGAAGCCTGACCCTCACCCGTCCCCTAATCCTAACCCGTAGGCTCACACTGACCCGCGCCCTCACACGCACGCTCCCCCTAAAGCGTTGTCGGACCCTCACCTGGACCCTAAACCGTCCCCGTCCCCTAACCCTAACCCTAGCCCGAACCCTAAACCTAACCCTTCCCCGAAGCCTGACCCTCACCCGTCCCCTAATCCTAACCCGTAGGCTCACATTAACCCGCGCCCTCACACACACGCTCCCCCTAAAGCGTTGTCGGACCCTCACCTGGACCCTAAACCGTCCCCGTCCCCTAACCCTAACCCTAGCCCGAACCCTAACCCTAACACTTCCCCGAAGCCTGACCCTCACCCGTCCCCTAATCCTAACCCGTAGGCTCACACTAACCAGCGCCCTCACACGCACGCTCCCCCTAAAGCGTTGTCGGATCCTCACCTCGACCCTAAACCGTCCCCGTCCCCTAACACTAACCCTAGCCCGAATCCTAATCCTAACCCTTCCCCGAAGCCTGACCCTCACCCGTCCCCTAATCCTAACCCGTAGGCTCACACTAACCCGCGCCCTCACACGCACGCTCCCCCTAAAGCGTTGTCGGACCCTCACCTCGACCCTAAACCGTCCCCGTCCCCTAACCCTAACCCTAGCCCGAACCCTAACCCTAACCCTTCCCCGAAGCCTGAACCTCACCCGTCCCCTAATCCTAACCCGTACGCTAACACTAACCCACGCCCTCACACGCACGCTCCCCCTAAATCGTTGTCGGACCCTCACCTGGACCCTAAACGGTCCCCGTTCCCTAACCCTAACCCTAGCCCGAACCCTAACCCTAACCCTTCCCCAAAGCCTGACCCTCACCCGTCCCCTAATCCTAATCCGTACGCTAACACTAACCCACGCCCTCACATGCACGCTCCCCCTAAAGCTTTGTCGGACCCTCAGCTGGATCCTAAACCGTCCACGTCCCCTAACCCTAACCCTAGCCCGAACCCTAACCCTAACCCTTCCCCGAAGCCTGACCCTCACCCGTCCCCTAATCCTAACCCGTAGGCTCACACTAACCCGCGCCCTCACACGCACGCTCCCCCTAAAGCGTTGTCGGACCCTCACCAGGACCCTAAACCGTCCCCGTCCCCTAACCCTAACCCTAGCCCGAACCATAACCATAACACTTCCCCGAAGCCTGACCCTCACCCGTCCCCTACTCCTAACCCGTAGGCTCACACTAACCCGCGCCCTCACACGCACGCTCCCCCTAAAGCATTGTCGGAACCTCACCTGGACCCTAAACCGTCCCCGTACCCTAACCCTAACCCTAGCCCGAACCCTAACCCTAACCATTCCCCGAAGCCTGACCCTCACCCGTCCCCTAATCCTAACCCGTATGCTAACACTAACCCACGCCCTCACACGCACGCTCCCACTAAAGCGTTGTCGGACCCTCAATTGGACCCTAAGCCGTCCCCGTCCCCTAACCCTAACCCTAGCCCGAACCCTAACCCTAAGCCTTCCCCGAAGCCTGACCCTCACCCGTCCCCTAATCCTAAACCGCACGCTAACACTAACCCGCGCCCTCACACGCACGCTCCCCCTAAAGCGTTGTCGGACCCTCACCTGGACCCTAAACCGTCCCCGTCCCCTAACCCTAACCGTAGCCCGAACCCTAACCCTAACCCTTCCCCGAAGCCTGACCCTCACCCGTCCCCTAATCCTAACCCGTACGCTAACACTAACCCACGCCCTCACACGCACGCTCCCCCTAAAGCGTTGTCGGACCCTCACTTGGACCCTAAACCGTCCCCGTCCCTAACCCTAACCCTAGCCCGAACCCTAACCCTAACCCTTCCCCGAAGCCTGACGCTCACCCGTCCCCTAATCCTAACCCGTACGGTAACACTAAACCGCGCCCTCACACGCACGCTCCCCCTAAAGCGTTGTCGGACCCTCACCTGGACCCTAAACCGTCCCCGTCCCCTAACCCTAACCCTAGCCCGAACCCTAACCCTAACCCTTCCCCGAAGCCTGACCCTCACCCTTCACCTAATCCTAACGCGTAGGCTCACACTAACCCGCGCCCTCACACGCACGCTCCCCCTAAAGCGTTGTCGGACCCTCACCTGGACCCTAAACCGTCCCCGTCCCCTAACCCTAACCCTAGCCCGAACCCTAACCCTAACCCTTCCCCGAAGCCATACGCTCACCCGTCCCCTAATCCTAACCCGTACGGTAACACTAACCCGCGCCCTCACACGCAGGCTCCCCCTAAAGCGTTGTCGGACCCTCACCTCGACCCTAAACCGTCCCCGTCCCCTAACCCTAACCCTAGCCCGAACCCTAACCCTAACCCTTCCCCGAAGCCTGACCCTCACCCGTCCCCTAATCCTAACCCGTAGGCTCACACTAACCCGCGCTCTCACACGCACGCTCCCCCTAAAGCGTTGTCGGACCCTCACCTGGACCCTAAACCGTCCCCGTCCCCTAACCCTAACCCTAGCCCGAACCCTAACCCTAAACCTTCCCCGAAGCCTGACCCTCACCCGTCCCCTAATCCTAACCCGTAGGCTCACACTAACCCGCGCCCTCACACGCACGCTCCCCCTAAAGCGTTGTCGACCCTCACCTCGATCCTAAACCGTCCCCGTCCCCTAACCCTAACCCTAGCCCGAACCCTAACCCTAACCCTTCCCCGAAGCCTGACCCTCACCCGTCCCCTAATCCTAACCCGTAGGCTCACACTAACCCGCGCCCTCACACGCACGCTCCCCCTAAAGCGTTGTCGGACCCTCACCAGGACCCTAAACCGTCCCCATCCGCTAACCCTAACCCTAGCCCGAACCCTAACCATAACACTTCCCCGAAGCCTGACCCTCACCCGTCCCTTAATCCTAACCCGTACGCTCACACTAACTCGCGCCGTCACACGCACGCTCCCACTAAGGCGTTGTCGGACCCTCACCTGGACCCTAAACCGTCCCCGTCCCCTAACCCTAACCCTAGCCCGAACCCTAACCCTAACCCTTCCCCGAAGCCTGACCCTCACCCGTCCCCTAATCCTAACCCGTACGCTAACACTAACCCGCGCCCTCACACGCACGCTCCCCCTAAATCGTTGTCGGACCCTCACCTGGACCCTAAACGGTCCCCGTTCCCTAACCCTAACCCCAGCCCGAACCCTAACCCTAACCCTTCCCCAAAGCCTGACCCTCACCCGTCCCCTAATCCTAATCCGTACGCTAACACTAACCCACGCCCTCACATGCACGCTCCCCCTAAAGCTTTGTCGGACCCTCAGCTGGATCCTAAACCGTCCACGTCCCCTAACCCTAACCCTAGCCCGAACCCTAACCCTAACCCTTCCCCGAAGCCTGACCCTCACCCGTCCCCTAATCCTAACCCGTAGGCTCACACTAACCCGCGCCCTCACACGCACGCTCCCCCTAAAGCGTTGTCGGACCCTCACCAGGACCCTAAACCGTCCCCGTCCCCTAACCCTAACCCTAGCCCGAACCCTAACCATAACACTTCCCCGAAGCCTGACCCTCACCCGTCCCCTACTCCTAACCCGTAGGCTCACACTAACCCGCGCCCTCACACGCACGCTCCCCCTAAAGCATTGTCGGAACCTCACCTGGACCCTAAACCGTCCCCGTACCCTAACCCTAACCCTAGCCCGAACCCTAACCCTAACCATTCCCCAAAGCCTGACCCTCACCCGTCCCCTAATCCTAACCCGTATGCTAACACTAACCCACGCCCTCACACGCACGCTCCCCCTAAAGCGTTGTCGGACCCTCAATTGGACCCTAAGCCGTCCCCGTCCCCTAACCCTAACCCTAGCCCGAACTCTAACCCTAAGCCTTCCCCGAAGCCTGTCCCTCACCCGTCCCCTAATCCTAACCCGCACGCTAACACTAACCCGGGCCCTCACACGCACGCTCCCCCTAAAGCGTTGTCGGACCCTCACCTGGACCCTGAACCGTCCCCGTCCCCTAACCCTAACCGTAGCCCGAACCCTAACCCTAACCCTTCCCCGAAGCCTGACCCTCACCCGTCCCCTAATCCTAACCCGTACGCTAACACTAACCCACGCCCTCACACGCACGCTCCCCCTAAAGCGTTGTCGGACCCTCACTTGGACCCTAAACCGTCCCCGTCCCTAACCCTAACCCTAGCCCGAACCCTAACCCTAACCCTTCCCCGAAGCCTGACGCTCACCAGTCCCCTAATCCTAACCCGTACGGTAACACTAAACCGCGCCCTCACACGCACGCTCCCCCTAAAGCGTTGTCGGACCCTCACCTGGACCCTAAACCGTCCCCGTCCCCTAACCCTAACCCTAGCCCGAACCCTAACCCTAACCCTTCCCCGAAGCCTGACCCTCACCCTTCACCTAATCCTAACGCGTAGGCTCACACTAACCCGCGCCCTCACACGCACGCTCCCCCTAAAGCGTTGTCGGACCCTCACCTGGACCCTAAACCGTCCCCGTCCCCTAACCCTAACCCTAGCCCGAACCCTAACCCTAACCCTTCCCCGAAGCCATACGCTCACCCGTCCCCTAATCCTAACCCGTACGGTAACACTAACCCGCGCCCTCACACGCACGCTCCCCCTAAAGCGTTGTCGGACCCTCACCTCGACCCTAAACCGTCCCCGTCCCCTAACCCTAACCCTAGCCCGAACCCTAACCCTAACCCTTCCCCGAAGCCTGACCCTCACCCGTCCCATAATCCTAACCCGTAGGCTCACACTAACCCGCGCTCTCACACGCACGCTCCCCCTAAAGCGTTGTCGGACCCTCACCTGGACCCTAAACCGTCCCCGTCCCCTAACCCTAACCCTAGCCCGAACCCTAACCCTAAACCTTCCCCGAAGCCTGACCCTCACCCGTCCCCTAATCCTAACCCGTAGGCTCACACTAACCCGCGCCCTCACACGCACGCTCCCCCTAAAGCGTTGTCGACCCTCACCTCGATCCTAAACCGTCCCCGTCCCCTAACCCTAACCCTAGCCCGAACCCTAACCCTAACCCTTCCCCGAAGCCTGACCCTCACCCGTCCCCTAATCCTAACCCGTAGGCTCACACTAACCCGCACCCTCACACGCACGCTCCCCCTAAAGCATTGTCGGACCCTCACCAGGACCCTAAACCGTCCCCATCCCCTAACCCTAACCCTAGCCCGAACCCTAACCATAACACTTCCCCGAAGCCTGACCCTCACCCGTCCCCTAATCCTAACCCATACGCTCACACTAACTCGCGCCGTCACACGCACGCTCCCACTAAGGCGTTGTCAGACCCTCACCTGGACCCTAAACCGTCCCCGTCGCCTAACCCTAACCCTAACCCTAGCCCGAACCCTAACCCTAACCCTTCCCCGAAGCCTGACCCTCACCCGTCCCCTAATCCTAACCCGTAGGCTCACACTAACCCGCGCCCTCACACGCACGCTCCCCCTAAAGCGTTGTCGGACCCTCACCTCGACCCGAAACCGTCCCCGTCCCCTAACCCTAACCCTAGCCCGAACCCTAACCCTAACACTTCCCCGAAGCCTGACCCTCACCCGTCCCCTAATCCTAACCCGTAGGCTCACACTAACCCGCGCCCTCACACGCACGCTCCCCCTAAAGCATTGTCGGAACCTCACCTGGACCCTAAACCGTCCCCGTACCCTAACCCTAACCCTAGCCCGAACCCTAACCCTAACCCTTCCCCGAAGCCTGACCCTCACCCGTCCCCTAATCCTAACCCGTACGCTAACACTAGCCCACGCCCTCACACGCACGCTCCCCCTAAAGCGTTGTCAGACCCTCAATTGGACCCTAAGCCGTCCCCGTCCCCTAACCCTAACCCTAGCCCGAACCCTAACCCTAACCCTTCCCCGAAGCCTGACCCTCACCCGTCCCCTAATCCTAACCCGCACGCTAACACTAACCCGGGCCCTCACACGCACGCTCCCCCTAAAGGGTTGTCGGACCCTCACCTGGACCCTAAACCGTCCCCGTCCCCTAACCCTAACCCTAGCCTGAACCCTAACCCTAACCCTTCCCCGAAGCCTGACCCTCACCCGTCCCCTAATCCTAACCCGTAGGCTCACACTAACCCGCGCCCTCACACGCACGCTCCCCCTAAAGCGTTGTCGGACCCTCACCTGGACCCTAAACCGTCCCCGTCCCCTAACCCTAACCCTAGCCCGAACCCTAACCCTAACCCTTCCTCGAAGCCTGACCCTCACCCGTCCCCTAATCCTAACCCGTACGCTCACACTAACCCGCGCCCTCACACGCACGCTCCCCCTAAAGCGTTGTCGGACCCTCACCTGAACCCTAAACCGTCCGCGTCCCCTAACCCTAACCCTAGCCCGAATCGTAACCCTAACCCTTCCCCGAAGCCTGACGCTCACCCGTCCCCTAATCCTAAACCGTACGGTAACACTAACCCGCGCCCTCACACGCACGCTCCCCCTAAAGCGTTGTCGGACCCTCACCTGGACCCTAAACCGTCCCCGTCCCCTAACCCTAACCCTAGCCCGAACCCTAACCCTAACCCTTCCCCGAAGCCTGACCCTCACCCGTCACCTAATCCTAACGCGTAGGCTCACACTAACCCGCGCCCTCACACGCACGCTCCCCCTAAAGCGTTGTCGGACCCTCACCTGGACCCTAAACCGTCCCCGTCCCCTAACCCTAACCCTAGCCCGAACCCTAACCCTAACCCTTCCCCGAAGCCTGACGCTCACCCGTCCCCTAATCCTAACCCGTACGGTAACACTAACCCGCGCCCTCACACGCACGCTCCCCCTAAAGCGTTGTCGGACCCTCACCTCGATCCTAAACCGTCCCCGTCCCCTAACCCTAACCCTAGCCCGAACCCTAACCCTAACCCTTCCCCGAAGCCTGACCCTCACCCGTCCCCTAATCCTAACCCGTAGGCTCACACTAACCCGCGCCCTCACACGCACGCTCCCCCTAAAGCGTTGTCGGACCCTCACCTGGACCCTAAACCGTCCCCGTCCCCTAACCCTAACCCTAGCCCGAACCCTAACCCTAACCCTTCCGCGAAGCATGACCCTCACCCGTCCCTTAATCCTAACCCGTAGGCTCACATTAACCCGCGCCCTCACACACACGATCCCCCTAAAGCGTTGTCGGACCCTCACCTGGACCCTAAACCGTCCCTGTCCCCTAACCCTAACCCTAGCCCGAACCCTAACCCTAAGCCTTCCCTGAAGCCTGACCCTCACCCGTCCCCTAATCCTAACCCGTACGCTAACACTAACCCGCGCCCATACACGCACGCTCCCCCTAAAGCGTTGTCGGACCCTCACCTCGAACCTAAACCGTCCCCGTCCCCTAACCCTAACCCTAGCCCGAACCCTAACCCTAAACCTTCCCCGAAGCCTGACCCTCACCCGTCCCCTAATCCTAACCCGTATGCTCACACTCACCCGCGCCCTCACACGCACGCTCCCCCTAAAGCGTTGTCGGACCCTCACCTGGACCCTAAACCGTCCCCGTCCCCTAACCCTAACCCTAGCCCGAACCCTAACCCTAACCCTTCCCCGAAGCCTGACCCTCACCCGTCCCCTAATCCTAACCCGTAGGCTCACACTAACCCGCGCCCTCACACGCACGCTCCCCCTAAAGCATTGTCGGAACCTCACCTGGACCCTAAACCGTCCAAGTACCCTAACCTTAACCATAGCCCGAACCCTAACCCTAACCCTTCCCCGAAGCCTGACCCTCACCCGTCCCCTAATCCTAAACCGTATGCTAACACTAACCCGCGCCCTCACACGCACGCTCCCCCTAAAGCGTTGTCGGACCCTCACCTGGACCCTAAACCGTCCCCGTCCCCTAACCCTAACCCTAGCCCGAACCCTAACCCTAACCCTTCCCCGAAGCCTGACCCTCACCCGTCCCCTAATCCTAACCCGTAGGCTCACACTAACCCACGCGCTCACACGCACGCTCCCCCTAAAGCGTTGTCGGACCCTCACCTCGACCCCAAACCGTCCCCGTCCCCTAACCCTAACCCTAGCCCGAACCCTAACCCTAACCCTTCCCCGAAGCCTGACCCTCAACCGTCCCCTAATCCTAACCCGTACGCTAACACTAACCCGCCCCCTCACACGCACGCTCCCCCTAAAGCGTTGTCGGACCCTCACCAGGACCCTAAACCGTCCCCGTCCCCTAACCCTAACCATAGCCCGAACCCTAACCATAACACTTCCCCGAAGCCTGACCCTCACCCGTCCCCTAATCCTAACCCGTACGCTCACACTAACTCGTGCCCTCACACGCACGCTCCCCCTAAAGCGTTGTCAGACCCTCACCTGGACCCTAAACCGTCCCCGTCCCCTAACCCTAACCCTAGCCCGAACCCTAACCCTAACCCTTCCCCGAAGCCTGACCCTCACCCGTCC
This sequence comes from Lagenorhynchus albirostris, assembly GCF_949774975.1. Taxonomy (NCBI): domain Eukaryota; kingdom Metazoa; phylum Chordata; class Mammalia; order Artiodactyla; family Delphinidae; genus Lagenorhynchus; species Lagenorhynchus albirostris. The sequence continues at coordinate 539,147 of NC_083098.1, forward strand.
CCTAATCCTAACCCGTAGGCTCACACTAACCCGCGCCCTCACACGCACGCTCCCCCTAAAGCGTTGTCGGACCCTCACCTGGACCCTAAACCGTCCCCGTCCCCTAACCCTAACCCTAGCCCGAACCCTAACCCTAACCCTTTCCCGAAACCTGACACTCACCCGTCCCCTAATCCTAAGCCATAGGCTCACACTAACCCGCGCCCTCACACGCACGCTCCCCCTAAAGCGTTGTCGGACCCTCACCTGGACCCTAAACCGTCCCTGTCCCCTAACCCTACCCCTAGCCCGAACCCTAACCCTAACACTTCCCCGAAGCCTGACCCTCACCCGTCCCCTAATCCTAACCCGTAGGCTCACACTAACCCGCGCCCTCACATGCACGCTCCCCCTAAAGCGTTGTCGGACCATCACCTGGACCCTAAACCGTCCCCGTCCCCTAACCCTAACCCTAGCCCTAACCCTAACCCTAACCTTTCCCCGAAGCCTGACCCTCACCCGTCCCCTAATCCTAACCCGTAGGCTCACACTAACCCGCGCCCTCACACGCACGCTCCTCCTAAAGCGTTGTCGGACCCTCACCTGGACCCTAAACCGTCCCCGTCCCCTAACCCTAACCCTAGCCCGAACCCTAACCCTATCCCTTCCCCGAAGCCTGACCCTCACCCGTCCCCTAATCCTAACCTGTACGCTAACACTAACCCACGCCCTCACACGCACGCTCCCCCTAAAGCGTTGTCGGACCCTCACCTGGACCCTAAACCGTCCCCGTCCCCTAACCCTAACCCTAGCCCAAACCCTAACCCTAACCCTTCCCCGAAGCCTGACGCTCACCCGTCCCCTAATCCTAACCCGTACGGTAACACTAACCCGCGCCCTCACACGCACGCTCCCCCTAAAGCGTTGTCGGAACCTCACCTGGACCCTAAACCGTCCCCGTCCCATAACCCTAACCCTAGCCCGAACCCTAACCCTAACCCTTCCCCGAAGTCTGACCCTCACCCGTCGCCTAATCCTAACCCGTAGGCTCACACTAACCCGCGCCCTCACACGCACGATCCCCCTAAAGCGTTGTCGGACCCTCACCTGGACCCTAAACCGTCCCTGTCCCCTAACCCTAACCCTATTCCGAACCCTAACCCTAACCCTTCCCCGAAGCATGACCCTCACCCGTCCCCTAATCCTAAGCCGTACGCTAACACTAACCCGCGCCCTCACACGCACGCTCCCCCTAAAGTGTTGTCGGACCCTCACCTGGACTCTAAACCGTCCCCGTCCCCTAACCCTAACCTAGCCCGAACCCTACCCCTAACACATGCCCGAAGCCTGACCCTCACCCGTCCCCTAATCCTAACCCGTACGCTAACACTAACCCGCGCCCTCACACGCACAGTCCCCCTAAAGCGTTGTCGGACCCTCACCTGGACCCTAAACCGTCCCCGTCCCCTAACCCTAACCCTAGCCCGAACCCTAACCCTAACCCTTCCCCGAAGCCTGACCCTCACCCGTCCCCTAATCCTAACCCGTAGGCTCACACTAACCAGCGCCCTCACACGCACGCTCCCCCTAAAGCGTTGTCGGAACCTCACCTCGACCCTAAACCTTCCCCGTCCCCTAACCCTAACCCTAGCCCGAACCCTAACCCTAACCCTTCCCCGAAGCCTGACCCTCACCCGTCCCCTAATCCTAACCTGTACGCTAACACTAATCCGCCCCCTCACATGCACGCTCCCCCTAAAGCGTTGTCGGACCCTCAGCTGGATCCTAAACCGTCCCCGTCCCCTAACCCTAACCCTAGCCCGAACCCTAACCCTAACCCTTCCCCGAAGCCTGACCCTCACCCGTCCCCTAATCCTAACCCGTAGGCTCACACTAACCTGCGCCTTACACGCACGCTCCCCCTAAAGCGTTGTCGGACCCTCACCAGGACCCTAAACCGTCCCCGTCCCCTAACCCTAACCCTAGCCCGAACCCTAACCATAACACTTCCCCGAAGCCTGACCCTCACCCGTCCCCTAATCCTAACACGTATGCTCACACTAACTCGCGCCCTCACACGCACGCTCCCCCTAAAGCGTTGTCAAACCCTCACCTGGACCGTAAACCGTCCCCGTCCCCTAACACTAACCCTAGCCCGAACCCTAACCCTAACCCTTCCCCGAAGCCTGACCCACACCCGTCCCCTAATCCTAACCCGCACGCTAACACTAACCCGGGCCCTCACACGCACGCTCCCCCTAAAGCGTTGTCGGACCCTCACCTGGACCCTAAACCGTCCCCGTCCCCTAAACCTAACCTTAGCCCGAACCCTAACCCTAACACTTCCCCGAAGCCTGACCCTCACCCGTCCCCTAATCCTAACCCGTAGGCTCACACTAACCCGCGCCGTCACACGCACACTCCCCCTAAAGCGTTGTCGGACCCTCACCTGGACACTAAACCGTCCCCGTCCCCTAACCCTAACCCTAGCCCGAACCCTAAACCTAAACCTTCCCCGAAGCCTGACCCTCACCCGTCCCCTAATCCTAACCCGTACGCTAACACTAACCCACGCCCTCACACGCACGCTCCCCCTAAAGCGTTGTCGGACCCTCACCTGGACCCTAAACCGTCCCCGTCCCCTAACCATAACCCTAGCCCGAACCCTAACCCTAACCCTTCCCCGAAGCCTGACGCTCACCCGTCCCCTAATCCTAACCCGTACGGTAACACTAACCGGCGCCCTCACACGCACGCTCCCCCTAAAGCGTTGTCGGACCCTCACCTGGACCCTAAACCGTCCCTGTCCCCTAACCGTAACCCTAGCCCGAACCCTAACCCTAACACTTCCCCGAAGCCTGACCCTCACCCGTCACCTAATCCTAACCCGTAGGCTCACACTAACCCACGCCCTCACACGCACGCTCCCCCTAAAGCGTTGTCGGACCCTCACCTGGATCCTAAACCGTCCCCGTCCCCTAACCCTAACCCTAGCCCAAACCCTAACCCTAACCCTTCCCCGAAGCATGACCCTCACCCTTCCCCTAATCCTAAGACGTACGCTAACACTAACCCGCGCCCTCACACGCACGCTCCCCCTAAAGCGTTGTCGGACCCTCACCTGGACCCTAAACCTTCCCCGTCCCCTAACCCTAACCCTAGCCCGAACCCTAACCCTAACCCTTCCCCGAAGCCTGACCCTCACCCGTCACCTAATCCTAACCCGTAGGCTCACACTAACGCGCGCCCTCACACGCACGCTCCCTCTAAAGCGCTGTCGGACCCTCACCTGGACGCTAAACCGTCCCCGTCCCCTAACCCTAACCCTAGCCCGAACCCTAACCCTAACCCTTCCCTGAAGCATGACCCTCACCCGTCCCCTAATCCTAAGCCGTACGCTAACACTAACCCGCGCCCTCACACGCACGCTCCCCCTAAAGCGTTGTCGGACCCTCACCTGGACCCTAAACCGTCCCCGTCCCCTAACCCTAACCCTAGCCCGAACCCTAACCCTAACCCTTCCCCGAAGCCTGACCCTCACCCGTCCCCTAATCCTAACCCGTACGCTAACACTAACCCGCGCCCTCACACGCACGCTCCCCCTAAAGCGTTGTCGGACCCTCACCTGGACCCTAAACCGTCCCCGTCCCCTAACCCTAACCCTAGCCCGAACCCTAACCCTAACCCTTCCCCGAAGCCTGACGCTCACCCGTCCCCTAATCCTAACCCGTACGGTAACACTAACCCGCGCCCTCACACGCACGCTCCCCCTAAAGCGTTGTCGGACCCTCACCTGGACCCTAAACCGTCCCCGTCCCCTAACCCTAACCCTAGCCCGAACCCTAACCCTAACCCTTCCCCGAAGCCTGACCCTCACCCGTCACCTAATCCTAACGCGTAGGCTCACACTAACCCGCGCCCTCACACGCACGCTCCCCCTAAAGCGTTGTCGGACCCTCACCTGGACCCTAAACCGTCCCCGTCCCCTAACCCTAACCCTAGCCCGAACCCTAACCCTAACCCTTCCCCGAAGCCTGACGCTCACCCGTCCCCTAATCCTAACCCGTACGGTAACACTAACCCGCGCCCTCACACGCACGCTCCCCCTAAAGCGTTGTCGGACCCTCACCTCGATCCTAAACCGTCCCCGTCCCCTAACCCTAACCCTAGCCCGAACCCTAACCCTAACCCTTCCCCGAAGCCTGACCCTCACCCGTCCCCTAATCCTAACCCGTAGGCTCACACTAACCCGCGCCCTCACACGCACGCTCCCCCTAAAGCGTTGTCGGACCCTCACCTGGACCCTAAACCGTCCCCGTCCCCTAACCCTAACCCTAGCCCGAACCCTAACCCTAACCCTTCCCCGAAGCCTGACGCTCACCCGTCCCCTAATCCTAACCCGTACGGTAACACTAACCCGCGCCCTCACACGCACGCTCCCCCTAAAGCGTTGTCGGACCCTCACCTGGACCCTAAACCGTCCCCGTCCCCTAACCCTAACCCTAGCCCGAACCCTAACCCTAACCCTTCCCCGAAGCCTGACCCTCACCCGTCACCTAATCCTAACGCGTAGGCTCACACTAACCCGCGCCCTCACACGCACGCTCCCCCTAAAGCGTTGTCGGACCCTCACCTGGACCCTAAACCGTCCCCGTCCCCTAACCCTAACCCTAGCCCGAACCCTAACCCTAACCCTTCCCCGAAGCCTGACGCTCACCCGTCCCCTAATCCTAACCCGTACGGTAACACTAACCCGCGCCCTCACACGCACGCTCCCCCTAAAGCGTTGTCGGACCCTCACCTCGATCCTAAACCGTCCCCGTCCCCTAACCCTAACCCTAGCCCGAACCCTAACCCTAACCCTTCCCCGAAGCCTGACCCTCACCCGTCCCCTAATCCTAACCCGTACGCTAACACTAAACCGCGCCCTCACACGCAAGCTCCCCGTAAAGCGTTGTCGGACCCTCACCTGGACCCTAAACCGTCCCCGTCCCCTAACCCTAACCCTAGCCCGAACCCTAACCCTAACCCTTCCCCGAAGCCTGACGCTCACCCGTCCCCTAATCCTAACCCGTACGGTAACACTAACCCGCGCCCTCACACGCACGCTCCCCCTAAAGCGTTGTCGGACCCTCACCTGGACCCTAAACCGTCCCCGTCCCCTAACCCTAACCCTAGCCCGAACCCTAACCCTAACCCTTCCCCGAAGCCTGACCCTCACCCGTCACCTAATCCTAACGCGTAGGCTCACACTAACCCGCGCCCTCACACGCACGCTCCCCCTAAAGCGTTGTCGGACCCTCACCTGGACCCTAAACCGTCCCCGTCCCCTAACCCTAACCCTAGCCCGAACCCTAACCCTAACCCTTCCCCGAAGCCTGACGCTCACCCGTCCCCTAATCCTAACCCGTACGGTAACACTAACCCGCGCCCTCACACGCACGCTCCCCCTAAAGCGTTGTCGGACCCTCACCTCGATCCTAAACCGTCCCCGTCCCCTAACCCTAACCCTAGCCCGAACCCTAACCCTAACCCTTCCCCGAAGCCTGACCCTCACCCGTCCCCTAATCCTAACCCGTACGCTAACACTAAACCGCGCCCTCACACTCAAGCTCCCCGTAAAGCGTTGTCGGACCCTCACCTGGACCCTAAATCGTCCCCGTCCCCTAACCCTAACCCTAGCCCGAACCCTAACCCTAACCCTTCCCCGAAGCCTGACCCTCACCCGTCCCCTAATCCTAACCCGTAGGCTCACACTAACCCGCGCCCTCACACGCACGCTCCCCCTAAAGCGTTGTCGGACCCTCACCTCGATCCTAAACCGTCCCCGTCCCCTAACCCTAACCCTAGCCCGAACCCTAACCCTAACCCTTCCCCGAAGCCTGACCCTCACCCGTCCCCTAATCCTAACCCGTACGCTAACACTAACCCGCGCCCTCACACGCACGCTCCCCCTAAAGCGTTGTCGGACCCTCACCTGGACCCTAAACCGTCCCCGTCCCCTAACCCTAACCCTAGCCCGAACCCTAACCCTAACCCTTCCCCGAAGCCTGACGCTCACCCGTCCCCTAATCCTAACCCGTACGGTAACACTAACCCGCGCCCTCACACGCACGCTCCCCCTAAAGCGTTGTCGGACCCTCACCTGGACCCTAAACCGTCCCCGTCCCCTAACCCTAACCCTAGCCCGAACCCTAACCCTAACCCTTCCCCGAAGCCTGACCCTCACCCGTCACCTAATCCTAACGCGTAGGCTCACACTAACCCGCGCCCTCACACGCACGCTCCCCCTAAAGCGTTGTCGGACCCTCACCTGGACCCTAAACCGTCCCCGTCCCCTAACCCTAACCCTAGCCCGAACCCTAACCCTAACCCTTCCCCGAAGCCTGACGCTCACCCGTCCCCTAATCCTAACCCGTACGGTAACACTAACCCGCGCCCTCACACGCACGCTCCCCCTAAAGCGTTGTCGGACCCTCACCTCGATCCTAAACCGTCCCCGTCCCCTAACCCTAACCCTAGCCCGAACCCTAACCCTAACCCTTCCCCGAAGCCTGACCCTCACCCGTCCCCTAATCCTAACCCGTACGCTAACACTAAACCTCGCCCTCACACGCAAGCTCCCCGTAAAGCGTTGTCGGACCCTCACCTGGACCCTAAATCGTCCCCGTCCCCTAACCCTAACCCTAGCCCGAACCCTAACCCTAACCCTTCCCCGAAGCCTGACCCTCACCCGTCCCCTAATCCTAACCCGTAGGCTCACACTAACCAGCGCCCTCACACGCACGCTCCCCCTAAAGCGTTGTCGGACCCTCACCTGGACCCTAAACCGTCCCCGTCCCCTTCCCTAACCCTAGCCCGAACCCTAACCCTAACCCTTCAACGAAGCCTGACCCTCACCCGTCCCCTAATCCTAACCCGTAGGCTCACACTAACCCGCGCCGTCACACGCACACTCCCCCTAAAGCGTTGTCGGACCCTCACATGGACCCTAAACCGTCCCCGTCCCCTAACCCTAACCCTAGCCCGAACCCTAACCCTAACCCTTCCCCGAAGCCTGACCCTCACCCGTCTCATAATCCTAACCCGTACGCTAACACTATCCCACGCCCTCACACGCACGCTCCCCCTAAAGCGTTGTCGGACCCTCACCTGGACCCTAAACCGTCCCCGTCCCCTAAACATAACCCTAGCCCGAACCCTAACCCTAACCCTTCCCCGAAGCCATACGCTCACCCGTCCCCTAATCCTAACCCGTACGGTAACACTAACCCGCGCCCTCACACGCACGCTCCCCCTAAAGCGTTGTCGGATCCTCACCTGGACCCTAAACCGTCCCCGTACCCTAACCTTACCCCTAGCCCGAACCCTAACCCTAACCCTTCAACAAAGCCTGACCCTCACCCGTCCCCTAATCCTAACCCGTAGGCTCACACTAACCCGCGCCCTCACACGCACGCTCCCCCTAAAGCGTTGTCGGAACCTCACCTGGACCCTAAACCGTCCCCGTCCCCTAACCCTAACCCTAGCCCGAACCCTAACCCTAACCCCCGAAGCCTGACCCTCACCCGTCCCCTAATCTTAACCCGTACGCTAACACTAACCCACGCCCTCACACGCACGCTCCCCCTAAAGCGTTGTCGGACCCTCACCTGGACCCTAAACCGTCCCCGTCCCCTAACCCTAACCCTAGCCCGAACCCTAACCCTAACCCTTCCCCGAAGCCTGACGCTCACCTGTCCCCTAATCCTAACCCGTACGGTAACACTAACCCGCGCCCTCACACGCACGCTCCCCCTAAAGCGTTGTCGGAACCTCACCTGGACCCTAAACCGTCCCCGTCCCCTAACCCTAACCCTAGCCCGAACCCTAACCCTAACCCTTCCCCGAAGCCTGACCCTCACCCGTCCCCTAATCCTAACCCGTAGGCTCACACTAACCCGCGCCCTCACACGCACGCTCCCCCTAAAGCGTTGCCGGACCCTCACCTGGACCCTAAACCGTCCCCGTACCCTAACCCTACCCCTAGCCCGAACCCTAACCCTAACCCTTCAACAAAGCCTGACCCTCACCCGTCCCCTAATCCTAACCCGTAGGCTCACACTAACCCGCGCCCTCACACGCACGCTCCCCCTAAAGCGTTGTCGGACCCTCACCTGGATCCTAAACCGTCCCCGTCCCCTAACCCTAACCCTAGCCCGAACCCTAACCCTAACCCTTCCCCGAAGCCTGACGCTCACCCGTCCCCTAATCCTAACCCGTACGGTAACACTAACCCGCGCCCTCACACGCACGCTCCCCCTAAAGCGTTGTCGGACCCTCACCTGGACCCTAAACCGTCCCCGTCCCCTAACCCTAACCCTAGCCCGAACCCTAACCCTAACCCTTCCCCGAAGCATGACGCTCACCCGTCCCCTAATCCTAAGCCGTACGCTAACACTAACCCGCGCCCTCACACGCACGCTCCCCCTAAAGCGTTGTCGGACCCTCACCTGGACCCTAAACCGTCCCCGTCCCCTAACCCTAACCCTAGCCCGAACCCTAACCCTAACCCTTCCCCGAAGCCTGACCCTCACCCGTCCCCTAATCCTAACCCGTACGCTAACACAAACCCGCGCCCTCACACGCACGCTCCCCCTAAAGTGTTGTCGGACCCTCACCTGGACTCTAAACCGTCTCCGTCCCCTAACCCTAACCCTAGCCCGAACCCTAACCCTAACCCTTCCCCGAAGCCTGACCCTCACCCGTTCCCTAATCCTAACCCGTAGGCTCACACTAACCCGCGCCCTCACACGCACGCTCCCCCTAAAGCGTTGTCGGACCCTCACCTCGACCGTAAACCGTCCCCGTCCCCTAACCCTAACCCTAGCCCGAACCCTAACCCTAACCCTTCCCCGAAGCCTGACCCTCATCCGTTCCCTAATCCTAACCCGTACGCTAACACTAACCCGCGCCCTCACATGCACGCTCCCCCTAAAGCGTTGTCGGACCCTCAGCTGGATCCTAAACCGTCCCCGTCCCCTAACCCTAACCCTAGCCCGAACCCTAACCCTAACCCTTCCCCGAAGCCTGACCCTCACCCGTCCCCTAATCCTAACCCGTAGGCTCACACTAACCCGCGCCCTTACACGCACGCTCCCCCTAAAGCGTTGTCGGACCCTCAACAGGACCCTAAACCGTCCCCGTCCCCTAACCCTAACCCTAGCCCGAACCCTAACCATAACACTTCCCCGAAGCCTGACCCTCAAACGTCTCCTAATCCTAACCCGTACGCTCACACTAACTCGCGCCCTCACACGCACGCTCCCCCTAAAGCGTTGTCAGACCCTCACCTGGACCCTAAACCGTCCCCGTCCCCTAACCCTAACCCTAGCCCGAACCCTAACCCTAACCCTTCCCCGAAGCCTGACCCTCAGCCGTCCCCTAATCCTAACCCGTAGGCTCACACTAACCCGCGCCCTCACACGCACGCTCCCCCTAAAGCGTTGTCGGACCCTCACCTGGACCCTAAACCGTCCCCGTCCCCTAACCCTAACCCTAGCCCGAACCCTAACCCTAACCCTTCCCCGAAGCCTGACCCTCACCCGTCCCCTAATCCTAACCCGTAGGCTCACACTAACCCGCGCCCTTACATGCACGCTCCCCCTAAAGCATTGTCGGAACCTCACCTGGACCCTAAACCGTCCCCGTCCCCTAACCCTAACCCTAGCCCGAACCCTAACACTAACCCTTCCCCGAAGCCTGACCCTCACCCGTCCCCTAATCCTTACCCGTACGCTAACACTAACCCGCGCCCTCACACGCACGCTCCCCCTAAAGCGTTGTCGGACCCTCAATTGGACCCTAAGCCGTCCCCGTCCCCTAACCCTAACCCTAGCCCGAACCCTAACCCTAACCCTTCCCCGAAGGCTGACCCTCACCCGTCCCCTAATCCTAACCCGCACGCTAACACTAACCCGGGCCCTCACACGCATGCTCCCCCTAAAGCGTTGTCGGACCCTCACCTGGACCCTAAACCAACCCCGTCCCCTAAACCTAACCTTAACCCGAACCCTAACCCTAACACTTCCCCGAAGCCTGACCCTCACCCGTCCCCTAATCCTAACCCGTAGGCTCACACTAACCCGCGCCCTCACACGCACGCTCCCCCTAAAGCGTTGCCGGACCCTCACCTGGACCCTAAACCGTCCCCGTACCCTAACCCTACCCCTAGCCCGAACCCTAACCCTAACCCTTCAACAAAGCCTGACCCTCACCCGTCCCCTAATCCTAACCCGTAGGCTCACACTAACCCGCGCCCTCACACGCACGCTCCCCCTAAAGCGTTGTCGGACACTCACCTGGATCCTAAACCGTCCCCGTCCCCTAACCCTAACCCTAGCCCGAACCCTAACCCTAACCCTTCCCCGAAGCCTGACGCTCACCCGTCCCCTAATCCTAACCCGTACGGTAACACTAACCCGCGCCCTCACACGCACGCTCCCCCTAAAGCGTTGTCGGACCCTCACCTGGACCCTAAACCGTCCCCGTCCCCTAACCCTAACCCTAGCCCGAACCCTAACCGTAACCCTTCCCCGAAGCCTGACCCTCACCCGTCCCCTAATCCTAACCCGTACGCTAACACAAACCCGCGCCCTCACACGCACGCTCCACCTAAAGTGTTGTCGGACCCTCACCTGGACTCTAAACCGTCTCCGTCCCCTAACCCTAACCCTAGCCCGAACCCTAACCCTAACCCTTCCCCGAAGCCTGACCCTCACCCGTTCCCTAATCCTAACCCGTAGGCTCACACTAACCCGCGCCCTCACACGCACGCTCCCCCTAAAGCGTTGTCGGACCCTCACCTCGACCGTAAACCGTCCCCGTCCCCTAACCCTAACCCTAGCCCGAACCCTAACCCTAACCCTTCCCCGAAGCCTGACCCTCACCCGTCCCCTAATCCTAAGCCGTACGCTAACACTAACCCGCGCCCTCACACGCACGCTCCCCCTAAAGTGTTGTCGGACCCTCACCTGGACCCTAAACCGTCTCCGTCCCCTAACCCTAACCCTAGCCCGAACCCTAACCCTAAACCTTCCCCGAAGCCTGACCCTCACCCGTCCCCTAATCCTAAGCCGTACGCTAACACTAACCCGCGCCCTCACACGCACGCTCCCCCTAAAGCGTTCTCGGACCCTCACCTGGACCCTAAACCGTCCCCGTCCCCTAACCCTAACCCTAGCCCGAACCCTAACCCTAACCCTTCCCCGAAGCCTGACCCTCACCCGTCCCCTAATCCTAACCCGTACGCTAACACTAACCCGCGCCCTCACACGCACGCTCCCCCTAAAGTGTTGTCGGACCCTCACCTGGACCCTAAACCGTCTCCGTCCCCTAACCCTAACCCTAGCCCGAACCCTAACCCTAACCCTTCCCCGAAGCCTGACCCTCACCCGTTCCCTAATCCTAACCCGTAGGCTCACACTAACCCGCCCCCTCACACGCACGCTCCCCCTAAAGCGTTGTCGGACCCTCACCTGGACCCTAAACCGTCCCCGTACCCTAACCCTACCCCTAGCCCGAACCCTAACCCTAACCCTTCAACAAAGCCTGACCCTCATCCGTCCCCTAATCCTAACCCGTAGGCTCACACTAACCCGCGCCCTCACACGCACGCTCCCCCTAAAGCGTTGTCGGACCCTCACCTGGACCCTAAACCGTCCCCGTCCCCTAACCCTAACCCTAGCCCGAACCCTAACCCTAACCCTTCCCCGAAGCCTGACCCTCACCCGTCCCCTAATCCTAACCCGTACGCTAACACAAACCCGCGCCCTCACACGCACGCTCCCCCTAAAGTGTTGTCGGACCCTCACCTGGACTCTAAACCGTCTCCGTCCCCTAACCCTAACCCTAGCCCGAACCCTAACCCTAACCCTTCCCCGAAGCCTGACCCTCACCCGTTCCCTAATCCTAACCCGTAGGCTCACACTAACCCGCGCCCTCACACGCACGCTCCCCCTAAAGCGTTGTCGGACCCTCACCTCGACCGTAAACCGTCCCCGTCCCCTAACCCTAACCCTAGCCCGAACCCTAACCCTAACCCTTCCCCGAAGCCTGACCCTCATCCGTTCCCTAATCCTAACCCGTACGCTAACACTAACCCGCGCCCTCACATGCACGCTCCCCCTAAAGCGTTGTCGGACCCTCAGCTGGATCCTAAACCGTCCCCGTCCCCTAACCCTAACCCTAGCCCGAACCCTAACCCTAACCCTTCCCCGAAGCCTGACCCTCACCCGTCCCCTAATCCTAACCCGTAGGCTCACACTAACCCGTTCCCTTACACGCACGCTCCCCCTAAAGCGTTGTCGGACCCTCAACAGGACCCTAAACCGTCCCCGTCCCCTAACCCTAACCCTAGCCCGAACCCTAACCATAACACTTCCCCGAAGCCTGACCCTCAAACGTCTCCTAATCCTAATCCGTACGCTCACACTAACTCGCGCCCTCACACGCACGCTCCCCCTAAAGCGTTGTCAGAACCTCACCTGGACCCTAAACCGTCCCCGTCCCCTAACCCTAACCCTAGCCCGAACCCTAACCCTAACCCTTCCCCGAAGCCTGACCCTCAGCCGTCCCCTAATCCTAACCCGTAGGCTCACACTAACCCGCGCCCTCACACGCACGCTCCCCCTAAAGCGTTGTCGGACCCTCACCTCGACCCGAAACCGTCCCCGTCCCCTAACCCTAACCCTAGCCCGAACCCTAACCCTAACCCTTCCCCGAAGCCTGACCCTCACCCGTCCCCTAATCCTAACCCGTAGGCTCTACACTAACCCGCGCCCTTACATGCACGCTCCCCCTAAAGCATTGTCGGAACCTCACCTGGACCCTAAACCGTCCCCGTCCCCTAACCCTAACCCTAGCCCGAACCCTAACCCTAACCCTTCCCCGAAGCCTGACCCTCACCCGTCCCCTAATCCTAACCCGTACGCTAACACTAACCCGCGCCCTCACACGCACGCTCCCCCTAAAGTGTTGTCGGACCCTCACCTGGACCCTAAACGGTCTCCGTCCCCTAACCCTAACCCTAGCCCGAACCCTAACCCTAACCCTTCCCCGAAGCCTGACACTCACCCGTTCCCTAATCCTAACCCGTAAGCTCACACTAACCCGCGCCCTCACACGCACGCTCCCCCTAAAGCGTTGTCGGACCCTCACCTCGACCGTAAACCGTCCCCGTCCCCTAACACTAACCCTAGCCCGAACCCTAACACTAACCCTTCCCCGAAGCCTGACCCTCACCCGTCCCCTAATCCTAACCCGTACGCTAACACTAACCCGCGCCCTCACATGCACGCTCCCCCTAAAGCGTTGTCGGACCCTCAGCTGGATCCTAAACCATCCCCGTCCCCTAACCCTAACCCTAGCCCGAACCCTAACCCTAACCCTTCCCCGAAGCCTGACCCTCACCCGTCCCCTAATCCTAACCCGTAGGCTCACACTAACCCGCGCCCTCACACGCACGCTCCCCCTAAAGCGTTGTCGGACCCTCACCTGGACCCTAAACCGTCCCCGTCCCCTAACCCTAACCCTAGCCCGAACCCTAACCCTAACCCTTCCCCGAAGCCTGACCCGCACCCGTTCCCTAATCCTAACCCGTACGCTAACACTAACCCACGCCCTCACAGGCACGCTCCCCCTACAGCTTTGTCGGACCCTCACCTGGACCCTAAACCGTCCCCGTCCCCTAACCCTAACCCTAGCCCGAACCCTAACCCTAACCCTTCCCCGAAGCCTGACGCTCACCCGTCCCGTAATCCTAACCCGTACGGTAACACTAACCCGCGCCCTCACATGCATGCTCCCCCTAAAGCGTTGTCGGACCCTCACCTGGACCCTAAACCGTCCCCGTCCCCTAAACCTAACCTTAGCCCGAACCCTAACCCTAACACTTCCCCGAAGCCTGACCCTCACCCGTCCCCTAATCCTAAACCGTAGGCTCACACTAACCCGCGCCCTCACACGCACGCTCCCCCTAAAGCGTTGTCGGACCCTCACCTGGACCCTAAACCGTCCCCGTACCCTAACCCTAACCCTAGCCCGAACCCTAACCCTAACCCTTCAACAAAGCCTGACCCTCACCCGTCCCCTAATCCTAACCCGTAGGCTCACACTAACCCGCGCCCTCACACGCACGCTCCCCCTAAAGCGTTGTCGGACCCTCACCTGGACCCTAAACCGTCCCCGTCCCCTAACCCTAACCCTAGCCCGAACCCTAACCCTAACCCTTCCCCGAAGCCTGACCCTCACCCGTCCCCTAATCCTAACCCGTACGCTAACACTAACCCACGCCCTCACACGCACGCTCCCCCTAAAGCGTTGTCGGACCCTCACCTGGACCCTAAACCGTCCCCGTCCCCTAACCCTAACCCTAGCCCGAACCCTAACCCTAACCCTTCCCCGAAGCCTGACCCTCACCCGTCCCCTAATCCTAACCCGTAGGCTCACACTAACCCGCGCCCTCACACGCACGATCCCCCTAAAGCGTTGTCGGACCCTCACCTGGACCCTAAACCGTCCCCGTCCCCTAACCCTAACCCTAGCCCGAACCCTAACCCTAACCCTTCCCCGAAGCATGACCCTCACCCGTCCCCTAATCCTAAGCCGTACGCTAACACTAACCCGCGCCCTCACACGCACGCTCCCCCTAAAGCGTTGTCGGACCCTCACCTCGACCCTAAACCGTCCCCTAACCCTAACCCTAACCCTAGCCCGAACCCTAACCCTAACCCTTCCCCGAAGCCTGACCCTCACCTGTCCCCTAATCCTAACCCGTACGCTAACACTAACCCGCGCCCTCACACGCACGCTCCCCCTAAAGTGTTGTCGGACCCTCACCTGGACCCTAAACCGTCTCCGTCCCCTAACCCTAACCCTAGCCCGAACCCTAACCCTAACCCTTCCCCGAAGCCTGACCCTCACCCGTTCCCTAATCCTAACCCGTAGGCTCACACTAACCCGCGCCCTCACACGCACGCTCCCCCTAAAGCGTTGTCGGACCCTCACCTCGACCGTAAACCGTCCCCGTCCCCTAACCCTAACCCTAGCCCGAACCCTAACCCTAACCCTTCCCCGAAGCCTGACCCTCACCCGTCCCCTAATCCTAACCCGTACGCTAACACTAACCCGCGCCCTCACATGCACGCTCCCCCTAAAGCGTTGTCGGACCCTCAGCTGGATCCTAAACCGTCCCCGTCCCCTAACCCTAACCCTAGCCCGAACCCTAACCCTAACCCTTCCCCGAAGCCTGACCCTCACCCGTCCCCTAATCCTAACCCGTAGGCTCACACTAACCCGCGCCCTCACACGCACGCTCCCCCTAAAGCGTTGTCGGACCCTCACCTGGACCCTAAACCGTCCCCGTCCCCTAACCCTAACCCTAGCCCGAACCCTAACCCTAACCCTTCCCCGAAGCCTGACCCTCACCCGTTCCCTAATCCTAACCCATACGCTAACACTAACCCACGCCCTCACACGCACGCTCCCCCTAAAGCTTTGTCGGACCCTCACCTGGACCCTAAACCGTCCCCGTCCCCTAACCCTAACCCTAGCCCGAACCCTAACCATAACACTTCCCCGAAGCCTGACCCTCAAACGTCTCCTAATCCTAATCCGTACGCTCACACTAACTCGCGCCCTCACACGCACGCTCCCCCTAAAGCGTTGTCAGACCCTCACCTGGACCCTAAACCGTCCCCGTCCCCTAACCCTAACCCTAGCCCGAACCCTAACCCTAACCCTTCCCCGAAGCCTGACCCTCAGCCGTCCCCTAATCCTAACCCGTAGGCTCACACTAACCCGCGCCCTCACACGCACGCTCCCCCTAAAGCGTTGTCGGACCCTCACCTGGACCCTAAACCGTCCCCGTCCCCTAACCCTAACCCTAGCCCGAACCCTAACCCTAACCCTTCCCCGAAGCCTGACCCTCACCCGTCCCCTAATCCTAACCCGTAGGCTCTACACTAACCCGCGCCCTTACATGCACGCTCCCCCTAAAGCATTGTCGGAACCTCACCTGGACCCTAAACCGTCCCCGTCCCCTAACCCTAACCCTAGCCCGAACCCTAACCCTAACCCTTCCCCGAAGCCTGACCCTCACCCGTCCCCTAATCCTAACCCGTACGCTAACACTAACCCGCGCCCTCACACGCACGCTCCCCCTAAAGTGTTGTCGGACCCTCACCTGGACCCTAAACGGTCTCCGTCCCCTAACCCTAACCCTAGCCCGAACCCTAACCCTAACCCTTCCCCGAAGCCTGACCCTCACCCGTTCCCTAATCCTAACCCGTAAGCTCACACTAACCCGCGCCCTCACACGCACGCTCCCCCTAAAGCGTTGTCGGACCCTCACCTCGACCGTAAACCGTCCCCGTCCCCTAACCCTAACCCTAGCCCGAACCCTAACACTAACCCTTCCCCGAAGCCTGACCCTCACCCGTCCCCTAATCCTAACCCGTACGCTAACACTAACCCGCGCCCTCACATGCACGCTCCCCCTAAAGCGTTGTCGGACCCTCAGCTGGATCCTAAACCATCCCCGTCCCCTAACCCTAACCCTAGCCCGAACCCTAACCCTAACCCTTCCCCGAAGCCTGACCCTCACCCGTCCCCTAATCCTAACCCGTAGGCTCACACTAACCCGCGCCCTCACACGCACGCTCCCCCTAAAGCGTTGTCGGACCCTCACCTGGACCCTAAACCGTCCCCGTCCCCTAACCCTAACCCTAGCCCGAACCCTAACCCTAACCCTTCCCCGAAGCCTGACCCGCACCCGTTCCCTAATCCTAACCCGTACGCTAACACTAACCCACGCCCTCACAGGCACGCTCCCCCTACAGCTTTGTCGGACCCTCACCTGGACCCTAAACCGTCCCCGTCCCCTAACCCTAACCCTAGCCCGAACCCTAACCCTAACCCTTCCCCGAAGCCTGACGCTCACCCGTCCCGTAATCCTAACCCGTACGGTAACACTAACCCGCGCCCTCACACGCATGCTCCCCCTAAAGCGTTGTCGGACCCTCACCTGGACCCTAAACCGTCCCCGTCCCCTAAACCTAACCTTAGCCCGAACCGTAACCCTAACACTTCCCCGAAGCCTGACCCTCACCCGTCCCCTAATCCTAAACCGTAGGCTCACAGTAACCCACGCCCTCACACGCACGCTCCCCCTAAAGCGTTGTCGGACCCTCACCTGGACCCTAAACCGTCCCCGTACCCTAACCCTAACCCTAGCCCGAACCCTAACCCTAACCCTTCAACAAAGCCTGACCCTCACCCGTCCCCTAATCCTAACCCGTAGGCTCACACTAACCCGCGCCCTCACACGCACGCTCCCCCTAAAGCGTTGTCGGACCCTCACCTGGACCCTAAACCGTCCCCGTCCCCTAACCCTAACCCTAGCCCGAACCCTAACCCTAACCCTTCCCCGAAGCCTGACCCTCACCCGTCCCCTAATCCTAACCCGTACGCTAACACTAACCCACGCCCTCACACGCACGCTCCCCCTAAAGCGTTGTCGGACCCTCACCTGGACCCTAAACCGTCCCCGTCCCCTAACCCTAACCCTAGCCCGAACCCTAACCCTAACCCTTCCCCGAAGCCTGACCCTCACCCGTCCCCTAATCCTAACCCGTAGGCTCACACTAACCCGCGCCCTCACACGCACGATCCCCCTAAAGCGTTGTCGGACCCTCACCTGGACCCTAAACCGTCCCCGTCCCCTAACCCTAACCCTAGCCCGAACCCTAACCCTAACCCTTCCCCGAAGCATGACCCTCACCCGTCCCCTAATCCTAAGCCGTACGCTAACACTAACCCGCGCCCTCACACGCACGCTCCCCCTAAAGCGTTGTCGGACCCTCACCTGGACCCTAAACCGTCCCCGTCCCCTAACCCTAACCCTAGCCCGAACCCTAACCCTAACCCTTCCCCGAAGCCTGACCCTCACCCGTCCCCTAATCCTAACCCGTAGGCTCTACACTAACCCGCGCCCTTACATGCACGCTCCCCCTAAAGCATTGTCGGAACCTCACCTGGACCCTAAACCGTCCCCGTCCCCTAACCCTAACCCTAGCCCGAACCCTAACCCTAAC
The DNA here is from genome assembly GCF_949774975.1 of Lagenorhynchus albirostris. Classification (NCBI taxonomy): domain Eukaryota; kingdom Metazoa; phylum Chordata; class Mammalia; order Artiodactyla; family Delphinidae; genus Lagenorhynchus; species Lagenorhynchus albirostris. The sequence goes on from NC_083098.1 coordinate 557,257, forward strand.
CCTTCCCCGAAGCCTGACCCTCACCCGTCCCCTAATCCTAACCCGTACGCTAACACTAACCCGCGCCCTCACACGCACGCTCCCCCTAAAGTGTTGTCGGACCCTCACCTGGACCCTAAACGGTCTCCGTCCCCTAACCCTAACCCTAGCCCGAACCCTAACCCTAACCCTTCCCCGAAGCCTGACCCTCACCCGTTCCCTAATCCTAACCCGTAAGCTCACACTAACCCGCGCCCTCACACGCACGCTCCCCCTAAAGCGTTGTCGGACCCTCACCTCGACCGTAAACCGTCCCCGTCCCCTAACCCTAACCCTAGCCCGAACCCTAACACTAACCCTTCCCCGAAGCCTGACCCTCACCCGTCCCCTAATCCTAACCCGTACGCTAACACTAACCCGCGCCCTCACATGCACGCTCCCCCTAAAGCGTTGTCGGACCCTCAGCTGGATCCTAAACCATCCCCGTCCCCTAACCCTAACCCTAGCCCGAACCCTAACCCTAACCCTTCCCCGAAGCCTGACCCTCACCCGTCCCCTAATCCTAACCCGTAGGCTCACACTAACCCGCGCCCTCACACGCACGCTCCCCCTAAAGCGTTGTCGGACCCTCACCTGGACCCTAAACCGTCCCCGTCCCCTAACCCTAACCCTAGCCCGAACCCTAACCCTAACCCTTCCCCGAAGCCTGACCCGCACCCGTTCCCTAATCCTAACCCGTACGCTAACACTAACCCACGCCCTCACAGGCACGCTCCCCCTACAGCTTTGTCGGACCCTCACCTGGACCCTAAACCGTCCCCGTCCCCTAACCCTAACCCTAGCCCGAACCCTAACCCTAACCCTTCCCCGAAGCCTGACGCTCACCCGTCCCGTAATCCTAACCCGTACGGTAACACTAACCCGCGCCCTCACACGCATGCTCCCCCTAAAGCGTTGTCGGACCCTCACCTGGACCCTAAACCGTCCCCGTCCCCTAAACCTAACCTTAGCCCGAACCGTAACCCTAACACTTCCCCGAAGCCTGACCCTCACCCGTCCCCTAATCCTAAACCGTAGGCTCACACTAACCCACGCCCTCACACGCACGCTCCCCCTAAAGCGTTGTCGGACCCTCACCTGGACCCTAAACCGTCCCCGTACCCTAACCCTAACCCTAGCCCGAACCCTAACCCTAACCCTTCAACAAAGCCTGACCCTCACCCGTCCCCTAATCCTAACCCGTAGGCTCACACTAACCCGCGCCCTCACACGCACGCTCCCCCTAAAGCGTTGTCGGACCCTCACCTGGACCCTAAACCGTCCCCGTCCCCTAACCCTAACCCTAGCCCGAACCCTAACCCTAACCCTTCCCCGAAGCCTGACCCTCACCCGTCCCCTAATCCTAACCCGTACGCTAACACTAACCCACGCCCTCACACGCACGCTCCCCCTAAAGCGTTGTCGGACCCTCACCTGGACCCTAAACCGTCCCCGTCCCCTAACCCTAACCCTAGCCCGAACCCTAACCCTAACCCTTCCCCGAAGCCTGACCCTCACCCGTCCCCTAATCCTAACCCGTAGGCTCACACTAACCCGCGCCCTCACACGCACGATCCCCCTAAAGCGTTGTCGGACCCTCACCTGGACCCTAAACCGTCCCCGTCCCCTAACCCTAACCCTAGCCCGAACCCTAACCCTAACCCTTCCCCGAAGCATGACCCTCACCCGTCCCCTAATCCTAAGCCGTACGCTAACACTAACCCGCGCCCTCACACGCACGCTCCCCCTAAAGCGTTGTCGGACCCTCACCTCGACCCTAAACCGTCCCCTAACCCTAACCCTAACCCTAGCCCGAACACTAACCCTAACCCTTCCCCGAAGCCTGACCCTCACCTGTCCCCTAATCCTAACCCGTACGCTAACACTAACCCGCGCCCTCACACGCACGCTCCCCCTAAAGTGTTGTCGGACCCTCACCTGGACCCTAAACCGTCTCCGTCCCCTAACCCTAACCCTAGCCCAAACCCTAACCCTAACCCTTCCCCGAAGCCTGACGCTCACCCCTCCCGTAATCCTAACCCGTACGGTAACACTAACCCGCGCCCTCACACGCACGCTCCCCCTAAAGCGTTGTCGGAACCTCACCTGGACCCTAAACCGTCCCCGTCCCCTAACCCTAACCCTAGCCCGAACCCTAACCCTAACCCTTCCCCGAAGCCTGACACTCACCCGTCCCCTAATCCTAACCCGTAGGCTCACACTAACCCGCGCCCTCACACGCACGCTCCCCCTAAAGTGTTGTCGGACCCTCACCTGGACCCTAAACCGTCTCCGTCCCCTAACCCTAACCCTAGCCCAAACCCTAAGCCTAACCCTTCCCCGAAGCCTGACGCTCACCCCTCCCGTAATCCTAACCCGTACGGTAACACTAACCCGCGCCCTCACACGCACGCTCCCCCTAAAGCGTTGTCGGAACCTCACCTGGACCCTAAACCGTCCCCGTCCCCTAACCCTAACCCTAGCCCGAACCCTAACCCTAACCCTTCCCCGAAGCCTGACACTCACCCGTCCCCTAATCCTAACCCGTAGGCTCACACTAACCCGCGCCCTTACATGCACGCTCCCCCTAAAGCGTTGTCGGACCCTCACCAGGACCCTAAACCGTCCCCATCCCCTAACCCTAACCCTAGCCCGAACCCTAACCATAACACTTCCCCGAAACCTGACCCTCACCCGTCCCCTAATCCTAACACGTACGCTCACAGTAACTCGCGCCCTCACACGCACGCTCCCCCTAAAGCGTTGTCAGACCCTCACCTGGACCCTAAACCGTCCCCGTCCCCTATCACTAACCCTAGCCCGAACCCTAATCCTAACCATTCCCCGAAGCCTGACCCTCACCCTTCCCCTAATCCTAACCCGCAAGCTAACACTAACCCGGGCCCTCACACGCATGCTCCCCCTAAAGCGTTGTCGGACCCTCACCTGGACCCTAAACCGTCCCCGTCCCCTAAACCTAACCTTAGCCCGAACCCTAACCCTAACACTTCCCCGAAGCCTGACCCTCACCCGTCCCCTAATCCTAACCCGTACGCTAACACTAACCCGCGCCCTCACACGCACGCTCCCCCTAAAGCGTTGTCGGACCCTCACCTGGACCCTAAACCGTCCCCGTCCCCTAACCCTAACCCTAGCCCGAACCCTAACCCTAACCCTTCCCCGAAGCCTGACCCTCACCCGTCCCCTAATCCTAACCCGTAGGCTCACACTAACCAGCGCCCTCACACGCACGCTCCCCCTAAAGCGTTGTCGGACCCTCACCTGGACCCTAAACCGTCCCCGTCCCCTAACCCTAACCCTAGCCCGAACCCTAACCCTAACCCTTCCCCGAAGCCTGACCCTCACCCGTCCCCTAATCCTAACCCGTACGCTAACACTAACCCGCGCCCTCACATGCACGCTCCCCCTAAAGCGTTGTCGGACCCTCAGCTGGTTCCTAAACCGTCCCCGTCCCCTAACCCTAACCCTAGCCCGAACCCTAACCCTAAACCTTCCCCGAAGCCTGACCCTCACCCGTCCCCTAATCCTAACCCGTAGGCTCACACTAACCAGCGCCCTTACACGCACGCTCCCCCTAAAGCGTTGTCGGACCCTCACCTGGACCCTAAACCGTCCCCGTCCCCTAACCCTAACCCTAGCCCGAACCCTAACCCTAACACTTCAACGAAGCCTGACCCTCACCCGTCCCCTAATCCTAACCCGTACGCTCACACTAACTCGCGCCCTCACACGCACGCTCCCCCTAAAGTGTTGTCAGACCCTCACCTGGACCCTAAACCGTCCCCGTCCCCTAACCCTAATCCTAGCCCGAACCCTAACCCTAACCCTTCCCCGAAGCCTGACGCTCACCCGTCCCCTAATCCTAACCCGTAGGCTCACACTAACCCGCGCCCTCACACGCACGCTCCCCCTAAAGCGTTGTCGGACCCTCACCTCGACCCTAAACCGTCCCCGTCACCTAACACTAACCCTAGCCCGAATCCTAATCCTAACCCTTGCCCGAAGCCTGACCCTCACCCGTCCCCTAATCCTAACCCGTAGGCTCACACTAACCCGCGCCCTCACACGCACGATCCCCCTAAAGCGTTGTCGGACCCTCACCTGGACCCTAAACTGTCCCCGTTCCCTAACCCTAACCCTAGCCCGAACCCTAACCCTAAGCCTTCCCCAAAGCCTGACCCTCACCCGTCCCCTAATCCTAATCCGTACGCTAACACTAACCCACGCCCTCACATGCACGCACCCCCTAAAGCTTTGTCGGACCCTCAGCTGGATCCTAAACCGTCCCCGTCCCCTAACCCTAACCCTAGCCCGAACCCTAACCCTAACCCTTCCCCGAAGCCTGACCCTCACCCGTCCCCTAATCCTAACCCGTAGGCTCACACTAACCCGCGCCCTCACACGCACGCTCCCCCTAAAGCGTTGTCGGACCCTCACCAGGACCCTAAACCGTCCCCGTCCCCTAACCCTAACCCTAGCCCGAACCCTAACCATAACACTTCCCCGAAGCCTGACCCTCACCCGTCCCCTACTCCTAACCCGTAGGCTCACACTAACCCGCGCCCTCACACGCACGCTCCCCCTAATGCATTGTCGGAACCTCACCTGGACCCTAAACCGTCCCCGTCCCCTAACCCTAACCCTAGCCCGAACCCTAACCCTAACCATTCCCCGAAGCCTGACCCTCACCCGTCCCGTAATCCTAACCCGTATGCTAACACTAACCCACGCCCTCACACGCACGCTCCCCCTAAAGCGTTGTCGGACCCTCAGTTGGACCCTAAGCCGTCCCCGTCCCCTAAACCTAACCCTAGCCCGAACCCTAACCCTAAGCCTTCCCCGAAGCCTGACCCTCACCCGTCCCCTAATCCTAACCCGCACGCTAACACTAACCCGGGCCCTCACACGCACGCTCCCCCTAAAGCGTTGTCGGACCCTCACCTGGACCCTAAACCGTCCCCGTCCCCTAACCCTAACCCTAGCCCGAACCCTAACCCTAACACTTCCACGAAGCCTGACCCTCACCCGTCCCCTAATCCTAACCCGTAGGCTCACACTAACCCGCGCCCTCACACGCACGCTCCCCCTAAAGTGTTGTCGGACCCTCACCTGGACCCTAAACCGTCCCCGTCCCCTAACCCTAACCCTAGCCCGAACCCTAACCCTAACCCTTCCCCGAAGCCTGACGCTCACCCGTCCCCTAATCCTAACCCGTACGGTAACACTAACCCGCGCCCTCACACGCACGCTCCCCCTAAAGCGTTGTCGGACCCTCACCTGGACACTAAACCGTCCCCGTCCCCTAACCCTAACCCTAGCCCGAACCCTAACCCTAACCCTTCCCCGAAGCCTGACCCTCACCCGTCCCCTAATCCTAACCCGTAGGCTCACACTAACCCGCGCCCTCACACGCACGCTCCCCCTAAAGCGTTGTCGGACCCTCACCTGGACCCTAAACCGTCCCCGTCCCATAACCCTAACCCTAGCCCGAACCCTAACCCTAACACTTCCACGAAACCTGACCCTCACCCGTCCCCTAATCCTAACCCGTAGGCTCACAGTAACCCGCGCCTCACACGCACGCTCACCCTAAAGCGTTGTCAGACCCTCACCTGGACCCTAAACCGTCCCCGTCCCCTAACCCTAACCCTAGCCCGAACCCTAAACCTAACCCTTCCCCGAAGCCTGACCCTCACCCGTCCCCTAATCCTAACCCGTAGGCTCACATTAACCCGCGCCCTCACACACACGCTCCCCCTAAAGCGTTGTCGGACCCTCACCTGGACCCTAAACCGTCCCCGTCCCCTAAACCTAACCCTAGCCCGATCCCTAACCCTAACACTTCCCCGAAGCCTGACCCTCACCCGTCCCCTAATCCTAACCCGTAGGCTCACACTAACCCGCGCCCTCACACGCATGCTCCCTCTAGAGCGTTGTCGGATCCTCACCTCGACCCTTAACCGTCCCCGTCCCCTAACACTAACCCTAGCCCGAATCCTAATCCTAACCCTTCCCCGAAGCCTGACCCTCACCCGTCCCCTAATCCTAACCCGTAGGCTCACACTAACCCGCGCCCTCACACGCACGCTCCCACTAAAGCGTTGTCGGACCCTCACCTCGACCCTAAACCGTCCCCGTCCCCTAACCCTAACCCTAGCCCGAACCCTAACCCTAACCCTTCCCCGAAGCCTGACCCTCACCCGTCCCCTAATCCTAACCCGTACGCTAACACTAACCCGCGCCCTCACACGCACGCTCCCCCTAAATCGTTGTCGGACCCTCACCTGGACCCTAAACGGTCCCCGTTCCCTAACCCTAACCCTAGCCCGAACCCTAACCCTAACCCTTCCCCAAAGCCTGACCCTCACCCGTCCCCTAATCCTAATCCGTACGCTAACACTAACCCACGCCCTCACATGCACGCTCCCCCTAAAGCTTTGTCGGACCCTCACCTGGATCCTAAACCGTCCCCGTCCCCTAACCCTAACCCTAGCCCGAACCCTAACCCTAACCCTTCCCCGAAGCCTGACCCTCACCCGTCCCCTAATCCTAACCCGTAGGCTCACACTAACCCGCGCCCTCACACGCACGCTCCCCCTAAAGCGTTGTCGGACCCTCACCAGGACCCTAAACCGTCCCCGTCCCCTAACCCTAACCCTAGCCCGAACCCTAACCATAACACTTCCCCGAAGCCTGACCCTCACCCGTCCACTACTCCTAACCCGTAGGCTCACACTAACCCGCGCCCTCACACGCACGCTCCCCCTAAAGCATTGTCGGAAACTCACCTGGACCCTAAACCGTCCCCGTACCCTAACCCTAACCCTAGCCCGAACCCTAACCCTAACCATTCCCCGAAGCCTGACCCTCACCCGTCCCCTAATCCTAACCCGTATGCTAACACTAACCCACGCCCTCACACGCACGCTCCCCCTAAAGCGTTGTCGGACCCTCAATTGGACCCTAAGCCGTCCCCGTCCCCTAACCCTAACCCTAGCCCGAACCCTAACCCTAAGCCTTCCCCGAAGCCTGACCCTCACCCGTCCCCTAATCCTAACCCGCACGCTAACACTAACCCGGGCCCTCACACGCACGCTCCCCCTAAAGCGTTGTCGGACCCTCACCTGGACCCTAAACCGTCCCCGTCCCCTAACCCTAACCCTAGCCCGAACCCTAACCCTAACACTTCCCCGAAGCCATACGCTCACCCGTCCCCTAATCCTAACCCGTACGGTAACACTAACCCGCGCCCTCACACGCACGCTCCCCCTAAAGCGTTGTCGGACCCTCACCTCGACCCTAAACCGTCCCCGTCCCCTAACCCTAACCCTAGCCCGAACCCTAACCCTAACCCTTCCCCGAAGCCTGACCCTCACCCGTCCCCTAATCCTAACCCGTAGGCTCACACTAACCCGCGCTCTCACACGCACGCTCCCCCTAAAGCGTTGTCGGACCCTCACCTGGACCCTAAACCGTCCCCGTCCCCTAACCCTAACCCTAGCCCGAACCCTAACCCTAACCCTTCCCCGAAGCCTGACCCTCACCCGTCCCCTAATCCTAACCCGTAGGCTCACACTAACCCGCGCCCTCACACGCACGCTCCCCCTAAAGCGTTGTCGACCCTCACCTCGATCCTAAACCGTCCCCGTCCCCTAACCCTAACCCTAGCCCGAACCCTAACCCTAACCCTTCCCCGAAGCCTGACCCTCACCCGTCCCCTAATCCTAACCCGTAGGCTCACACTAACCCGCGCCCTCACACGCACGCTCCCCCTAAAGCATTGTCGGACACTCACCAGGACCCTAAACCGTCCCCATCCCCTAACCCTAACCCTAGCCCGAACCCTAACCATAACACTTCCCCGAAGCCTGACCCTCACCCGTCCCCTAATCCTAACCCATACGCTCACACTAACTCGCGCCGTCACACGCACGCTCCCACTAAGGCGTTGTCAGACCCTCACCTGGACCCTAAACCGTCCCCGTCCCCTAACCCTAACCCTAGCCCGAACCCTAACCCTAACCCTTCCCCGAAGCCTGACCCTCACCCGTCCCCTAATCCTAACCCGTAGGCTCACACTAACCCGCGCCCTCACACGTACGCTCCCCCTAAAGCGTTGTCGGACCCTCACCTCGACCCTAAACCGTCCCCGTCCCCTAACCCTAACCCTAGCCCGAACCCTAACCCTAACACTTCCCCGAAGCCTGACCCTCACCCGTCCCCTAATCCTAACCCGTAGGCTCACACTAACCCGCGCCCTCACACGCACGCTCCCCCTAAAGCATTGTCGGAACCTCACCTGGACGCTAAACCGTCCCCGTACCCTAACCCTAACCCTAGCCCGAACCCTAACCCTAACCCTTCCCCGAAGCCTGACCCTCACCCGTCCCCTAATCCTAACCCGTACGCTAACACTAGCCCACGCCCTCACACGCACGCTCCCCCTAAAGCGTTGTCAGACCCTCAATTGGACCCTAAGCCGTCCCCCTCCCCTAACCCTAACCCTAGCCCGAACCCTAACCCTAACCCTTCCCCGAAGCCTGACCCTCACCCGTCCCCTAATCCTAACCCGCACGCTAACACTAACCCGGGCCCTCACACGCACGCTCCCCCTAAAGCGTTGTCGGACCCTCACCTGGACCCTAAACCGTCCCCGTCCCCTAACCCTAACCCTAGCCCGAACCCTAACCCTAACCCTTCCCCGAAGCCTGACCCTCACCCGTCCCCTAATCCTAACCCATAGGCTCACACTAACCCGCGCCCTCACACGCACGCTCCCCCTAAAGCGTTGTCGGACCCTCACCTGGACCCTAAACCCTCCCCGTCCCCTAACCGTAACCCTAGCCCGAACCCTAACCCTAACCCTTCCCCGAAGCCTGACCCTCACCCGTCCCCTAATCCTAACCCGTACGCTCACACTAACCCGCGCCCTCACACGCACGCTCCCCCTAAAGCGTTGTCGGACCCTCACCTGAACCCTAAACCGTCCGCGTCCCCTAACCCTAACCCTAGCCCGAATCCTAACCCTAACCCTTCCCCGAAGCATGACGCTCACCCGTCCCCTAATCCTAAACCGTACGGTAACACTAACCCGCGCCCTCACACGCACGCTCCCCCTAAAGCGTTGTCGGACCCTCACCTGGACCCTAAACCGTCCCCGTCCCCTAACCCTAACCCTAGCCCGAACCCTAACCCTAACCCTTCCCCGAAGCCTGACCCTCACCCGTCACCTAATCCTAACGCGTAGGCTCACACTAACCCGCGCCCTCACACGCACGCTCCCTCTAAAGCGTTGTCGGACCCTCACCTGGACCCTAAACCGTCCCCGTCCCCTAACCCTAACCCTAGCCCGAACCCTAACCCTAACCCTTCCCCGAAGCCTGACGCTCACCCGTCCCCTAATCCTAACCCGTACGGTAACACTAACCCGCGCCCTCACACGCACGCTCCCCCTAAAGCGTTGTCGGACCCTCACCTCGATCCTAAACCGTCCCCGTCCCCTAACCCTAACCCTAGCCCGAACCCTAACCCTAACCCTTCCCCGAAGCCTGACCCTCACCCGTCCCCTAATCCTAACCCGTAGGCTCACACTAACCCGCGCCCTCACACGCACGCTCCCCCTAAAGCGTTGTCGGACCCTCACCTGGACCCTAAACCGTCCCCGTCCCCTAACCCTAACCCTAGCCCGAACCCTAACCCTAACCCTTCCCCGAAGCATGACCCTCACCCGTCCCTTAATCCTAACCCGTAGGCTCACATTAACCCGCGCCCTCACACACACGATCCCCCTAAAGCGTTGTCGGACCCTCACCAGGACCCTAAACCGTCCCTGTCCCCTAACCCTAACCCTAGCCCGAACCCTAACCCTAAGCCTTCCCTGAAGCCTGACACTCACCCGTCCCCTAATCCTAACCCGTACGCTAACACTAACCCGCGCCCATACACGCACGCTCCCCCTAAAGCGTTGTCGGACCCTCACCTCGAACCTAAACCGTCCCCGTCTCCTAACCCTAACCCTAGCCCGAACCCTAACCCTAACCCTTCCCCGAAGCCTGACCCTCACCCGTCCCCTAATCCTAACCCGTAGGCTCACACTAACCCACGCGCTCACACGCACGCTCCCCCTAAAGCGTTGTCGGACCCTCACCTCGACCCCAAACCGTCCCCGTCCCCTAACCCTAACCCTAGCCCGAACCCTAACCCTAACCCTTCCCCGAAGCCTGACCCTCAACCGTCCCCTAATCCTAACCCGTACGCTAACACTAACCCGCCCCCTCACACGCACGCTCCCCCTAAAGCGTGTCGGACCCTCACCAGGACCCTAAACCGTCCCCGTCCCCTAACCCTAACCATAGCCCGAACCCTAACCATAACACTTCCCCGAAGCCTGACCCTCACCCGTCCCCTAATCCTAACCCGTACGCTCACACTAACTCGTGCCCTCACACGCACGCTCCCCCTAAAGCGTTGTCAGACCCTCACCTGGACCCTAAACCGTCCCCGTCCCCTAACCCTAACCCTAGCCCGAACCCTAACCCTAACCCTTCCCCGAAGCCTGACCCTCACCCGTCCCCTAATCCTAACCCGTAGGCTCACACTAACCCGCGCCCTCACACGCACACTCCCCCTAAAGCGTTGTCGGACCCTCACCTGGACCCTAAACCGTCCCCGTCCCCTAACCCTAACCCTAGCCCGAACCCTAACCCTAACCCTTTCCCGAAACCTGACCCTCACCCGTCCCCTAATCCTAAGCCATAGGCTCACACTAACCCGCGCCCTCACACGCACGCTCCCCCTAAAGCGTTGTCGGACCCTCACCTGGACCCTAAACCGTCCCTGTCCCCTAACCCTACCCCTAGCCCGAACCCTAACCCTAACACTTCCCCGAAGCCTGACCCTCACCCGTCCCCTAATCCTAACCCGTAGGCTCACACTAACCCGCGCCCTCACACGCACGCTCCCCCTAAAGCGTTGTCGGACCCTCACCTGGACCCTAAACCGTCCCCGTCCCCTAACCCTAACCCTAGCCCTAACCCTAACCCTAACCTTTCCCCGAAGCCTGACCCTCACCCGTCCCCTAATCCTAACCCGTACGCTAACACTAACCCGCGCCCTCACACGCACGCTCCCCCTAAAGCGTTGTCGGACCCTCACCTGGACCCTAAACCGTCCCCGTCCCCTAACCCTAACCCTAGCCCGAACCCTAACCCTAACCCTTCCCCGAAGCCTGACGCTCACCCGTCCCCTAATCCTACCCCGTACGGTAACACTAACCCGCGCCCTCACACGCACGCTCCCCCTAAAGCGTTGTCGGACCCTCACCTGGACCCTAAACCGTCCCCGTCCCCTAACCCTAACCATAGCCCGAACCCTAATCTAACCCTTCCCCGAAGCCTGACCATCACCCGTCACCTAATCCTAACCCGTAGGCTCACACTAACCCGCGCCCTCACACGCACGATCCCCCTAAAGCGTTGTCGGACCCTCACCTGGACCCTAAACCGTCCCCGTCCCCTAACCCTAACCCTAGCCCGAACCCTAACCCTAACCCTTCAACGAAGCCTGACCCTCACCCGTCCCCTAATCCTAACCCGTAGGCTCACACTAACCCGCGCCCTCACACGCATGCTCCCCCTAAAGCGGTGTCGGACCCTCACCTCGACCCTAAACCGTCCCCGTCCCCTAACCCTAACCCTAGCCCGAACCCTAACCCTAACCCTTCCCCGAAGCCTGACCCTCACCCGTCCCCTAATCCTAACCCGTACGCTAACACTAACCCGTGCCCTCACATGCACGCTCCCCCTAAAGCGTTGTCGGACCCTCACCAGGACCCTAAACCGTCCCCGTCCCCTAACCCTAACCCTAGCCCGAACCCTAACCCTAACCCTTCAACGAAGCCTGACCCTCACCCGTCCCCTAATCCTAACCCGTAGGCTCACACTAACCCGCGCCCTCACACGCACGCTCCTCCTAAAGCGTTGTCGGACCCTCACCTGGACCCTAAACCGTCCCCGTCCCCTAACCCTAACCCTAGCCCGAACCCTAACCCTAACCCTTCCCCGAAGCCTGACCCTCACCCGTCCCCTAATCCTAACCTGTACGCTAACACTAACCCACGCCCTCACACGCACGCTCCCCCTAAAGCGTTGTCGGACCCTCACCTGGACCCTAAACCGTCCCCGTCCCCTAACCCTAACCCTAGCCCAAACCCTAACCCTAACCCTTCCCCGAAGCCTGACGCTCACCCGTCCCCTAATCCTAACCCGTACGGTAACACTAACCCGCGCCCTCACACGCACGCTCCCCCTAAAGCGTTGTCGGAACCTCACCTGGACCCTAAACCGTCCCCGTCCCATAACCCTAACCCTAGCCCGAACCATAACCCTAACCCTTCCCCGAAGCCTGACCCTCACCCGTCGCCTAATCCTAACCCGTAGGCTCACACTAACCCGCGCCCTCACACGCACGATCCCCCTAAAGCGTTGTCGGACCCTCACCTGGACCCTAAACCGTCCCTGTCCCCTAACCCTAACCCTAGCCCGAACCCTAACCCTAACCCTTCCCCGAAGCATGACCCTCACCCGTCCCCTAATCCTAAGCCGTACGTTAACACTAACCCGCGCCCTCACACGCACGCTCCCCCTAAAGTGTTGTCGGACCCTCACCTGGACTCTAAACCGTCCCCGTCCCCTAACCCTAACCTAGCCCGAACCCTACCCCTAACCCATGCCCGAAGCCTGACCCTCACCCGTCCCCTAATCCTAACCCGTAGGCTCACACTAACCCGCGCCTTACACGCACGCTCCCCCTAAAGCGTTGTCGGACCCTCACCAGGACCCTAAACCGTCCCCGTCCCCTAACCCTAACCCTAGCCCGAACCCTAACCATAACACTTCCCCGAAGCCTGACCCTCACCCGTCCCCTAATCCTAACACGTATGCTCAAACTAACTCGCGCCCTCACACGCACGCTCCCCCTAAAGCGTTGTCAGACCCTCACCTGGACCGTAAACCGTCCCCGTCCCCTAACACTAACCCTAGCCCGAACCCTAACCCTAACCCTTCCCCGAAGCCTGACCCTCACCCGTCCCCTAATCCTAACCCGCACGCTAACACTAACCCGGGCCCTCACACGCACGCTCCCCCTAAAGCGTTGTCGGACCCTCACCTGGACCCTAAACCGTCCCCGTCCCCTAAACCTAACCTTAGCCCGAACCCTAACCCTAACACTTCCCCGAAGCCTGACCCTCACCCGTCCCCTAATCCTAACCCGTAGGCTCACACTAACCCGCGCCGTCACACGCACACTCCCCCTAAAGCGTTGTCGGACCCTCACCTGGACCCTAAACCGTCCCCGTCCCCTAACCCTAAACCTAGCCCGAACCCTAAACCTAAACCTTCCCCGAAGCCTGACCCTCACCCGTCCCCTAATCCTAACCCGTACGCTAACACTAACCCACGCCCTCACACGCACGCTCCCCCTAAAGCGTTGTCGGACCCTCACCTGGACCCTAAACCGTCCCCGTCCCCTAACCATAACCCTAGCCCGAACCCTAACCCTAACCCTTCCCCGAAGCCTGACGCTCACCCGTCCCCTAATCCTAACCCGTACGGTAACACTAACCGGCGCCCTCACACGCACGCTCCCCCTAAAGCGTTGTCGGACCCTCACCTGGACCCTAAACCGTCCCCGTCCCCTAACCGTAACCCTAGCCCGAACCCTAACCCTAACACTTCCCCGAAGCCTGACCCTCACCCGTCACCTAATCCTAACCCGTAGGCTCACACTAACCCACGCCCTCACACGCACGCTCCCCCTAAAGCGTTGTCGGACCCTCACATGGATCCTAAACCGTCCCCGTCCCCTAACCCTAACCCTAGCCCGAACCCTAACCCTAACCCTTCCCCGAAGCATGACCCTCACCCTTCCCCTAATCCTAAGACGTACGCTAACACTAACCCGCGCCCTCACACGCACGCTCCCCCTAAAGCGTTGTCGGACCCTCACCTGGACCCTAAACCTTCCCCGTCCCCTAACCCTAACCCTAGCCCGAACCCTAACCCTAACCCTTCCCCGAAGCCTGACCCTCACCCGTCACCTAATCCTAACCGGTAGGCTCACACTAACCCGCGCCCTCACACGCACGCTCCCCCTAAAGCGCTGTCGGACCCTCACCTGGACCCTAAACCGTCCCCGTCCCCTAACCCTAACCCTAGCCCGAACCCTAACCCTAACCCTTCCCCGAAGCATGACCCTCACCCGTCCCCTAATCCTAAGCCGTACGCTAACACTAACCCGCTCCCTCACACGCACGCTCCCCCTAAAGCGTTGTCGGACCCTCACCTGGACCCTAAACCGTCCCCGTCCCCTAACCCTAACCCTAGCCCGAACCCTAACCCTAACCCTTCCCCGAAGCCTGACCCTCACCCGTCCCCTAATCCTAACCCGTACGCTAACACTAACCCGCGCCCTCACACGCACGCTCCCCCTAAAGTGTTGTCGGACCCTCACCTGGACCCTAAACCGTCTCCGTCCCCTAACCCTAACCCTAGCCCGAACACTAACCCTAACCCTTCCCCGAAGGCTGACACTCACCCGTCCCCTAATCCTAAGCCGTACGCTAACACTAACCCGCGCCCTCACACGCACGCTCCCCCTAAAGCGTTGTCGGACCCTCACCTGGACCCTAAACCATCCCCGTCCCCTAACACTAACCCTAGCCAGAACCCTAACCCTAACCCTTCCCCGAAGCCTGACCATCACCCGTCCCCTAATCCTAACCCGTACGCTAACACTAACCCGCGCCCTCACACGCCCGCTCCCCCTAAAGCGTTGTCGGACCCTCACCTGGACCCTAAACCGTCCCCGTCCCCTAACCCTAACCCTAGCCCGAACCCTAACCCTAACCCTTCCCCGAAGCCTGACCCTCACCCGTCCCCTAATCCTAACCCGTAGGCTCACACTAACCAGCGCCCTCACACGCACGCTCCCCCTAAAGCGTTGTCGGACCCTCACCTGGACCCTAAACCGTCCCCGTCCCCTTCCCTAACCCTAGCCAGAACCCTAACCCTAACCCTTCAACGAAGCCTGACCCTCACCCGTCCCCTAATCCTAACCCGTAGGCTCACAATAACCCGCGCCGTCACACGCACACTCCCCCTAAAGCGTTGTCGGACCCTCACCTGGACCCTAAACCGTCCCCGTCCCCTAACCCTAACCCTAGCCCGAACCCTAACCCTAAACCTTCCCCGAAGCCTGACCCTCACCCGTCTCATAATCCTAACCCGTACGCTAACACTATCCCACGCCCTCACACGCACGCTCCCCCTAAAGCGTTGTCGGACCCTCACCTGGACCCTAAATCGTCCCCGTACCCTAACCATAACCCTAGCCCGAACCCTAACCCTAACCCTTCCCCGAAGCCATACGCTCACCCGTCCCCTAATCCTAACCCGTACGGTAACACTAACCCGCGCCCTCACACGCACGCTCCCCCTAAAGCGTTGTCGGACCCTCACCTGGACCCTAAACCGTCCCCGTCCCCTAACCGTAAACCTAGCCCGAACCCTAACCCTAACACTTCCCCGAAGCCTGACCCTCACCCGTCACCTAGTCCTAACCCGTAGGCTCACACTAACCCACGCCCTCACACGCACGCTCCCCCTAAAGCGTTGTCGGACCCTCACCTGGATCCTAAACCGTCCCCGTCCCCTAACCCTAACCCTAGCCCGAACCCTAACTCTAACCCTTCCCCGAAGCATGACCCTCACCCGTCCCCTAATCCTAAGCCGTACGCTAACACTAACCCGCGCCCTCACACGCACGCTCCCCCTAAAGCGTTGTCGGACCCTCACCTGGACCCTAAACCGTCCCCGTCCCCTAACCCTAACCCTAGCCCGAACCCTAACCCTAACCCTTCCCCGAAGCCTGACCCTCACCCGTCCCCTAATCCTAACCCGTACGCTAACACTAACCCGCGCCCTCACACGCACGCTCCCCCTAAAGCGTTGTCGGACCCTCACCTGGACCCTAAACCTTCCCCGTCCCCTAACCCTAACCCTAGCCCGAACCCTAACCCTAACCCTTCCCCGAAGCCTGACCCTCACCCGTCACCTAATCCTAACCCGTAGGCTCACACTAACCCGCGCCCTCACACGCACGCTCCCCCTAAAGCGCTGTCGGACCCTCACCTGGACCCTAAACCGTCCCCGTCCCCTAACCCTAACCCTAGCCCGAACCCTAACCCTAACCCTTCCCCGAAGCATGACCCTCACCCGTCCCCTAATCCTAAGCCGTACGGTAACACTAACCCGCTCCCTCACACGCACGCTCCCCCTAAAGCGTTGTCGGACCCTCACCTGGACCCTAAACCGTCCCCGTCCCCTAACCCTAACCCTAGCCCGAACCCTAACCCTAACCCTTCCCCGAAGCCTGACGCTCACCCGTCCCCTAATCCTAACCCGTACGGTAACACTAACCCGCGCCCTCACACGCACGCTCCCCCTAAAGCGTTGTCGGACCCTCACCTGGACCCTAAACCGTCCCCGTCCCCTAACCCTAACCCTAGCCCGAACCCTAACCCTAACCCTTCCCCGAAGCATGACCCTCACCCGTCCCCTAATCCTAACCCGTAGGCTCACACTAACCCGCGCCCTCACACGCACGCTCCCCCTAAAGCGTTGTCGGACCCTCACCTGGACCCTAAACCGTCCCCGTCCCCTAACCCTAACCCTAGCCCGAACCCTAACCCTAACCCTTCCCCGAAGCCTGACCCTCACCCGTCCCCTAATCCTAACCCGTACGCTAACACTAACCCGCGCCCTCACACGCACGCTCCCCCTAAAGTGTTGTCGGACCCTCACCTGGACTCTAAACCGTCTCCGTCCCCTAACCCTAACCCTAGCCCGAACCCTAACCCTAACCCTTCCCCGAAGCCTGACCCTCACCCGTTCCCTAATCCTAACCCGTAGGCTCACACTAACCCGCGCCCTCACACGCACGCTCCCCCTAAAGCGTTGTCGGACCCTCACCTCGACCGTAAACCGTCCCCGTCCCCTAACCCTAACCCTAGCCCGAACCCTAACCCTAACCCTTCCCCGAAGCCTGACCCTCATCCGTTCCCTAATCCTAACCCGTACGCTAACACTAACCCGCGCCCTCACATGCACGCTCCCCCTAAAGCGTTGTCGGACCCTCAGCTGGATCCTAAACCATCCCCGTCCCCTAACCCTAACCCTAGCCCGAACCCTAACCCTAACCCTTCCCCGAAGCCTGACCCTCACCCGTCCCCTAATCCTAACCCGTAGGCTCACACTAACCCGCGCCCTTACACGCACGCTCCCCCTAAAGCGTTGTCGGACCCTCAACAGGACCCTAAACCGTCCCCGTCGCCTAACCCTAACCCTAGCCCGAACCCTAACCATAACACTTCCCCGAAGCCTGACCCTCAAACGTCTCCTAATCCTAACCCGTACGCTCACACTAACTCGCGCCCTCACACGCACGCTCCCCCTAAAGCGTTGTCAGACCCTCACCTGGACCCTAAACCGTCCCCGTCCCCTAACCCTAACCCTAGCCCGAACCCTAACCCTAACCCTTCCCCGAAGCCTGACCCTCAGCCGTCCCCTAATCCTAACCCGTAGGCTCACACTAACCCGCGCCCTCACACGCACGCTCCCCCTAAAGCGTTGTCGGACCCTCACCTGGACCCTAAACCGTCCCCGTCCCCTAACCCTAACCCTAGCCCGAACCCTAACCCTAACCCTTCCCCGAAGCCTGACCCTCACCCGTCCCCTAATCCTAACCCGTAGGCTCACACTAACCCGCGCCCTTACATGCACGCTCCCCCTAAACCATTGTCGGAACCTCACCTGGACCCTAAACCGTCCCCGTCCCCTAACCCTAACCCTAGCCCGAACCCTAACACTAACCCTTCCCCGAAGCCTGACCCTCACCCGTCCCCTAATCCTTACCCGTACGCTAACACTAACCCGCGCCCTCACACGCACGCTCCCCCTAAAGCGTTGTCGGACCCTCAATTGGACCCTAAGCCGTCCCCGTCCCCTAACCCTAACCCTAGCCCGAACCCTAACCCTAACCCTTCCCCGAAGGCTGACCCTCACCCGTCCCCTAATCCTAACCCGCACGCTAACACTAACCCGGGCCCTCACACGCATGCTCCCCCTAAAGCGTTGTCGGACCCTCACCTGGACCCTAAACCATCCCCGTCCCCTAAACCTAACCTTAGCCCGAACCCTAACCCTAACACTTCCCCGAAGCCTGACCCTCACCCGTCCCCTAATCCTAACCCGTACGGTAACACTAACCCGCGCCCTCACACGCACGCTCCCCCTAAAGCGTTGTCGGACCCTCACCTGGACCCTAAACCGTCCCCGTACCCTAACCCTACCCCTAGCCCGAACCCTAACCCTAACCCTTCAACAAAGCCTGACCCTCACCCGTCCCCTAATCCTAACCCGTAGGCTCACACTAACCCGCGCCCTCACACGCACGCTCCCCCTAAATCGTTGTCGGACCCTCACCTGGACCCTAAACGGTCCCCGTTCCCTAACCCTAACCCTAGCCCGAACCCTAACCCTAACCCTTCCCCAAAGCCTGACCCTCACCCGTCCCCTAATCCTAATCCGTACGCTAACACTAACCCACGCCCTCACATGCACGCTCCCCCTAAAGCTTTGTCGGACCCTCACCTGGATCCTAAACCGTCCCCGTCCCCTAACCCTAACCCTAGCCCGAACCCTAACCCTAACCCTTCCCCGAAGCCTGACCCTCACCCGTCCCCTAATCCTAACCCGTAGGCTCACACTAACCCGCGCCCTCACACGCACGCTCCCCCTAAAGCGTTGTCGGACCCTCACCAGGACCCTAAACCGTCCCCGTCCCCTAACCCTAACCCTAGCCCGAACCCTAACCATAACACTTCCCCGAAGCCTGACCCTCACCCGTCCACTACTCCTAACCCGTAGGCTCACACTAACCCGCGCCCTCACACGCACGCTCCCCCTAAAGCATTGTCGGAAACTCACCTGGACCCTAAACCGTCCCCGTACCCTAACCCTAACCCTAGCCCGAACCCTAACCCTAACCATTCCCCGAAGCCTGACCCTCACCCGTCCCCTAATCCTAACCCGTATGCTAACACTAACCCACGCCCTCACACGCACGCTCCCCCTAAAGCGTTGTCGGACCCTCAATTGGACCCTAAGCCGTCCCCGTCCCCTAACCCTAACCCTAGCCCGAACCCTAACCCTAAGCCTTCCCCGAAGCCTGACCCTCACCCGTCCCCTAATCCTAACCCGCACGCTAACACTAACCCGGGCCCTCACACGCACGCTCCCCCTAAAGCGTTGTCGGACCCTCACCTGGACCCTAAACCGTCCCCGTCCCCTAACCCTAACCGTAGCCCGAACCCTAACCCTAACCCTTCCCCGAAGCCTGACCCTCACCCGTCCCCTAATCCTAACCCGTACGCTAACACTAACCCACGCCCTCACACGCACGCTCCCCCTAAAGCGTTGTCGGACCCTCACTTGGACCCTAAACCGTCCCCGTCCCTAACCCTAACCCTAGCCCGAACCCTAACCCTAACCCTTCCCCGAAGCCTGACGCTCACCCGTCCCCTAATCCTAACCCGTACGGTAACACTAAACCGCGCCCTCACACGCACGCTCCCCCTAAAGCGTTGTCGGACCCTCACCTGGACCCTAAACCGTCCCCGTCCCCTAACCCTAACCCTAGCCCGAACCCTAACCCTAACCCTTCCCCGAAGCCTGACCCTCACCCTTCACCTAATCCTAACGCGTAGGCTCACACTAACCCGCGCCCTCACACGCACGCTCCCCCTAAAGCGTTGTCGGACCCTCACCTGGACCCTAAACCGTCCCCGTCCCCTAACCCTAACCCTAGCCCGAACCCTAACCCTAACACTTCCCCGAAGCCATACGCTCACCCGTCCCCTAATCCTAACCCGTACGGTAACACTAACCCGCGCCCTCACACGCACGCTCCCCCTAAAGCGTTGTCGGACCCTCACCTCGACCCTAAACCGTCCCCGTCCCCTAACCCTAACCCTAGCCCGAACCCTAACCCTAACCCTTCCCCGAAGCCTGACCCTCACCCGTCCCCTAATCCTAACCCGTAGGCTCACACTAACCCGCGCTCTCACACGCACGCTCCCCCTAAAGCGTTGTCGGACCCTCACCTGGACCCTAAACCGTCCCCGTCCCCTAACCCTAACCCTAGCCCGAACCCTAACCCTAACCCTTCCCCGAAGCCTGACCCTCACCCGTCCCCTAATCCTAACCCGTAGGCTCACACTAACCCGCGCCCTCACACGCACGCTCCCCCTAAAGCGTTGTCGACCCTCACCTCGATCCTAAACCGTCCCCGTCCCCTAACCCTAACCCTAGCCCGAACCCTAACCCTAACCCTTCCCCGAAGCCTGACCCTCACCCGTCCCCTAATCCTAACCCGTAGGCTCACACTAACCCGCGCCCTCACACGCACGCTCCCCCTAAAGCATTGTCGGACACTCACCAGGACCCTAAACCGTCCCCATCCCCTAACCCTAACCCTAGCCCGAACCCTAACCATAACACTTCCCCGAAGCCTGACCCTCACCCGTCCCCTAATCCTAACCCATACGCTCACACTAACTCGCGCCGTCACACGCACGCTCCCACTAAGGCGTTGTCAGACCCTCACCTGGACCCTAAACCGTCCCCGTCCCCTAACCCTAACCCTAGCCCGAACCCTAACCCTAACCCTTCCCCGAAGCCTGACCCTCACCCGTCCCCTAATCCTAACCCGTAGGCTCACACTAACCCGCGCCCTCACACGTACGCTCCCCCTAAAGCGTTGTCGGACCCTCACCTCGACCCTAAACCGTCCCCGTCCCCTAACCCTAACCCTAGCCCGAACCCTAACCCTAACACTTCCCCGAAGCCTGACCCTCACCCGTCCCCTAATCCTAACCCGTAGGCTCACACTAACCCGCGCCCTCACACGCACGCTCCCCCTAAAGCATTGTCGGAACCTCACCTGGACCCTAAACCGTCCCCGTACCCTAACCCTAACCCTAGCCCGAACCCTAACCCTAACCCTTCCCCGAAGCCTGACCCTCACCCGTCCCCTAATCCTAACCCGTACGCTAACACTAGCCCACGCCCTCACACGCACGCTCCCCCTAAAGCGTTGTCAGACCCTCAATTGGACCCTAAGCCGTCCCCCTCCCCTAACCCTAACCCTAGCCCGAACCCTAACCCTAACCCTTCCCCGAAGCCTGACCCTCACCCGTCCCCTAATCCTAACCCGCACGCTAACACTAACCCGGGCCCTCACACGCACGCTCCCCCTAAAGCGTTGTCGGACCCTCACCTGGACCCTAAACCGTCCCCGTCCCCTAACCCTAACCCTAGCCCGAACCCTAACCCTAACCCTTCCCCGAAGCCTGACCCTCACCCGTCCCCTAATCCTAACCCGTAGGCTCACACTAACCCGCGCCCTCACACGCACGCTCCCCCTAAAGCGTTGTCGGACCCTCACCTGGACCCTAAACCCTCCCCGTCCCCTAACCGTAACCCTAGCCCGAACCCTAACCCTAACCCTTCCCCGAAGCCTGACCCTCACCCGTCCCCTAATCCTAACCCGTACGCTCACACTAACCCGCGCCCTCACACGCACGCTCCCCCTAAAGCGTTGTCGGACCCTCACCTGAACCCTAAACCGTCCGCGTCCCCTAACCCTAACCCTAGCCCGAATCCTAACCCTAACCCTTCCCCGAAGCATGACGCTCACCCGTCCCCTAATCCTAAACCGTACGGTAACACTAACCCGCGCCCTCACACGCACGCTCCCCCTAAAGCGTTGTCGGACCCTCACCTGGACCCTAAACCGTCCCCGTCCCCTAACCCTAACCCTAGCCCGAACCCTAACCCTAACCCTTCCCCGAAGCCTGACCCTCACCCGTCACCTAATCCTAACGCGTAGGCTCACACTAACCCGCGCCCTCACACGCACGCTCCCTCTAAAGCGTTGTCGGACCCTCACCTGGACCCTAAACCGTCCCCGTCCCCTAACCCTAACCCTAGCCCGAACCCTAACCCTAACCCTTCCCCGAAGCCTGACGCTCACCCGTCCCCTAATCCTAACCCGTACGGTAACACTAACCCGCGCCCTCACACGCACGCTCCCCCTAAAGCGTTGTCGGACCCTCACCTCGATCCTAAACCGTCCCCGTCCCCTAACCCTAACCCTAGCCCGAACCCTAACCCTAACCCTTCCCCGAAGCCTGACCCTCACCCGTCCCCTAATCCTAACCCGTAGGCTCACACTAACCCGCGCCCTCACACGCACGCTCCCCCTAAAGCGTTGTCGGACCCTCACCTGGACCCTAAACCGTCCCCGTCCCCTAACCCTAACCCTAGCCCGAACCCTAACCCTAACCCTTCCCCGAAGCATGACCCTCACCCGTCCCTTAATCCTAACCCGTAGGCTCACATTAACCCGCGCCCTCACACACACGATCCCCCTAAAGCGTTGTCGGACCCTCACCAGGACCCTAAACCGTCCCTGTCCCCTAACCCTAACCCTAGCCCGAACCCTAACCCTAAGCCTTCCCTGAAGCCTGACACTCACCCGTCCCCTAATCCTAACCCGTACGCTAACACTAACCCGCGCCCATACACGCACGCTCCCCCTAAAGCGTTGTCGGACCCTCACCTCGAACCTAAACCGTCCCCGTCTCCTAACCCTAACCCTAGCCCGAACCCTAACCCTAACCCTTCCCCGAAGCCTGACCCTCACCCGTCCTCTAATCCTAACCCGTAGGCTCACACTAACCCGCGCCCTCACACGCACGCTCCCCCTAAAGCATTGTCGGAACCTCACCTGGACCCTAAACCGTCCAAGTACCCTAACCTTAACCATAGCCCGAACCCTAACCCTAACCCTTCCCCGAAGCCTGGCCCTCACCCGTCCCCTAATCCTAACCCGTATGCTAACACTAACCCGCGCCCTCACACGCACGCTCCCCCTAAAGCGTTGTCGGACCCTCACCTGGACCCTAAACCGTCCCCGTCCCCTAACCCTAACCCTAGCCCGAACCCTAACCCTAACCCTTCCCCGAAGCCTGACCCTCACCCGTCCCCTAATCCTAACCCGTAGGCTCACACTAACCCACGCGCTCACACGCACGCTCCCCCTAAAGCGTTGTCGGACCCTCACCTCGACCCCAAACCGTCCCCGTCCCCTAACCCTAACCCTAGCCCGAACCCTAACCCTAACCCTTCCCCGAAGCCTGACCCTCAACCGTCCCCTAATCCTAACCCGTACGCTAACACTAACCCGCCCCCTCACACGCACGCTCCCCCTAAAGCGTGTCGGACCCTCACCAGGACCCTAAACCGTCCCCGTCCCCTAACCCTAACCATAGCCCGAACCCTAACCATAACACTTCCCCGAAGCCTGACCCTCACCCGTCCCCTAATCCTAACCCGTACGCTCACACTAACTCGTGCCCTCACACGCACGCTCCCCCTAAAGCGTTGTCAGACCCTCACCTGGACCCTAAACCGTCCCCGTCCCCTAACCCTAACCCTAGCCCGAACCCTAACCCTAACCCTTCCCCGAAGCCTGACCCTCACCCGTCCCCTAATCCTAACCCGTAGGCTCACACTAACCCGCGCCCTCACACGCACACTCCCCCTAAAGCGTTGTCGGACCCTCACCTGGACCCTAAACCGTCCCCGTCCCCTAACCCTAACCCTAGCCCGAACCCTAACCCTAACCCTTTCCCGAAACCTGACCCTCACCCGTCCCCTAATCCTAAGCCATAGGCTCACACTAACCCGCGCCCTCACACGCACGCTCCCCCTAAAGCGTTGTCGGACCCTCACCTGGACCCTAAACCGTCCCTGTCCCCTAACCCTACCCCTAGCCCGAACCCTAACCCTAACACTTCCCCGAAGCCTGACCCTCACCCGTCCCCTAATCCTAACCCGTAGGCTCACACTAACCCGCGCCCTCACACGCACGCTCCCCCTAAAGCGTTGTCGGACCCTCACCTGGACCCTAAACCGTCCCCGTCCCCTAACCCTAACCCTAGCCCGAACCCTAACCCTAACCTTTCCCCGAAGCCTGACCCTCACCCGTCCCCTAATCCTAACCCGTACGCTAACACTAACCCGCGCCCTCACACGCACGCTCCCCCTAAAGCGTTGTCGGACCCTCACCTGGACCCTAAACCGTCCCCGTCCCCTAACCCTAACCCTAGCCCGAACCCTAACCCTAACCCTTCCCCGAAGCCTCACGCTCACCCGTCCCCTAATCCTACCCCGTACGGTAACACTAACCCGCGCCCTCACACGCACGCTCCCCCTAAAGCGTTGTCGGACCCTCACCTGGACCCTAAACCGTCCCCGTCCCCTAACCCTAACCATAGCCCGAACCCTAATCTAACCCTTCCCCGAAGCCTGACCATCACCCGTCACCTAATCCTAACCCGTAGGCTCACACTAACCCGCGCCCTCACACGCACGATCCCCCTAAAGCGTTGTCGGACCCTCACCTGGACCCTAAACCGTCCCCGTCCCCTAACCCTAACCCTAGCCCGAACCCTAACCCTAACCCTTCAACGAAGCCTGACCCTCACCCGTCCCCTAATCCTAACCCGTAGGCTCACACTAACCCGCGCCCTCACACGCATGCTCCCCCTAAAGCGGTGTCGGACCCTCACCTCGACCCTAAACCGTCCCCGTCCCCTAACCCTAACCCTAGCCCGAACCCTAACCCTAACCCTTCCCCGAAGCCTGACCCTCACCCGTCCCCTAATCCTAACCCGTACGCTAACACTAACCCGTGCCCTCACATGCACGCTCCCCCTAAAGCGTTGTCGGACCCTCACCAGGACCCTAAACCGTCCCCGTCCCCTAACCCTAACCCTAGCCCGAACCCTAACCCTAACCCTTCAACGAAGCCTGACCCTCACCCGTCCCCTAATCCTAACCCGTAGGCTCACACTAACCCGCGCCCTCACACGCACGCTCCTCCTAAAGCGTTGTCGGACCCTCACCTGGACCCTAAACCGTCCCCGTCCCCTAACCCTAACCCTAGCCCGAACCCTAACCCTAACCCTTCCCCGAAGCCTGACCCTCACCCGTCCCCTAATCCTAACCTGTACGCTAACACTAACCCACGCCCTCACACGCACGCTCCCCCTAAAGCGTTGTCGGACCCTCACCTGGACCCTAAACCGTCCCCGTCCCCTAACCCTAACCCTAGCCCAAACCCTAACCCTAACCCTTCCCCGAAGCCTGACGCTCACCCGTCCCCTAATCCTAACCCGTACGGTAACACTAACCCGCGCCCTCACACGCACGCTCCCCCTAAAGCGTTGTCGGAACCTCACCTGGACCCTAAACCGTCCCCGTCCCATAACCCTAACCCTAGCCCGAACCCTAACCCTAACCCTTCCCCGAAGCCTGACCCTCACCCGTCGCCTAATCCTAACCCGTAGGCTCACACTAACCCGCGCCCTCACACGCACGATCCCCCTAAAGCGTTGTCGGACCCTCACCTGGACCCTAAACCGTCCCTGTCCCCTAACCCTAACCCTAGCCCGAACCCTAACCCTAACCCTTCCCCGAAGCATGACCCTCACCCGTCCCCTAATCCTAAGCCGTACGCTAACACTAACCCGCGCCCTCACACGCACGCTCCCCCTAAAGTGTTGTCGGACCCTCACCTGGACTCTAAACCGTCCCCGTCCCCTAACCCTAACCTAGCCCGAACCCTACCCCTAACCCATGCCCGAAGCCTGACCCTCACCCGTCCCCTAATCCTAACCCGTAGGCTCACACTAACCCGCGCCTTACACGCACGCTCCCCCTAAAGCGTTGTCGGACCCTCACCAGGACCCTAAACCGTCCCCGTCCCCTAACCCTAACCCTAGCCCGAACCCTAACCATAACACTTCCCCGAAGCCTGACCCTCACCCGTCCCCTAATCCTAACACGTATGCTCAAACTAACTCGCGCCCTCACACGCACGCTCCCCCTAAAGCGTTGTCAGACCCTCACCTGGACCGTAAACCGTCCCCGTCCCCTAACACTAACCCTAGCCCGAACCCTAACCCTAACCCTTCCCCGAAGCCTGACCCTCACCCGTCCCCTAATCCTAACCCGCACGCTAACACTAACCCGGGCCCTCACACGCACGCTCCCCCTAAAGCGTTGTCGGACCCTCACCTGGACCCTAAACCGTCCCCGTCCCCTAAACCTAACCTTAGCCCGAACCCTAACCCTAACACTTCCCCGAAGCCTGACCCTCACCCGTCCCCTAATCCTAACCCGTAGGCTCACACTAACCCGCGCCGTCACACGCACACTCCCCCTAAAGCGTTGTCGGACCCTCACCTGGACCCTAAACCGTCCCCGTCCCCTAACCCTAAACCTAGCCCGAACCCTAAACCTAAACCTTCCCCGAAGCCTGACCCTCACCCGTCCCCTAATCCTAACCCGTACGCTAACACTAACCCACGCCCTCACACGCACGCTCCCCCTAAAGCGTTGTCGGACCCTCACCTGGACCCTAAACCGTCCCCGTCCCCTAACCATAACCCTAGCCCGAACCCTAACCCTAACCCTTCCCCGAAGCCTGACGCTCACCCGTCCCCTAATCCTAACCCGTACGGTAACACTAACCGGCGCCCTCACACGCACGCTCCCCCTAAAGCGTTGTCGGACCCTCACCTGGACCCTAAACCGTCCCCGTCCCCTAACCGTAACCCTAGCCCGAACCCTAACCCTAACACTTCCCCGAAGCCTGACCCTCACCCGTCACCTAATCCTAACCCGTAGGCTCACACTAACCCACGCCCTCACACGCACGCTCCCCCTAAAGCGTTGTCGGACCCTCACCTGGATCCTAAACCGTCCCCGTCCCCTAACCCTAACCCTAGCCCGAACCCTAACCCTAACCCTTCCCCGAAGCATGACCCTCACCCTTCCCCTAATCCTAAGACGTACGCTAACACTAACCCGCGCCCTCACACGCACGCTCCCCCTAAAGCGTTGTCGGACCCTCACCTGGACACTAAACCTTCCCCGTCCCCTAACCCTAACCCTAGCCCGAACCCTAACCCTAACCCTTCCCCGAAGCCTGACCCTCACCCGTCACCTAATCCTAACCGGTAGGCTCACACTAACCCGCGCCCTCACACGCACGCTCCCCCTAAAGCGCTGTCGGACCCTCACCTGGACCCTAAACCGTCCCCGTCCCCTTCCCTAACCCTAGCCAGAACCCTAACCCTAACCCTTCAACGAAGCCTGACCCTCACCCGTCCCCTAATCCTAACCCGTAGGCTCACAATAACCCGCGCCGTCACACGCACACTCCCCCTAAAGCGTTGTCGGACCCTCACCTGGACCCTAAACCGTCCCCGTCCCCTAACCCTAACCCTAGCCCGAACCCTAACCCTAAACCTTCCCCGAAGCCTGACCCTCACCCGTCTCATAATCCTAACCCGTACGCTAACACTATCCCACGCCCTCACACGCACGCTCCCCCTAAAGCGTTGTCGGACCCTCACCTGGACCCTAAATCGTCCCCGTACCCTAACCATAACCCTAGCCCGAACCCTAACCCTAACCCTTCCCCGAAGCCATACGCTCACCCGTCCCCTAATCCTAACCCGTACGGTAACACTAACCCGCGCCCTCACACGCACGCTCCCCCTAAAGCGTTGTCGGACCCTCACCTGGACCCTAAACCGTCCCCGTCCCCTAACCGTAAACCTAGCCCGAACCCTAACCCTAACACTTCCCCGAAGCCTGACCCTCACCCGTCACCTAGTCCTAACCCGTAGGCTCACACTAACCCACGCCCTCACACGCACGCTCCCCCTAAAGCGTTGTCGGACCCTCACCTGGATCCTAAACCGTCCCCGTCCCCTAACCCTAACCCTAGCCCGAACCCTAACTCTAACCCTTCCCCGAAGCATGACCCTCACCCGTCCCCTAATCCTAAGCCGTACGCTAACACTAACCCGCGCCCTCACACGCACGCTCCCCCTAAAGCGTTGTCGGACCCTCACCTGGACCCTAAACCGTCCCCGTCCCCTAACCCTAACCCTAGCCCGAACCCTAACCCTAACCCTTCCCCGAAGCCTGACCCTCACCCGTCCCCTAATCCTAACCCGTACGCTAACACTAACCCGCGCCCTCACACGCACGCTCCCCCTAAAGCGTTGTCGGACCCTCACCTGGACCCTAAACCTTCCCCGTCCCCTAACCCTAACCCTAGCCCGAACCCTAACCCTAACCCTTCCCCGAAGCCTGACCCTCACCCGTCACCTAATCCTAACCCGTAGGCTCACACTAACCCGCGCCCTCACACGCACGCTCCCCCTAAAGCGCTGTCGGACCCTCACCTGGACCCTAAACCGTCCCCGTCCCCTAACCCTAACCCTAGCCCGAACCCTAACCCTAACCCTTCCCCGAAGCATGACCCTCACCCGTCCCCTAATCCTAAGCCGTACGCTAACACTAACCCGCTCCCTCACACGCACGCTCCCCCTAAAGCGTTGTCGGACCCTCACCTGGACCCTAAACCGTCCCCGTCCCCTAACCCTAACCCTAGCCCGAACCCTAACCCTAACCCTTCCCCGAAGCCTGACGCTCACCCGTCCCCTAATCCTAACCCGTACGGTAACACTAACCCGCGCCCTCACACGCACGCTCCCCCTAAAGCGTTGTCGGACCCTCACCTGGACCCTAAACCGTCCCCGTCCCCTAACCCTAACCCTAGCCCGAACCCTAACCCTAACCCTTCCCCGAAGCATGACCCTCACCCGTCCCCTAATCCTAACCCGTAGGCTCACACTAACCCGCGCCCTCACACGCACGCTCCCCCTAAAGCGTTGTCGGACCCTCACCTGGACCCTAAACCGTCCCCGTCCCCTAACCCTAACCCTAGCCCGAACCCTAACCCTAACCCTTCCCCGAAGCCTGACCCTCACCCGTCCCCTAATCCTAACCCGTACGCTAACACTAACCCGCGCCCTCACACGCACGCTCCCCCTAAAGTGTTGTCGGACCCTCACCTGGACTCTAAACCGTCTCCGTCCCCTAACCCTAACCCTAGCCCGAACCCTAACCCTAACCCTTCCCCGAAGCCTGACCCTCACCCGTTCCCTAATCCTAACCCGTAGGCTCACACTAACCCGCGCCCTCACACGCACG
This sequence comes from Lagenorhynchus albirostris, assembly GCF_949774975.1. Lineage (NCBI taxonomy): Eukaryota > Metazoa > Chordata > Mammalia > Artiodactyla > Delphinidae > Lagenorhynchus > Lagenorhynchus albirostris. The sequence continues at coordinate 586,554 of NC_083098.1, forward strand.
CTCCCCCTAAAGCGTTGTCGGACCCTCACCTCGACCGTAAACCGTCCCCGTCCCCTAACCCTAACCCTAGCCCGAACCCTAACCCTAACCCTTCCCCGAAGCCTGACCCTCATCCGTTCCCTAATCCTAACCCGTACGCTAACACTAACCCGCGCCCTCACATGCACGCTCCCCCTAAAGCGTTGTCGGACCCTCAGCTGGATCCTAAACCGTCCCCGTCCCCTAACCCTAACCCTAGCCCGAACCCTAACCCTAACCCTTCCCCGAAGCCTGACCCTCACCCGTCCCCTAATCCTAACCCGTAGGCTCACACTAACCCGCGCCCTTACACGCACGCTCCCCCTAAAGCGTTGTCGGACCCTCAACAGGACCCTAAACCGTCCCCGTCGCCTAACCCTAACCCTAGCCCGAACCCTAACCATAACACTTCCCCGAAGCCTGACCCTCAAACGTCTCCTAATCCTAACCCGTACGCTCACACTAACTCGCGCCCTCACACGCACGCTCCCCCTAAAGCGTTGTCAGACCCTCACCTGGACCCTAAACCGTCCCCGTCCCCTAACCCTAACCCTAGCCCGAACCCTAACCCTAACCCTTCCCCGAAGCCTGACCCTCAGCCGTCCCCTAATCCTAACCCGTAGGCTCACACTAACCCGCGCCCTCACACGCACGCTCCCCCTAAAGCGTTGTCGGACCCTCACCTGGACCCTAAACCGTCCCCGTCCCCTAACCCTAACCCTAGCCCGAACCCTAACCCTAACCCTTCCCCGAAGCCTGACCCTCACCCGTCCCCTAATCCTAACCCGTAGGCTCACACTAACCCGCGCCCTTACATGCACGCTCCCCCTAAAGCATTGTCGGAACCTCACCTGGACCCTAAACCGTCCCCGTCCCCTAACCCTAACCCTAGCCCGAACCCTAACACTAACCCTTCCCCGAAGCCTGACCCTCACCCGTCCCCTAATCCTTACCCGTACGCTAACACTAACCCGCGCCCTCACACGCACGCTCCCCCTAAAGCGTTGTCGGACCCTCAATTGGACCCTAAGCCGTCCCCGTCCCCTAACCCTAACCCTAGCCCGAACCCTAACCCTAACCCTTCCCCGAAGGCTGACCCTCACCCGTCCCCTAATCCTAACCCGCACGCTAACACTAACCCGGGCCCTCACACGCATGCTCCCCCTAAAGCGTTGTCGGACCCTCACCTGGACCCTAAACCATCCCCGTCCCCTAAACCTAACCTTAGCCCGAACCCTAACCCTAACACTTCCCCGAAGCCTGACCCTCACCCGTCCCCTAATCCTAACCCGTACGGTAACACTAACCCGCGCCCTCACACGCACGCTCCCCCTAAAGCGTTGTCGGACCCTCACCTGGACCCTAAACCGTCCCCGTACCCTAACCCTACCCCTAGCCCGAACCCTAACCCTAACCCTTCAACAAAGCCTGACCCTCACCCGTCCCCTAATCCTAACCCGTAGGCTCACACTAACCCGCGCCCTCACACGCACGCTCCCCCTAAAGCGTTGTCGGACCCTCACCTGGACCCTAAACCGTCCCCGTCCCCTAACCCTAACCCTAGCCCGAACCCTAACCCTAACCCTTCCCCGAAGCCTGACCCTCACCCGTCCCCTAATCTTAACCCGTACGCTAACACTAACACACGCCCTCACACGCACGCTCCCCCTAAAGCGTTGTCGGACCCTCACCTGGACCCTAAACCGTCCCCGTCCCCTAACCCTAACCCTAGCCCGAACCCTAACCCTAACCCTTCCCCGAAGCCTGACGCTCACCTGTCCCCTAATCCTAACCCGTACGGTAACACTAACCCGCGCCCTCACACGCACGCTCCCCCTAAAGCGTTGTCGGAACCTCACCTGGACCCTAAACCGTCCCCGTCCCCTAACCCTAACCCTAGCCCGAACCCTAACCCTAACCCTTCCCCGAAGCCTGACCCTCACCCGTCCCCTAATCCTAACCCGTAGGCTCACACTAACCCGCGCCCTCACACGCACGATCCCCCTAAATCGTTGTCGGACCCTCACCTGGACCCTAAACCGTCCCCGTCCCCTAACCCTAACCCTAGCCCGAACCCTAACCCTAACCCTTCCCCGAAGCATGACCCTCACCCGTCCCCTAATCCTAAGCCGTACGCTAACACTAACCCGCGCCCTCACACGCACGCTCCCCCTAAAGCGTTCTCGGACCCTCACCTGGACCCTAAACCGTCCCCGTCCCCTAACCCTAACCCTAGCCCGAACCCTAACCCTAACCCTTCCCCGAAGCCTGACCCTCACCCGTCCCCTAATCCTAACCCGTACGCTAACACTAACCCGCGCCCTCACACGCACGCTCCCCCTAAAGTGTTGTCGGACCCTCACCTGGACCCTAAACCGTCTCCGTCCCCTAACCCTAACCCTAGCCCGAACCCTAACCCTAACCCTTCCCCGAAGCCTGACCCTCACCCGTTCCCTAATCCTAACCCGTAGGCTCACACTAACCCGCGCCCTCACACGCACGCTCCCCCTAAAGCGTTGCCGGACCCTCACCTGGACCCTAAACCGTCCCCGTACCCTAACCCTACCCCTAGCCCGAACCCTAACCCTAACCCTTCAACAAAGCCTGACCCTCACCCGTCCCCTAATCCTAACCCGTAGGCTCACACTAACCCGCGCCCTCACATGCACGCTCCCCCTAAAGCGTTGTCGGACCCTCACCTGGACCCTAAACCGTCCCCGTCCCCTAACCCTAACCCTAGCCCGAACCCTAACCCTAACCCTTCCCCGAAGCCTGACGCTCACCCGTCCCCTAATCCTAACCCGTACGGTAACACTAACCCGCGCCCTCACACGCACGCTCCCCCTAAAGCGTTGTCGGACCCTCACCTGGACCCTAAACCGTCCCCGTCCCCTAACCCTAACCCTAGCCCGAACCCTAACCCTAACCCTTCCCCGAAGCCTGACCCTCACCCGTTCCCTAATCCTAACCCGTAGGCTCACACTAACCCGCGCCCTCACACGCACGCTCCCCCTAAAGCGTTGTCGGACCCTCACCTCGACCGTAAACCGTCCCCGTCCCCTAACCCTAACCCTAGCCCGAACCCTAACCCTAACCCTTCCCCGAAGCCTGACCCTCATCCGTTCCCTAATCCTAACCCGTACGCTAACACTAACCCGCGCCCTCACATGCACGCTCCCCCTAAAGCTTTGTCGGACCCTCAGCTGGATCCTAAACCGTCCCCGTCCCCTAACCCTAACCCCAGCCCGAACCCTAACCCTAACCCTTCCCCGAAGCCTGACCCTCACCCGTCCCCTAATCCTAACCCGTAGGCTCACACTAACCCGCGCCCTTACACGCACGCTCCCCCTAAAGCGTTGTCGGACCCTCAACAGGACCCTAAACCGTCCCCGTCCCCTAACCCTAACCCTAGCCCGAACCCTAACCATAACACTTCCCCGAAGCCTGACCCTCAAACGTCTCCTAATCCTAATCCGTACGCTCACACTAACTCGCGCCCTCACACGCACGCTCCCCCTAAAGCGTTGTCAGACCCTCACCTGGACCCTAAACCGTCCCCGTCCCCTAACCCTAACCCTAGCCCGAACCCTAACCCTAACCCTTCCCCGAAGCCTGACCCTCAGCCGTCCCCTAATCCTAACACGTAGGCTCACACTAACCCGCGCCCTCACACGCACGCTCCCCCTAAAGCGTTGTCGGACCCTCACCTGGACCCTAAACCGTCCCCGTCCCCTAACCCTAACCCTAGCCCGAACCCTAACCCTAACCCTTCCCCGAAGCCTGACGCTCACCTGTCCCCTAATCCTAACCCGTACGGTAACACTAACCCGCGCCCTCACACGCACGCTCCCCCTAAAGCGTTGTCGGAACCTCACCTGGACCCTAAACCGTCCCCGTCCCCTAACCCTAACCCTAGCCCGAACCCTAACCCTAACCCTTCCCCGAAGCCTGACCCTCACCCGTCCCCTAATCCTAACCCGTAGGCTCACACTAACCCGCGCCCTCACACGCACGATCCCCCTAAAGCGTTGTCGGACCCTCACCTGGACCCTAAACCGTCCCCGTCCCCTAACCCTAACCCTAGCCCGAACCCTAACCCTAACCCTTCCCCGAAGCCTGACCCTCACCCGTCCCCTAATCCTAACCCGTACGCTAACACAAACCCGCGCCCTCACACGCACGCTCCCCCTAAAGTGTTGTCGGACCCTCACCTGGACTCTAAACCGTCCCCGTCCCCTAACCCTAACCCTAGCCCGAACCCTAACCCTAACCCTTCCCCGAAGCCTGACCCTCACCCGTCCCCTAATCCTAACCCGTAGGCTCACACTAACCCGCGCCCTTACACGCACGCTCCCCCTAAAGCGTTGTCGGACCCTCAACAGGACCCTAAACCGTCCCCGTCCCCTAACCCTAGCCCGAACCCTAACCATAACACTTCCCCGAAGCATGACCCTCAAACGTCTCCTAATCCTAATCCGTACGCTCACACTAACTCGCGACCTCACACGCACGCTCCCCCTAAAGCGTTGTCAGACCCTCACCTGGACCCTAAACCGTCCCCGTCCCCTAACCCTAACCCTAGCCCGAACCCTAACCCTAACCCTTCCCCGAAGCTTGACCCTCAGCCGTCCCCTAATCCTAACCCGTAGGCTCACACTAACCCGCGCCCTCACACGCACGCTCCCCCTAAAGCGTTGTCGGACCCTCACCTGGACCCTAAACCGTCCCCGTCCCCTAACCCTAACCCTAGCCCGAACCCTAACCCTAACCCTTCCCCGAAGCCTGACCCTCACCCGTCCCCTAATCCTAACCCGTAGGCTCTACACTAACCCGCGCCCTTACATGCACGCTCCCCCTAAAGCATTGTCGGAACCTCACCTGGACCCTAAACCGTCCCCGTCCCCTAACCCTAACCCTAGCCCGAACCCTAACCCTAACCCTTCCCCGAAGCCTGACCCTCACCCGTCCGCTAATCCTTACCCGTACGCTAACACTAACCCGCGCCCTCACACGCACGCTCCCCCTAAAGCGTTGTCGGACCCTCAATTGGACCCTAAGCCGTCCCCGTCCCCTAACCCTAACCCTAGCCCGAACCCTAACCCTAACACTTCCCCGAAGGCGGACCCTCACCCGTCCCCTAATCCTAACCCGCACGCTAACACTAACCCGGGCCCTCACACGCATGCTCCCCCTAAAGCGTTGTCGGACCCTCACCTGGACCCTAAACCGTCCCCGTCCCCTAAACCTAACCTTAGCCCGAACCCTAACCCTAACACTTCCCCGAAGCCTGACCCTCACCCGTCCCCTAATCCTAACCCGTAGGCTCACACTAACCCGCGCCCTCACACGCACGCTCCCTCTAAAGCGTTGTCGGACCCTCACCTGGACCCTAAACCGTCCCCGTACCCTAACCCTACCCCTAGCCCGAACCCTAACCCTAACCCTTCAACAAAGCCTGACCCTCACCCGTCCCCTAATCCTAACCCGTAGGCTCACACTAACCCGCGCCCTCACACGCACGCTCCCCCTAAAGCGTTGTCGGACCCTCACCTGGACCCTAAACCGTCCCCGTCCCCTAACCCTAACCCTAGCCCGAACCCTAACCCTAACCCTTCCCCGAAGCCTGACCCTCACCCGTCCCCTAATCTTAACCCGTACGCTAACACTAACCCACGCCCTCACACGCACGCTCCCCCTAAAGCGTTGTTGGACCCTCACCTGGACCCTAAACCGTCCCCGTCCCCTAACCCTAACCCTAGCCCGAACCCTAACCCTAACCCTTCCCCGAAGCCTGACGCTCACCTGTCCCCTAATCCTAACCCGTACGGTAACACTAACCCGCGCCCTCACACGCACGCTCCCCCTAAAGCGTTGTCGGAACCTCACCTGGACCCTAAACCGTCCCCGTCCCCTAACCCTAACCCTAGCCCGAACCCTAACCCTAACCCTTCCCCGAAGCCTGACCCTCACCCGTCCCCTAATCCTAACCCGTAGGCTCACACTAACCCGCGCCCTCACACGCACGATCCCCCTAAAGCGTTGTCGGACCCTCACCTGGACCCTAAACCGTCCCCGTACCCTAACCCTACCCCTAGCCCGAACCCTAACCCTAACCCTTCAACAAAGCCTGACCCTCACCCGTCCCCTAATCCTAACCCGTAGGCTCACACTAACCCGCGCCCTCACACGCACGCTCCCCCTAAAGCGTTGTCGGACCCTCACCTGGACCCTAAACCGTCCCCGTCCCCTAACCCTAACCCTAGCCCGAACCCTAACCCTAACCCTTCCCCGAAGCCTGACCCTCACCCGTCCCCTAATCTTAACCCGTACGCTAACACTAACCCACGCCCTCACACGCACGCTCCCCCTAAAGCGTTGTTGGACCCTCACCTGGACCCTAAACCGTCCCCGTCCCCTAACCCTAACCCTAGCCCGAACCCTAACCCTAACCCTTCCCCGAAGCCTGACGCTCACCTGTCCCCTAATCCTAACCCGTACGGTAACACTAACCCGCGCCCTCACACGCACGCTCCCCCTAAAGCGTTGTCGGAACCTCACCTGGACCCTAAACCGTCCCCGTCCCCTAACCCTAACCCTAGCCCGAACCCTAACCCTAACCCTTCCCCGAAGCCTGACCCTCACCCGTCCCCTAATCCTAACCCGTAGGCTCACACTAACCCGCGCCCTCACACGCACGCTCCCCCTAAAGCGTTGTCGGACCCTCACCTGGACCCTAAAGCGTCCCCGTCCCCTAACCCTAACCCTAGCCCGAACCCTAACCCTAACCCTTCCCCGAAGCCTGACCCTCACCCGTCCCCTAATCCTAACCCGTAGGCTCACACTAAGCCGCGCCCTCACACGCACGATCCCCCTAAAGCGTTGTCGGACCCTCACCTGGACCCTAAACCGTCCCCGTCCCCTAACCCTAACCCTAGCCCGAACCCTAACCCTAACCCTTCCCCGAAGCATGACCCTCACCCGTCCCCTAATCCTAAGCCGTACGCTAACACTAACCCGCGCCCTCACACGCACGCTCCCCCTAAAGCGTTGTTGGACCCTCACCTGGACCCTAAACCGTCCCCGTCCCCTAACCCTAACCCTAGCCCGAACCCTAACCCTAACCCTTCCCCGAAGCCTGACCCTCACCCGTCCCCTAATCCTAACCCGTACGCTAACACTAACCCGCGCCCTCACACGCACGCTCCCCCTAAAGTGTTGTCGGACCCTCACCTGGACCCTAAACCGTCTCCGTCCCCTAACCCTAACCCTAGCCCGAACCCTAACCCTAACCCTTCCCCGAAGCCTGACCCTCACCCGTCCCCTAATCCTAACCCGTAGGCTCACACTAACCCGCGCCCTCACACGCACGCTCCCCCTAAAGCGTTGTCGGACCCTCACCTCGACCGTAAACCGTCCCCGTCCCCTAACCCTAACCCTAGCCCGAACCCTAACCCTAACCCTTCCCCGAAGCCTGACCCTCACCCGTCCCCTAATCCTAACCCGTACGCTAACACTATCCCGCACCCTCACATGCACGCTCCCCCTAAAGCGTTGTCGGACCCTCAGCTGGATCCTAAACCATCCCCGTCCCCTAACCCTAACCCTAGCCCGAACCCTAACCCTAACCCTTCCCCGAAGCCTGACCCTCACCCGTCCCCTAATCCTAACCCGTAGGCTCACACTAACCCGCGCCCTCACACGCACGCTCCCCCTAAAGCGTTGTCGGACCCTCACCTGGACCCTAAACCGTCCCCGTCCCCTAACCCTAACCCTAGCCCGAACCCTAACCCTAACCCTTCCCCGAAGCCTGACCCTCACCCGTTCCCTAATCCTAACCCATACGCTAACACTAACCCACGCCCTCACACGCACGCTCCCCCTAAAGCTTTGTCGGACCCTCACCTGGACCCTATACCGTCCCCGTCCCCTAACCCTAACCCTAGCCCGAACCCTACCCCTAAACCTTCCCCGAAGCCTGACGCTCAACCCTCCCGTAATCCTAACCCGTACGGTAACACTAACCCACGCCCTCACACGCACGCTCCCCCTAAAGCGTTGTCGGAACCTCACCTGGACCCTAAACCGTCCCCGTCCCCTAACCCTAACCCTAGCCCGAACCCTAACCCTAACCCTTCCCCGAAGCCTGACGCTCACCCGTCCCCTAATCCTAACCCGTAGGCTCACACTAACCCGCGCCCTTACACGCACGCTCCCCCTAAAGCGTTGTCGGACCCTCACCAGGACCCTAAACCGTCCCCATCCCCTAACCCTAACCCTAGCCCGAACCCTAACCATAACACTTCCCCGAAACCTGACCCTCACCCGTCCCCTAATCCTAACACGTACGCTCACAGTAACTCGCGCCCTCACACGCACGCTCCCCCTAAAGCGTTGTCGGACCCTCACCTGGACCCTAAACCGTCCCCGTCCCCTATCACTAACCCTAGCCCGAACCCTAATCCTAACCATTCCCCGAAGCCTGACCCTCACCCGTCCCCTAATCCTAACCCGCACGCTAACACTAACCCGGGCCCTCACACGCATGCTCCCCCTAAAGCGTTGTCGGACCCTCACCTGGACCCTAAACCGTCCCCGTCCCCTAAACCTAACCTTAGCCCGAACCCTAACCCTAACACTTCCCCGAAGCCTGACCCTCACCCGTCCCCTAATCCTAACCCGTACGCTAACACTAACCCGCGCCCTCACACGCACGCTCCCCCTAAAGCGTTGTCGGACCCTCACCTCGACCCTAAACCGTCCCCGTCCCCTAACCCTAACCCTAGCCCGAACCCTAACCCTAACCCTTCCCCGAAGCATGACCCTCAACCGTCCCCTAATCCTAACCCGTAGGCTCACACTAACCCGCGCCCTCACACGCACGCTCCCCCTAAAGCGTTGTCGGACCCTCACCTGGACCCTAAACCGTCCCCGTCCCCTAACCCTAACCCTAGCCCGAACCCTAACCCTAACCCTTCCCCGAAGCCTGACCCTCACCCGTCCCCTAATCCTAACCCGTACGCTAACACTAACCCGCGCCCTGACATGCACGCTCCCCCTAAAGCGTTGTCGGACCCTCAGCTGGTTCCTAAACCGTCCCCGTCCCCTAACCCTAACCCTAGCCCGAACCCTAACCCTAACCCTTCCCCGAAGCCTGACCCTCACCCGTCCCCTAATCCTAACCCGTAGGCTCACACTAACCAGCGCCCTTACACGCATGCTCCCCCTAAAGCGTTGTCGGACCCTCACCTGGACCCTAAACCGTCCCCGTCCCCTAACCCTAACCCTAGCCCGAACCCTAACCCTAACCCTTCAACGAAGCCTGACCCTCACCCGTCCCATAATCCTAACCCGTACGCTCACACTAACTCGCGCCCTCACACGCACGCTCCCCCTAAAGTGTTGTCAGACCCTCACCTGGACCCTAAACCGTCCCCGTCCCCTAACCCTAATCCTAGATCGAACCCTAGCCCTAACCCTTCCCCGAAGCCTGACCCTCACCCGTCCCCTAATCCTAACCCGCAAGCTCACACTAACCCGCGCCCTCACACGCACGCTCCCCCTAAAGCGTTGTCGGACCCTCACCTGGACCCTAAGCCGTCCCCTTCCCCTAACCCTAACCCTAGCCCGAACCCTAACCCTAACCCTTCCCCGAAGCCTGACGCTCACCCGTCCCCTAATCCTAATCCGTACAGTAACACTAACCCTCGCCCTCACACGCACGCTCCCCCTAAAGCGTTGTCGGACTCCCACCTGGACCCTAAACCGTCCCCGTCCCCTAACCCTAACCCTAGCCCGAACCCTAACCCTAACCCTTCCCCGAAGCATGACCCTCACCCGTCCCCTAATCCTAAGCCGTACGCTAACACTAACCCGCGCCCTCACACACACACTCCCCCTAAAGCGTTGTCGGACCCTCACCTGGACCCTAAACCGTCCCCGTCCCCTAACCCTAACCCTAGCCCGAACCCTAACCCTAACCCTTCCCCGAAGCCTGACACTCACCCGTCCCCTATTCCTAACCCGTACGCTAACACTAACCCGCGCCCTCACACGCACGCTCCCCCTAAAGTGTTGTCGGACACTCACCTGGACCCTAAACCGTTTCCGTCCCCTAACCCTAACCCTAGCCCGAACCCTAACCCTAACACTTCCCCGAAGCCTGACCCTCACCCGTCCCCTAATCCTAACCCGTAGGCTCACACTAACCAGCGCCCTCACACGCACGCTCCCCCTAAAGCGTTGTCGGACCCTCACCTCGACCCTAAACCGTCCCCGTCCCCTAACCCTAACCCTAGCCCGAACCCTAACCCTAACCCTTCCCCGAAGCCTGACCCTCACCCGTCCCCTAATCCTAACCCGTACGCTAACACTAATCCGCGCCCTCACATGCACGCTCCCCCTAAAGCGTTGTTGGACCCTCAGCTGGATGCTAAACCGTCCCCGTCCCATAACCCTAACACTTCCCCGAAGCCTGACCCTCACCCGTCCCGTAATCCTAACCCGTAGGCTCACACTGACCCGCGCCCTTACACGCACGCTCCCCCTAAAGCGTTGTCGGACCCTCACCAGGACCGTAAACCGTCCCCGTCCCCTAACCCTAACCCTAGCCCGAACCCTAACCCTAACCCTTCCCCGAAGCCTGACCCTCACTCGTCACCTAATCCTAACCCGTAGGCTCACACTAAACCGCGCCCTCACACGCACGCTCCCCCTAAAGCGTTGTCGGACCCTCACCTGGACCCTAAACCGTCCCTGTCCCCTAACCCTAACCCTAGCCCGAACCCTAACCCTAACCCTTCCCCGAAGCCTGACCATCACCCGTCCCCTAATCCTAACCCGTACGCTAACACTAACCCGCGCCCTCACACGCACGCTCCCCCTAAAGCGTTGTCGGACCCTCACCTGGACCCTAAACCGTCCCCGTCCCCTAACCCTAACCCTAGCCCGAACCCTAACCCTAACCCTTCCCCGAAGCCTGACCCTCACACGTCCCCTAATCCTAACCGGTAGGCTCACACTAACCAGCGCCCTCACACGTACGCTCCCCCTAAAGCGTTGTCGGACCCTCACCTCGACCCTAAACCGTCCCCGTCCCCTAACCTTAACCCTAGCCCGAACCCTAACCCTAACCCTTCCCCGAAGCCTGACACTCACCCGTCCCCTAATCCTAACCCGTACGCTAACACTAATCCGCGCCCTCACATGCACGCTCCCCCTAAAGCGTTGTCGGACCCTCAGCTGGATCCTAAACCGTCCCCGTCCCCTAACCCTAACCCTAGGCCGAACCCTAACCCTAACCCTTCCCCGAAGCCTGACCCTCACCCGTCCCCTAATCCTAACCCGTAGGCTCACACTAACCCGCGCCCTTACACGCACGCTCCCCCTAAAGCGTTGTCGGACCCTCACCAGGACCCTAAACCGTCCCCATCCCCTAACCCTAACCCTAGCCCGAACCCTAACCATAACACTTCCCCGAAACCTGACCCTCACCCGTCCCCTAATCCTAACACGTACGCTCACAGTAACTCGCGCCCTCACACGCACGCTCCCCCTAAAGCGTTGTCAGACCCTCACCTGGACCCTAAACCGTCCCCGTCCCCTAACACTAACCCTAGCCCGAACCCTAATCCTAACCATTCCCCGAAGCCTGACCCTCACCCGTCCCCTAATCCTAACCCGCACGCTAACACTAACCCGGGCCCTCACACGCATGCTCCCCCTAAAGCGTTGTCGGACCCTCACCTGGACCCTAAACCGTCCCCGTCCCCTAAACCTAACCTTAGCCCGAACCCTAACCCTAACACTTCCCCGAAGCCTGACCCTCACCCGTCCCCTAATCCTAACCCGTACGCTAACACTAACCCGCGCCCTCACACGCACGCTCCCCCTAAAGCGTTGTCGGACCCTCACCTCGACCCTAAACCGTCCCCGTCCCCTAACCCTAACCCTAGCCCGAACCCTAACCCTAACCCTTCCCCGAAGCATGACCCTCAACCGTCCCCTAATCCTAACCCGTAGGCTCACACTAACCCGCGCCCTCACACGCACGCTCCCCCTAAAGCGTTGTCGGACCCTCACCTGGACCCTAAACCGTCCCCGTCCCCTAACCCTAACCCTAGCCCGAACCCTAACCCTAACCCTTCCCCGAAGCCTGACACTCACCCGTCCCCTAATCCTAACCCGTACGCTAACACTAACCCGCGCCCTCACATGCACGCTCCCCCTAAAGCGTTGTCGGACCCTCAGCTGGTTCCTAAACCGTCCCCGTCCCCTAACCCTAACCCTAGCCCGAACCCTAACCCTAACCCTTCCCCGAAGCCTGACCCTCACCCGTCCCCTAATCCTAACCCGTAGGCTCACACTAACCAGCGCCCTTACACGCACGCTACCCCTAAAGCGTTGTCGGACCCTCACCTGGACCCTAAACCGTCCCCGTCCCCTAACCCTAACCCTAGCCCGAACCCTAACCCTAACACTTCCACGAAGCCTGACCCTCACCCGTCCCCTAATCCTAACCCGCAGGCTCACACTAACCCGTGCCCTCACACGCACGCTCCCCCTAAAGCGTTGTCGGACCCTCACCTGGACCCTAAGCCGTCCCCATCCCCTAACCCTAACCCTAGCCCGAACCCTAACCCTAACCCTTCCCCGAAGCCTGACGCTCACCCGTCCCCTAATCGTAATCCGTACAGTAACACTAACCCGCGCCCTCACACGCACGCTCTCCCTAAAGCGTTGTCGGACCCTCACCTGGACCCTAAACCGTCCCCGTCCCCTAACCCTAACCCTAGCACGAACCCTAACCCTAACCCTTCCCCGAAGCATGACCTCACCCGTCCCCTAATCCTAAGCCGTACGCTAACACTAACCCGCGGCCTCACACACACGCTCCCCCTAAAGCGTTGTCGGACCCTCACCTGGACCCTAAACCGTCCCCGTCCCCTAACCCTAACCCTAGCCCGAACCCTAACCCTAACCCTTCCCCGAAGCCTGACACTCACCCGTCCCCTATTCCTAACCCGTACGCTAACACTAACCCGCGCCCTCACACGCACACTCCCCCTAAAGTGTTGTCGGACACTCACCTGGACCCTAAACCGTCCCCGTCCCCTAACCCTAAACCTAGCCCGAACCCTAACCCTAACACTTCCCCGAAGCCTGACCCTCACCCGTCCCCTAATCCTAACCCGTAGGCTCACACTAACCAGCGCCCTCACACGCACGCTCCCCCTAAAGCGTTGTCGGACCCTCACCTCGACCCTAAACCGTCCCCGTCCCCTAACCCTAACCCTAGCCCGAACCCTAACCCTAACCCTTCCCCGAAGCCTGACCCTCACCCGTCCCCTAATCCTAACCCGTACGCTAACACTAATCCGCGCCCTCACATGCACGCTCCCCCTAAAGCGTTGTTGGACCCTCAGCTGGATCCTAAACCGTCCCCGTCCCCTAACCCTAACACTTCCCCGAAGCCTGACCCTCACCCGTCCCGTAATCCTAACCCGTAGGCTCACACTGACCCGCGCCCTTACACGCACGCTTCCCCTAAAGCGTTGTCGGACCCTCACCAGGACCGTAAACCGTCCCCGTCCCCTAACCCTAACCCTAGCCCGAACCCTAACCATAACACTTCCCCGAAGCCTGACCCTCACCCGTCCCCTAATCCTAACACGTACGCTCACAGTAACTCGCGCCCTCACACGCACGCTCCCCCTAAAGCGTTGTCGGACCCTCACCTGGACCGTAAACCGTCCCCGTCCCCTAAAACTAACCCTAGCCCGAACCCTAATCCTAACCCTTCCCCGAAGCCTGACCCTCACCCGTCCCCTAATCGTAACCCGCACGCTAACACTAACCCGGGCCCTCACACGCATGCTCCCCCTAAAGCGTTGTCGGACCCTCACCTGGACCCTAAACCGTCCCCGTCCCCTAAACCTAACCTTAGCCCGAACCCTAACACTAACACTTCCCCGAAGCCTGACCCTCACCCGTCCCCTAATCCTAACCCGTAGGCTCACACTAACCCACGCCCTCACACGCACGCTCCCCCTAAAGCGTTGTCGGACCCTCACCTGGACCCTAAACCGTCCCCGTACCCTAACCCTAACCCTAGCCCGAACCCTAACCCTCACCCTTCAACTAAGCCTGACCCTCACCCGTCCCCTAATCCTAACCCGTACACTAACACTAACCCACGCCCTCACATGCACGCTCCCCCTAAAGCGTTGTCGGACCCTCACCTGGACGCTAAACCGTCCCCATCCCCTAACCCTAACCCTAGCCCGAACCCTAACCCTAACCCTTCCCCGAAGCCTGATGCTCACCCGTCCCCTAATCCTAACCCGTACGGTAACACTAACCCGCGCCCTCACACGCACGCTCCCCCTAAAGCGTTGTCGGACCCTCACCTGGACCCTAAACCGTCCCCGTACCCTAACCCTAACCCTAGCCCGAAACCTAACCCTAACCCTTCCCCGAAGCATGACCCTCACCCGTCCCCTAATCCTAACCCGTACGCTAACACTAACCCGCGCCCTCACACGCACGCTCCCCCTAAAGCGTTGTCGGACCCTCACCTGGACCCTAAACCGTCCCCGTCCCCTAACCCTAACCCTAGCCCGAACCCTAACCCTAACCCTTCCCCGAAGCCTGACGCTCACCCGTCCCCTAATCCTAATCCGTACAGTAACACTAACCCGCGCCCTCACACGCACGCTCCCCCTAAAGCGTTGTCGGACCCTCACCTGGACCCTAAACCGTCCCCGTCCCCTAACCCTAACCCTAGCCCGAACCCTAATCCTAACCCTTCCCCGAAGCATGACCCTCACCCGTCCCCTAATCCTAAGCCGTACGCTAACACTAACCCGCGCCCTCACACACACGCTCCCCCTAAAGCGTTGTCGGACCCTCACCTGGACCCTAAACCGTCCCCGTCCCCTAACCCTAACCCTAGCCCGAACCCTAACCCTAACCCTTCCCCGAAGCCTGACACTCACCCGTCCCCTATTCCTAACCCGTACGCTAACACTAACCCGCGCCCTCACACGCACGCTCCCCCTAAAGTGTTGTCGGACACTCACCTGGACCCTAAACCGTCCCCGTCCCCTAACCCTAAACCTAGCCCGAACCCTAACCCTAACACTTCCCCGAAGCCTGACCCTCACCCGTCCCCTAATCCTAACCCGTAGGCTCACACTAACCAGCGCCCTCACACGCACGCTCCCCCTAAAGCGTTGTCGGACCCTCACCTCGAACCTAAACCGTCCCCGTCCCCTAACCCTAACCCTAGCCCGAACCCTAACCCTAACCCTTCCCCGAAGCCTGACCCTCACCCGTCCCCTAATCCTAACCCGTACGCTAACACTAATCCGCGCCCTCACATGCACGCTCCCCCTAAAGCATTGTTGGACCCTCAGCTGGATCCTAAACCGTCCCCGTCCCCTAACCCTAACACTTCCCCGAAGCCTGACCCTCACCCGTCCCGTAATCCTAACCCGTAGGCTCACACTGACCCGCGCCCTTACACGCACGCTCCCCCTAAAGCGTTGTCGGACCCTCACCAGGACCGTAAACCGTCCCCGTCCCCTAACCCTAACCCTAGCCCTAACCCTAACCATAACACTTCCCCGAAGCCTGACCCTCACCCGTCCCCTAATCCTAACACGTACGCTCACAGTAACTCGCGCCCTCACACGCACGCTCCCCCTAAAGCGTTGTCAGACCCTCACCTGGACCGTAAACCGTCCCCGTCCCCTAAAACTAACCCTAGCCCGAACACTAATCCTAAACCTTCCCCGAAGCCTGACCCTCACCCGTCCCCTAATCGTAACCCGCACGCTAACACTAACCCGGGCCCTCACACGCATGCTCCCCCTAAAGCGTTGTCGGACCCTCACCTGGACCCTAAACCGTCCCCGTCCCCTAAACCTAACCTTAGCCCGAACCCTAACCCTAACACTTCCCCGAAGCCTGACCCTCACCCGTCCCCTAATCCTAACCCGTAGGCTCACACTAACCCGCGCCCTCACACGCACGCTCCCCCTAAAGCGTTGTCGGACCCTCACCTGGACCCTAAACCGTCCCCGTACCCTAACCCTAACCCTAGCCCGAACCCTAACCCTAACCCTTCCCCGAAGCATGACCCTCACCCGTCCCCTAATCCTAACCCGTACGCTAACACTAACCCGCGCCCTCACACGCACGCTCCCCCTAAAGCGTTATCGGACCCTCACCTGGACCCTAAACCGTCCCCGTCCCCTAACCCTAACCCTAGCCCGAACCCTAACCCTAACCCTTCCCCGAAGCCTGACCCTCACCCGTCCCCTAATCCTAACACGTACGCTAACACTAACCCGCGCCCTCACACGCACGCTCCCCCTAAAGCGTTGTCGGACCCTCACCTGGACCCTAAACCGTCCCCGTCCCCTAACCCTAACCCTAGCCCGAACCCTAACCCTAACCCTTCCCCGAAGCCTGACCCTCACCCGTCCCCTAATCCTAACCCGTAGGCTCACACTAACCCGCGCCCTCACACGCACGCTCCCCCTAAAGCGTTGTCGGACCCTCACCTCGACCCTAAACCGTCCCCATCCCCTAACCCTAACCCTAGCCCGAACCCTAACCCTAACCCTTCCCCGAAGCCTAACCCTCACCCGTCCCCTAATCCTAACCCGTACGCTAACACTAACCCGCGCCCTCACACGCACGCTCCCCCTAAAGCGTTGTCG
Organism: Lagenorhynchus albirostris; assembly: GCF_949774975.1. NCBI lineage: Eukaryota > Metazoa > Chordata > Mammalia > Artiodactyla > Delphinidae > Lagenorhynchus > Lagenorhynchus albirostris. The sequence goes on from NC_083098.1 coordinate 603,296, forward strand.
GACCCTCACCTGGACCCTAAACCGTCCCCGTCCCCTAACCCTAACCCTAGCCCGAACCCTAACCCTAACCCTTCCCCGAAGCCTGACCCTCACCCGTCACCTAATCCTAACCCGTAGGCTCACACTAACCCGCGCCCTCACACGCACGATCCCCCTAAAGCGTTGTCGGACCCTCACCTGGACCCTAAACCGTCCCCGTCCCCTAACCCTAACCCTAGCCCGAACCCTAACCCTAACCCTTCCCCGAAGCATGACCCTCACCCGTCCCCTAATCCTAATCCGTACGCTAACACTAACCCGCGCCCTCACACGCACGCTCCCCCTAAAGCGTTGTCGGACCCTCACCTGGACCCTAAACCGTCCCCGTCCCCTAACACTAACCCTAGCCCGAACCCTAACCCTAACACTTCCCCGAAGCCTGACGCTCACCCGTCCCCTAATCCTAACCCGTACGGTAACACTAACCCGCGCCCTCACACGCACGCTCCCACTAATGCGTTGTCGGACCCTCACCTGGACCCTAAACCGTCCCCGTCCCCTAACCCTAAACCTAGCCCGAACCCTAACCCTAACCCTTCCCCGAAGCCTGACCCTCACCCGTCTCCTAATCCTAACCCGTAGGCTCACACTAACCCGCGCCCTCACACGCACGATCCCCCTAAAGCGTTGTCGGACCCTCACCTGGACCCTAAACCGTCCCCGTCCCCTAACCCTAACCCTAGCCCGAACCCTAACCCTAACCCTTCCCCGAAGCCTGACCCTCACCCGTCCCCTAATCCTAACCCGTACGCTAACACTAACCCGCGCCCTCACACGCACGCTCCCCCTAAAGCATTGTCGGACCCTCACCTGGACCCTAAACCGTCCCCGTCCCCTAACCCTAACCCTAGCCCGAACCCTAACCCTAACCCTTCCCCGAAGCCTGACCCTCACCCGTCCCCTAATCCTAACCCGTAGGCTCACACTAACCCGCGCCCTCACACGCACGCTCCCCCTAAAGCGTTGTCGGACCCTCACCTCGACCCTAAACCGTCCCCTAACCCTAACCCTAACCCTAGCCCGAACCCTAACCCTAACCCTTCCCCGAAGCCTGACCCTCACCCGTCCCCTAATCCTAACCCGTAGGCTCACACTAACCCGCGCCCTTACACGCACGCTCCCCCTAAAGCGTTGTCGGACCCTCACCAGGACCCTAAACCGTCCCCATCCCCTAACCCTAACCCTAGCCCGAACCCTAACCATAACACTTCCCCGAAACCTGACCCTCACCCGTCCCCTAATCCTAACACGTACGCTCACAGTAACTCGCGCCCTCACACGCACGCTCCCCCTAAAGCGTTGTCAGACCCTCACCTGGACCCTAAACCGTCCCCGTCCCCTAACACTAACCCTAGCCCGAACCCTAATCCTAACCATTCCCCGAAGCCTGACCCTCACCCGTCCCCTAATCCTAACCCGCACGCTAACACTAACCCGGGCCCTCACACGCATGCTCCCCCTAAAGCGTTGTCGGACCCTCACCTGGACCCTAAACCGTCCCCGTCCCCTAAACCTAACCTTAGCCCGAACCCTAACCCTAACACTTCCCCGAAGCCTGACCCTCACCCGTCCCCTAATCCTAACCCGTACGCTAACACTAACCCGCGCCCTCACACGCACGCTCCCCCTAAAGCGTTGTCGGACCCTCACCTCGACCCTAAACCGTCCCCGTCCCCTAACCCTAACCCTAGCCCGAACCCTAACCCTAACCCTTCCCCGAAGCATGACCCTCAACCGTCCCCTAATCCTAACCCGTAGGCTCACACTAACCCGCGCCCTCACACGCACGCTCCCTCTAAAGCGTTGTCGGACCCTCACCTCGACCCTAAACCGTCCCCGTCCCCTACCCTAACCCTAGCCCGAACCCTAACCCTAACCCTTCCCCGAAGCCTGACCCTCACCCGTCCCCTAATCCTAACCCGTAGGCTCACACTAACCCGCGCCCTCACATGCACGCTCCCCCTAAAGCGTTGTCGGACCCTCAGCTGGTTCCTAAACCGTCCCCGTCCCCTAACCCTAACCCTAGCCCGAACCCTAACCCTAACCCTTCCCCGAAGCCTGACCCTCACCCGTCCCCTAATCCTAACCCGTAGGCTCACACTAAGCCGCGCCCTCACACGCACGATCCCCCTAAAGCGTTGTCGGACCCTCACCTGGACCCTAAACCGTCCCCGTCCCCTAACCCTAACCCTAGCCCGAACCCTAACCCTAACCCTTCCCCGAAGCCTGACCCTCACCCGTCCCCTAATCCTAACCCGTACGCTAACACTAACCCGCGCCCTCACACGCACGCTCCCCCTAAAGTGTTGTCGGACCCTCACCTGGACCCTAAACCGTCTCCGTCCCCTAACCCTAACCCTAGCCCGAACCCTAACCCTAACCCTTCCCCGAAGCCTGACCCTCACCCGTCCCCTAATCCTAACCCGTAGGCTCACACTAACCCGCGCCCTCACACGCACGCTCCCCCTAAAGCGTTGTCGGACCCTCACCTCGACCGTAAACCGTCCCCGTCCCCTAACCCTAACCCTAGCCCGAACCCTAACCCTAACCCTTCCCCGAAGCCTGACCCTCACCCGTCCCCTAATCCTAACCCGTACGCTAACACTATCCCGCACCCTCACATGCACGCTCCCCCTAAAGCGTTGTCGGACCCTCAGCTGGATCCTAAACCATCCCCGTCCCCTAACCCTAACCCTAGCCCGAACCCTAACCCTAACACTTCCCCAAAGCCTGACCCTCACCCGTCCCCTAATCCTAACCCGTAGGCTCACACTAACCCGCGCCCTCACACGCACGCTCCCCCTAAAGCGTTGTCGGACCCTCACCTGGACCCTAAACCGTCCCCGTCCCCTAACCCTAACCCTAGCCCGAACCCTAACCCTAACCCTTCCCCGAAGCCTGACCCTCACCCGTTCCCTAATCCTAACCCATACGCTAACACTAACCCACGCCCTCACACGCACGCTCCCCCTAAAGCTTTGTCGGACCCTCACCTGGACCCTATACCGTCCCCGTCCCCTAACCCTAACCCTAGCCCGAACCCTACCCCTAAACCTTCCCCGAAGCCTGACGCTCACCCCTCCCGTAATCCTAACCCGTACGGTAACACTAACCCACGCCCTCACACGCACGCTCCCCCTAAAGCGTTGTCGGAACCTCACCTGGACCCTAAACCGTCCCCGTCCCCTAACCCTAACCCTAGCCCGAACCCTAACCCTAACCCTTCCCCGAAGCCTGACCCTCACCCGTCCCCTAATCCTAACCCGTAGGCTCACACTAACCCGCGCCCTTACACGCACGCTCCCCCTAAAGCGTTGTCGGACCCTCACCAGGACCCTAAACCGTCCCCATCCCCTAACCCTAACCCTAGCCCGAACCCTAACCATAACACTTCCCCGAAACCTGACCCTCACCCGTCCCCTAATCCTAACACGTACGCTCACAGTAACTCGCGCCCTCACACGCACGCTCCCCCTAAAGCGTTGTCGGACCCTCACCTGGACCCTAAACCGTCCCCGTCCCCTATCACTAACCCTAGCCCGAACCCTAATCCTAACCATTCCCCGAAGCCTGACCCTCACCCGTCCCCTAATCCTAACCCGCACGCTAACACTAACACGGGCCCTCACACGCATGCTCCCCCTAAAGCGTTGTCGGCCCCTCACCTGGACCCTAAACCGTCCCCATCCCCTAAACCTAACCTTAGCCCGAACCCTAACCCTAACACTTCCCCGAAGCCTGACCCTCACCCGTCCCCTAATCCTAACCCGTACGCTAACACTAACCCGCGCCCTCACACGCACGCTCCCCCTAAAGCGTTGTCGGACCCTCACCTCGACCCTAAACCGTCCCCGTCCCCTAACCCTAACCCTAGCCCGAACCCTAACCCTAACCCTTCCCCGAAGCATGACCCTCAACCGTCCCCTAATCCTAACCCGTAGGCTCACACTAACCCGCGCCCTCACACGCACGCTCCCCCTAAAGCGTTGTCGGACCCTCACCTGGACCCTAAACCGTCCCCGTCCCCTAACCCTAACCCTAGCCCGAACCCTAACCCTAACCCTTCCCCGAAGCCTGACCCTCACCCGTCCCCTAATCCTAACCCGTACGCTAACACTAACCCGCGCCCTCACATGCACGCTCCCCCTAAAGCGTTGTCGGACCCTCAGCTGGTTCCTAAACCGTCCCCGTCCCCTAACCCTAACCCTAGCCCGAACCCTAACCCTAACCCTTCCCCGAAGCCTGACCCTCACCCGTCCCCTAATCCTAACCCGTAGGCTCACACTAACCAGCGCCCTTACACGCATGCTCCCCCTAAAGCGTTGTCGGACCCTCACCTGGACCCTAAACCGTCCCCGTCCCCTAACCCTAACCCTAGCCCGAACCCTAACCCTAACCCTTCAACGAAGCCTGACCCTCACCCGTCCCATAATCCTAACCCGTACGCTCACACTAACCCGCGCCCTCACACGCACGCTCCCCCTAAAGCGTTGTCGGACCCTCACCTGGACCCTAAGCTGTCCCCTTCCCCTAACCCTAACCCTAGCCCGAACCCTAACCCTAACCCTTCCCCGAAGCCTGACGCTCACCCGTCCCCTAATCCTAATCCGTACAGTAACACTAACCCGCGCCCTCACACGCACGCTCCCCCTAAAGCGTTGTCGGACCCCCACCTGGACCCTAAACCGTCCCTGTCCCCTAACCCTAACCCTAGCCCGAACCCTAACCCTAACCCTTCCCCGAAGCATGACCCTCACCCGTCCCCTAATCCTAAGCCGTACGCTAACACTAACCCGCGCCCTCACACACACACTCCCCCTAAAGCGTTGTCGGACCCTCACCTGGACCCTAAACCGTCCCCGTCCCCTAACCCTAACCCTAGCCCGAACCCTAACCCTAACCCTTCCCCGAAGCCTGACACTCACCCGTCCCCTATTCCTAACCCGTACGCTAACACTAACCCGCGCCCTCACACGCACGCTCCCCCTAAAGTGTTGTCGGACACTCACCTCGACCCTAAACCGTCCCCGTCCCCTAACCCTAACCCTAGCCCGAACCCTAACCCTAACCCTTCCCCGAAGCCTGACCCTCACCCGTCCCCTAATCCTAACCCGTACGCTAACACTAATCCGCGCCCTCACATGCACGCTCCCCCTAAAGCGTTGTTGGACCCTCAGCTGGATCCTAAACCGTCCCCGTCCCATAACCCTAACACTTCCCCGAAGCCTGACCCTCACCCGTCCCGTAATCCTAACCCGTAGGCTCACACTGACCCGCGCCCTTACACGCACGCTCCCCCTAAAGCGTTGTCGGACCCTCACCAGAACCGTAAACCGTCCCCGTCCCCTAACCCTAACCCTAGCCCGAACCCTAACCCTAACCCTTCCCCGAAGCCTGACCCTCACTCGTCACCTAATCCTAACCCGTAGGCTCACACTAAACCGCGCCCTCACACGCACGCTCCCCCTAAAGCGTTGTCGGACCCTCACCTGGACCCTAAACCGTCCCTGTCCCCTAACCCTAACCCTAGCCCGAACCCTAACCCTAACCCTTCCCCGAAGCCTGACCATCACCCGTCCCCTAATCCTAACCCGTACGCTAACACTAACCCGCGCCCTCACACGCACGCTCCCCCTAAAGCGTTGTCGGACCCTCACCTGGACCCTAAACCGTCCCCGTCCCCTAACCCTAACCCTAGCCCGAACCCTAACCCTAACCCTTCCCCGAAGCCTGACCCTCACACGTCCCCTAATCCTAACCGGTAGGCTCACACTAACCAGCGCCCTCACACGCACGCTCCCCCTAAAGCGTTGTCGGACCCTCACCTCGACCCTAAACCGTCCCCGTCCCCTAACCTTAACCCTAGCCCGAACCCTAACCCTAACCCTTCCCCGAAGCCTGACACTCACCCGTCCCCTAATCCTAACCCGTACGCTAACACTAATCCGCGCCCTCACATGCACGCTCCCCCTAAAGCGTTGTCGGACCCTCAGCTGAATCCTAAACCGTCCCCGTCCCCTAACCCTAACCCTAGGCCGAACCCTAACCCTAACCCTTCCCCGAAGCCTGACCCTCACCCGTCCCCTAATCCTAACCCGTAGGCTCACACTAACCCGCGCCCTTACACGCACGCTCCCCCTAAAGCGTTGTCGGACCCTCACCAGGACCCTAAACCGTCCCCATCCCCTAACCCTAACCCTAGCCCGAACCCTAACCATAACACTTCCCCGAAACCTGACCCTCACCCGTCCCCTAATCCTAACACGTACGCTCACAGTAACTCGCGCCCTCACACGCACGCTCCCCCTAAAGCGTTGTCAGACCCTCACCTGGACCCTAAACCGTCCCCGTCCCCTAACACTAACCCTAGCCCGAACCCTAATCCTAACCATTCCCCGAAGCCTGACCCTCACCCGTCCCCTAATCCTAACCCGCACGCTAACACTAACCCGGGCCCTCACACGCATGCTCCCCCTAAAGCGTTGTCGGCCCCTCACCTGGACCCTAAACTGTCCCCGTTCCCTAACCCTAACCCTAGCCCGAACCCTAACCCTAACCCTTCCCCGAAGCCTGACGCTCACCCGTCCCCTAATCCAACCCGTACGGTAACACTAACCCGCGCCCTCAAACGCACGCTCCCCCTAAAGCGTTGTCGGACCCTCACCTGGACACTAAACCGTCCCCGTCCCCTAATCCTAACCCTAGCCCGAACCCTAACCCTAACCCTTCCCCGAAGCCTGACCCTCACCCGTCCCCTAATCCTAACCCGTAGGCTCACACTAACCCGCGCCCTCACACGCACGCTCCCCCTAAAGCGTTGTCGGACCCTCACCTGGGCCCTAAACCGTCCCCGTCCCATAACCCTAACCCTAGCCCGAACCCTAACCCTAACACTTCCACGAAACCTGACCCTCACCCGTCCCCTAATCCTAACCCGTAGGCTCACACTAACCCGCGCCCTCACACGCACGCTCCCCCTAAAGCGTTGTCAGACCCTCACCTGGACCCTAAACCGTCCCCGTCCCCAACCCTAACCCTAGCCCGAACCCTAACCCTAACCCTTCCCCGAAGCCTGACCCTCACCCGTCCCCTAATCCTAACCCGTAGGCCACATTAACCCGCGCCCTCACACACACGCTCCCCCTAAAGCGTTGTCGGACCCTCACCTCGACCCTAAACCGTCCCCGTCCCCTAACACTAACCCTAGCCCGAATCCTAATCCTAACCCTTCTCCGAAGCCTGACCCTCACCCGTCCCCTAATCCTAACCCGTAGGCTCACACTAACCCGCGCCCTCACACGCACGCTCCCCCTAAAGCGTTGTCGGACCCTCACCTCGACCCTAAACCGTCCCCGTCCCCTAACCCTAACCCTAGCCCGAACCCTAACCCTAACCCTTCCCCGAAGCCTGACCCTCACCCGTCCCCTAATCCTAACACGTACGCTAACACTAACCCGCGCCACCACACGCACGCTCCCCCTAAAGCGTTGTCGGACCCTCACCTGGACCCTAAACGGTCCCCGTTCCCTAACCCTAACCCTAGCCCGAACCCTAACCCTAACCCTTCCCCAAAGCCTGACCCTCACCCGTCCCCTAATCCTAATCCGTACGCTAACACTAACCCACGCCCTCACATGCACGCTCCCCCTAAAGCTTTGTCGGACCCTCAGCTGGATCCTAAACCGTCCCCGTCCCCTAACCCTAACCCTAGCCCGAACCCTAACCCTAACCCTTCCCCGAAGCCTGACCCTCACCCGTCCCCTAATCCTAACCCGTAGGCTCACACTAACCCGCGCCCTCACACGCACGCTCCCCCTAAAGCGTTGTCGGACCCTCACCAGGACCCTAAACCGTCCCCATCCCCTAACCCTAACCCTAGCCCGAACCCTAACCATAACACTTCCCCGAAGCCTGACCCTCACCCGTCCCCTACTCCTAACCCGTAGGCTCACACTAACCCGCGCCCTCACACGCACGCTCCCCCTAAAGCATTGTCGGAACCTCACCTGGACCCTAAACCGTCCCCGTCCCCTAACCCTAACCCTAGCCCAAACCCTAACCCTAACCATTCCCCGAAGCCTGACCCTCACCCGTCCCGTAATCCTAACCCGTATGCTAACACTAACCCACGCCCTCACACGCACGCTCCCCCTAAAGCGTTGTCGGACCCTCAATTGGACCCTAAGCCGTCCCCGTCCCCTAACCCTAACCCTAGCCCGAACCCTAACCCTAAGCCTTCCCCGAAGCCTGACCCTCACCCGTCCCCTAATCCTAACCCGCACGCTAACACTAACCCGGGCCCTCACACGCACGCTCCCCCTAAAGCGTTGTCGGACCCTCACCTGGACCCTAAACCGTCCCCGTCCCCTAACCCTAACCCTAGCCCGAACCCTAACCCTAACACTTCCCCGAAGCCTGACCCTCACCCGTCCCCTAATCCTAACCCGTAGGCTCACACTAACCCGCGCCCTCACATGCACGCTCCCCCTAAAGTGTTGTCGGACCCTCACCTGGACCCTAAACCGTCCCCGTCCCCTAAACCTAACCCTAGCCCGAACCCTAACCCTAACACTTCCCCGAACCCTGACCCTCACCCGTCCCCTAATCCTAATCCGTACAGTAACACTAACCCGCGCCCTCACACGCACGCTCCCCCTAAAGCGTTGTCGGACCCCCACCTGGACCCTAAACCGTCCCTGTCCCCTAACCCTAACCCTAGCCCGAACCCTAACCCTAACCCTTCCCCGAAGCATGACCCTCACCCGTCCCCTAATCCTAAGCCGTACGCTAACACTAACCCGCGCCCTCACACACACACTCCCCCTAAAGCGTTGTCGGACCCTCAGCTGGTTCCTAAACCGTCCCCGTCCCCTACCCTAACCCTAGCCCGAACCCTAACCCTAACCCTTCCCCGAAGCCTGACCCTCACCCGTCCCCTAATCCTAACCCGTAGGCTCACACTAACCCGCGCCCTCACATGCACGCTCCCCCTAAAGCGTTGTCGGACCCTCAGCTGGTTCCTAAACCGTCCCCGTCCCCTAACCCTAACCCTAGCCCGAACCCTAACCCTAACCCTTCCCCGAAGCCTGACCCTCACCCGTCCCCTAATCCTAACCCGTAGGCTCACACTAAGCCGCGCCCTCACACGCACGATCCCCCTAAAGCGTTGTCGGACCCTCACCTGGACCCTAAACCGTCCCCGTCCCCTAACCCTAACCCTAGCCCGAACCCTAACCCTAACCCTTCCCCGAAGCCTGACCCTCACCCGTCCCCTAATCCTAACCCGTACGCTAACACTAACCCGCGCCCTCACACGCACGCTCCCCCTAAAGTGTTGTCGGACCCTCACCTGGACCCTAAACCGTCTCCGTCCCCTAACCCTAACCCTAGCCCGAACCCTAACCCTAACCCTTCCCCGAAGCCTGACCCTCACCCGTCCCCTAATCCTAACCCGTAGGCTCACACTAACCCGCGCCCTCACACGCACGCTCCCCCTAAAGCGTTGTCGGACCCTCACCTCGACCGTAAACCGTCCCCGTCCCCTAACCCTAACCCTAGCCCGAACCCTAACCCTAACCCTTCCCCGAAGCCTGACCCTCACCCGTCCCCTAATCCTAACCCGTACGCTAACACTATCCCGCACCCTCACATGCACGCTCCCCCTAAAGCGTTGTCGGACCCTCAGCTGGATCCTAAACCATCCCCGTCCCCTAACCCTAACCCTAGCCCGAACCCTAACCCTAACACTTCCCCAAAGCCTGACCCTCACCCGTCCCCTAATCCTAACCCGTAGGCTCACACTAACCCGCGCCCTCACACGCACGCTCCCCCTAAAGCGTTGTCGGACCCTCACCTGGACCCTAAACCGTCCCCGTCCCCTAACCCTAACCCTAGCCCGAACCCTAACCCTAACCCTTCCCCGAAGCCTGACCCTCACCCGTTCCCTAATCCTAACCCATACGCTAACACTAACCCACGCCCTCACACGCACGCTCCCCCTAAAGCTTTGTCGGACCCTCACCTGGACCCTATACCGTCCCCGTCCCCTAACCCTAACCCTAGCCCGAACCCTACCCCTAAACCTTCCCCGAAGCCTGACGCTCACCCCTCCCGTAATCCTAACCCGTACGGTAACACTAACCCACGCCCTCACACGCACGCTCCCCCTAAAGCGTTGTCGGAACCTCACCTGGAACCTAAACCGTCCCCGTCCCCTAACCCTAACCCTAGCCCGAACCCTAACCCTAACCCTTCCCCGAAGCCTGACCCTCACCCGTACCCTAATCCTAACCCGTAGGCTCACACTAACCCGCGCCCTTACACGCACGCTCCCCCTAAAGCGTTGTCGGACCCTCACCAGGACCCTAAACCGTCCCCATCCCCTAACCCTAACCCTAGCCCGAACCCTAACCATAACACTTCCCCGAAACCTGACCCTCACCCGTCCCCTAATCCTAACACGTACGCTCACAGTAACTCGCGCCCTCACACGCACGCTCCCCCTAAAGCGTTGTCGGACCCTCACCTGGACCCTAAACCGTCCCCGTCCCCTATCACTAACCCTAGCCCGAACCCTAATCCTAACCATTCCCCGAAGCCTGACCCTCACCCGTCCCCTAATCCTAACCCGCACGCTAACACTAACCCGGGCCCTCACACGCATGCTCCCCCTAAAGCGTTGTCGGCCCCTCACCTGGACCCTAAACCGTCCCCATCCCCTAAACCTAACCTTAGCCCGAACCCTAACCCTAACACTTCCCCGAAGCCTGACCCTCACCCGTCCCCTAATCCTAACCCGTACGCTAACACTAACCCGCGCCCTCACACGCACGCTCCCCCTAAAGCGTTGTCGGACCCTCACCTCGACCCTAAACCGTCCCCGTCCCCTAACCCTAACCCTAGCCCGAACCCTAACCCTAACCCTTCCCCGAAGCATGACCCTCAACCGTCCCCTAATCCTAACCCGTAGGCTCACACTAACCCGCGCCCTCACACGCACGCTCCCCCTAAAGCGTTGTCGGACCCTCACCTGGACCCTAAACCGTCCCCGTCCCCTAACCCTAACCCTAGCCCGAACCCTAACCCTAACCCTTCCCCGAAGCCTGACCCTCACCCGTCCCCTAATCCTAACCCGTACGCTAACACTAACCCGCGCCCTCACATGCACGCTCCCCCTAAAGCGTTGTCGGACCCTCAGCTGGTTCCTAAACCGTCCCCGTCCCCTAACCCTAACCCTAGCCCGAACCCTAACCCTAACCCTTCCCCGAAGCCTGACCCTCACCCGTCCCCTAATCCTAACCCGTAGGCTCACACTAACCAGCGCCCTTACACGCATGCTCCCCCTAAAGCGTTGTCGGACCCTCACCTGGACCCTAAACCGTCCCCGTCCCCTAACCCTAACCCTAGCCCGAACCCTAACCCTAACCCTTCAACGAAGCCTGACCCTCACCCGTCCCATAATCCTAACCCGTACGCTCACACTAACCCGCGCCCTCACACGCACGCTCCCCCTAAAGCGTTGTCGGACCCTCACCTGGACCCTAAGCCGTCCCCTTCCCCTAACCCTAACCCTAGCCCGAACCCTAACCCTAACCCTTCCCCGAAGCCTGACGCTCACCCGTCCCCTAATCCTAATCCGTACAGTAACACTAACCCGCGCCCTCACACGCACGCTCCCCCTAAAGCGTTGTCGGACCCCCACCTGGACCCTAAACCGTCCCTGTCCCCTAACCCTAACCCTAGCCCGAACCCTAACCCTAACCCTTCCCCGAAGCATGACCCTCACCCGTCCCCTAATCCTAAGCCGTACGCTAACACTAACCCGCGCCCTCACACACACACTCCCCCTAAAGCGTTGTCGGACCCTCACCTGGACCCTAAACCGTCCCCGTCCCCTAACCCTAACCCTAGCCCGAACCCTAACCCTAACCCTTCCCCGAAGCCTGACACTCACCCGTCCCCTATTCCTAACCCGTACGCTAACACTAACCCGCGCCCTCACACGCACGCTCCCCCTAAAGTGTTGTCGGACACTCACCTCGACCCTAAACCGTCCCCGTCCCCTAACCCTAACCCTAGCCCGAACCCTAACCCTAACCCTTCCCCGAAGCCTGACCCTCACCCGTCCCCTAATCCTAACCCGTACGCTAACACTAATCCGCGCCCTCACATGCACGCTCCCCCTAAAGCGTTGTTGGACCCTCAGCTGGATCCTAAACCGTCCCCGTCCCATAACCCTAACACTTCCCCGAAGCCTGACCCTCACCCGTCCCGTAATCCTAACCCGTAGGCTCACACTGACCCGCGCCCTTACACGCACGCTCCCCCTAAAGCGTTGTCGGACCCTCACCAGAACCGTAAACCGTCCCCGTCCCCTAACCCTAACCCTAGCCCGAACCCTAACCCTAACCCTTCCCCGAAGCCTGACCCTCACTCGTCACCTAATCCTAACCCGTAGGCTCACACTAAACCGCGCCCTCACACGCACGCTCCCCCTAAAGCGTTGTCGGACCCTCACCTGGACCCTAAACCGTCCCTGTCCCCTAACCCTAACCCTAGCCCGAACCCTAACCCTAACCCTTCCCCGAAGCCTGACCATCACCCGTCCCCTAATCCTAACCCGTACGCTAACACTAACCCGCGCCCTCACACGCACGCTCCCCCTAAAGCGTTGTCGGACCCTCACCTGGACCCTAAACCGTCCCCGTCCCCTAACCCTAACCCTAGCCCGAACCCTAACCCTAACCCTTCCCCGAAGCCTGACCCTCACACGTCCCCTAATCCTAACCGGTAGGCTCACACTAACCAGCGCCCTCACACGCACGCTCCCCCTAAAGCGTTGTCGGACCCTCACCTCGACCCTAAACCGTCCCCGTCCCCTAACCTTAACCCTAGCCCGAACCCTAACCCTAACCCTTCCCCGAAGCCTGACACTCACCCGTCCCCTAATCCTAACCCGTACGCTAACACTAATCCGCGCCCTCACATGCACGCTCCCCCTAAAGCGTTGTCGGACCCTCAGCTGAATCCTAAACCGTCCCCGTCCCCTAACCCTAACCCTAGGCCGAACCCTAACCCTAACCCTTCCCCGAAGCCTGACCCTCACCCGTCCCCTAATCCTAACCCGTAGGCTCACACTAACCCGCGCCCTTACACGCACGCTCCCCCTAAAGCGTTGTCGGACCCTCACCAGGACCCTAAACCGTCCCCATCCCCTAACCCTAACCCTAGCCCGAACCCTAACCATAACACTTCCCCGAAACCTGACCCTCACCCGTCCCCTAATCCTAACACGTACGCTCACAGTAACTCGCGCCCTCACACGCACGCTCCCCCTAAAGCGTTGTCAGACCCTCACCTGGACCCTAAACCGTCCCCGTCCCCTAACACTAACCCTAGCCCGAACCCTAATCCTAACCATTCCCCGAAGCCTGACCCTCACCCGTCCCCTAATCCTAACCCGCACGCTAACACTAACCCGGGCCCTCACACGCATGCTCCCCCTAAAGCGTTGTCGGCCCCTCACCTGGACCCTAAACTGTCCCCGTCCCCTAACCCTAACCCTAGCCCGAACCCTAACCCTAACCCTTCCCCGAAGCCTGACGCTCACCCGTCCCCTAATCCAACCCGTACGGTAACACTAACCCGCGCCCTCAAACGCACGCTCCCCCTAAAGCGTTGTCGGACCCTCACCTGGACACTAAACCGTCCCCGTCCCCTAATCCTAACCCTAGCCCGAACCCTAACCCTAACCCTTCCCCGAAGCCTGACCCTCACCCGTCCCCTAATCCTAACCCGTAGGCTCACACTAACCCGCGCCCTCACACGCACGCTCCCCCTAAAGCGTTGTCGGACCCTCACCTGGGCCCTAAACCGTCCCCGTCCCATAACCCTAACCCTAGCCCGAACCCTAACCCTAACACTTCCACGAAACCTGACCCTCACCCGTCCCCTAATCCTAACCCGTAGGCTCACACTAACCCGCGCCCTCACACGCACGCTCCCCCTAAAGCGTTGTCAGACCCTCACCTGGACCCTAAACCGTCCCCGTCCCCAACCCTAACCCTAGCCCGAACCCTAACCCTAACCCTTCCCCGAAGCCTGACCCTCACCCGTCCCCTAATCCTAACCCGTAGGCCACATTAACCCGCGCCCTCACACACACGCTCCCCCTAAAGCGTTGTCGGACCCTCACCTCGACCCTAAACCGTCCCCGTCCCCTAACACTAACCCTAGCCCGAATCCTAATCCTAACCCTTCTCCGAAGCCTGACCCTCACCCGTCCCCTAATCCTAACCCGTAGGCTCACACTAACCCGCGCCCTCACACGCACGCTCCCCCTAAAGCGTTGTCGGACCCTCACCTGGACCCTAAACCGTCCCCGTCCCCTAACCCTAACCCTAGCCCGAACCCTAACCCTAACCCTTCCCCGAAGCCTGACCCTCACCCGTTCCCTAATCCTAACCCATACGCTAACACTAACCCACGCCCTCACACGCACGCTCCCCCTAAAGCTTTGTCGGACCCTCACCTGGACCCTATACCGTCCCCGTCCCCTAACCCTAACCCTAGCCCGAACCCTACCCCTAAACCTTCCCCGAAGCCTGACGCTCACCCCTCCCGTAATCCTAACCCGTACGGTAACACTAACCCACGCCCTCACACGCACGCTCCCCCTAAAGCGTTGTCGGAACCTCACCTGGACCCTAAACCGTCCCCGTCCCCTAACCCTAACCCTAGCCCGAACCCTAACCCTAACCCTTCCCCGAAGCCTGACCCTCACCCGTCCCCTAATCCTAACCCGTAGGCTCACACTAACCCGCGCCCTTACACGCACGCTCCCCCTAAAGCGTTGTCGGACCCTCACCAGGACCCTAAACCGTCCCCATCCCCTAACCCTAACCCTAGCCCGAACCCTAACCATAACACTTCCCCGAAACCTGACCCTCACCCGTCCCCTAATCCTAACACGTACGCTCACAGTAACTCGCGCCCTCACACGCACGCTCCCCCTAAAGCGTTGTCGGACCCTCACCTGGACCCTAAACCGTCCCCGTCCCCTATCACTAACCCTAGCCCGAACCCTAATCCTAACCATTCCCCGAAGCCTGACCCTCACCCGTCCCCTAATCCTAACCCGCACGCTAACACTAACCCGGGCCCTCACACGCATGCTCCCCCTAAAGCGTTGTCGGCCCCTCACCTGGACCCTAAACCGTCCCCATCCCCTAAACCTAACCTTAGCCCGAACCCTAACCCTAACACTTCCCCGAAGCCTGACCCTCACCCGTCCCCTAATCCTAACCCGTACGCTAACACTAACCCGCGCCCTCACACGCACGCTCCCCCTAAAGCGTTGTCGGACCCTCACCTCGACCCTAAACCGTCCCCGTCCCCTAACCCTAACCCTAGCCCGAACCCTAACCCTAACCCTTCCCCGAAGCATGACCCTCAACCGTCCCCTAATCCTAACCCGTAGGCTCACACTAACCCGCGCCCTCACACGCACGCTCCCCCTAAAGCGTTGTCGGACCCTCACCTGGACCCTAAACCGTCCCCGTCCCCTAACCCTAACCCTAGCCCGAACCCTAACCCTAACCCTTCCCCGAAGCCTGACCCT
The DNA here is from genome assembly GCF_949774975.1 of Lagenorhynchus albirostris. Taxonomy (NCBI): domain Eukaryota; kingdom Metazoa; phylum Chordata; class Mammalia; order Artiodactyla; family Delphinidae; genus Lagenorhynchus; species Lagenorhynchus albirostris. The sequence goes on from NC_083098.1 coordinate 618,954, forward strand.
CACCCGTCCCCTAATCCTAACCCGTACGCTAACACTAACCCGCGCCCTCACATGCACGCTCCCCCTAAAGCGTTGTCGGACCCTCAGCTGGTTCCTAAACCGTCCCCGTCCCCTAACCCTAACCCTAGCCCGAACCCTAACCCTAACCCTTCCCCGAAGCCTGACCCTCACCCGTCCCCTAATCCTAACCCGTAGGCTCACACTAACCAGCGCCCTTACACGCATGCTCCCCCTAAAGCGTTGTCGGACCCTCACCTGGACCCTAAACCGTCCCCGTCCCCTAACCCTAACCCTAGCCCGAACCCTAACCCTAACCCTTCAACGAAGCCTGACCCTCACCCGTCCCATAATCCTAACCCGTACGCTCACACTAACCCGCGCCCTCACACGCACGCTCCCCCTAAAGCGTTGTCGGACCCTCACCTGGACCCTAAGCCGTCCCCTTCCCCTAACCCTAACCCTAGCCCGAACCCTAACCCTAACCCTTCCCCGAAGCCTGACGCTCACCCGTCCCCTAATCCTAATCCGTACAGTAACACTAACCCGCGCCCTCACACGCACGCTCCCCCTAAAGCGTTGTCGGACCCCCACCTGGACCCTAAACCGTCCCTGTCCCCTAACCCTAACCCTAGCCCGAACCCTAACCCTAACCCTTCCCCGAAGCATGACCCTCACCCGTCCCCTAATCCTAAGCCGTACGCTAACACTAACCCGCGCCCTCACACACACACTCCCCCTAAAGCGTTGTCGGACCCTCACCTGGACCCTAAACCGTCCCCGTCCCCTAACCCTAACCCTAGCCCGAACCCTAACCCTAACCCTTCCCCGAAGCCTGACACTCACCCGTCCCCTATTCCTAACCCGTACGCTAACACTAACCCGCGCCCTCACACGCACGCTCCCCCTAAAGTGTTGTCGGACACTCACCTCGACCCTAAACCGTCCCCGTCCCCTAACCCTAACCCTAGCCCGAACCCTAACCCTAACCCTTCCCCGAAGCCTGACCCTCACCCGTCCCCTAATCCTAACCCGTACGCTAACACTAATCCGCGCCCTCACATGCACGCTCCCCCTAAAGCGTTGTTGGACCCTCAGCTGGATCCTAAACCGTCCCCGTCCCATAACCCTAACACTTCCCCGAAGCCTGACCCTCACCCGTCCCGTAATCCTAACCCGTAGGCTCACACTGACCCGCGCCCTTACACGCACGCTCCCCCTAAAGCGTTGTCGGACCCTCACCAGAACCGTAAACCGTCCCCGTCCCCTAACCCTAACCCTAGCCCGAACCCTAACCCTAACCCTTCCCCGAAGCCTGACCCTCACTCGTCACCTAATCCTAACCCGTAGGCTCACACTAAACCGCGCCCTCACACGCACGCTCCCCCTAAAGCGTTGTCGGACCCTCACCTGGACCCTAAACCGTCCCTGTCCCCTAACCCTAACCCTAGCCCGAACCCTAACCCTAACCCTTCCCCGAAGCCTGACCATCACCCGTCCCCTAATCCTAACCCGTACGCTAACACTAACCCGCGCCCTCACACGCACGCTCCCCCTAAAGCGTTGTCGGACCCTCACCTGGACCCTAAACCGTCCCCGTCCCCTAACCCTAACCCTAGCCCGAACCCTAACCCTAACCCTTCCCCGAAGCCTGACCCTCACACGTCCCCTAATCCTAACCGGTAGGCTCACACTAACCAGCGCCCTCACACGCACGCTCCCCCTAAAGCGTTGTCGGACCCTCACCTCGACCCTAAACCGTCCCCGTCCCCTAACCTTAACCCTAGCCCGAACCCTAACCCTAACCCTTCCCCGAAGCCTGACACTCACCCGTCCCCTAATCCTAACCCGTACGCTAACACTAATCCGCGCCCTCACATGCACGCTCCCCCTAAAGCGTTGTCGGACCCTCAGCTGAATCCTAAACCGTCCCCGTCCCCTAACCCTAACCCTAGGCCGAACCCTAACCCTAACCCTTCCCCGAAGCCTGACCCTCACCCGTCCCCTAATCCTAACCCGTAGGCTCACACTAACCCGCGCCCTTACACGCACGCTCCCCCTAAAGCGTTGTCGGACCCTCACCAGGACCCTAAACCGTCCCCATCCCCTAACCCTAACCCTAGCCCGAACCCTAACCATAACACTTCCCCGAAACCTGACCCTCACCCGTCCCCTAATCCTAACACGTACGCTCACAGTAACTCGCGCCCTCACACGCACGCTCCCCCTAAAGCGTTGTCAGACCCTCACCTGGACCCTAAACCGTCCCCGTCCCCTAACACTAACCCTAGCCCGAACCCTAATCCTAACCATTCCCCGAAGCCTGACCCTCACCCGTCCCCTAATCCTAACCCGCACGCTAACACTAACCCGGGCCCTCACACGCATGCTCCCCCTAAAGCGTTGTCGGCCCCTCACCTGGACCCTAAACTGTCCCCGTCCCCTAACCCTAACCCTAGCCCGAACCCTAACCCTAACCCTTCCCCGAAGCCTGACGCTCACCCGTCCCCTAATCCAACCCGTACGGTAACACTAACCCGCGCCCTCAAACGCACGCTCCCCCTAAAGCGTTGTCGGACCCTCACCTGGACACTAAACCGTCCCCGTCCCCTAATCCTAACCCTAGCCCGAACCCTAACCCTAACCCTTCCCCGAAGCCTGACCCTCACCCGTCCCCTAATCCTAACCCGTAGGCTCACACTAACCCGCGCCCTCACACGCACGCTCCCCCTAAAGCGTTGTCGGACCCTCACCTGGGCCCTAAACCGTCCCCGTCCCATAACCCTAACCCTAGCCCGAACCCTAACCCTAACACTTCCACGAAACCTGACCCTCACCCGTCCCCTAATCCTAACCCGTAGGCTCACACTAACCCGCGCCCTCACACGCACGCTCCCCCTAAAGCGTTGTCAGACCCTCACCTGGACCCTAAACCGTCCCCGTCCCCAACCCTAACCCTAGCCCGAAACCTAACCCTAACCCTTCCCCGAAGCCTGACCCTCACCCGTCCCCTAATCCTAACCCGTAGGCCACATTAACCCGCGCCCTCACACACACGCTCCCCCTAAAGCGTTGTCGGACCCTCACCTCGACCCTAAACCGTCCCCGTCCCCTAACACTAACCCTAGCCCGAATCCTAATCCTAACCCTTCTCCGAAGCCTGACCCTCACCCGTCCCCTAATCCTAACCCGTAGGCTCACACTAACCCGCGCCCTCACACGCACGCTCCCCCTAAAGCGTTGTCGGACCCTCACCTCGACCCTAAACCGTCCCCGTCCCCTAACCCTAACCCTAGCCCGAACCCTAACCCTAACCCTTCCCCGAAGCCTGACCCTCACCCGTCCCCTAATCCTAACACGTACGCTAACACTAACCCGCGCCACCACACGCACGCTCCCCCTAAAGCGTTGTCGGACCCTCACCTGGACCCTAAACGGTCCCCGTTCCCTAACCCTAACCCTAGCCCGAACCCTAACCCTAACCCTTCCCCAAAGCCTGACCCTCACCCGTCCCCTAATCCTAATCCGTACGCTAACACTAACCCACGCCCTCACATGCACGCTCCCCCTAAAGCTTTGTCGGACCCTCAGCTGGATCCTAAACCGTCCCCGTCCCCTAACCCTAACCCTAGCCCGAACCGTAACCCTAACCCTTCCCCGAAGCCTGACCCTCACCCGTCCCCTAATCCTAACCCGTAGGCTCACACTAACCCGCGCCCTCACACGCACGCTCCCCCTAAAGCGTTGTCGGACCCTCACCAGGACCCTAAACCGTCCCCATCCCCTAACCCTAACCCTAGCCCGAACCCTAACCATAACACTTCCCCGAAGCCTGACCCTCACCCGTCCCCTACTCCTAACCCGTAGGCTCACACTAACCCGCGCCCTCACACGCACGCTCCCCCTAAAGCATTGTCGGAACCTCACCTGGACCCTAAACCGTCCCCGTCCCCTAACCCTAACCCTAGCCCAAACCCTAACCCTAACCATTCCCCGAAGCCTGACCCTCACCCGTCCCGTAATCCTAACCCGTATGCTAACACTAACCCACGCCCTCACACGCACGCTCCCCCTAAAGCGTTGTCGGACCCTCAATTGGACCCTAAGCCGTCCCCGTCCCCTAACCCTAACCCTAGCCCGAACCCTAACCCTAAGCCTTCCCCGAAGCCTGACCCTCACCCGTCCCCTAATCCTAACCCGCACGCTAACACTAACCCGGGCCCTCACACGCACGCTCCCCCTAAAGCGTTGTCGGACCCTCACCTGGACCCTAAACCGTCCCCGTCCCCTAACCCTAACCCTAGCCCGAACCCTAACCCTAACACTTCCCCGAAGCCTGACCCTCACCCGTCCCCTAATCCTAACCCGTAGGCTCACACTAACCCGCGCCCTCACATGCACGCTCCCCCTAAAGTGTTGTCGGACCCTCACCTGGACCCTAAACCGTCCCCGTCCCCTAAACCTAACCCTAGCCCGAACCCTAACCCTAACACTTCCCCGAACCCTGACCCTCACCCGTCCCCTAATCCTAACCCGTAGGCTCACACTAACCCACGCCCTCACACGCACGGTCCCCCTAAAGCGTTGTCGGACCCTCACCTCGACCCTAAACCGTCCCCGTCCCCTAACACTAACCCTAGCCCGAATCCTAATCCTAAACCTTCCCCGATTCCTGACCCTCACCCGTCCCCTAATCCTAACCCGTAGGCTCACACTAACCCGCGCCCTCACACGCACGCTCCCCCTAAACCGTTGTCGGACCCTCACCTCGACCCTAAACCGTCCCCGTCCCCTAACCCTAACCCTAGCCCGAACCCTAACCCTAACCCTTCCCCGAAGCCTGACCCTCACCCATCCCCTAATCCTAACCCGTACGCTAACACTAACCCACGCCCTCACACGCACGCTCCCCCTAAAGCGTTGTCGGACCCTCACCTGGACCCTAAACTGTCCCCGTCCCCTAACCCTAACCCTAGCCCGAACCCTAACCCTAACCCTTCCCCGAAGCCTGACGCTCACCCGTCCCCTAATCCTAACCCGTACGGTAACACTAACCCGCGCCCTCACACGCACGCTCCCCCTAAAGCGTTGTCGGACCCTCACCTGGACCCTAAACCGTCCCCGTCCCCTAACCCTAACCCTAGCCCGAACCCTAACCCTAACCCTTCCCCGAAGCATGACCCTCACCCGTCCCCTAATCCTAAGCCGTACGCTAACACTAACCCGCGCCCTCACACACACGCTCCCCCTAAAGCGTTGTCGGACCCTCACCTGGACCCTAAACCGTCCCCGTCCCCTAACCCTAACCCTAGCCCGAACCCTAACCCTAACCCTTCCCCGAAGCCTGACACTCACCCGTCCCCTATTCCTAACCCGTACGCTAACACTAACCCGCGCCCTCACACGCACGCTCCCCCTAAAGTGTTGTCGGACACTCACCTGGACCCTAAACCGTCCCCGTCCCCTAACCCTAAACCTAGCCCGAACCCTAACCCTAACACTTCCCCGAAGCCTGACCCTCACCCGTCCCCTAATCCTAACCCGTAGGCTCACACTAACCAGCGCCCTCACACGCACGCTCCCCCTAAAGCGTTGTCGGACCCTCACCTCGAACCTAAACCGTCCCCGTCCCCTAACCCTAACCCTAGCCCGAACCCTAACCCTAACCCTTCCCCGAAGCCTGACCCTCACCCGTCCCCTAATCCTAACCCGTACGCTAACACTAATCCGCGCCCTCACATGCACGCTCCCCCTAAAGCGTTGTTGGACCCTCAGCTGGATCCTAAACCGTCCCCGTCCCCTAACCCTAACACTTCCCCGAAGCCTGACCCTCACCCGTCCCGTAATCCTAACCCGTAGGCTCACACTGACCCGCGCCCTTACACGCACGCTCCCCCTAAAGCGTTGTCGGACCCTCACCAGGACCGTAAACCGTCCCCGTCCCCTAACCCTAACCCTAGCCCTAACCCTAACCATAACACTTCCCCGAAGCCTGACCCTCACCCGTCCCCTAATCCTAACACGTACGCTCACAGTAACTCGCGCCCTCACACGCACGCTCCCCCTAAAGCGTTGTCAGACCCTCACCTGGACCGTAAACCGTCCCCGTCCCCTAAAACTAACCCTAGCCCGAACACTAATCCTAAACCTTCCCCGAAGCCTGACCCTCACCCGTCCCCTAATCGTAACCCGCACGCTAACACTAACCCGGGCCCTCACACGCATGCTCCCCCTAAAGCGTTGTCGGACCCTCACCTGGACCCTAAACCGTCCCCGTCCCCTAAACCTAACCTTAGCCCGAACCCTAACCCTAACACTTCCCCGAAGCCTGACCCTCACCCGTCCCCTAATCCTAACCCGTAGGCTCACACTAACCCGCGCCCTCACACGCACGCTCCCCCTAAAGCGTTGTCGGACCCTCACCTGGACCCTAAACCGTCCCCGTACCCTAACCCTAACCCTAGCCCGAACCCTAACCCTAACCCTTCCCCGAAGCATGACCCTCACCCGTCCCCTAATCCTAACCCGTACGCTAACACTAACCCGCGCCCTCACACGCACGCTCCCCCTAAAGCGTTATCGGACCCTCACCTGGACCCTAAACCGTCCCCGTCCCCTAACCCTAACCCTAGCCCGAACCCTAACCCTAACCCTTCCCCGAAGCCTGACCCTCACCCGTCCCCTAATCCTAACACGTACGCTAACACTAACCCGCGCCCTCACACGCACGCTCCCCCTAAAGCGTTGTCGGACCCTCACCTGGACCCTAAACCGTCCCCGTCCCCTAACCCTAACCCTAGCCCGAACCCTAACCCTAACCCTTCCCCGAAGCCTGACCCTCACCCGTCCCCTAATCCTAACCCGTAGGCTCACACTAACCCGCGCCCTCACACGCACGCTCCCCCTAAAGCGTTGTCGGACCCTCACCTCGACCCTAAACCGTCCCCATCCCCTAACCCTAACCCTAGCCCGAACCCTAACCCTAACCCTTCCCCGAAGCCTAACCCTCACCCGTCCCCTAATCCTAACCCGTACGCTAACACTAACCCGCGCCCTCACACGCACGCTCCCCCTAAAGCGTTGTCGGACCCTCACCTGGACCCTAAACCGTCCCCGTCCCCTAACCCTAACCCTAGCCCGAACCCTAACCCTAACCCTTCCCCGAAGCCTGACCCTCACCCGTCACCTAATCCTAACCCGTAGGCTCACACTAACCCGCGCCCTCACACGCACGATCCCCCTAAAGCGTTGTCGGACCCTCACCTGGACCCTAAACCGTCCCCGTCCCCTAACCCTAACCCTAGCCCGAACCCTAACCCTAACCCTTCCCCGAAGCATGACCCTCACCCGTCCCCTAATCCTAATCCGTACGCTAACACTAACCCGCGCCCTCACACGCACGCTCCCCCTAAAGCGTTGTCGGACCCTCACCTGGACCCTAAACCGTCCCCGTCCCCTAACACTAACCCTAGCCCGAACCCTAACCCTAACACTTCCCCGAAGCCTGACGCTCACCCGTCCCCTAATCCTAACCCGTACGGTAACACTAACCCGCGCCCTCACACGCACGCTCCCACTAAAGCGTTGTCGGACCCTCACCTGGACCCTAAACCGTCCCCGTCCCCTAACCCTAAACCTAGCCCGAACCCTAACCCTAACCCTTCCCCGAAGCCTGACCCTCACCCGTCTCCTAATCCTAACCCGTAGGCTCACACTAACCCGCGCCCTCACACGCACGATCCCCCTAAAGCGTTGTCGGACCCTCACCTGGACCCTAAACCGTCCCCGTCCCCTAACCCTAACCCTAGCCCGAACCCTAACCCTAACCCTTCCCCGAAGCCTGACCCTCACCCGTCCCCTAATCCTAACCCGTACGCTAACACTAACCCGCGCCCTCACACGCACGCTCCCCCTAAAGCATTGTCGGACCCTCACCTGGACCCTAAACCGTCCCCGTCCCCTAATCCTAACCCTAGCCCGAACCCTAACCCTAACCCTTCCCCGAAGCCTGACCCTCACCCGTCCCCTAATCCTAACCCGTAGGCTCACACTAACCCGCGCCCTCACACGCACGCTCCCCCTAAAGCGTTGTCGGACCCTCACCTCGACCCTAAACCGTCCCCTAACCCTAACCCTAAACCTAGCCCGAACCCTAACCCTAACCCTTCCCCGAAGCCTGACCCTCACCCGTCCCCTAATCCTAACCCGTAGGCTCACACTAACCCGCGCCCTTACACGCACGCTCCCCCTAAAGCGTTGTCGGACCCTCACCAGGACCCTAAACCGTCCCCATCCCCTAACCCTAACCCTAGCCCGAACCCTAACCATAACACTTCCCCGAAACCTGACCCTCACCCGTCCCCTAATCCTAACACGTACGCTCACAGTAACTCGCGCCCTCACACGCACGCTCCCCCTAAAGCGTTGTCAGACCCTCACCTGGACCCTAAACCGTCCCCGTCCCCTAACACTAACCCTAGCCCGAACCCTAATCCTAACCATTCCCCGAAGCCTGACCCTCACCCGTCCCCTAATCCTAACCCGCACGCTAACACTAACCCGGGCCCTCACACGCATGCTCCCCCTAAAGCGTTGTCGGACCCTCACCTGGACCCTAAACCGTCCCCGTCCCCTAAACCTAACCTTAGCCCGAACCCTAACCCTAACACTTCCCCGAAGCCTGACCCTCACCCGTCCCCTAATCCTAACCCGTACGCTAACACTAACCCGCGCCCTCACACGCACGCTCCCCCTAAAGCGTTGTCGGACCCTCACCTCGACCCTAAACCGTCCCCGTCCCCTAACCCTAACCCTAGCCCGAACCCTAACCCTAACCCTTCCCCGAAGCATGACCCTCAACCGTCCCCTAATCCTAACCCGTAGGCTCACACTAACCCGCGCCCTCACACGCACGCTCCCTCTAAAGCGTTGTCGGACCCTCACCTCGACCCTAAACCGTCCCCGTCCCCTACCCTAACCCTAGCCCGAACCCTAACCCTAACCCTTCCCCGAAGCCTGACCCTCACCCGTCCCCTAATCCTAACCCGTAGGCTCACACTAACCCGCGCCCTCACATGCACGCTCCCCCTAAAGCGTTGTCGGACCCTCAGCTGGTTCCTAAACCGTCCCCGTCCCCTAACCCTAACCCTAGCCCGAACCCTAACCCTAACCCTTCCCCGAAGCCTGACCCTCACCCGTCCCCTAATCCTAACCCGTAGGCTCACACTAAGCCGCGCCCTCACACGCACGATCCCCCTAAAGCGTTGTCGGACCCTCACCTGGACCCTAAACCGTCCCCGTCCCCTAACCCTAACCCTAGCCCGAACCCTAACCCTAACCCTTCCCCGAAGCCTGACCCTCACCCGTCCCCTAATCCTAACCCGTACGCTAACACTAACCCGCGCCCTCACACGCACGCTCCCCCTAAAGTGTTGTCGGACCCTCACCTGGACCCTAAACCGTCTCCGTCCCCTAACCCTAACCCTAGCCCGAACCCTAACCCTAACCCTTCCCCGAAGCCTGACCCTCACCCGTCCCCTAATCCTAACCCGTAGGCTCACACTAACCCGCGCCCTCACACGCACGCTCCCCCTAAAGCGTTGTCGGACCCTCACCTCGACCGTAAACCGTCCCCGTCCCCTAACCCTAACCCTAGCCCGAACCCTAACCCTAACCCTTCCCCGAAGCCTGACCCTCACCCGTCCCCTAATCCTAACCCGTACGCTAACACTATCCCGCACCCTCACATGCACGCTCCCCCTAAAGCGTTGTCGGACCCTCAGCTGGATCCTAAACCATCCCCGTCCCCTAACCCTAACCCTAGCCCGAACCCTAACCCTAACACTTCCCCAAAGCCTGACCCTCACCCGTCCCCTAATCCTAACCCGTAGGCTCACACTAACCCGCGCCCTCACACGCACGCTCCCCCTAAAGCGTTGTCGGACCCTCACCTGGACCCTAAACCGTCCCCGTCCCCTAACCCTAACCCTAGCCCGAACCCTAACCCTAACCCTTCCCCGAAGCCTGACCCTCACCCGTTCCCTAATCCTAACCCATACGCTAACACTAACCCACGCCCTCACACGCACGCTCCCCCTAAAGCTTTGTCGGACCCTCACCTGGACCCTATACCGTCCCCGTCCCCTAACCCTAACCCTAGCCCGAACCCTACCCCTAAACCTTCCCCGAAGCCTGACGCTCACCCCTCCCGTAATCCTAACCCGTACGGTAACACTAACCCACGCCCTCACACGCACGCTCCCCCTAAAGCGTTGTCGGAACCTCACCTGGACCCTAAACCGTCCCCGTCCCCTAACCCTAACCCTAGCCCGAACCCTAACCCTAACCCTTCCCCGAAGCCTGACCCTCACCCGTCCCCTAATCCTAACCCGTAGGCTCACACTAACCCGCGCCCTTACACGCACGCTCCCCCTAAAGCGTTGTCGGACCCTCACCAGGACCCTAAACCGTCCCCATCCCCTAACCCTAACCCTAGCCCGAACCCTAACCATAACACTTCCCCGAAACCTGACCCTCACCCGTCCCCTAATCCTAACCCGTACGCTAACACTAACCCGCGCCCTCACATGCACGCTCCCCCTAAAGCGTTGTCGGACCCTCAGCTGGTTCCTAAACCGTCCCCGTCCCCTAACCCTAACCCTAGCCCGAACCCTAACCCTAACCCTTCCCCGAAGCCTGACCCTCACCCGTCCCCTAATCCTAACCCGTAGGCTCACACTAACCAGCGCCCTTACACGCATGCTCCCCCTAAAGCGTTGTCGGACCCTCACCTGGACCCTAAACCGTCCCCGTCCCCTAACCCTAACCCTAGCCCGAACCCTAACCCTAACCCTTCAACGAAGCCTGACCCTCACCCGTCCCATAATCCTAACCCGTACGCTCACACTAACCCGCGCCCTCACACGCACGCTCCCCCTAAAGCGTTGTCGGACCCTCACCTGGACCCTAAGCCGTCCCCTTCCCCTAACCCTAACCCTAGCCCGAACCCTAACCCTAACCCTTCCCCGAAGCCTGACGCTCACCCGTCCCCTAATCCTAATCCATACAGTAACACTAACCCGCGCCCTCACACGCACGCTCCCCCTAAAGCGTTGTCGGACCCCCACCTGGACCCTAAACCGTCCCTGTCCCCTAACCCTAACCCTAGCCCGAACCCTAACCCTAACCCTTCCCCGAAGCATGACCCTCACCCGTCCCCTAATCCTAAGCCGTACGCTAACACTAACCCGCGCCCTCACACACACACTCCCCCTAAAGCGTTGTCGGACCCTCACCTGGACCCTAAACCGTCCCCGTCCCCTAACCCTAACCCTAGCCCGAACCCTAACCCTAACCCTTCCCCGAAGCCTGACACTCACCCGTCCCCTATTCCTAACCCGTACGCTAACACTAACCCGCGCCCTCACACGCACGCTCCCCCTAAAGTGTTGTCGGACACTCACCTGGACCCTAAACCGTTTCCGTCCCCTAACCGTAACCCTAGCCCGAACCCTAACCCTAACACTTCCCCGAAGCCTGACCCTCACCCGTCCCCTAATCCTAACCCGTAGGCTCACACTAACCAGCGCCCTCACACGCACGCTCCCCCTAAAGCGTTGTCGGACCCTCACCTCGACCCTAAACCGTCCCCGTCCCCTAACCCTAACCCTAGCCCGAACCCTAACCCTAACCCTTCCCCGAAGCCTGACCCTCACCCGTCCCCTAATCCTAACCCGTACGCTAACACTAATCCGCGCCCTCACATGCACGCTCCCCCTAAAGCGTTGTTGGACCCTCAGCTGGATCCTAAACCGTCCCCGTCCCATAACCCTAACACTTCCCAGAAGCCTGACCCTCACCCGTCCCGTAATCCTAACCCGTAGGCTCACACTGACCCGCGCCCTTACACGCACGCTCCCCCTAAAGCGTTGTCGGACCCTCACCAGAACCGTAAACCGTCCCCGTCCCCTAACCCTAACCCTAGCCCGAACCCTAACCCTAACCCTTCCCCGAAGCCTGACCCTCACTCGTCACCTAATCCTAACCCGTAGGCTCACACTAAACCGCGCCCTCACACGCACGCTCCCCCTAAAGCGTTGTCGGACCCTCACCTGGACCCTAAACCGTCCCTGTCCCCTAACCCTAACCCTAGCCCGAACCCTAACCCTAACCCTTCCCCGAAGCCTGACCATCACCCGTCCCCTAATCCTAACCCGTACGCTAACACTAACCCGCGCCCTCACACGCACGCTCCCCCTAAAGCGTTGTCGGACCCTCACCTGGACCCTAAACCGTCCCCGTCCCCTAACCCTAACCCTAGCCCGAACCCTAACCCTAACCCTTCCCCGAAGCCTGACCCTCACACGTCCCCTAATCCTAACCGGTAGGCTCACACTAACCAGCGCCCTCACACGCACGCTCCCCCTAAAGCGTTGTCGGACCCTCACCTCGACCCTAAACCGTCCCCGTCCCCTAACCTTAACCCTAGCCCGAACCCTAACCCTAACCCTTCCCCGAAGCCTGACACTCACCCGTCCCCTAATCCTAACCCGTACGCTAACACTAATCCGCGCCCTCACATGCACGCTCCCCCTAAAGCGTTGTCGGACCCTCAGCTGAATCCTAAACCGTCCCCGTCCCCTAACCCTAACCCTAGGCCGAACCCTAACCCTAACCCTTCCCCGAAGCCTGACCCTCACCCGTCCCCTAATCCTAACCCGTAGGCTCACACTAACCCGCGCCCTTACACGCACGCTCCCCCTAAAGCGTTGTCGGACCCTCACCAGGACCCTAAACCGTCCCCATCCCCTAACCCTAACCCTAGCCCGAACCCTAACCATAACACTTCCCCGAAACCTGACCCTCACCCGTCCCCTAATCCTAACACGTACGCTCACAGTAACTCGCGCCCTCACACGCACGCTCCCCCTAAAGCGTTGTCAGACCCTCACCTGGACCCTAAACCGTCCCCGTCCCCTAACACTAACCCTAGCCCGAACCCTAATCCTAACCATTCCCCGAAGCCTGACCCTCACCCGTCCCCTAATCCTAACCCGCACGCTAACACTAACCCGGGCCCTCACACGCATGCTCCCCCTAAAGCGTTGTCGGCCCCTCACCTGGACCCTAAACTGTCCCCGTCCCCTAACCCTAACCCTAGCCCGAACCCTAACCCTAACCCTTCCCCGAAGCCTGACGCTCAACCGTCCCCTAATCCAACCCGTACGGTAACACTAACCCGCGCCCTCAAACGCACGCTCCCCCTAAAGCGTTGTCGGACCCTCACCTGGACACTAAACCGTCCCCGTCCCCTAATCCTAACCCTAGCCCGAACCCTAACCCTAACCCTTCCCCGAAGCCTGACCCTCACCCGTCCCCTAATCCTAACCCGTAGGCTCACACTAACCCGCGCCCTCACACGCACGCTCCCCCTAAAGCGTTGTCGGACCCTCACCTGGGCCCTAAACCGTCCCCGTCCCATAACCCTAACCCTAGCCCGAACCCTAACCCTAACACTTCCACGAAACCTGACCCTCACCCGTCCCCTAATCCTAACCCGTAGGCTCACACTAACCCGCGCCCTCACACGCACGCTCCCCCTAAAGCGTTGTCAGACCCTCACCTGGACCCTAAACCGTCCCCGTCCCCAACCCTAACCCTAGCCCGAACCCTAACCCTAACCCTTCCCCGAAGCCTGACCCTCACCCGTCCCCTAATCCTAACCCGTAGGCCACATTAACCCGCGCCCTCACACACACGCTCCCCCTAAAGCGTTGTCGGACCCTCACCTCGACCCTAAACCGTCCCCGTCCCCTAACACTAACCCTAGCCCGAATCCTAATCCTAACCCTTCTCCGAAGCCTGACCCTCACCCGTCCCCTAATCCTAACCCGTAGGCTCACACTAACCCGCGCCCTCACACGCACGCTCCCCCTAAAGCGTTGTCGGACCCTCACCTCGACCCTAAACCGTCCCCGTCCCCTAACCCTAACCCTAGCCCGAACCCTAACCCTAACCCTTCCCCGAAGCCTGACCCTCACCCGTCCCCTAATCCTAACACGTACGCTAACACTAACCCGCGCCACCACACGCACGCTCCCCCTAAAGCGTTGTCGGACCCTCACCTGGACCCTAAACGGTCCCCGTTCCCTAACCCTAACCCTAGCCCGAACCCTAAACCTAACCCTTCCCCAAAGCCTGACCCTCACCCGTCCCCTAATCCTAATCCGTACGCTAACACTAACCCACGCCCTCACATGCACGCTCCCCCTAAAGCTTTGTCGGACCCTCAGCTGGATCCTAAACCGTCCCCGTCCCCTAACCCTAACCCTAGCCCGAACCCTAACCCTAACCCTTCCCCGAAGCCTGACCCTCACCCGTCCCCTAATCCTAACCCGTAGGCTCACACTAACCCGCGCCCTCACACGCACGCTCCCCCTAAAGCGTTGTCGGACCCTCACCAGGACCCTAAACCGTCCCCATCCCCTAACCCTAACCCTAGCCCGAACCCTAACCATAACACTTCCCCGAAGCCTGACCCTCACCCGTCCCCTACTCCTAACCCGTAGGCTCACACTAACCCGCGCCCTCACACGCACGCTCCCCCTAAAGCATTGTCGGAACCTCACCTGGACCCTAAACCGTCCCCGTCCCCTAACCCTAACCCTAGCCCAAACCCTAACCCTAACCATTCCCCGAAGCCTGACCCTCACCCGTCCCGTAATCCTAACCCGTATGCTAACACTAACCCACGCCCTCACACGCACGCTCCCCCTAAAGCGTTGTCGGACCCTCAATTGGACCCTAAGCCGTCCCCGTCCCCTAACCCTAACCCTAGCCCGAACCCTAACCCTAAGCCTTCCCCGAAGCCTGACCCTCACCCGTCCCCTAATCCTAACCCGCACGCTAACACTAACCCGGGCCCTCACACGCACGCTCCCCCTAAAGCGTTGTCGGACCCTCACCTGGACCCTAAACCGTCCCCGTCCCCTAACCCTAACCCTAGCCCGAACCCTAACCCTAACACTTCCCCGAAGCCTGACCCTCACCCGTCCCCTAATCCTAACCCGTAGGCTCACACTAACCCGCGCCCTCACATGCACGCTCCCCCTAAAGTGTTGTCGGACCCTCACCTGGACCCTAAACCGTCCCCGTCCCCTAAACCTAACCCTAGCCCGAACCCTAACCCTAACACTTCCCCGAACCCTGACCCTCACCCGTCCCCTAATCCTAACCCGTAGGCTCACACTAACCCACGCCCTCACACGCACGGTCCCCCTAAAGCGTTGTCGGACCCTCACCTCGACCCTAAACCGTCCCCGTCCCCTAACACTAACCCTAGCCCGAATCCTAATCCTAAACCTTCCCCGATTCCTGACCCTCACCCGTCCCCTAATCCTAACCCGTAGGCTCACACTAACCCGCGC